>NC_138770.1:226777089-227377089 GCF_965119305.1 Pelophylax lessonae | reverse complement strand
AAACCAGTGGCCCCCCCAATACCACATATTGAAGTGGGGTGTTATCTGAGTATACTTTTCTAAGTGTATTTGTGTCCTGCGAAAATATTGCCTCTTTTGCTGCATTAACTCTGCTACACACAGTGCCAAACTTACTGGCCAATTTTTTGTACAACTGGTGTGATAAACCAGTGGCCCCCAATACCACAGATTGAAGTGGGGTGTTATTTAACAGCATACCTTTATAACAGTGTATTTTAGTCCTGCAAAAATGTGGCCTCTTTTGCTGCGTTAACTGTGCTACACACAGTGACAACAGTTACTGGCCAATTTTTTGTAGAACTGGTGTGATAAACCAGTGGCCCCCCAACACCACAGATTGAAGCGGGGTGTTATATACCTTTTTCCACATATACTGCGCTTCTCTAGAGACCTTTGTCACAGGGTAATTTAAAAAATGACAGGCAGAGGAAGAGGTAGGCCCTTACGCAGGGGTGGTAGGGGTAGGGCAGGAGCAGTAGGCCGGAGCCAAAGTGAAGTTTCAAAAGGTGCGTTTGATTACATCAAAGGACGCACCAGACTTGGTTGAGTGGCTCACTCAGCCTTCCTCTTCTGCACCCTCCTCATCCTCTCTATCTGCACCCTCTTCACTCTCTGCTGTGTGCACCCCCAAAGACACCACCACCAACACCACCTCCACCACCATATACCCTCCGCTTGAGTCACTGGAATTATTTTCCGATCCATCACAAGACATTTGTGATGCGCAGCCATTCTTGGCATCGGATCAGGAAGAGGAGGTAGCAACAGCCGCCACTCAGCAGTCTGACGACAGTACCCAGATCAGCCAAAGGAGGTTGGTCCCCGCTGTTGCTGCTTACTCCGAGATCTTGAATGTTAGTGGTGGGGAAGGTGACGTCGATGATGACGTGTCTATGGACGTCCCATGGGTGCCCACAAGAGAGGAAGAGGAGTGGAATTCAGAGGGAGAGACGGACCAGCAGATAGGGAGGGGAAGCAGGCGGAACTTGCATTGCACAGGAGGGACAAAGCAGACTGCAAATGTATCAGGAGCAAGCCATCAACCATGTACAGTCACATCTGGCGCTCCCAGGACGCCGGCACATGGCTCCGCAGTGTGGGCTTTTTTTAATGTGTCTGCTGCTGACAATAGTGTTGCCATCTGCAGCCTTTGGAGTCAACGCAATACGTCGCGGTAAGCCACACTCACCTAGGGACGACCGCCTTAAAGCGGAGTTCCAGCCACAAAAAAAAATTTCAACATACATACCCCCGGGACAGTCAGGGCTAGTACATTCCACAATGGCTAGCCTCTGATCTGTCCCGGTTCGCACTTACCTTTTAGAAGAAATACTTACTTTTAAAATTTCTTCTCCAGCGCTGCCATCTCAGGTGTGGGCAGCTTGAAGCCAGCGCGATCCTCTTCTGTGTCTTCTTCCGTCCTCTTCGGTCCCACGATGCACTGCGCCGGCCCCGCCGTCACTTCCGGGTCTGCAGCGTCATCCCTGCGCAGCTTCTGGGCATGGCCAGAATCTGTTTAGCAAGGTATGACGCGCCTGCACCGGAACTGACGTCGGGGCCGGTGCAGGCGCATTGATTCCTGGGAGCGATGACGTTCAGCTCCCAGGAATCATTGCAAAGCGGAAGTGACGGCGCGGGCCGCGGCCGCCGAGGGAGGAAGTGGAAAAAAGGGGAGTATGTTTTTCTGCAGTTACAAGGTAAAAAAAAAAAAAACAATCGTAATTATCCATTTCTGTTTCAGGTGAGCTATAGCAAGCGGATGGCCCAAAATCGACTATGTGGCTGGAACTCCGCTTTAAGAAGGCACCTGGACTCCCATCACCGAGCCCAGTGGGAGCAATGCCGTCAGAACCCACAAAGCCACACTCCAGGCTCTCACCGTCCAGCCTCTTCTCCTTCTCCTCTCTCCTCACAATTGTCCTTCACTCCACCTTTCATCATGCCGTCATCACGTTGTTCTGGAAAAAGGCAGGCTTCCGTGGCCCAAATGTAGGAGCGTAAAACAATGATGACGCCGGATAACCCTCTTGCCCAACGTTTTGCTGCTGGCTTGTCGGAACTGATAGCCCGCCAACTACTGCCATGTCAACTGGTGGACTCTGAGGACTTTTGGAAATTTGTGGCCATTGGAACACCACAATGGAAGCTCCCAGGCAGGAAATATTTCTCGCAGAAGGGCATTCCAGAGCTGTATGGCCATGTTCAGCAGCAAGTGAATGTATCTCTGGCACAGTGTCTGTGTCAAGATACATCTGACCACTGACAAATGGTCTAGCAAACACAGGCAGGGAAGGTATATAACTTTTACTGCCCTTCTGAAGGCCGTCAAGCATGTCACCCGTGGCACCCATGTAGATTTTGTTTTACTGCCACGGATTGCATGCAGGCCTGCCTCTTCTTCTCCTCCTCCTACTCCAACCTCCCTCTCCTCCTCGGCTAACTCCTTTTCCACTGCTACCGTCTCTTCCGCTGCTTCACCCAAGATCCCCAGAACCAATTCCACATGCCAGGCGAGACGTTGCCATGCTGTGCTGCGTCTGTTGTGCCTGGAAGCAAAGAGCCACACTGGTCCTGCACTCCTTTCAGCTTTGCGTTCACAGGCAGATCAGTGGCTGACACGGGTCAATTTGACAGTTGGTAAAGTGGTGTGCGACAACAGCGCCAATCTGCTGAGCGCGCTGAAACAGGGCAAAATTACACACGTGCCATGCATGCACACGTCCTGTACTTGGTCGTGCAGTGATTCGTTGCCAAATACCCTGGGGTCCAGGACGTCTTGCGGCAGGCCAGGAAAATCTCGGGTCATTTCGGAAGATCTTACACAGCCATGGCTCGCCTTGCTGACATTCAGCGGCGACACAACCTGCCTGTAAGGTGTCTTATTTGTGACTACCCGACGCGATGGAACTCAACGTTGTATATGCTTGATAGGCTGCTCCAGCAGAAATGTGCAGTTAACGACTACCTGTACAAACTCTGTGGCAGGACAGGTTCTGGGGAGCTTGGGTTTTTTTTCACCTCGCCAGTGGCTGCTCATGTGGGACGCATGCAGACTTCTGCGGCCATTTGATGAGATCACCAAACTGGTCAGTCACGGCCAGGGCGCCATCAGTGACATTGTACCTTACGCCTTCTTTCTGGAGCGTGCATTGCGTCGTGTCATTGATCAAGCCATTGAGGAGCAGGAAGATGAGGAAGTCGTAATGTTGGATGAATTCCCAGGGGGTGCTATTCCATCTGAGACAAGTCAACAAAAGGAGTCTGAAGAGGAGTCAGAGGAGGATGGTGACGGGGCTGATGAGGAGGAGCAAAAAGAGCATGCTTTAACCCTTTCTGGGATCCCTGGTGTTGTCCGTGGATGGGGGGAGGAGAACGAGAGTGACATTATTCTGGAAGATGAGCTGGAGCCAGGCCACTACACCGCGTCCAGTTTAGTGCGAATGGGGGCCTTCATGCTCCAGTGTTTTAAGGGGGACCCCCGTATAAAAAGCATAAAGGGCAAGGACCAGTACTGGGTGGCAATGTACTTAGACCCCCAGTACAAACAAATAATGGCGGAAATGATACCACCATCACAGAGGGCGGTCAGAATGCAGCACTTCCAGGCCTTGCTGCGAGAAATGCTGCATTCTGCTTTTGCGTGCACTGGCAGAGGAATTTCCACTCACAGAGAAACAGTTGGGGGTAGCAATCCAACAGCGCCTGCAAGAAGAGGGCGGTTTGAAGATGTGTTGGTCACTTCAGATATGAGATCCTTCTTTTAACCGACCCATTGACAGCTGTACTGCGGATCCAGCATCAGGGAATGCCTACACAGACAGGTGTCCGACTAAATCGGGTTAACGGCCGATGTGGACGCTCTGAGGAGTAATGAACCCCTGGACTACTGGGTGGGCAGGCTTGACCTCTGGCCAGAGCTTGCACAATTTGCAATGGAACTGTTGGCTTGCCCCCCATCCAGTGTTCTGTCTGAATGGACGTTCAGCGCAGCAGGAGGGATTGTGACCGATAAGCGCATTCGCCTAGCTCATCACAGTGTTGACTACCACACATATATAAAAATGAATGAGGCATGGATCTCTGAGGAATTCCACACATGTGACCAGTAGACCTTGTTTGATTACAATTCCTCATCACAGGCCACAAATATCAACCAGACCTGCATCTACCCACAACAATTCATGGTCCTTGTCTTCGGTAACTACAGCGGCATAAAAGGCATTTCAAGTCCATTGAATGCCTAATTTTTGGGGCCTTTCATGGCCGACAATTATTTTTTCTGTCAATGCCTCATGTACCTCCAGCCACAGAATACAACATTCTTAGCTGTCAGGTAAACCCATATGGGCTAATTTTTGGGGCCTATACTGGCCGACACTTACTTCTGTATCCTGTCAATGCGTAATGCACCTTCAGCCACAGAATACAACGTTCTTAGCTGTCAGGTAAACCCATGTGGGCTAATTTTTGGGGCCTGGAATGGCCGACACTTACTTCTGTATCCTATCAATGCCTAATGTACCTTCAGCCACAGAATACAACGTTCTTAGCTGTCAGGTAAACCAATGTGGGCTAATTTTTGGGGCCTGGAATGGCCAACACTTACTTCTGTATCCTGTGAATGCCTAATGTACCTTCAGCCACAGAATACAATGTTCTTAGCTGTCAGGTAAACCCATGTGGGCTAATTTTTGGGGCCTGTACTGGCCGACACTTACTTCTGTATCCTGTCAATGCCTAATGTACCTTCAGCCACAGAATACAACATTCTTAGCTGTCAGGTAAACGCATGTGGGCTAATTTTTGGGGCCTGTACAGGCCAACACTTACTTCTGTATCCTGTCAATGTCTAATGTACCTTCAGCCACAGAATACAACGTTCTTAGCTGTCAGGTAAACCCATGTGGGCTAATTTTTGGGGCCTATACTGGCCGACACTTACTTCTGTATCCTGTCAATGCCTAATGTACCTTCAGCCACAGAATACAACGTTCTTAGCTGTCAGGCAAACACATGTGGGCTAATTTTTGGGGCCTGTACTGGCCGACACTAAATAAAAGATTATGTAGACAACCTAGGGTATTGGGTTACCATAATCCCTAAACTGTAAGATTGAAAAAGAACCCCCTAAAGATGAATGGGACTTTAAAGGTAACAAATTCCTTAACCATATGGCAAGTATGGTACTACAATATAATATAATAAAATGCTTTATTGAAAAGTTAATTACAGAAGGCTCTCAACCAATGTTAAATCCTTAAAGCGGAGTTCCACCCATTTTTAATAGGTTGGAATACATAGATCTTTGTAATCCCCTTTAAAACGGCTTTTACCAATGGAAACTTTTTTTTTTTTTTTTGCTAGTAAATACCTTAATTTCGGATTTATTCCTCCTCTCCTCACTTCCTGGTCCGATCGGCGATGACGTCATTCGGCGATCCGCAGTGTCTGCTGGGATGTATTCTATTCCAGAAATCTCAGTAGCTGTATCTGTACTGAGCCGTGCCTGCCCCGCCTCCGCCCCGCCTCCTCTCATTCAGTTGCATTGTATGAATGTATTAAGGCCGTTCTCTGCCCCGCCTCCACCCCGCCTCCTCTCATTGAGTTGTATTGAGAGGAGGCGGGGCGGAGGCTGGGCAGAGAACAGCCTTAATACATTCATACAATGCAATTCATTGAGAGGAGGCGGGGCGGAGGCGGGGCAGGCACGGCTCAGTACAGCTACAGCTACTGAGATTTCTGGAATAGAATACATCCCAGCAGACACTGCGGATCGCCGAATGACGTCATCGCCGATCGGACCAGGAAGTGAGGAGAGGAGGAATAAATCCGAAATTAAGGTATTTACTAGCAAAAAAAAAAAAAAAAGTTTCCATTGGTAAAAGCCGTTTTAAAGGGGATTACAAAGATCTAAAGTTCCAAAAATGGGTGGAACTCCACTTTAATGTTTAAGCATTGAAATACAATACATATGGCCAGAAACATACTGACTCTTCAAAAACATTACATAGATATAAAAAAACAATGGAGTGCTACTTATAGAGGTGGTTTACAATCCAACGCGTTTTTCAATAAATGTACAGTAAATAGTATACAGATCGTCAGGGATTTCGATTCCACTCCTGAAAAAGTACAACATACAATCATTTTTATACAGCTTGAAAAAATTCAAACAGATATCATTTTATTATGCGCCAGCGATCATTTCCCCCATGGAGACAGTCCAGACTATCCCCCCACAATCCAAAATCCACCCACAGGCCCCGCAACATACCTGGCGTCCTAGCGCCCCGCTATGTTCCTCCTTGAATGTGCATCCTGTATTCTCAGACTGAAGCTAGAGCCAAGTATAAATATTTCCTACTTCCTATTCCTAGGACAATAAACATATTAATCAATTAGGCTCCCACCGTGTTAATCCCCTTCAAGCCCTCCTCCCAAGTGTGGAGGGAAGGAGGAGAGAAGTGGAACATGAAGCAGAACCAGAGGAATAGGTAAAAAAAAATCACAATAAGCGTATATTGGTTTGCGCAAATGTTATAGCGTCTACAAACTATGGGATGTATACATTATCTCACAAAAGTGAGTACACCCCTCACATTTTTGTAAATATTTTATTATATCTTTTCATGTGACAACACTGAAGAAATGACACTTTGCTACAATGTGAAGTAGTGAGTGTCCAGCTTGTATAACAGTGCAAATTTGCTGTCCCCTCAAAAAAACTCAACACACAGTCAGTAATGTCTGAACCACTGGCAACAAAAGTGAGTATACCCCTAAGTTAAAATGTCCAAAATTGCCCCAAAGTGTCAATATTTTGTGTGGCCACCATTATTTTCCAGCACTGCCTTAACTCTCTTGGGCATGGAGTTCACCAGAGCTTCACAGTTTGCCACTGGAGTCCTCTTTCACTACTCCATGACGACTTCACAGAGCTAGTTGATGTTAGAGACCTTACGCTCCTCCAACTTCCTTTTGAGGAGGCCCCCCAGATGCTCAAGGGTTTAGGTCTGGAGACATGCCTGGCTAGTCCATCACCTTTACCCTCAGCTTCTTTAGCAAGGCAGTGGTCGTCTTAGAGGTGTTTTTTTGGGGTCGTCATCATGTTGGAATACTGCCCCGTGGCTCTGCTTCAGTATGTCACAGTACATGTTAGTATTCATGGTTCCTTCAATGAACTGTAGCTCCCCAGTGCCGGCAGCACTCAGACCATGACACTCCCACCACCATGCTTGACTGTAGGCAAGACACACTTGTCTTTGTACACCCCTCATTTCTTCAGTGTTGTCACATGAAAATATATAATAAAATATTTACAAAAATGTGAGGGGTGTACTCACTTTTGTGAGATACTGTATATATTTTTTTTACTAGTAATGGCGACGGTCAGCGACTTATAGCGGGACTGCAATATTGCAGTGGACAAATTGGACACCTGACACTTTTGACACCTTTTGGGGACCAGTGACACTAATACAGTAATCAGTGCTAAAAATATACACCGTAACTGTACTCTGTTACTGTACTAATGACATTGGCTGGGAAGGGGTTAACATCAGGGATGATAAAAGGGTTAACTGTGTACCTAGCCTGTGCTTACTCACTGTGGGGGAGGTGCTTTGACTAGGGGAAGGCAAAGATCAGTGTTCCTGCTTTGTAGAAACACAGGATCAATACCTTCCCTTCTGACAGAATGACAATATTGTTTACATAGATAGATTGTTGTTCTGCCTGTGTAATCGGTGGGTGTTGGCGGACATCGAGTACAGCGGGCGATCCGCAAGTGGTTAAAAAGCTAACAAAATTCATTTGTTCAGTGGGTATTGTGCACTATATAATGTAAGTGTTTAACCACTTTACCACCGGAGGATTTTGCTGTCTTACGTCCAGGCCACTTTTTGCGATTCGGCGCTGTGCGAATTTAACTGACAATTGCGCAGTTGTGTGACGCCGTACCCAAACTAAATTGACGTGCTTTTTTTCCCACATACAGAGCTTTCTTTTGGTGGTATTTGATCACCTGTGCGATTTTTACTTTTTGCGTTTATTTTGAAAAAATAACAATATTTTTAACATTTTTTTATATGAAATTCCCCCCCAAAAAATGTAAAAATCAAAATTTTTTTAAATTTTTGGCCAATTTGTTTTCTGCTACCTATGTTTGGTAAAAAAAATCACAATAAGCGTATTTTGATTGGTTTGCGCAAAAGTTATTTTGTTTACTACCTAAGGGAAAGATTTCTGTCATTTTTGGTGGTTTTTTTTTTAACAAGTAATGGCGGCGATCTGCGATTTTTTTTTTGCGGGACTGCGACATTGCGGCGAACAGATCGGACCCTTGACTGACATTTTTGACACTTTTGGGGGTACCAGTGACATTACTACAGTAGTCAGTGCTATAAATATGCACTGTTACTGTAAAAATGACACTGGCAGGGAAGGGGTTCATTTTATAGGAGAGGGAGGGGTTAATGTATGCCTGGTGCTTACTGACGTGTGTGGGGGGGGGGGGAGGTGACTGAGTGACACAAGGACAGATCGCATGTTCAGCTATGCTGAACCATGCTATCTGACCCTGCCTGTCACTTAGGAGATCCGCCTGCTCTGTTTACACAAGCGGGCGGATCTCCAAACTCGATTCCCCGACGATCGTCGTGACTTCCTCAGGCTCCCTGACGTGACGTAACGCGTAGGAGGAGCCGCCGAAACCGGAAGTGACGTTAAGAATCGGAGCGAAGTCCTCCCAACGCTAACCAGATTGTTTTACATGCCCATAAGAAGCTGATTAAATGTAAGTGCAATTGTTTTATATGGAATAAATTGGTTTTAAATACTGCACCATGGTGGCCCTTTGTGTTTGATGAGCCCCGAGGTCGTGACAGCAGTTAAGGATTCCTTAGGACAAAAGCACCCCAATACGGACCCTTAGAAGTATCCCGGGACCACGGATAAGACCCTTGAGATAGGATACGCAAACCGTGGAGCACCAAACCAGGGGATAGATATATATACACAGGCGATTTATACACATTATTAAGGTGAGAGTTTAGAGCACCTAGAAGTGACACCTGGTGGAGGAGCAAGTCACAGCACCTTTGTTTGCACGGAAGCACTTTGTGATTTAAGTTGAAGGCACACAGTCGAATATTCTTTCTGTGGTGGTTTGGAATAAATGGACATTCACTTGCATCACACTTTTTCGATTTAAAGGAGTTTTAAAGACTTTGTTGGCAATATTTGTATTTATTGAAGATTTTTGCAAATCGCGGGACACCTAGCGTTGCCCGTTGATTTGCAATAGCCCCCCAAACGCCGAGCGATGTTGCCGCGATTTTGCGCCTGCCGAATCGCGGCAACATCGCGCAAACAAAATCGCGGGACGCAATACGCTCCAAAGAAGCTCTTGTACTTCTTTGGAGCGTATTGCGTCCCGCGATTTTGTTTGCGCGATGTTGCCGCGATTCGGCAGGCGGAAATCACGGCAACATCACTCGGCGTTTGGGGGGCTATTGCAAATCAACGGGCAACGCTAGGCGTCCCGCGATTTGCAATAAATCTCCGGATCGCGGGCGGAACCGCGGCGGTTCTGCCCGCGATCCATACGCTCACATGTGAACGGAGCCTTATAGATTGGAATACTTGTTTATTTATTTATTTAATCACGATTGTTATTGAAGCACAACATATTCACAGTTTCAAGGATACGGAATTATGTAAAAACAGCACCTTATCTATCCGAACACTACAAATGTTTTTTGTTATACTTTAGTTATAATTAATGTTTTTTGAGTTCAATTCACTTCTGAAGCGCGCCACAAACCCCCTCATTTAAATTACTGTATCAACTGGTTCCTGGTACCAGTATCGTGGTGCAGCAATAAGAAGGAATCCACACTGCCTTAGATAGCACAGGAACCACCAACATACACATAATGGTTAATTTTATTTATTTTATTAAATAATGGTGTTCCTATGGAAAGTGCTATGGGTTTTACTCTGAGCTGCATCATACCTGAAAGAAGAAGAGTCAAAAAAGCATATGATGGACAGTGGTATAAAAACCCCTAAAAAGTTAAGGATTACTGTGACCTTTATAATTTATAGGTGAAAACCCAAAGGTAAGAGCACATCTATGGTGAAGGAAAGAGTGTTTTGGAGTGGATCACGGTGAATTTTAAACACTAGTGTAGTGCTACCCCCAAAGGGGCCACTGTAGATTTAACAGAGGCAGCCAGGTAAGCAGCAACAGTCTAGGGCAGTGATGGCAAACCCCAGTTGTTTTGGAACTACATTTCCCATGATGCTCATACACTCTGCAGTGTATGAAAAAAATCTTGTGTTGATGACGCCTTCCGGTGAAATGCATTGAGGTCCTTGTAGCAGTGATACTTCTGATTTCGTCAGGTCTGACTCAGGTGGAACGCAGGTGAAATGCATGCCGGCTCTAGTAATGACCGGCGAGTATTGTACACTGACTAGGCGATCAATGGTGGGTGCCGCTGTATGAAACAAGGAAATGTGAGTTTACTGGCTTATGTTTTTATGAGAAAAACCTTTTAAACAAACGTACAGTATTACATGATTATCGTTTATTGTATCTGTATTGTTTTTTCATTTTGGGATATCCATGCTGGTGATGCTGGATGTATGCTGACAACGGCCAAATGCCCCAAGCGCTGACAACTGCGACAATGCACTGTGTAATGTCCCAAACAAACCTGATGCCGCCGTCAAAAAACAGTGCAAAATGACCATCCAGCAGGCAACCAGGAGAGACAGCCCTACACGGGTATGTGAAATCTTGGTGGTAAACAGTTAATACCAAAAGCCATGTTGAGGGTAACAGTTTATTTGCAAACAGGATAATAGCCGCAAGTCAATAAATACAATACCAGGCGGTTCCAGTGTGGTGAGAACCAGTAAAGGCTGCTGGGTCCGTTTGAGGGTCAGGGAACAAGAGCCACTGGACTTAATAAAGCACATGAGCGCGAAACTCATTGTCACGGCAACAGACCCTCCATGCGTTCCAGGCTGGTTCTTCCTTAATCTGGTTACCAGCACGTCACTTCTGCCCCAGGGCCCTGAGGCGGATCTACGTCACGTTGGAGCGCCATCTGGCAGCCTTTACTGTTTCTCACCACACTGGAATCACCTGGTATCGTATTTAATGACTTGTGGCTAATCCTGTTTGCAAATAAACTGTTACCCTGGACATCGCTTTAGGTATTAACTGTTTACCACCAAGATTTCAAATACCCGTTTAGCGCTGTCTCTCCTGGTTGCCTGCTGGTTGTATGCTGAGCCTATTCTGATAAGCCATCTGGGATATCCATGCAGGTGACACTGGATGTTTGCTAAGCCTATTCTGATATTAAGGAGTTCCATATAAACTGTGAGGGTCCTTTTGGCCCAAAGTCATCTGGTGAGTGGCCCCCTTACCATAGGTGGAGGAGCACATATATACAGAGGAGTATAAATTGCACAAAGGACTGTCACTGTTGTAATTGACTATAGGATATTCACTCATTGCTAAACTAGCAGCACTATATTGTTTCATTTTAATTAACTTTCATGCATTTGGTGATTATGTTGGTTTGCTATGTGGACACATACAGTATTATGTTTAACAGCTAGCGCTTCAACACAAGATTCTTTAATGCATTTTTTTGGCACACACCAAAAATTGATGGCAGCTGCTTGACAAGTTACTAGTAAGGTTTAAAAGAGGTGCCATTTCATTTTTCACTTTTATTAGTTCACTCTGCACTGTAGTTGAGCATCATGGGAAATATAGTTTCAAAACATCTGGGGTGCCAAGGTTCACCATTACTGGTCTAGGGGATGTCTTTTTAGAGTTTATTGCTGAAGAAACTTGTAAGAGGAGGAGAACAATGGGGAATGGCATACTGCAAAACGCTTGAGCTTGAATTGCAGAGGACACTTCTCTCTCTAAGCAACAGTAACAGTATTTCTCTCATAGTTGGGGACCATAAGACAAAGTTCAGCACAGACAATGATGGACTCAAGCATTCTGAGTTTTTGCAGCTGGGGGCCACAAGGTAAATTGGTAGCTCAAAAAAGCAGGCTGGAACAGTCCAAGTCCTTACATCTAGGGATCATAAGGTTAAGTTGTAGCACACATAAATGTAGACTGAAGCAGTCTCAGGAAAAGCTACTACTGGCACTCGAGAACTAAAACAGCACACATGTAGGCAGGTGCCTACAGAAGGAATAATGCTTTTTGTGCTGACTCATGTTCTGCAGTAATCTGGGTAAGGTCTGCTGTCGTTCCTGTGAAACTGTTACCATATAGATGTGTGGTAGAGCTGTGGGACTGAATGGCTAGCTTTTCCCACCAATTTTCTACAGATCCACATAAAAAAGTTCCCTTCAGTGCCTCAAGTGAGAGCTGCTGGAAATACTGACAAGATGCAGGCTGTTATGCTGCCTGATTGCGCCCCCAGCTGGGGGAGCCATTTGGGGCTCCCTGAGGGACAGGGAGCTTGAGGACTCTTAGCTACTATAGATAGACTTACTGCCTTTGAAGACCTTTGTCAAACATGGACTATATGGACTTTGTGCTACCTCAGGTGAAATAAGGGGATTGTAGGTTAGAGTAGATACAGTACACTTTTGTCCAGCATGTAGTAGTTTTCTGTCTAGTATAACCTATAAAGCCATTGCTAGGGACAACGGTACATGTATCATAGATTAAGGCAGGCTAGGAAATGGGGGACCTGGCATAGGGTGACGGTCACTCTGGTAGTGAAGGAGCTTTGTGCTCATCACCTTTACTAACAACTGGCTACCTGCATTTTGGGATTGGACCTGCAGCTCAGAGTGCCTAGAAACCTAGCCTGGGAGTCACGGGAGAGATGTAGAGACGCCCCTGAGAGAGGGTGAGCAGGTAGTTACAGAGTGAGGTTTATTTCCTGTATCCATTGGTAACTGTGGACATGTCACTGGGAGTGAGGTGACAGGTATTGCTTGGTTGCTGGACACCAGGGCAGGCTCTGCAGCACTGGTTTCTAAATGCTGTGCACCTGGGAGTTGGTGTTCTCTAACTGTAGGGGTGGCTACAAACCTTCTGTGTGCAGTACTCCCCACCCCAGCCCAGCCCCCCCCCCCCTTGATCCTTACCTGAGCTCTCTCTGATCCAGCGATGTTAACAATACCCTTGGCTGTCCTGGGACTCTCCCTCCTTATTGTCTGAGACAGCAGCAGGAGCCCATTGCCTCCCACAACTGTCAATAACAGCCAGTGAGCCAATGAGGAAAGAGCGGGGATAGGGCAAGCTACAGCTCTGTGTGTCATGTGGACGCATAAAGCAGCGGCTCGGGAGCAAGAACACAGCGGTGCCCATGGGGTAAGCGGCTTTCTCTGGGGGCACTGCTTGAGGGGGAGGAGCCAAAAGCACCAGCTGGGGACCCGAAAATAAGAGGATCGGAGCTACCCTGTGCAAAACCACTACACAAAGCAGGCAGCTATAATATGTTTGTTAATTTAAAAAAATATATATATATATGTATATATATATATAATATTTCTAAATATATATATATATATATATATATATATATATATATATATATATATATATATATATATATATATATATATATATATATATAATTCTGTATTTCACATGGCAGCAAACTACTTTCAAGAATCTAGACAATTAGCGAGTGTAGTTTTAGTGTCCCCCACTAGGGAGCCTAAACACCACCCTTACTAAATATTGAATTTAAATCAGTACTCACAATATTCCAGGCAGCTGCACACCTTCCAGCTTCAACTAGGCACTCTGAGTTGTGAGCTCTCCAGACCAGATCCTTGGCTCCAGAACAATTTAGGAATAGGCCCCCCAACTCTGCCACAGCTGGGATCGCGATGAACATCAGAAGACTCCACTCATACTGTTTTAAAGAAGCAGTAGTCCCAGAGGCTGCTCAACTCCTCCGGCAGGACAAGACCAGGGCTGCTCCAGGCCTCAGACTATTTATGTCCCTCTCCAGCCACTTGCTGGGCATACCTCCCTAGGGATTGGCTGAAGCACCATAAATATTAAGGCTGCTCATTTGACTTTCCAGCCTGCTATGTTCTAGAAGCCTGGGAAATCCTGGAACAGCCCAAAGAAATCAAAATCTGCTCCAATGATTACAGAGTAGCCAAAAAGGATTAAATGTACCTATCATCCTAGAAGCCTGTCTAGGAGGGTGCTACATCTGCTTACAAATAAAATTGGACTTTTAAATTTCCTGCATGGTGGATTAAATTTATGTGTACACAGTTGGTGAAAGAAGTGTATCATAGTAGACTTGATCACATATAATTAAATGTTTAGTTGTCTCATGGGAAACTTTGCTCACAACATGGTGTAATTGATTCACATCTATGTTAATTCATACTTTTTGTACCGGTATATGATTTTTTGAATGGGAGGACAAGTAGTTCTTTGTTGATTATGTTTTTATTTTATAGTAGGTGTGGGAATCACATACTGTAATAGTGTTGGTGGGCTATTTAAAATTAGGAAGAGCATCTGTAGGATATTTACTAAAAAAAAGTCATGCATGTAACTATATACAGCATATAAAAAAATGAACCACCAAACAGAAAGGTACAGTTTCCCTATGTTGTTTTTTAAGTGATACACCAAGCAATGTGTGAACAATGTAAAGTGAATATTATTACATTAGGTTCAAAAGACTCATGATATAGTAATTTTAGAACTTTTTTCCACTTAATATATTGTAAAATTGTTGTGGTGAAAGTTTGCCTTATGCTATAGCTTCCTATGTAAATCCTAATCATGAAAATTATGAACCTAAACATTTGTAAATGCAAACAAAAAGGAAACAGGTAACAAGAGTAGATCTTTCCGTATACATTTAGTCTATGTAACTGTTGTGATGGTGCCATCTTATGGCTATCTAGAAGACCAGCACAGTTCAAACTTTTCTAATACCGGTAATTAATGAGAGGTAAAGGAGCAAATGACAGAATCTCCAAACATTCACTGCTTTTTTGTCACGTTCCTTCGATTAAACTCATTTCTCATTTTTCGTTAACGCAGGTTTTGCAACGTGTTAAGGTGCGTTGCGTTAAGATTGGTCATTCGTTTAAATGGCCTAACACTACATCAAAATGCAGATGTAGAACTTTTTGCATTGCATCATACTGTGCTGTGGTATGGTGCATTGGGGTTCCATGCAGAATACAACCCCAATGCACGTTGTAGTAAAGTGCAAACTGCTGCAATGCAATGGCATGAATCCACATCAGCTCTGGAAAATTTACCCCCCTTCATGACTAGGCCATTATTTATGATGCGGCACTGCATTACTTTTTCCTGACAATTGCGCACTCGTGCGACACTGTACCCCAAAAAAAAAAAAAATTATGTATTTTTTTCCTACAAATATAGCTTTCTTTTGGGGATATGTGTTCACTTTTGTGTCTTTTATTTTTTTACGCTATAAACAAAAAAAAAAAAAAACTTACATTTACCTCACTTCCCTCGCAGAGAGGGAGGAGGAAGGACCTAGAACAGTGGTTCTTAACCTTGTTGGAGGTACTGAACCCCAACAGTTTCATATGCGCATTCACCGAACCCTTCTTAATTGGAAAAATAAAATATGATTTTTTCAAATTCAAAACATAGGTATATATTTAGGTATATATTTATATATAAAGGTGCACAAAATGAACAAAACCATTAAAGAACAAAACCATTAAGAACATAGAACAAAACCATTAAAACATGATTTTCACACAAAAACATAATAATGAATATTTACTGCAAATCAGTGTGACTTCTGCTGTTGTCTTTCAGAGACCAGTTCAGAAATTACCTCCGCCGAACCCACGAGACTGACTCACCAAACCCCTGGGGTTCGATCGAACCCAGGTTAAGAACCACTGACCTAGAAGCTGCTGTCCAGTTGAACATAACCCACAAATGTAAGTTTTTCCTCAAACCTAAATAAATTCTTGAACAAAGATTCATATTATCTGACTTATTATTTTTTAATTTACATTGAGGATTTCTTTCATTATATATATTTTTTCATCATATTGTCACTTACAGACGGATAAGATACTCCTCCCCACATATGCCCTGCAGGCTGAGATGGGATGTTAAAAGGTATCCAGGAATTATCCTCTCTTTGCACTAACCAATCCTGGTTGCTCTAATACATCATTGTAAGCTATATACCCTCTTTAAATATATATAAACATCATATATTACTATTGGTACTTTTTATTATTATTTTTATTTTTTTATACTTACCATTTTTTCTGATCTAAACACCTAGCCATACCACCACTGGATGCACCCATAAGGTTCTCGCTGCTTAATGAAGGCAAACAAACTATACATGGACGAAACACAAAAAAATGTATGTATATTTACAATCCTGATATACCAATGGTCACCCCTGGGTATATCAAATAATTAATTTATTATATCTTTACTGTTACAGAAATGGTGACAATAAATGTATAATCCTTGACAAAGGCTGTCTATAAGCCAAAACGCGTAGGATACGCAACAGGAATTCTCTCTGACAAAATTCCAAGCCTACGAGCAGGAACAACAGAGATAATTTTTCCAACATTATGTCACCACATGACACATGTCACAATACCTTCTGTACTTCTCACTCATTCACCATGGGTCTATAACCCAGCACCGTGAATGTATATACTTTTTGAGTACAATTTTATGTAATACTTTCTTTTTTCAATAAATTTCTAATATGTTATGATTTATATCTGGTATAAATATTTACCTGCCATAAAAGTCCCTCCCCCTGTGGCCTGAGGTACCAACCAAAATACACATGCTGGTAGGTAGCAAAGGTAATATTACACAATGAATTGAGGCATCTTTTGAAACTCAATGCATTTCATGAGTCATATTTGCCCACTCATCAGGAGTAGATGTGCATAGACATGTCTAGGTCTAGGAGATATATATGTATATATACATGGCGTCAATTGAAAGTTTGCAAAGTAGTAGCTAATGAGGTATGGAAACTCATGGAAAACCCTAATGGGGAGAAACCATACTTACAAAGCAGCTAAGCCAAAATGGCTGAAACAGTGCTGCCATGGGGCGGCAGCAGGATAGTCTGGCCTGGGAGCTGACGATGCGGGACAATGCAGCACCCCACTGGGGGACAGGTAGAGGATGGATATAATGCATTTATGTGTGAAGATCTCCTTTGGTTTCCAATTTCTGACAGAAGAGAGTAAGCATGTATATCAATGAAAGTAAACAGCTGTATCACAAATGATGCTAACAGAAATAAAAAGTATCTGTATGCTATCAGTATATTACAGCAGAGACATGAATATGGAAACCATAAAGAAAGGAAGAGAGAAGGGAACAAAGCAGACAGAGATAAAGCAAATGTATGTAGTGACAGAGCAGTCAGTGAGAAGTATGTATTGGCAGGACAGTCAGTGAGCAGTACATAGTGGTAGGGCTGCCAGTTAGCAATATGTAGTAGCAGGGCAGTCAGTGAGTAGTAGGTATCGGCCAGGCAGTCAGTGAGTAGTAGGTATTGGCCGGGCAGTCAGTGAGTAGTAGGTATCGGCCGGGCAGTCAGTGAGTAGTAGGTATCGGCCGGGCAGTCAGTGAGTAGTAGGTATTGGCCGGGCAGTCAGTGAGTAGTAGGTATCGGCCAGGCAGTCAGTGAGTAGTTGGTATCGGTCGGGCAGTCAGTGAGCAGTGCATAGCGACAGGGCAGTCAGTGAGCAGTATGTAGCTGCAGGGTGGTCAGTGAGCAGTGCATAGTAACAGGGCGGTCAGCCAACAGTATGTAGTTGAGGGGCAGTCAGTCAGCAGTATGTAGCAGCAGAGCAGTCAATTAGCAGTATATAGTGGCAGGGCAGTCAGTAAGCAGACAGAGAGAATTCCTGCTGGGGAAGTTTCTCCCTATCAGCCACCTACCACAGGGCGGGAGATGGAAGACTTTCAGCTGCTGTATCCTGTGCAAGGAAGAAAGCAGGTGGCCACACCCCTGGTATCGCCCACCACCTCCAGCTGAGGAAAAGCTGCTTAGCACCAGGGCAGTCTGGTAACATGATATTTTGCAGGGGCACAGGGGAAAAATCAAACCTTCGAACTCTAGAGAGAGCCACAGGCATCTTCCCTTCCTCCCAGACCTGTACTTTACCAATGGCAGCTGTGCAGGCTGGTGAGGGACACACTCGACATGCTCCTAGCAACTTATGGCATCATCTGTTGGTAGGAGACAGGCAGGAAACCCTCCACAGGGACAGGGGACTTGTATTAAGGCCGGCTTTGATCAATGTACTTGATCCACCAGTTTTAGCATTCACCCATGAAGAGCCTAGGGGGCACCTGGGTTGAGAAAGGCTAATTCATACTATAGCAAAAGCGTTAGGTCATGGACAAGTTTGCCAAAAGAGCTCTTTACACCTAATGCTCTGATAAGCTATCTTCAAGTTGCCATAGTAACCATCAAACAGTATAGAGACACGCACTGTACTGTACATTTAGGTTCAAACCTTTATCACTGGATGAAGCAAGTATATTTCTTCTACTCCCAGTATCCACCTTTACACATTTGTATATTATAGCAAGTTTCCTTTAAAAATAATTTTCACAAAAAAATATTTTTTATGAAATTAACTGTCCCCTTGCACACTAGGGTAACTTGAGTGTCCACAGCATACTATTCCATGGATTTAGTAAACTTTTCTGAATAGCTGGAGTGATTTTGTGAGTGAGTTCCTGGCACCAACAGATTATTCTTATGTTTGCACTTTTGTGTTAAAGAAGATGTACAGCCAAAGCTCGTTTGGCTGTACATCTCCTATGGATCACATGAGTGCAATTTGTTCTGCAATCCTGTGACCCGGTTTCAGCAGAGCGGGCTGAAGTCCACTCTCTGCCGATGTCACAGAGTCGGTCCAGGCACCGCGTCATCCTGATGGAAGTCGGTATCCACCAGGTGCCTGGACTGACACCCGTCTCCGCCTCTCAGCAAGCCCCTCTACGGCCCAGTGCTCCAGTGAGCGAGGAGGGAGCAGAGTGGAGAACTGTGACTGACAGTCAGCAACTCTCTGCTTGGGGAGCTGTGAGAACCAAACGATTGGTGGTGTCCGATCACTCGGTTCTCAGTGCAGAGGCGCCGGGGGAAAGATGCAGCATCGAACCGATGCTGCATCCACCTAGGGAAGTATAAATAGGTAAATATAAATTAAAAACAAAAAAACTCAAACTTCTCTTTTAACTGTGTTTTGTGGTCATATTCAGCTCATACTATGATTAGTCACTAAAAAAAACTGTGATGGCATCACGATATGGCCATATGTTTGTGGACATCGGACCGTCACACCTACAGTATATTAGTTTGGTGGACATCTCAACCGACAGGAAAAAGAACTGCTGTGTAACTGTGAACAGCCTGTGCAATGAAAGCATTACATGCTGCTTGATATTATAAAATATTCATATCATATTTAAATATGCATATAGTGAAATAAAAATTATATAACTGTATCCTATAAGGTTACAGCAGGATGCCAAGGCTTGTTCTCTACATCTAATTTTCCTTGCTTTTCTCACACTGAAACCGTTAAACAGTCAGACGAAAAGCATAGAGATTTTCAAAGTAAATCCAGTTCAAAGAAGGATTAATAAAAGCATTGCCTTCCAGCATCAGCTAAAAGTACTCGCAAAGGAACTGTCAAAGATGCTAGACATTACCATGAATAATTCAAAATATAGACCATTGCCTTCCATGGTTGGAAAAGTACTGTGCACATGAAAAAAAAAAAAAAAAAAGAAGAAATGATGAACAATAATGTAGCAAACCAATACAGTTAGTTCCAACACGCGCCTGTTTGTGTATCACAGTGCTAACCCTAATATTTCACAGGTAATAGAAGCATTTAGTATTTGAAACCTTATCATATTTTTGAAAATTAATTTTTATGTCAACATTTTCACACATGACTTGCACAGTAGAATCATATCATCCCCTAACAGCATATTAAAGCCAGTCAGGGATAGTTCCAGTCAGGGATAGGCAGGGACCAAGGCTGTGGCAGACATTTTCCAAAGTACAGACCTTAGTGAAGGACACCAAAGTACATTTAAAATTAAAACCATCAAAAAACACTACTCTCTACTAGGGTTAGGGTTCTTCTCTAAAGGGGGATTTATGGGGACCCTTCTCTAAAGGGAGATCTATGGGGTACCTGCTCTAAAGGGGGATCTATCGAGACCCTGCCCTAAAGGGGGATCTGTGGGGATCCTGATCTGAAGGGGGATCTATGGCATAGATCCCCTTTAGAGCAGGGTCTCCATAGACATGGTACACGTTCACATCTATACGTTTTTCAGGCGGTGCATTTTTGGAAAGGGTAAGGGACTTTTTTCCCCACAGCAGATTGGGTTTATGCGTGTAATAGACTTCAATTGAGTCACAACAGAAACGCAAGTGTTGCGATTTTGATGCATTTTTTGATGTGTTTTTTTTTTTTTTCCCTTTAAAAACACAAGCTGGTTGGTAAGGACTGGGCCGCCGTGTTCTTAACAACCAATGAGTCATCAGCTGTCCGCGGTGTGGGTTCCCCCCCCACCCCACCCCACTCCCAAGTCCATACCAGGCCCATTTGGGTCTGGTATGGATTTGGAGGGGAACCCCACGGCAAAATTAAAAAAAAAAAAAAAATGGCATGGGGTCCCTCCCAAAATTCATACCAGACCCTTATCTGGACATGCAGCCCAGCAGATCAGGAAAGGGAGGGACAAGCAAGTGCCCCCATCCTGAACCATACCAGTCAATAATGATGGGGACAAGGGCCTTTTCCCCACAACACATCTGTAAAATGGGTCCACAATTTGGCGGAACCTTTACAGACCCATTGTTTTTCATTTCCAGTCTGAAAAATTAGGCATTCACAGGATAAAGAAGTGTTGGCCATTCCAGGCCCCAAAAATTAGCCCACATATGTTTACCTGACAGCTAAGAACGTAGTATTCTGTGGCTGAAGGTACATTAGGCATTCACAGGATACAGAAGTAAGTGTCGGCCTGTTTTGGCCCCAAAAATTAGCCCACATGGGTTTACCTGACAGCTAAGAATGTAGTATTCTGCGGCTAAAGGTACATTAGGCATTCACAGGATTCAGAAGTAAGTGTCGGCCTGTATAGGCTCCAAGAATTAGCCCACATGGGTATACCTGACAGCTAAGTACGTAGTATTCTGTGGCTGAAGGTACATTAGGCATTCACGGTATACAGAAGTAAGTATCGGCCTGTATAGGCCCCAAGAATTAGCCCACATGGTTTTAACTGACAGCAAAGAACGTAGTGTATTTGATGGCTGGAGGTACAGTAGGCATTCACAGTATACAGAAGTAAGTGTCGGCCTGTATAGGCCCCAAAAATTAGCTCACATGGGTTGAACTGACAGCAAAGAAATGTGTTTTTCATGGCTAGCGGTACATTAGGCATTTACAAGATATACAGAAGTAAGTGTTGGCCTGTATAGGCTGCAAATATTAGCTCACATGGGTTGAACTGACAGCAAAGAACGTAGTATTTTATGGCTGGAGGTACAGTAGGCATTCACAGTATACAGAAGTAAGTGTCGGCCTGTATAGGCTCCAAAAATTAGCCCACATGGGTTTAACTGACAGCAAAGAACGTAGTGTATTTGATGGCTGGAGGTACAGTAGGCATTCACAGTATACAGAAGTAAGTGTCGGCCTGTATAGGCCCCAAAAATTAGCTCACATGGGTTGAACCAGGGCCGGATTAAGAGCATCATGGGCTTGGTGCTGAGGATTTTGAAGGGCCTTAAGGGCCGTGCCTTGGCATGCACCCAGACGAGGAAGGGTGCAGCCATGCATGCCTAATTCAACATGGGATGCTGTCTCTGAAGCCCATAAACACATCCATGCATCGGCAACTGTCCCTCCTTGTCCGGCCTTCGTGCTGTGTGGGAAGGTTCTGAGGGAGCTGCCTGGGGAAGCGAGCATAGAAGCCAGGCTTCTGTGTTTACAAGTGACAGAAGAGCGGTAACAGTGAATATGGCCAACCCGGGGCCTATATAAAGGTAGGGGCCTGGAGCTGCAGCTCCAATAGCCCCTATGTTAATCTGGCCCTGGGTTGAACTGACAGCAAAGAACATAGTATTTGATGGCTAGAGGTACATTAGGCATTCGCACAGTATACAGAAGTAAGTGTCGGCCTGTATAGGCTGCAAAAATTAGCTCACATGGGTTGAACTGACAGCAAAGAACGTGGTATTTGATGGCTAGAGGTACAGTAGGCATTCACAGTATACAGAAGTAAGTGTCGGCCTGTATAGGCCCCAAAAATTAGCCCACATGGGTTTACCTGGCAGCTAAATACGTAGTATTCTGTGGCTGAAGGTACATTAGGCATTCACAGTATACAGAAGTAAGTGTCGGCCTGTATAGGCCCCAAAAATTAGCCCACATGGTTTTAACTGACAGCAAAGAACGTAGTGTGTCACAGTATACTAAAATCACTCGTCCCTTGGAACAAATGAAAATGGCATAAGTAGCGCTGTTTGGAATGGATTTCTTTACAAGATACTAATGTTTGGACGTTTAAGGACTTGATTATATCTTGACTAGACTCATGCTGGATGATTCATGTCATTTCCCTCTTTTATATCAGCGCTACTTATGCCATTTTCATTTGTTCCAAGGGACGAGGGATTTTAGTATACTGTGACATATTTTCTTTTATAGTAGCTGCGGTATTGTCTATTAGACTATCTGAGAGGTTACTTGTGCGCAGGGGATATATTGTATTACCAGTAGAGGGGAGTTTTGTGTTATACATATATTCTTTTTTTCAAAGAACGTAGTGTATTTGATGGCTGGAGGTACAGTAGGCATTCACAGTATACAGAAGTAAGTGTCGGCCTGTATAGGCCCCAAAAATTAGCTCACATGGGTTGAACTGACAGCGAAGAACGTAGTATTTGATGGCTGGAGGTACAGTAGGCATTCACAGTATACAGAAGTAAGTGTCGGCCCGTATAGGCTCCAAAAATTAGCCCACGTGGGTTTAACTGACAGCAAAGAACATAGTGTATTTGATGGCTGGAGGTACAGTAGGCATTCACAGTATACAGAAGTAAGTGTCGGCCTGTAAAGGCCCCAAAAATTAGCTCACATGGGTTGAACTGACAGCAAAGAACGTAGTATTTGATGGCTAGAGGTATATTAGGCATTCACACAGTATACAGAAGTAAGTGTCGGCCTGTATAGGCTGCAAAAATGAGCTCACATGGGTTGAACTGACAGCAAAGAACGTGGTATTTGATGGCTAGAGGTACAGTAGGCATTCACAGTATACAGAAGTAAGTGTCGGCCTGTTTAGGCTCCAAAAATTAGCCCACATGGGTTTAACTGACAGCAAAGAACGTAGTGTATTTGATGGCTGGAGGTACAGTAGGTATTCACAGTATACAGAAGTGTTGGCCTGCATAGGCTCCAAAAATTAGCCCACATGGGTTGAACTGACAGCAAAGAACGTAGTGTATTTGATGGCTGGAGGTACAGTAGGCATTCACAGTATACAGAAGTAAGTGTCGGCCTGTATAGGCTCCAAAAATTAGCCCACATGGGTTTAACTGACAGCAAAGAACGTAGTGTATTTGATGGCTGGAGGTACAGTAGGCATTCACAGTATACAGAAGTAAGTGTCGGCCTGTATAGGCCCCAAAAATTAGCTCACATGGGTTTAACTGACAGCAAAGAACTTAGTATTTGATGGCTAGAGGTACAGTAGGCGTTTACAGAAGTAAGTGTCGGCCTGTATAGGCCCCAAAAATTAGCTCACATGGGTTGAACTGACAGCAAAGAACGTAGTGTATTTGATGGTTAGAGGTACATTAGGCATTCACACAGTATACAGAAGTGCCGGCCTGTATAGGCTGCAAAAATTAGCTCACATGGGTTGAACTGACAGCAAAGAACGTAGTATTTGATGGCTGGAGGTACAGTAGGCATTCACAGTATACAGAAGTAAGTGTCGGCCTGTATAGGCTCCAAAAATTAGCCCACATGGGTTTAACTGACAGCAAAGAACTTAGTATTTGATTGCTAGAGGTACATTAGGCATTCACACAGTATACAGAAGTAAGTGTCGGCCTGTATAGGCTGCAAATATTAGCTCACATGGGTTGAACTGACAGCAAAGAACTTAGTATTTGATTGCTAGAGGTACATTAGGCATTCACACAGTATACAGAAGTAAGTGTCGGCCTGTATAGGCTGCAAAAATTAGCTCACATGGGTTGAACTGACAGCAAAGAACGTAGTGTATTTGATGGCTGGAGGTACAGTAGGCGTTCACAGTACACAGAACAGTAAGTGTCGGCCTGTATAGGCCCCAAAAATTAGCCATTCAATGGACATGAAATGCCTTTTATGCTGCTGTATTTAGCGAAGACAAGGACCAGAAATTGTTGTGGGTGGATGGCGGTCTGGCAGATATTTGTGGCCTGTGATGAGGAATTTCATTGAAACATGGTCTACTGGTCACATGTGCTGAATTCCTCAGAGACACATGCCTCATTCATTTTTATAAATGTGAGGTAGTCTACACTGTCATGAGCTAGGCGAGTGCGCTTATCAGTCACGATCCCCCCTGCTGCGCTTAACGTCCTTTCGGACAGGACACTGGACGGGGGGCAAGCCAACAGTTCCATTGCAAATTGTGCAAGCTCTGGCCAGAGGTCAAGCCTGCCCACCCAGTAGTCCGGGGTTCATCACTCCTCAGAGCGTCCACATCGGCCGTTAACCCGATGTAGTCGGACACCTGTCGGACACATTTTTTTTACGCTCCAACATTTGAGCCACAGAAGCCTGCCTTTTTCCAGAACAACGTGACAACGGCATCATGGAATGTGGAGTGTTGGACAACTGTGAGGAGACAGGAGAAGGAGAAGAGGCTGGACGGTGAGAGCCTGGAGTGTGGCTTTGTGGGTTCTGACGGTTTTGCTCCCACTGGGCTCAGTGATGTTATTTCAGGTGCCTTCTTAAGGCGGTGGTCCCTAGGTGAGTGTTGGGCTTACCGCGACGTATGCGTTGACTGCAAAGGCTGCAGATGGCAACAGTGTTGTCATCAACGGACACATTCAAAAAAGCCCACACTGCGGAGCCATGTGACGGAGCGCCAGATGTGACTATACATGATTGATGGCTCGCTCCTGATACATTTGCAGTCTGCTTTGTACCTCTTCTGCAATGCAAGTTCTGCCTGCCTCTCCTCCCTATCTGCCGGTCCATCAGTCCGCCAGTTCTACAAATAATTGGCCAGTAACTGTTGTCACTGTGTGTAGCACAGTTAACACAGCAAAAGAGGCCGAATTTTTGCAGGACTAAAGTACACTCTTAGAAAATTATACTGTTAAATAACAGTTTGGCACTGTGTGTACCAGACTTCACTCAGCAAATGAGGCAATATTGTTGAAGGACACAAATACACTTGTTAAAGTTTACTCAGATAACACCCCACTTCAATATGTGGTATTGAGGGGGCATTGGTGTATCAAACCAGTTCAAAAAATTGGCCAGTGAGTTTGGCACTGTGTGTACCAGACTTCATTCAGCAAAAGAGGCAATATTGTTGCAGGACACAAATACACTTGTTAAAGTTTACTCAGATAACATCCCACTTCAATATGTGGTATTGGGGGGGGGGGGCACAGGTTTATTACACCAGTTCTACAAATAATTGGCTGGTAACTGTTGTCACTGTGTGTAGCACTGTTTAAACAGCAAGAGGCCAAATTTTTGCAGGACTAAAATACACTCTTACAAAATTATACTGGTAAATAACACCCCACTTCAATATGTGGTATTTGGGGGGCCATTGGTGTATCACACCAGTTCAAAAAATTGGCCAGTGAGTTTGGCACTGTGTGTAACAGACTTCACTCAGCAAACAAGGCAATATTGTTGCAGGACACAAATAAACATGTAAAAGTATACTCAGATAACACCCCGCTTCAATCTGTGGTATTGGGGGGGGCAATTGGTCTATCACACCAGTTATAATACATTATAAGTGCTTTTGTCACTGTGTGTAGTATTGCTGCAGAAACGCTCAGTCTCACCACCACACCTGTCACAATGCTGCACAGTGCACAATAATACTACTAATCCACTATAATATGCTTTCTACAAAGTATATTATACTGTGGATTACTCCCCTCCCCCACCCCCACCCCCCTTTTTAGTGCACTGCACAGCAATACCAAAAAATTTGCAGCCCTTTAAATGACTTTTGTGGACATTAACAGAGCAATTTGTGTCACTGCTGACGATCTCTAACTGCCCCTACAGCACGGACTGGATACCTGTCCCTATACTGAAGAGACTGTAATAGACCCTATACCGATATTGCAGTCCTTTAAATTACTTTTGTGGACATTAACAGAGCGATTTGTGTCACTGCAGATGACGATCTCTAACTGCCCCTACAGCACAGACTGGATACCTGTCCCTATACCGAAATACCAGCCCTGAAAAGGACTTTTGTGGATCTTCACAGAGCTATTTGTCTCTAGCAAACTCTCCCTCATGAGCACAGCAGACCTCTCCCTACACTGGCAGAAAGCGGAATGTGAAATGGCCGACAGCTCAGGTCTATTTATAGGGTAGGGGGCATGTCCATGTGCTAAAATGTTTCAATTGGCTGTCCCGTTCCACCTGACGGCTGTGTCATGGGTCATAATTCTCCCCAATGTAAACTAATATGGCCGCCGCGAACGACGCCATGTGTTTGCAAATTTGGCGGGTATCGAACAAGCAAAATTCGCTGCGAACTGACCGCCGGGTGAACCGCAAGGCCATCTCTAGTGAAGAGGCCTACACAATGCTGAGCATGACAGATGAGAGAGATGGGGAAGTCTCAGGCTCAGTATTCAAATCTGTAGAAAGCAGCGGCACCCTGACATATAGTTTTGATGACGGAGTAGTGGTCCCTGCTAAGGTCAGGTGTACCTGACCCCGTTCTTCTGTTGCTGAGGGGCAACAATTGCAGGGTTCTTGTATGCAGCAGAGTGTCGGTACTAGTGCCGCTCAACCTTCTGGTGAACTGGCAAGCACCAACAGCCTAGTACATCCTGGTCATAGTCAAACCAGCACTGCAGTAACACTTGGTGACGTGGCGAGTCCCATAAGTGCAGTTCAAGCTGGCGGGGTGGCAGAAGTAGTGTCTCACAGCCACCAATAATTCGAAGACAGGCCATTAGAGCCCTTAGTGTCCTTTCTGATGCGCTTGCAAATCCTAATTGGAAGCCCACCACTTCTGCAGCGCCCGTACTTCCCCCCCATTCACTGCTCAACCCGGAATTCAGGTGGAAACAGCCGATTTTTACGAGCTATTTTTTACGGAAGCTCTTTACAGATCTATTGTGGACCAAAGAAATTTATATGCCGATGAATTCATCGCCGCAAATCCACATTTGACCCTTGCCAGAGAATTTGCATGGAAATGTATCACTGTTTCCAAATTTAAAAACCTTTCTGGGCATATCCCTCCTCATGGGCATTACTAAAAAGATTGAGTTGCGGTCATATCGGTCCACTGACCTAATTCATCATATGCCCGTGTTCTCTGCTGCCATGGCCAGGACTAAATATGAGCAAATCTTGCGGTTCATGCACTTCAGTGACAATGAACTCTGTCGACACTGGATATGATCGGATCCACAAAATTCGGCCCCTCGTAAACCATTTTAACCAGAAATTTGCAGCATTGTATACACCCCAACAAGCTGTCTGCGTTAATGGGTCCCTGATTAAATTTTATGGCCGCCTTGCTTTCAAACAGTTTCCCTCCAGCAAGTATGCCAAATATGGGGTCATGATTTATAAACTCTGTGACAGGGCAACAGGCTATACATGTAGTTTCCATATTTACAAGGGAAAAGATAGCAATGTGGAGCCCCCCAACTGCCCAGACTACATGGGGAGCAGCGGCAAGATTGTTTGGGACTTGGTGTCACCCTTATTTGGAAAGGGGTTTCTGTCACGGGGCTTACCTTTGTTGGAGTCTGACGCAGAGATGTACGCTCACCCTTGCAGGTATCCACAGTCCAAGGTGACCAGGTAAGAAAGCCACCTGGGCTGCGAATCTATGCACGGGGGCTTGGCAGGGATGGTGCTCCAATAAGCAGGACCGGTAGGAATACAATGGGAAGGGAAGTCCAGGAATAACTGTAGTCATTGGATGACACAAGTCCGAACAAGGATCGCAGGAACAACAAGGAGCGAAGGTAAGGATGGAAGCCGGGGTCAGTCTAGAACACACGCTTAGGAAACAGGAACACAGGAACAAAGTCTGTCAAACAGGAACAATGATCAGGAACACAGGAACAAAGTCTGTCAAACAGGAACAAAGATCAGCAATGAACTGACACTGCTCTAACCGAGAGGCAGTGTTTTATAGCCTGCCTAATTGAGCAATAAGCTTCAGGTGGACAATGAGAGACAAGAGCAAACTCAGGTGAAGTCCAGCCCCCTGGTGCTGCAGGCAATGCCAGATTAAAAGATTGGATCCATATGGGCTGAAGTGTGGTTCAGAGGCAGGATAACAGGACAGAATGTCAAAGTACACAGGTTCAAATCCCATGTCAGGTACTTAATGGCGGCCATGCCTGGCCGGCTGTAATACACGGCGAGAACCATGACAGGTACCAGTTTTACATGGACAATTATTACACAAGCGTGCTACTTTTTAGTCACCTTTTTGATTTTGGAATTGGCGCCATGCGACCTAATTGCCGGGGCTTACCCCAATGGCTTGTAGGTTCCCGACTTAGACGGGGGGGGAGAGAGCCTGCTTGAAGTGTAATAAATTGCTTGCAGTGAAGTGGAGGGAATGTTTTCGTTCAATACTCCATTCACGCAGATACGAAAGTCCAAATTGCAACGGCGACTGGTGTTGTTGAGAAGCCCCTCTGTGTCCACGAATACAGCCTTAACATGGGAGGGGTGGACTTCAATGACCAGATGATGGCGCCATACTCAATTGCACGTAAGGCCAGGCGCTGGTACAAAAAGTGTCTGTATACTTATTCCAATTGGCTCTGCTGAACGCTTATGTTCTATACAAAGCATCAGGAAGAAGTGGATCCTTCCTAAAATTCCAGGAAGAGATCATCACAGCCCTGTATCCAGAAGATGCTGTGTCCCAAATTCACAATCCAGATGCAGTGAGCCGGCTGCATGAGAGGCATTTTCCGGATTTCCTCTCTAGTACCCCTACCCAAAGAGCACCCCAAAGAAGATGTTGTGTCTGTAGAAAGCGCAGATATAGGCGTGACACCCTCTTTTTTGTCCCTCCTGTCCTGGCCAACCTGGTCTCTGCATCAGGGACTGTTTCTGTCGCTACCATACACACTAGTAGAGTATTAGTATAAGGTACAGCACGGAACAGTCTAGGGTACTCTTTCACATAGGGTCTCACAGATGCTTTAAGGGTAGAGGAGAGATCTAGAGTCTAATAGACCCCAATTTTTTTAAAAAGGATACCTGTCACTACTCATTGCTATCATAGGGGATATTTAAATTCCCGGTGATAACAATTAAAATGATAAAAAAAAAAAAAAAATGAAAGAGAAGGTGTCAAAATAAAATAAAAAAGAAAAACATAAGAAAATTCTGTCCCCCCTGTCCCCCCATGTTTGCACGCAAAGGTGAATGCAAGCATCGGTCTGGTGTCATATGTACACAGCAATTGCAGCATGCATGTGAGGTATCGCTGCAAACATCAGATCGAGGGCATATTCGTGCATTAAATTGAAAAAAAAAAAATTTCCCCAAATAAATTGCGTTTGGAAAATCTCTGCGCCAATACCGTGTGACAAAAAAAATTGCAACACCCACCATTTTGTCATGTAGTGCCTCTGCTTTAGAAAAATATATAATGTTTGGGGGTTCAAAGTAATTTTCTAGTAAAGAAAAAAAATGTTTTCAAGTAAACAAAAAGTGTCAGAAAAGGCTTGGTCTTCAAGTGATTAGAAGAGTGGGTGATGTGTGGCATAAGCTTCTAATAGTGGGCATAAAATGGCAGGACAGTTCAAACACCCTCCAAAAACTCTCACACATGTGGTATCCCCATACTCGGGAGAAGCAGCAGAATGTATTTTGGGGTGTCATTTCACATATAGTCATGGCATGTTTGAGCAATATATCAATTAAATGACAACTTTGTATAAAAAAAGAAAAACAAATGTGTAATTTTACCAAAACTTGTGGTAAAATATATAATATTCCATGGACTCAACATGCCTCTCAGCAAATAACTTAGGTGTCTACTTTCTGAAAAGGGGTTATTGGGGGGGGGGGGGGGGGTTGTGCTATCTTGGCATTTCATGGCCTCCGAAACTGTGATGGGTAGTGAACAGTGATTTTTTTTTTGGTCCATTTTCAAACACTTGTAACAACAAAATTATGTATAAAGCGGGGTCAACATGCCTCTCAGGAAATTCCTTGGGGTGTCTCCTTTCCAAAAAGGGGAAATGTGGGTTTTTTTTTGTACTGCCCTGCTATTTTAGCACTTCAAGAAATGAGATAAGCAGTCAGAAAGTAAAAGCTGCATAAATTCCAGTATACTGTATACACCATAGTTTGTAGACGCTATAACTTTTGCGCAGACCAATAAATATACGCTTATTGAGATTTTTTTTGATCAGAGACATGTAGCTAAATACATTTTGGCTGAGATGTATGACAAGCATTGAGTTTATTGGATATTTTTTATAAGAAAAATAGAAAAACAAATTTTTTCTCAAAATTGTCGGTCTTTTTTAATTTATTTCGCAAAAAATTTAAACTGCAGAGGTGATCAAATACCACCCAAAGAAAGCTCTATTTGTGGGAAAAAAAGGACATACATTTTGTTTAGGTACAGCATGACTGCACGATTCTCAGTTAAAGTCATGCAGTGCCAATTTGCAAAAAATGGCCTAGTCATTAAGGGGGTAAAACATTCTGGTCCAGAAGTGGTTAAACTTGCTTGTGGCTGTAATGTATTGCTGGCTCCCGGCAATACAGATAAAAAAAAAAAAATGAAAAAAAGGCGTGTGGGGGGGGGGGGGCCTCACCTCCACAAAGCACCCTGTCCCCATGTCAATGGGGACAATAGCCTCTTCTGGACGACCCTGGGCTGTGGTTGTGGGGGTCTGCAGCTGGGGGGCTTATCGGAATCTGGAAGCCCCCTTTAACAAAGGTACATTGTACCCGTACCCATTCACCAAAAAAGTGTCAAAAAGTAAAAACCACAGGAAACAGTTTTTGACTAGTCCTTTATTAAAAATAAAAAAAAAAAATTGTGTCCCTCGATGTAAATCCATCATCAACCGAAAATTGGAAAAAAAAAAAAACGTAGAGGCTACCCTCTTAAGAGGTTACCCGTCGTATGCCTGATCTGCCTTTGGCCAATCATGGTTCTCAGAGTACATTGTGCTGTGATTGGTCAAAGCATACAGGTCAGGTGCATGCTTTGACCAATCATCAGCAATCAATGCACTGCAACAGCGCAGTGCATTATGGCACGCTCATCGGTGGGCGAACTTCCCTCCGAGCGCCCCATTTGTTTGTGTGCTCAGCAAACATACGAACGGCTGATGTTCGAGTCGAACTTACGTTTAACTCGAACACAGAGCCCATCCCTAATTATAAACATCCAATCTTGTGCTTTGGAAACTTTCCCCCCAGACACAATTGAGTTTTCATAGTGAGCACAGATGCTTCTATTTTAGTTACATTGCGTAATGCACAACTAACTAATTTAAAAGCATTCAGGTATCTGTACTACGGAAATTAAAACCCTATGTAGCACTGCCCCCCGCAGGGACTGCTGGATATTAACTCTGAGGGCTCCCTTGGTTACCAACACACGGTTATAAGTGTTAGAGTTCTTGAATCCCTCCTTGCTCATGTTGGCTCTTCACAGAAATAAACTAGGGGTGTTGTTTTTTTTTTGGTTTATTTTGTATTTGGGATAGGAGAAGGGAATAGTTGGATACCCCAACTGAACTATTCACATAGATGAGGACTTCTACCTTCAGAACTTCTTTAGTGATAGGAACAGCCAGGCTGTTAATCCACACTGCCACAAGTGTAGATGGGGTTAAGTCTCTTGCTCTCTTTACTCTCTGACAAGGGCGACTTGGTGATTGATATCTTATCTTCAGGACATTCTCCCTAGCATCCCCTCTCAGCTGACACCTGTCCACTGACTATCCTAGGAGCAGAGGTGGCCCCGCTCAGATCAGGCCCCTTGACACGAGTTCCTGTACTCACAATACTGCAGAAAAAGGACTTCCAGTGTCTCCCCTCTCAGTCAGCTTCCCTGGACCTCTGGGTTCAGCTCCTCTCTCTGCTACTCTTCTGGCCCTCAGAACGACTTCCTGAGGCCGCACGGGATCTCTACAGAGGAGGAGGCAGCTGCCCCCTCCCTCCGGGACTCCGCTCTCCAATGAAAGACCTCAAGCACATGTGCTCCGGGCTTTTATACAGTATCCCAACATGCACCGAGGCGACCTGCCCTCTGCCAATCATCAGGACTGTATCAAAAGCCCATGCACCCATTCTTCAGGTTTCCTCCCACTGTCCAACATGCCTCCCTATTAGACCAGTGTGAAACACTCTCTAGACTGAATGAATTGCATGCTGAGCACAATGAGCAGACCTCACTAACAGATCCTGCTCTCTGGTAGGCAGAGAACAATACAGATTTACCTGCAACCCCTCTGGTAAACAAACAGAGCTCAAAACTATACTTTCTCCCTAGCACCTACCTAGGTGGGGTGCTAGACTCACCCCCACCAAAACGAACCATGTCCTCACCAGCTCTGGGCAGCGGCCCCTACAAAAATACCTATACAAAAATTTTCACAGAGTATCCCACAAACTTGTAAAAGGGGGAAAAGGGAAAAAAATTATGTACAGGGCCATGGGGCATACCCCATGTGTGGCCAGTGAACACATGGAAAAATATATGACTCTGCTGTACAAATATTCACACATGTATGTATATATATATATATATACCAATGTATATATATATACCAGGTGCATTTAGACCAATGCACCCCCCTGCCAAACAAAAGCTGCTGGACAGGTTAAGGCATTACCCTATCTAACTAACTAAATACAATATCAACATTACATAGAAATTTACATTGAACAGTGAAGGGCCTATCCAGACCCGGAAGTCCCATGCAAGCCTGCAAAGGAAACAAAGGGTTAAGCACAAAAATGTACATTGTTCACCCACTCACGGTGAGACTGCCCTCTCTTCAGAGGTGATCCTCTCACCAGCATCATCTCTAGCTTTGACGTTCCCATCAAGATCTTCATCACTTCCGGCCCCCTAAGGGCACGCTTGACTCGACGTTCTGTTGTATACCTGCAATAGAAAAAAAAAACAGAGCCTGCCAAGCCGACTATCTAACACCTCACCATTGATTTCTACCGAGAATCATGTTTTGACTAAATATTAAGCACAGTCCCTTTCAGACACCAGGGCACTGACTCTCTTTCCTATGATAGTCAGACCCACAAGTTCAGAATGAAGAAATGCAGAGTCCACCCGACAGGTGTTCACAGTGTCCTTTCCTTCTGTAACACTGAGGCAACACATCTTCTCCTGGCGGCAAGCTATTTTGCTGGAGCCTGATCAAACTTGCCTAAATTGTGAGTTTCTGCAAAGCTCTTCAAGGGATTCTTCCTCTGGCATCCCCCCTCTCTAAAGAGACAATGAGCCACTACCTCCTTTTCACAAAGTAGTAACTCTGTCAGAGAAGTCTGGTCCATAAGGTAGTTAGAACTTCCCGCCATTAGATGGCGCCAAGCTGGCTATTTAAACTGACTCTCTACATGAATTCATTGCTGTTTGGTCTGCAGCTTCCTGTGTACTGTTCCTGACTCAGTGTGACCTCTGATCTTGATCCGGCTTGTTGTCTCTAACCTGTGCTTGTCTGCTTCCTACCCTGACCCCGGCTTGTCTTCTGGATTTTGCTCCTGCCTGTTGATCCTGCATTGCTGCTCTCCTGGTACCGACCCGGCTTGTGACCCGATTACTCTGCTGCCTATCGTCTATGTCCTTCCTGCACCCTGCTCATCCGGCCTGCTACAACTCCAGCCCAACAAGCTCGCTCCCAGCAGTCTCATACCAGCCCGCTCACTGCGGCCACGCTACTATTGGACTGATTACAGGCACTCCTACGTCACTGTGCTCCTGTGGCTGCTGTCTCACTATCAGAGGCCCACGAGCCGGAGTTGTACGAGAGACCCTCCTCTACACGTCAGGCTCACCTACCAGGTACGTGACAGTACCAAACAGCCATGACTGAGCCTGCAAGAGGACCCTCTCCAGTGGATGAAATCTGTCAGCACCTCGCTGCGCTTTCTCAAGCAGTTAAGACGCTACAGGAAGGATATGTTCATCTGGAGGAACGTGTTCTGTCCTGGACTACACCAACAACTATCCCTGCCACAGTTCCCACCTCTGCCGCATCTGCTATTCAAGCTGGGACTGTAACCAATCCTAATTATGTTATCCCCTGAACCTCAAGTACCAACCCCTAAGAGGTTCTCCGGTGACCGGAGTAAGTTTAGAGCATTCCGAAACGCATGTCAACTTTACTTTGCTCTGCAGCCACGGACTTTTTCCCTGGAATCCACTAAGGTAGGATTCATCATCTCTCTGCTTCAAGATGAACCACAGTCCTGGGCCCACCAGTTGTTAGAAGAGAATAACACACAACTCAATACAATGCAATTATTCTTTGATGCCATGTCACGGCTATATGACGACCCACAGCGGACCACCACCGCTGAGGCAACTCTACATGCTCTCCAGCAAGGCCACAGAGCAGTTGAAGACTACGTCACTGACTTTTGACGCTGGAGCGCAGATACCGCTTGGAACGATGCAGCCCTGCGTCACCAGTTTCGTTTGGGTCTCTCAGAAAGTCTTAAGGATGAGCTTGCCCGGGTTGGAGTGCCAAGTTCCCTGGAAGGGTTAATCACTCTTTCAATTCAGATTGATCGCTGCTTACGTGAACGCAGATCTGAAAGATCCACACAACAGTTCCGCCCGGAATGTATGTTACATAGGAATTCTGTCCCTTCCAGCCCGGTCTTCGAAAATTCTGCTCCACCTGCTCCAGAATCACCTGAACCCATGCAATTAAGTCTGATCCGCCCTTCATTGACTCCAGAAGAACGTCAACGCCGACGTGTAAATAACCTTTGCTTGTACTGCGGAGAAGCCGGTCACAAAGTGCGCACCTGCCCAGCTAAGCGGCGTAAGTGTCTTCAGTTAACCAGTCACCGTTACCTGCCAGCTCAGCTCACATAGCTCTGCCCATCTCTTTCCAGCTTCCTGGAAGGACTGTGTCCATGACCGCTATTATTGATTCAGGAGCTTGTAGCTGTTTCATTGACCTGTCCTTCGCAGCTCAACAACATATTCCACTGCAAACCAGAGGACATGGCCTCACTGTGTTCCTGGCTGATGGGTCTTGCATTAAATCAGGACTTGTAACCAAAGAGACCCCACCAATCCTGACCATCACTTCCAATAACCATCAGGAACTACTGCGTCTTGACGCAATTTTTTCACCGCTATTTACTGTCATCTTGGGCCTACCCTGGCTACAGGCGCACAACCCTCAGATTGATTGGAACTCTGGAAATGTCCAGTTTTTGTCACCATATTGCCAAGAACATTGCATAACAGCGTCAGTTCCATCATCAATTACCTTGTTGTGCGTTGACTCAGACGCAGAATTGTGCCAAGTGGTTCCTAAGCCCTACCATGAATACTTAGATGTTTTCAGCAAACGGGGAGCAGGTGTTCTTCCTCCACACAGACCCTATGATTGCCCCATCGAGCTGCTTCCTGGAGCCGAAATCCCTTTTGGATGCATCTTCCCCTTGTCCGAACGGGAACTAGGGGCCTTGAAGGACTACATTGATGAAAACCTGCAGAAGGGGTTTATCCGGCCTTCTACCTCACCGGCCGGTGCAGGTATATTCTTTGTAGAGAAAAAAGTTGATTCCTTGAGACCATGTAAAGATTACCGCGACTTAAACAAGATTACAGTGAAAAATCGATATCCTCTTCCATTGGTTCCTGAACTGTTTCAAAGGCTAAAATCTGCCATGGTCTTTACAAAATTGGACTTAAGAGGGGCCTACAACTTGGTCCGTATCCGGAAAGGGGATGAATGGAAGACTGCTTTCCGAACTCGATTCGGGCACTTTGAATACTTAGTTATGCCCTTCGGTTTATGCAACGCACCAGCTACTTTCCAGCACTTCATCAATGACATTTTTAGGGACTTCCTTGATATCTTTGTCGTTGTCTACCTGGATGACATCCTGATATTTTCTGTTTCCCTAGAGGTGCACCGTAGACATGTTAAAGATGTGCTATGTCGGCTGCGCCAGCATGGACTCTATGCCAAAACCGAAAAATGCGACTTTGAGCAACGAAGCATCCAGTTTTTGGGCTTAATTCTTTCCACTGACGGAATCAAGATGGACCCACAGAAAGTTTCAGCGATCCTTGACTGGCCAGCTCCCGCGGACAAGAAAGGGATCCAACGATTTGTAGGATTTGCCAATTTTGACCGCAAATTCATCAGGAACTTTTCAGCCATCATCTCTCCTATCACATGTCTCACCAAGCAGGGTATTCGTTTTTGCTGGACTACTGAGGCACAGGCCGCCTTTGAGACATTAAAGAAACGTTTCACCACTGCTCCTGTCCAAGGTCATCCAGATTCATCCTTACCCTTTATCGTGGAGGTGGATGCATCAGAAAGCGCAGTGGGAGCAGTTCTATCACAGCGTCAAGGCCTCAAGGATGTGGTCCACCCGGTTGCATTCTTTTCAAGGAAACTCACCCCAGCAGAAAGAAATTATGATGTGGGAGATCGAGAGCTCCTTGCGATTAAAGTCGCTTTGGAGGAATGGAGGTATTTGCTGGAAGGAGCCACCCACCCGATACTGATCTACACAGACCATAAGAACTTAGAGTATCTGCGATCAGCAAAATGCCTCAAGCCACACCAAGCCCCCTGGGCACTTTTTTTTTTCAAGATTTATATTCCACATCACTTACAGACCAGGGTCAAAGAACACCAAGCCCGACGCCTTGTCCCGCATGTTTGAGGACCCTAGAGACTTACCAGTTCCAGACACTATTTTACCAGCCGGGAACTTTCTTTTGTTGCAATCTGACCTTCTGTCACAACTACAGCAGGCTTCTGCAGGAACACACAGCCCTCCAGGGGTCACGTTACAGGCAAGGAATGGACTGTTATGGAAAGGGGAACAGATTTTTGTACCAGAAAGAATTCGGGTAGTTGTCCTAGGAATTTGTAATGATCATCCTTTTGGCAGGCCATTTCGGGATTCACAAGACTTCTGAGTTGGTGCAACGCACATTCTGGTGGCCGGGATTTGAGAAAGATTGCAAGGCCTATGTAAATGCATGTACGACTTGCATCCGGAGTAAGAGTACTCGTAATAAGACCTGGGGGTTACTCAGACCCTTGCCCATACCTGACAGACCCTGGAAGATGATTTCCATGGATTTTATAGTCGAACTTCCACCGTCTGAAGGCTGTACTATCAAAGATGGCTCATTTCCTACCCCTGAAGAGTACTCCATCTGCTGCTGAGACTGCTCGGGTTTTTGTCAAAGAAATTGTCAGGCTCCATGGAGTCCCTGCAAACATTGTATCAGACCGGGGTGTCCAGTTTACATCCAGATTCTGGAAAGCTTTGTGCGGAACTTTAAAAATTGAACTTTCTTTATCTTCAGCCTATCACCCACAGACCAATGGACAAACAGAGGGGACTAACCAAACAAACCAAACTAACCAAACTCTGGAGCAGTACATCAGATGCTTTACCTCATTTGTCCAAGACGACTGGGTATCGCTGTTGCCGCTAGCAGAGTTTGCCTATAACAATGCCAGTCATTCCGCCACCAAGCAGTCCCCATTTTTCGCTAATTATGGATTTCACCCTACCTTCTTACCTGATCGTGTTCCAGAATCCTCTGTTCCAGCTGTCCAGAGTACGCTGGATTTTTTCTCCCTTAATAACTTGTTGTTACAGGAAACCATTGCAAAGGCACAAGAGGACAGCAAGAGGGTGTTTGATAAGAAGAGAAGGGAGAGCTACTCCTACGGCCAGGAGACCAAGTATGGCTCGCTACAACAAACCTGAAGTTGGCATGTCCCTCGAAGAAGCTGGCACCGAAGTTCGTAGGACCATTTCCGGTAAGGAGAAAAATGAATGATGTTTCCTATGAGCTAACCTTACCAGAGTCCTTTAGAATACACCCAGTGTTCCATGTATCGTTGTTAAAACCTGCAGTGCCAGATCCCTTCCCTGATCGCAGATCAGGACCCCCTGCACCTGTAATTGTTAACGGGGATGAGGAATTTGAGATCGAGGCTATCCTAGACTGCAGGAAGAGAAGGGGTCAGATACAGTATCTGATCAAATGGAAGGGGTATGGTCCAGAGGAAAATTCCTGGGAACCTGCACATAATGTGCACGCCACAGACTTGATTCGTGCCTTCTTTCGCAGCCATCCCCAGAAGAAGAGCCAGTTGGGCACCCGGAGGTTGCCCATTGGGAGGGGGCAATGTCAGAGAAGTCTGGTCCATGAGGTAGTTAGAACTTCCCGCCATTAGATGGCGCCAAGCTGGCTATTTAAACTGACTCTCTGCATGGATTCATTGCTGTTTGGTCTGCAGCTTCCTGTGTACTGTTCCTGACTCCGTGTGACCTCTGATCTTGATCCGGCTTGTTGTCTCTAACCTGTGCTTGTCTGCTTCCTACCCTGACCCCGGCTTGTCTTCTGGATTTCGCTACTGCCTGTTGATCCTGCATTGCTGCTCTCCTGGTACCGACCCGGCTTGTGACCCGATTACTCTGCTGCCTATCGTCTATGTCCTTCCTGCACCCTGCTCATCCGGCCTGCTACAACTCCAGCCCAACAAGCTTGCTCCCAGCAGTCTCATACCAGCCCGCTCACTGCGGCCACGCTACTACTGGACTGATTACAGGCACTCCTAAGTCACTGTGCTCCTGTGGCTGCTGTCTCACTATCAGAGGCCCACGAGCTGGAGTGGTACGAGAGGCCCTCCTCTACACGTCAGGCTCACCTACCAGGTACGTGACAAACTCACACAAATTCCTTTCAATTGGTCCACTGGCCCGACAGGATCTTCACAAAGTGTCCCTTGAGCAAGGTATCTTTGCAAAGTGTCCTCTTCTATCCTTCAGCCGTCCTGACCCGCTGGCCCAAAGTTCTTGGCAAGGTGTCCTGTAGACATGGCTTCTTGTAGCAAGGGGCAGCACAACGCCAAAGTGTCCGCTAGAGTTCTTTGAACAGGAAGTCTTTGTGGACTAGAGGGTTGGCCCTCTTTCAAATGAAGAACTGTACAGTAGTAGTCGTTTCACTGAATCCCAATTTCTCTTGCAAGGATAGAAGAGAAAGGGAATTTGGAAATAGGGCTTCTGGCACTAACAACAACTTTTTTTTAAGATGATGAAAACTCTTCAGGCACTCTAGCCCCTTTTCTTTTTAACTGCATAACAACAGTAAACACTCAGGCTAGCTAGCCTTCCTAACAGTAGACCTCTCCTGGCCGGAATGGGAACTCTGCATCATCAGCAATAGTAGTCAGGATGAGGTATTGGGATAGTCTTTCCTTTAGAGTCTTGAACTCGAACAACCAAAGCTTGGCCTGTTCCAATTGGGGCGATGAGCTTCCACATGATCAATGTGAATGGACCTCTCCAAGTTCCAATTAGCTTTTACAGACATGAAGGTGTCTCACAACTCAGGCCTCTTCTGGTTGTGATATGGGATGTAGAGGAAGTCCCAAATGGCTTCATCACACCAAGCCTCTCTCTTGACCTAAATCTCCTCCATAATCTCCTGAGGAGCATATGGATAGTCGTACCCATACTACAGGGCCACCTTCTTCTGTATCAGTTGCTGGAACCGAAAGAACCTGGGAAGTCTGTCTGCCTCCTCTCCCAGGTGGGGTGTATAGGGTCTCCTCCCTCCTGATGACACTGGCATAGGCATCATTCTGATCCCGAGCCCGGGTGTAGGTGTAAGGTGAGGATAGATCTGGGACTGTTGTGGCATAGGCCTCACGGAACCCCAAGTTCCTGGCACACTGCATACGAACGACAGCCCCCTCGGTCTCATCACTGAGTGAACTGGGACTTACAGACCTGCTTCTCTTCTGTGTTTACCAGTCCCATTCAGTCTCTTCCTCCGATTTCCACACATTGATTCCCTCCTCCGGGGACCAAAACTGACACTGGAAATGGGGTGACCCTATGTCAATGGTTTCAGCTTCTTCCTCACTGGACACACTGGAGGCCTTCCTCTCCGGAAACTCATTGACTCTCCTCTGCCACTTTAAGAGCGGAACTTTCTGCCATTGCAGTGGTTGCTGGTGCATCTTGCGGCCGCTGCTTGGCCCTCACAATCAGCGTACATCTTACCTTTGAGATACGGGTCTCCCTGGCTTGACACACTGTAGTGCAAGTCTGCGTCACTGGTCCTGGTCCCAGAAGCGCTCTCAGCACTTCGCTTCCTCTGCCCACAGGTTAGTACTAAGTGAGGCAGAGTTCAGAGGTCAGTGCTAAGTGAGGCAGAGTTCAGAGGTCAGTACTAAGTGAGGCAAAGTTCAGAGGTTAGTACTAAGTGAGGCAGAGTTTAGAGGTCAGTGCTGACTGAGGCAGAGTTAAGAGGCCAGTACTAAGTGAGGCAGAGTACAGAGCTTAGTACTAAGTAAGGCAGAGTTCAGAGGTCAGTACTAAGTGAGGCAGAGTTCAGAGGTTAGTACTAAGTGAGGCAGAGTTCACAGACCAGTACTAAGTGAGGCAAAGTTCAGAGGCCGGTACTAAGTAAGCCAGAGTTCAGAGGTTAGTGCTAAGTGAGGCAGAGTTTAGACGTCAGTGCTAAGTGAAGCAGAGATTAGGGATCAGTGCTAAGTGAGGCAGAGTTCAGGGGGTCAGTGCTAAGTGAGGCAGAGTTCAGAGGTCTGTACTAAGTGAGGCAGAGTTCAGAGGTTAATATTAAGTGAGGTAAGTGAGGCAGAGTTTAGAGGTCAGTACTAAGTGAGGCAGAGTTCAGAGGTCAGTACTAAGTGAGGCAGAGTTCAAGGGTCAGTACTAGTTGAAGCAGAGTTCAGAAGTCAGTGCTAAATGAGGCAGCATTCAGAGGTTAGTACAAAGTGAGGCAGAGTTTAGAGGTCAGTACTAAGTGATGCAGAGGTCAGTGGTTAATACTAAGTGAGGCAGATGTTAGTGCTCAGTGAGGCAGAGTTTAGAGGTCAGTGTTAAGTGAGGCAGAGTTCAGAGATTAGTATTAATTGAGCTAAGTGAGGCAGAGTTTAGTTGTCAGTACTAAGTGAGGCAGAGTTCAGAGCTTAATACTAAGTAAGGCAGAGTTCAGAGGTCAGTACTAAGTGAGACAGAGTTCAGAGGTTAGTAAAAAGTGAGGCAGAGTTCAGAGGCCAGCACTAAATGAGGCAGAGTTCAGAGGTCGGTACTAAGTAAGGCAGCGTTCAGAGGTTAATGCTAAGTGAGCTAAGTGGGGCAGAGTTTAGAGGTCAGTACTAAGTGAGACAGAGTTCAGAGGTTAGTATTAAGTGAGGCAGAGTTCAGAGGCCAGTACTAAATGAGGCAGAGTTCAGAGGTCGGTACTAAGTAAGGAAGAGTTCAGAGGTTAATGCTAAGTGAGGCAGAGTTTAGAGGTCAGTACTAAGTGAGGCAAAGTTTACAGGTCAGTACTAAGTGAAGCAGAGTTCAGAGGTCAGTAATAAATGAGGCAGAGTTCAGAGGTCAGTACTAAGTGAGGCAGAGTTCAGAGGTCAAGACTAAGTGAGGCAGAGTTCAGTGGTCAGGACTAAGTGAGACAGAGTTCAGAGGTCAGTACTAAGTGAGGCAGATTTCAGAGGTCAGTGCTAAGTGAGGCAGAGTTCAGAGGTCAGTGCTAAGTGAGGCAGAGTTTAGGCGTCAGTGCTAAGTGAAGCAGAGTTTAGGGGTCAGTGCTAAGTGAGGCAGAGTTCAGGGGTCAGTACTAAGTAAAGCAGAGTTCAGGGGTCAGTACTAAGTAAAGCAGAGTTCAGAGGTCAGTACCAAGTGAGGCAGAATTTAGAGGTCAGTGCTAAGTGAGGCAGAGGTCAGTACTAAGTGAGGTAGAGGTCAGAGGTCAATATTAAATGAGGCAGAAGTCAGTGCTAAGTGAGGCAGACATCAGAGGTCAGTGCTAAGTGAGGCAGACGTCAATACTGAGTGAAGCAAAAGTCAGAGGTCAATACTAAATGAGGCAGAATTCAGAGGTCAGTACTAAGTGAGGCAGAGTTCAGAGGTCAGTACTAAGTGAGGCAGAGTTCAGAGGTTAGTACTAAGTGAGCTAAGTGAGGCAGAGTTTAGAGGTCAGTACTAAGTGAGGCAGAGTTCAGAGGTCAGTACTAAGTGAGGCAGAGTTCAGAGGTCAGTACTAAGTGCGGCAGAGTTCAGAGGTTAGTACTAAGTGAGCTAAGTGAGGCAGATTTTAGAGGTCAGTACTAAGTGAGGCAGAGTTCAGAGGTCAGTACTAAGTGCAGCAGAGTTCAGAGGTTAGTACTAAGTGAGCAAAGTGAGGCAGAGTTTAGAGGTCAGTACTAAGTGCGGCAGAGTTTAGAGGTCAGTCTAAGTGAGGCAGAGTTCAGAGGTCAGTACTAAGTGCGGCAGAGTTCAGAGGTTAGTACTAAGTGAGCTAAGTGAGGCAGATTTTAGAGGTTAGTACTAAGTGAGGCAGAGTTTAGAGGTCAGTACTAAGTGAGGCAGAGTTTAGAGGTCAGTACTATGTGAGGTAGAGTTCAGAGGTCAGTGCTAAGTGAAGTTGCGGTCAATACTAAGTAAAGCAGAAGTCCGAGTTCAGTACTAAGTGAGGTAGAGGTCCAGGGTTAATACTGAGTGAGGCAGAGGTTAGAGGTCAATACTGAGTAAGGCAGAAGTCAGAGGTCAGTACTAAGTGAGGTTTAGGTCAGGGGTCAATATTGAGTGAGGCAGAGGTCAGTGCTAAGTGAGGCTCACCTCTACACTGCTGAGCTCTGTTCTCCTGCTCCCTGGAACTCTTTACATTACTTAGGGTACTGCAGCTCTGACTCTTCTCCCCATTCTCCTTTTTCTGGTCCAGTAGGTGGAGCTAAATTACAGCTACTCATAGCCCCGCCTACTAGACCAGGGAAAAGGAGAGGGGGGGGGGGGGAAGAGCCAAAGCTGCAGTACCCTGAGTACTATAAAGAGTGCCAGGAGTTAGACAATCTTCTTTCTGAATCTCTCCTGTAGCTGTGCTTGCCACAGGCAACTACAGAGGAAACAAACACTGTTTGTTTATGCTGGAGAGGTGGGGGGGAGCTAATGGATAGCTGCCTTGGAGAGTAGGGGCAGGGATATCATTGGCTTATAGCCCCACCCTCACAGCCGTGCCGCACTTTAGCACCCATCCCATCCCCTGTACAAAGCAGAATACAGCCCCACCTGTGCCAGCCTTTATTACCCGCCCCCTCCCTAGAATAAACAGTGATTCCTTTGTAGCTGCCTGTGACAAGTGCAGCTGCAGGGGAGACACAGAGGGAAAGTGCTTCACACCTTTTGGCTAGTAGAGCCAAATGCTGGAGCCTGTTCCAACACTGGGCTCTGGAATTCAGACTGGGCTGCGTGACAGTCCCACCCAATCCAGGGCAGATGGGAGGGATGCACAGGTGGTGATTAGGGTGTGTCCAGACACACCCGGTGCTACACCTATGATTGCAAAACACTTCGGAATCAGCAGAGCTTCCACAGGCGCCATTGTCTATAGTAATGAAATTGTAAATCAGGAAATGTGTCTGTAAACCGCACATCAGAAAGCAGACCTGTGTGAAAGAATGAATGGCAGCCTGAGCTTGGGCTCCAGGCAGAGCATGCCCCCAATAAGTTTTGCTCCACCCCTAGGGCTTAATCGTGGGGATTTTTGCTGGATATCGAAATCTGTCAAAATAAGAAGGAAATGGAAACGCCTTCACTGCTCTAGACAGCTTGTAAGTGCCAAAGGGAACCGGTGCCTGCGCCACAACTTCATCTGTGTCCTCCATTTTTAAAGTCTCACGCATAGACACAATCAGTGCTTCCACCAGTGCCTTTTCATGCGCGGCTACAGGAATGGAGGAATCATCCTCACTATCTGAGAACTCAGGGCACATGGACGCAGACCCCTCAGGGCGGGCCTCATCCGTGGCAGCCAGATCAGATTCAGAATCTGAGGAGACAGATGAATCAGGGGAAGGTGGGGGGCTCTTTTTACTACCCCGTCGCCCAAAAGTCACCTCCATCCGGGACACAAAGGACTCCAGGACTCTGGTCAGTGCATCAATGGATTATTGGGACACGGAGGCTCTTAGAGGGGGTCAGGTGGGGAAATGTGCACCAAGGACTCCATGAGGAATAAGGGTACCCCACAAAAGTCCAAAAAAACACTGCTAAGCAACACCCACACCGTGCTGGTAACACCACCCGGTCCCCAGCCACAGAGCACCCCCCGATCCTGCAGCGGAGAGAGGGAGAGGACCCCAACAGACTAAACACTCCACCAGGCAGCACCAGGATCAAAGCACTCCACGTGCAGCTAAAATGGATGCTCAGAAGACTCCAAAGTAATGGCTGCCATTCAATTCAATGCTGGACTAACGCAAAATGGCCACAGTGGCTACACAAACATGGCCACCAACCTATACAGAAAATAGGCTACAACAAAATGACAGCCCCGCGCGGTTCCACAAGGCTTCCAGGAGGGATCCCTGGGCCCAGGCAACCCAGGCAAGACACAGAGCAAGAAGGGGGAGCTGTGGCAGGAGCCCCCCACTAGATACAGCCCCCTCTCCACAGTCAATTGCCCCGTCACCGGGGGAGCACTAACCCCCACCCCCATCACCAGTACAGTACCCTGGCCCAGCCCCATGGGATAGCCAGACCACCATAATAGCCCGAGTATAGGTGGAGGGGGATAGATGACCCACAGGACCATCAGACACATGGTCCTGTGGGTCATCTATCCAGGGATAGATGACCCACAGGACTGTTCCAGGGAGGGGCCCGCGTCCACCCCAAAACCCTCCAGGGGGAGAGGGGGATAGATACTGACCATACCAGGAGCCAGGTGGGCACTACTCCAGACAGAACCTCCTCGCCACCAAAATAGTGGGGCTTTCGTCCAGAAGGAACACTGCGACTCGGGCCGAGACCCGGTCGTATGCGACCTTGCAAAACGTTTAACTCGCAGGCCAGCCCCCTTTCGGGGCGCGGAGCTTAGGTCTGCGTGTGCTCGTTTGCCAGACTGGGGTGACCACTGGATCTAAATTATCCATCTCATCGCCCAGTCTGGCAGTTGATTGTAGATCTCACAGGAAAAAAAAAACAGGAGAAAAAAATCTATCTAAAAGAAAAAATTGCCAGGACCAGAGATCAAAGCAAGGAACTAGGTCCTTACTCCTGACTAGGCAGAAAAGAACTGAGTGCCTATAGCAGAGAGAGGGAGTATACCTCGCTCTTTTTCTGCCTAGTGTCCTACTCATGTAGTGGGGAGTATAACCCAATGATCAAGAAGATCAGGAGCCGTGTCCGTCAATGAACGATAGAGAAACTTTTTTTTTTCCAAATGTTAGATCTTCTTTCCTTTGTTTAGCGAAAAATAAAAAAAAATACCAACAAAAGAAAGCTCTATCTGTCTAAAAAAAATGATACAAATGTCATATGGTGTTGTCTTTCAAAGTGAAACTTTTCCTGGTCGGAAGGGTGTAAAAGTGCCCAGTAGGTAAGTAGTTAAATACCACAAAAAGAAAGCTCTATTTGTGTGAAAAAAATGATATAAATTCAATTTGTGTACAGTGTTGCATGACTACACAATCGCCAGTTAACATAACACAGTGCTGAATAGCAAAAAATGCCTTGGTCATTAAGGGGGTAAAAGCTTCCAGAGGTCAAGTGGTTAATTAATAATTAAACATGTACACAACGTGTACAGAGGACATAAGACGTTATGTGCTGGGTAGCTCCCAGCCTGCTGTACTAGGTAAGCAGGTAAGCAATGGCTTCTAGAAATGGGCTCATGTGACCGTCGTCAGTCAGTAGCAGATGATCTGCTGCTGTGAGTGTGACGTCATCTCACTCTCCTAACGCCGCATAGTTACCTATTGTGCTAGATCGATAGCTCAGGGATCGGCTGCTCATCTGACCTCTTCAAGCACGCCTTCTTTCGCTCCTTACACTCAGCTCTCGATTGGTTAGCCTGGAAGGGGGAGAGACGCAACATGGCGGAGAAAATGTCTGGCGGCTCGCACAGAGCGGGATCGAAGGTGAGGCCGGGGTGCAGGCGGGGGCCGGGCTGTGCTCGGTGGAGGGCACTGCTAATGGTTGGGTGGGTGCAGAGAGGAATAGGCCGGGGCAGGGGAGGGGAGAGAGCGATGTGCTGCTACTGTGTTAGGTGCGCAGGAGCCGAGGCCTGCTCCATGGAGCCATACTCCTCTATGGAGGAGACAGGACATTGGAACAGCAAAGCCCGCCTTACTCTTCATTTACTATAGAGACTTTACTGTACAATACGCATTATTCACACTGTACAACGTGCTGAGTATCCTGGTGTACGTATACAGTGTGCTGCCTATCCTGGTGTACATGTACAATGTGCTGTGTCCTGGTGTACATATATGCAATGTGCTGCCTATCCTGGTGTACATATACATTGTGCTGTGTCCTGGTGTACATATACAATGTTCTGCCTATCCTGGTGTACATATACAGTGTGCTGTGTCCTGGTGTACATATACAATGTGCTGAGTATCCTCCTGTACATACATATACAATGTGCTGAGTATCCTCCTGTACATATACAATGTGCTGAGTATCCTCCTGTACATATACAATGTGCTGAGTATCCTCCTGTACATATACAATGTGCTGAGTATCCTCCTGTACATACTCAATGTACTGGCTATCCTGGTGTACATACTCAATGTACTGAGTATCCTGGTGTACATACTCAATGTACTGAGTATCCTGGTGTACATACTCAATGTACTGAGTATCCCGGTGTACATACTCAATGTACTGAGTATCCCGGTGTACATACTCAATGTACTGAGTATCCCGGTGTACATACTCAATGTACTGAGTATCCCGGTGTACATACTCAATGTACTGAGTATCCCGGTGTACACACTCAATGTACTGAGTATCCCGGTGTACACACTCAATGTACTGAGTATCCCGGTGTACACACTCAATGTACTGAGTATCCCGGTGTACACACTCAATGTACTGAGTATCCCGGTGTACACACTCAATGTACTGAGTATCCCGGTGTACACACTCAATGTACTGAGTATCCCGGTGTACACACTCAATGTACTGAGTATCCCGGTGTACACACTCAATGTACTGAGTATCCCGGTGTACACACTCAATGTACTGAGTATCCCGGTGTACACACTCAATGTACTGAGTATCCCGGTGTACACACTCAATGTACTGAGTATCCCGGTGTACACACTCAATGTACTGAGTATCCCGGTGTACACACTCAATGTACTGAGTATCCCGGTGTACACACTCAATGTGCTGGCTATCCCGGTGTACACACACAGTGTGCTGGCTATCCCGGTGTACACACACAGTGTGCTGGCTATCCCGGTGTACACACACAGTGTGCTGGCTATCCCGGTGTACACACACAGTGTGCTGGCTATCCCGGTGTACACACACAGTGTGCTGGCTATCCCGGTGTACACACACAGTGTGCTGGCTATCCCGGTGTACACACACAGTGTGCTGGCTATCCCGGTGTACACACACAGTGTGCTGGCTATCCCGGTGTACACACACAGTGTGCTGGCTATCCCGGTGTACACACACAGTGTGCTGGCTATCCCGGTGTACGTTTACTGTGTGTTGGGTGTCCTGTGTATGGGATGTGTGTCCTGGTTTGCATATACAGGGGCATCTCAAAAAAATTACAATCTCATCAAAGTTAATTTATTTCAGTAATTGAATTAAAGTGAAACTCACAGTTTATATAGATGTTGCACACATATATTTAAAGCTTTTCTTTCCATTTTGAGGATTATGGCTTACAGTTAGTGAAAACCCAAAATTCAGTATCTCAGAAAATTACATAAGACCAATAAAAAATGTATTTTTAATACAGAAATGTTGAATTACTGAAAAGTATGTCCATGTACAGTATAGTATGCACTCAATACTTGTTTGGAGCTCCTTTTACACGAATTACAGCATCAATGTGGTGTGGCATGGAGGCAATCAGCCTGTGACACTATTGAGTTGTTATGAAAGCCCAGGTAGCTTTGATAGCGGCCTTCAGCTCATCTGCATTGTTGGGTCTCCTCTTCCTTTTGACAATACCATACAGATTCTCTATGGGGTTTAGGTCAGACGAGTTTGCTGGCCAATGAAGCACAGTGATACCATGATCATTAAACTAAGTATTGGTACTTTTGGCAATGTGGGCAAGTGCCATTCCTGCTGGAAAATTAAATCAGCATCTCCATCAAGCTGGTCACCAGAGGGAAGCATGAAGAGCTCTAGAATTTCCTGGTTGAGGGCTGCACTGACATTGGACTTGATAAAACACAGTGGACCAACACCAGCAGATGACATGGCTCCCCAAATAATCACTGACTGTGGAAACTTCACACTGGCTCTCATGCAACTTGGATTATATGCCTCTCCTCACTTTCTCCAGACTCTAGGACCTTGGTTTCCAAATGAAATGCAAAATGTAATTTCATCCCACAAGAGGACTTTGGACCACTGAGCAACAGCCCAGTCCTTTTTCTCCTTAGCCCAGGTAAGGCGCTTCTGACATTGTCTCTGGTTCAGAAGTGGCTTGACACAAGGAATGCGACAGTTGTAGCCCATGTCCTAGATAGGTCTGTGTATGGTGGCTCTTAAAGCTCTGACACCAGCTGTAGTCCACTCCTTGTGAATCTCCCCCAAATTCTTGAATGGCCTTTGCTTCACAATCCTCAAGGCTATCCCTGTTGTGCACCTTTTTTCTACCACACTTTTTCTTTCCACTTAAGTTACATAGTAGTTGAGGTTGAATAAAGACAATAGTCCATCCAGTTCATCCTGTGTAGGTGTGTGTGGACGTATTCATTTCCCATACCCCTGAATGTTTTGATCTTGGAGATGTATGTCCAAGAGTCTTTTAAAAGTAGCCATACTGCCCGCAGTTACCACCATTTGTGGAAGCGAGTTCCACAATCTTTTTGCCCTTACTGTAAAAAACCCTTTGGGTAGCCTGAGGTTAAATAGCTTCTCTTCTAATCTCATTGAATGGCCTCGTGTCCTCTTGCACTCCTTGCAACTGAATAGTTTTTTTTTTTTCTATGCGGAGATCACCGTTGAGGTAGTTGTACCGTCGCTTCTAGGAAGAATTAATCAAGCGCTTGTAAATGCTCCTCACAATTTAGGTCCTCCAATCCCCTAACTAGCTTATATGCCCTTCTTTGGACTCTTTCTAGTTCCAGCACATCCTTTCTGAGGACTGGCGACCAGAACTGGACAGAGTACTCCAGGTGTGGCCGGACCAGAGTTTTATAAAGTGGTAGGATTATAGATTTACCTCTGGAATATATCCCCTTCCTTAAACATGCCAATATTCTGCCTGCTTTGGCAGCTGCAGCTTGACATTGCATGCTATTGCTTAGTCTATCCTCTACCAAGACTCCCAGATCTTTCTCTATTCTTGATTCCCCCAGAGGTTCCACCCCCCCTAACGTATATTTTGCGTTTGTTTTTAGTCCCCAAATACCTTATACTTCTCCACATTAAACCTCATTTGCCACGTAGTTGCCCACTCTGTTATTTTGTTCAGGTCATTCTGTAAGATTTCTGCATCATGATGTGAAGTTATTGCCCTGCTTAATTTTGTGTCATCTGCAAAAACTGAGATTGAGCTAATGATCCCATCCTCAATGCTATTTATGAATACATTTAAAAAAATTGGTCCCAGGACTGAGCCTTGGGGCACCCCACTTATCACTCCAGACTAGTCTGAGTACGCGTTATTTATTACCACCCTTTGGACACGCCCCTTTAACCAGTTTTCTATCCAAGAGCAAACCTTGTGGTCTAAACCTGCAGACCTTGTTTTGTAAATTTAATCATTTGTGGGGGACTGTATCGAATGCCTTAACAAAATCCAGGTATACCACATCCACAGGTCTTCCCCTATCTAGCTCACAGCTCACCTCCTCGTAGAATGTTTACAGATTGATCTGACAAGAACGTCCTTTTTTTTCATTAAGTTTTCATTAATATGCTTGGATACAGCACTCTGAACAGCCAGCTTCTTTATCAATGACCTTTTTGTGACTTACTCTTTGTGGAGGCTGTCAATGACTATCTTCTGGACAACTGTCAAGTCAGCAGTCTTCCCCATTATTGTGAAATACACTGAAGCAGACTGAGACCACTTTAAAGGCTCAGGAAACCTTTACAGGTGTCCTGAGTTAATTAGCTGATTAGAGTGTGACACCATGAATGTATAATATTGAACTTTTTCACAATATTCTGATTTTCTGAGATACAGAATTTTGGGTTTTCACTAGCTGTAAGCCACAATTATCAAAATGAAAAGGAAAAAAATGCTTGAAATATCACTCTGTAATGAATCTATAAAATGAGTTTTAAATTTTGAATTGAATTACTGAAATGTGTTGATATTCAAATTTTTTGATATGCACCTGTACAGTGTGATTGTCCTGTACACGGAATGAGTGTCCTGGTCTGGGTATACAGTGTGAGGGGTATCCTGTCCTGTGTATGGGTGCCCTGGTCTGGGTATACAGTGTGAGGGGTATCCTGTCCTGTGTATGGGTGCCCTGGTCTGGGTATACAGTGTGAGGAGTATCCTGTCCTGTGTATGGGTGCCCTGGTCTGGGTATACAGTGTGAGGGGTATCCTGTCCTGTGTATGGGTGCCCTGGTCTGGGTATACAGTGTGAGGGGTATCCTCTCCTGTGTATGGGTGCCCTGGTCTGGGTATACAGTGCGAGGGGTATCCTGTCCTGTGTATGGGTGCCCTGGTCTGGGTATACAGTGTGAGGGGTATCCTGTCCTGTGTATGGGTGCCCTGGTCTGGGTATACAGTGTGAGGGGTATCCTGTCCTGTGTATGGGTGCCCTGGTCTGGGTATACAGTGTGAGGGGTATCCTGTCCTGTGTATGGGTGCCCTGGTCTGGGTATACAGTGTGAGGGGTATCCTGTCCTGTGTATGGGTGCCCTGGTCTGGGTATACAGTGTGAGGGGTATCCTGTCCTGTGTATGGGTGCCCTGGTCTGGGTATACAGTGTGAGGGGTATCCTGTCCTGTGTATGGGTGCCCTGGTCTGGGTATACAGTGTGAGGGGTATCCTGTCCTGTGTATGGGTGCCCTGGTCTGGGTATACAGTGTGAGGGGTATCCTGTCCTGTGTATTGGTGCCCTGGTCTGGGTATACAGTGTGAGGGGTATCCTGTCCTGTGTATGGGTGCCCTGGTCTGGGTATACAGTGTGAGGGGTATCCTGTCCTGTGTATGGGTGCCCTGGTCTGGGTATACAGTGTGAGGGGTATCCTGTCCTGTGTATGGGTGCCCTGGTCTGGGTATACAGTGTGAGGGGTATCCTGTCCTGTGTATGGGTGCCCTGGTCTGGGTATACAGTGTGAGGGGTATCCTGTCCTGTGTATGGGTGCCCTGGTCTGGGTATACAGTGTGAGGGGTATCCTGTCCTGTGTATGGGTGCCCTGGTCTGGGTATACAGTGTGAGGGGTATCCTGTCCTGTGTATGGGATGGGTGTCCTGGTCTGGGTATACAGTGTGAGGGGTATCCTGTCCTGTGTATGGGATGGGTGTCCTGGTCTGGGTATACAGTGTGAGGGGTATCCTGTCCTGTGTATGGGATGGGTGTCCTGGTCTGGGTATACAGTGTGAGGGGTATCCTGTCCTGTGTATGGGATGGGTGTCCTGGTCTGGGTATACAGTGTGAGGGGTATCCTGTCCTGTGTATGGGATGGGTGTCCTGGTCTGGGTATACAGTGTGAGGGGTATCCTGTCCTGTGTATGGGATGGGTGTCCTGGTCTGCGTATACAGTGTGATTAGTGTCCTGCCTTGTGTACTGGATGGGTGTCCTGGTCTGCATATAGAGTGTGATGCTGTGTGAAGAGTGGCCTGTTGTTTGTGCCCTGCGGGATGCGTGGCCTGGTCTGTACACTAATGGCCTGTACACACGATCCGAAAATCGGACGAAAATTAACGATTGTGAAAGGATCGGACGATAATCGGATCGTTAGTACACAGCTTATGAGAGGCGATCACGACAGTTCACCCGATATTATCCGGTCGTGCAAGCATAAAAATTTTGATCGTATTATAACACATCGTACGATAATCGTATTATCAGTATGTTGTTCGTCCGAAAAAAATGGTGAGCAGTAGACAGCGCATGAGCAGTAGACATCATTTCCCCTCACACGCTACAGCGTGGTTACGCATACCGGAAGCTAAGCATTATCGTCAGAAAATTCGTATCGTGAGTAACCTCTCCCGTTAAGCGAATATTATTGAGAGCTGCTAGAATACGAAAAATAACGGATGGAACGTCGCCCGATTTTCGGATCGTGTGTACTTGCCATTACCCCTTTGTATGTATTTCGCTTGCTTTCCTTGGGTACATGGCTGTGTGAGTCGGTGGCAGGCCGTGCACTCCTGTTTAAGCCTTTGGCTGTCATTTGGTTCACATTTGAATGTACATTGCCAAGCGCTTGTGCGCACGTGGCCTATCCTGGGGTTCTAGAATCTGTATAGAGGTACAGTGTTTTGAGTAAGCACCCAACCAGATACTAGGATACATACTTTTCTATGTTTCAAATCCATCTTGTGTGAATGCCTCTCTGTGTCCGTGTCACTAATTAGTTTTAGATTACCCTGTCATCAGAAGTATGGGGGGGTGGTTGCCATTGCAAACATCTTTCCAAACCTGCTAAATGCCTAGCTGTATCTAACTGCATTACTTTTCCTACCACTAGGAACTCAACAGTGTTTTATGTAATGATTAGATAGCCAGTTGGTCACCATGGTCACTGGTCCTTGCAGATAATTTAACTTTCTCTTTCCATAGGTCGCGTTTTAGTGCCAGGAGGTTGTTGTCCTATGGGGACCCTGCACCTTATGCTGCTCTGCTTATCTCCTCAAGTGGATGCCATTGTGGCAGGACAGGGCTGTACTGGAGATGGTCTCTGTTGTGTGCAGAGAGGATCTATATTGCCCCATCCGGATGCCATATGTGCAGCTTTGAGTGGCAGAGACCAGCTTTTTCATCTTTCCTGGATTGCAGAGGGTGGGGAAGGGGGTGTGTAGCTTGTGGAAATGCATCCTATCTAGTGCAGCGGATGATTTACTATACCTGCTGCTACAGAATACACCACCACCGGGGCATAAGGACCTTCCTTAAAGCGGAGTTCCACCCTGGATTTGTTTTTTTTTTTTTTTTTTTTTTAATACCCCCGGGACAGTCAGGGCTAGTGCATTCCACAATGGCTAGCCTCTGATCTGTCCCGGGTTGCACTTACCTGCAAGACGAAATACTTACCTTGCAAACGTCTTGTCCAGCGCTGCCATCTCAGATGTGGGCAGCTTGAAGCCAGCGCGTCCTCTTCGGCGTCTTCTTCCGCCTTCTGTGGTCCCACGATGCTCTGCGCCGGCCCCGACGTCACTTCCGGGTCGCTCGCGTCACCCCTCCACAGCTTCTGGGCATGCCCAGAAGCTGTTTAGAAGGGGATGACGCGCGCGACCCGGAACTGACGTCGGGGCCGGTGCAGGCGCAATGATTCCTGGGAGCTATGACGTCCAGCTCCCAGGAATCATTGCAGAGCCAGGAAGTGACGACGGGCCGCGGCCGAGGAAGGAGGAAGAAGGAAGTAAGGTAAGTATATTTTCTTCGCTACGAGGTAAGTAAAAAAAAAAAAAATATGCGATTATCCATTTCTTTTTCAGGTGACCCGGAGCGAGAAGATGGAGGTAAGTATAAAAATAGGGTGGAACTCCACTTTAAATATCACTATAAACCCAGATAAGTGAGGAGGTGGAACTAATGCTGAAGCCACCAGCTGCTATCCAGGCAGAAGTGTATGCTTCTAAAGGTTCTAGAATCAGATGTCTAGAGATAAGTGTTACTGGGATACATACTTTTCTCAAAAAATGTCATTAGACTCCAAATCTCATAAAATCTTTCTGACTTGGGGTGATTTTCACACAATGAACCAGAAAGATCTTAATGGGCCCTTAGTTACTATTTGCCTCCTTGTTGCCATTTCTTACTGATGCCCTCTATTATCTGTTCGCAGAGTTTTTAAGGATTGCCTTTTCTACTACATGGTCATTTTGTAATATTCTTTTACATTTTCTAATAATGGATTTACAGTGCTTTTCTAGAATTTTTATCTCACACCAGTTCTCCCAGTGCCTACTCATAATGGTGCTATTAGATATATCTGTTTAGAAGCAAGTATTCTTACTGTGGGATCACGTAAGGTAGACAGTATTTGCAGGCAACATCAAAGATGTCTGACTGTATGGCGCTGTTACAATAGAAAGGTTTTTGGCCAGGTAAAGTGAACTTTAACAAAAAAGGATACTGTTGTTTTTAATGTTTGTAGACTTGGCATTTGGAGAAGGAGTGAATATGACTGTTCTGATTTACAAATCAAATGACAAAACTATATACATTTAAAATATTTCGAAAATGTTATTTTTCATTGCTGCCCTCCCTCTGAAAATGCTAGTTACCTGGCTGCTTTTGGCTTTAATACACTCTCTAGCACTGACCTAGAATAAGCATACAGATGAGCAAAGCTGGAACTAAATATATACAGTATCTCTGTTAAATTTTTTTTTTATATAGATATCCTTCAAAGCTCTACCGTTTAATGCTAGTTCTCACTAAATATAGTATATGTACAGTATGTTTTTGTTCTGGGTAATTTATTCAAAGTACTGAAGTGGTATGGTTAGCAAGATAGCCAGCGAACCTACAATTTTCAGAAGGTGGGGTCAGCACCATGATCAGATACTTCTCATTACAGGTTTATTTATTTGATGCTTAACCCCTTCACACTGACCATATGCAACTTTGCAGCCCCACTGGACTGGCCTTTTTTTTTTTTTTCCATGGGGCCGCATATTTGTGTATCTTTGTGCTGGGAGTGCTCCGTATGGCGCGCTCCCAGCTCAGAGACCGGAATCTCACATGGAGCCCCGTACTAACGATCATGACCCAGATCTCCCGATTCCACATCACCTGATCGCTGTGATAGCCTCAGATTGGCTATCACAGTGATCAGTCACTGTAAAGCCTGCCCCGTGTTTTTTTTTTTTTTTTCCTCTTTGAATGGTGGAGAGAGATACTTAAAGCCCATACACACGATTAGAAAATCGGAAGTAAAATTACGAACGATCTGCCGATTTTCGGATCGTTAGTATAGTGCTTTTGACAGCCGATTATGAATTTTTGTGTGACAAAAGCTGAATCCGCAGGCTATAAATATTATCGTATGTGAACACAACATCTGATTTTCATTTCATTAGTACAGTTTTCGTCTGAAAAAATGCAACAGCTAGAATTCGCATGCTCGGAAATGAAAGAACACATACAAAACAATTCAACACATGACATCACTTCTGAATTTAAAAAAAAGTGTTTAAAAATAAAAAATAGTACAAAAAAAAAATACCTAGATCAAGGTTTGATCTTGGTCAGTGCCAAGGTTAGTGTTTGGGTCAAGGTCAGGTTCAAGAGAAGGGTCAAAGGTCAAGGTCAAGGTCAAGGTCAGTATTTATTTTTTTCCGTTTTGTGTTCAGTAGGATAAAAAAAGCAAAATGGCTCTTGTTTTTGGGCTCTACTACAGGTACAAACGGCAAGTAACATGCATACAGTGGATATAAAAGGTATACACACCCCTGTTAAAATGTCAGGTGCTGTGATGTAACAAATTAGAAAAAGATAAATAATTTCAGAACTTTTTCTACCTTTTAGGCACATTTCACATTAGCGGACCGTTCAGATCCGCCTGTCAGTTTTTTCTATGTGGCATCGGATGTCAGCGGAGACATGTCTGCTGACATCCGATCCGATCCTGTCCGTCAAATCCGGACGGATGGAAACCCTAATTTCCATCCGTCTGGTGGATTGGATCGGATGAGAACGGACAGACGAGTCCTGGACTCTAGCTTGACCCCCCTTGACAACCGCCCCCCCCTCTGGGGATGTGAGATTTCCAAGCATACTTGGTTAACATACACAGCTGGAGACTTGACTTGAATTAAGTAAACTATACTTGATGCCTGGTTATGTTAGCGTGATCCTGAAATCCTACACCTGGCTAATCTAGAATTCTAGATAGACCCCTGTGGTAGTTGCCGCCCCATGGATTGGGAGTAGCCGGACCGGAGAGGAGCGAGCAGTGCGGACATACGGCTCTGGATGTTTTTTCCTCACATTGGACCTATCTGAGACCGTGGACACCTAGCAGTGAGTACTTGCCGTACTTGCCATCCTGTATGGTTTTGCTAAGAGTTTGTTTTTCACCCAATATCTATAACCCAACTACACATGGCTTGCATAACATTCATGGCTTTGCTGCACTATTAGACTGCTCTCAGATTTCCATCATTACTGGCTCTGGACTATAGTCCTACTCGGGCTATTAGCATCCATTTGGATGGTTGACAGACGCCTTTCTTCATCTGCCTAGGTTGATCATTTATTTCAGGTCACACTTATCATGCTCAACTTTACTGCACAACAGGATTATTCATTTCATTTTATTTATTTCATGCAACTGTATTATTATCACTCTGCTGCATGACCTCAATTATCCATGGCTGTGTCCTCTTACCTCAGTGCTTCATTTTACCTCTATCTTTAATGTCCTGGCTGTGGAAATGTCTTTTACCTTAGCCTATGCAGGTTACTGTGTGGTACTAATTTTACATCGTTGTTCATGGGGGTTCAGTCTATATTCTGTACACATCGTGCTTAGGTACAACTGTATATGATCCGTGCTGTCCTGGCCCTACTCGGGAACATTATCTGCATTCACTACGAGGACAGCAGTGGTAGTAGATACCGAGCACCGCCACACGGCAACCGATAATTACACCTTGCACCCTTCTTACGGTCTAGAGTGGGGACTTCATACATGTGACTATGGTGTCAGTGTTTTGAATACACAGTGTTTGGTGGAGGGTAGTATTCCATGTATATTGTGCACTAATTCATTGGATGTTTTTTCTATTAATAAAATTAACTTTGGTTACATTACTTGTGAGGATCTGCCACCTAGAGAGCTGCTGAGAATTACACTTTCTTGGGTCCCCTGGGTTACCATTAGCAACTGACAGATAAAAGGTAGTAACAGTTCTTGGCTCAGACAATAATCAGTCCAGGGGATTTGGTTTTCCATGTTTTATTTAGAACTGGGATGGGAGCAGGGATGAGTGGGATACTCCAACTAGTAACTATGCACAATTCTGAGCACAACGATCTGTAGAGTGCGGCAAGGCCGCTGCTTCACCTTGCTACAGAAGTGAAGATAAATATACTGTTCCTGTTCGAATATTCTCTTCAGGGTTAACAACTTGGCACCCCCTTTACTATCACTGCCTGTGTGCTGACACCCGTCCGCTGACTTTAGCCACTGGAGTGGTCCCCTTCCTGGGCAGACCCTTTGGCAAGTTCCCCTGTTTTTCCACAGTGGCTCTGCCTTCACCTCCGCAGTCAGTTTCACTGGACCTCTGGGTTCAGCCACACCACTGGTTCACTAGGCCGACTGCCTGTAACCTCCTTCCTTAGCAAACAGGAGAAGAGACAGCCGTCTTCCTCCTCCTGGGATCTGGCTTCCCGCCCAAAGACACCCTGTCACATGTGTCCATGGCTTTTATCTCATGTCCCAGGATGCACCACTCTGTGCCAACCCACAGGGACAGTTAAAAGCCTATGTGTCACTGGCTGGGTTTTCTCTACTGTCCAACAGGCTTCCCCTATTGGACACAGTGGGGACACTCCCTCAGACCAGATGAATTACACATAAGACACATGCAACAGGCCTGACTAGAAATCCTGCACCCCTGTTAAAGAGGAAGTAAACCCTCCTCTGCAAGTTGTACCTATAGGTAAGCCTATGATAAGGCTTACCTATAGGTACTGTAAATATCTCCTAAACATGTACCGTTTGAGATATTTACCTTACATGCAGCCAGTGACATCACTGGCGCATGCGCTCTGAAGGAACGGCCGCTGGTGCTGTTCCTTCAGAGCCCCGTGCCGTGACCGTCGGCTCCCGCCCGCGTGCACGGGAGTGACGTCACCGCGGCTCCGGCCAATCAGATGGCCGGATGCCGCGATCCCGGAAGACGGGCGTCTGAACATATCGCCCGTCATACAGGTAAGCGGGCGGCACTGCGGGGGCTCGTTTAGGGCTGCACGATATTGGAAAAAAAAGTACATTGCGATATTTTTGTTTTCAATGATGTATATTGCGATATTGAGAGACCTGTTCTGATTGTATATATACTGCACTAGGAGTCCGGGACAGCCAGGGTTAATGTTACTGTAGGGAAGGATGCTGGGAATGGATGGAAATCATGAAGTATTGCAGCAGGGCATGCAGGCAGCAGCACAGCCTTCTGATTGTAATTGCAGATACAGGGCAGGTCAGGGTTAATAATGGTATTGTACTCACTCAGTGACAGTCAGTGTGAAATTGTGGATTATTCAGTCTCACTCAGGACTCACAGTGGTGGTAGGAGGACTAGGAGCCGGTAGAAGAACACAGCCATACAGTGACTCACTCGACTTCCGAGCAGCCCACACGTTCAGTCTGCCGCCCTGCAGCTAGTTTTCTTCACCGGCACAGCGAACCAATCACGCCGTGAGTAGCGGCACAGCGAACCAATCAGGTGTGCAGGCACGCGTGTGATTGGTTAGCTGTGCAGCTGTTCACGGCGTGCTGCTCACCGCTGAACGTGTAGGACGGATGTGTCGGCTGCAATCACTGTGAGTCCCCCCCCCCCCCCCCCCGAGTCCCGTCTTCTCCCTGCCTAATGCCTAAATATCGTGTCTTCGGGGGATTGTGAATATCTCCAACATCCGCAGAATGATAGTCGATATCACATCGACTATCGTTCAGTATGCGATACATACTAGCTCATTATGTGTTTCTCTTTCAGGTTGTAAAAAAAACAAAAAATTGTTAAATGAGTTTACAACCTCTTTAAGCAGATGGAGCAACTAGGTTTTACCTACTGCTCCTGATAAGCAGGCAGAGCAAACTATACTCCCTACCTAGCACCTATCTAAGAGGGTGCTACATCTGGACCATATAGGTACCTTCTTTTATGGGCTTTCCCATAGTTTTTTCCCTTGTACTAATGACACTGGTACACTAAACCATGTCTTTAACACAGACAAGCTACTGCACCAGTTTGGTGGTTTATGCCTCGTACACACGTACCGATTGTTGGCCGACCGATCGGCCGTCTTTTGTCCAGGGCTGTCCTGTCCGCTGAAAAGTGCAAAAGACTGCACAAGAATTTCGTCCGCCGACTGCAGAAGTCATGTCATGTGATGGTTAACTTTCCCTGTGTTTTTTCTTCTCTGAGCATGCCCAGTCTTGCAAATCTGCTGATTGTCAGCCGATTTCTGTACTGACTGGCGAACAATCGGCCGTTCTGGTGTTGGCCAACAACAATTTTAATGCTTGCACGACAGATTCTTTTCGGCCGAAAGTGCGCTGTCGGCTGTCGGAAGCATCATACTAACAAGCCTACAATCGGTCATTGGCCGAATATTTAGGGCTGACAATCGGTACGTGTGTATGGGGCTTTACTCATGCCATCATAGCCCCTCACTCAACTGTTTGCTGTGCTCCATTCGTTTTTATTTGACTTCATATCCTTTACATGTACAATAAAAAGACAGACTGATGTCTACTGTGGAGAATTTCCAATGTCTTTGAGAAATTCCCAGAAATTTGTCTTGTAGTCAGCAGGAGGGACCTTTTCAAGCAAGTTACCAACATACTTGGATGTTTGGCTGCTTAACTAGGTAAATGTGTACACAGACCTTGCTCTTAAGCGCTGGCTTTGCATTCGTACTCGGTGTTGCACAAATTCATGTGTTTATGCGCAAATCATAGCAGAAGGATGCGTTTGTTCATTTTTGCTTTTAACGCAAATGCATCTCTATAGGCCATATTGCATCCAGAGATCACAAAGTCCTCAGAGCTGTCATTCACTCTGCTTCAGGTTTATGGGAATCTGCTGGTATTCAGTTTAGGAAAACAGTGCCTGTCAACATGAGCCTTGAGAGATTTACATTGGTTTTTGCACCTCTGTTTTCTGTGCATCTGCAATATTGGACAGCCAGCTAAAATAGTTTTGAAAAGGTTTGTCTGATTTGCCTTGCCATGGCGTTTATTACAGTTTTCAGTTAAAGGAGCTCTTTATTACAGAAGCGTAGATACTGCTCTTTGCTGACCTCTTTCTGAGTATATGTTTCATTGCTGTAAAGCTGATCTGAGGCTCCATCACTTTGTGTCTGGCTTGAAACAAATATGCAGATAAGGAGTTTTCAATTTACTTGCTGCATGGCTATTCCAGGTCAGTGACAGCCAAGCATATAGCATTTCTAGCTCCAGCCTTTTCAGACGTGGCAGCCTCTAGCTCTCTCAGTACAATTATGTACTTTTCTCAGACATGTGCAGGCTGGGGTGTGTTGTTGACCAGTATACTTGACCAAGCAATGCTGCAATTAAAAACAAGTGCTTCCTGGCACAGATGCCTGGATCACAATACTGGCTGCACTGAATAACCTACCATATATGAAGATAAAAGCCAACTCCACCTTTAGCAACATGTTACACCCATATTAAGGGTGTAACAGGTTCCTAAACGCCCCCCCCCCCAACCCCTAAAGCACCATACCTTGTAGTTCAAGTCTCCTAGTCCATTTACACTTTAGGAATCTGACCCTGCACCCACAATTCATTGACCGCATGGGGAAATGCTTTGCAGGCTCCTGTGAAAAATAAATAATGCACATTTTTTTTCCTGCAAAAATGTGCATTTTTTTTAAATGTATTTATTTTTGTTTGTGCCCATTCTTTCTCCTTTTTTCTTCCTTTTAGCCCCTGGTAGCCTGCAACCTTGTAGGATGAGTGACCTGGATATCCCAAGAGACTCTAAGGAAGGTTTTAAAAGGCTTAGTTCATCTTTTTTTTTTTTTTAAAACAAAATGATAAATGCACATGATTTTGCTTGTATAAAAATGTGCTTTCATAATTTTTTTTTTTTTTTCCCCATGGAACCTTTAAAGCCATGCATCTACGTACAGTAGATCACAGGTGCAATGTGAGGCTCCTGCAGATGAACCACTTGCCTACTGGGCACTTTCACCCTCTTCCTGCCCAGGCCAATTTTCAACTTTTAGTGCTGTTGCAGTTTTACAATTATGCCACTGTCATGCAACACTATACCCATATAAACATTTTATAATTTCTTTGTTTCCATTATAAAACTTTACAAACTGGTAATTTTGTCTCCTCTACTGATGAGGCGGCAATGTTTGGCCCTGATGGGTCACTGTTGGGGCTGCACTGATAAATATGACCCTAAGGCTTGGTTCACACTACGTCGCTCCGACTTGGGGCGCGACCTGTGAAGTCAGGTGCAGCGCGACTTCGGCACGACTTGCACGGACTTCATAAAATGAATGTCTATGCAAGTCGCCTCCAGGTCACCCCGAAGTAGTACAGGACCCTTTTTCTAAAGCCCCGTACACACGTACCGATGGTCGGCTTACAAATGTTCCTCTTTTCTCCCCGGGATGTCGGTGTCTGCTGAAAAGTGCAAAGACAGCACAAGGACAGCACAAGAATTTTGTCCGCCGACTGCAGAAGTGATGTCATGTAATGGTTAACTTTCCCTGTGTTTTCTATTTTCTGAGCATGCCCAGTCTTGCAAATCTGCGGTCTGTCGGCCGAATTGTGTACTGACAGGCGAACAATCGTCCGTTCTGGTGTCGGCATACAAATATTTTCATGTTTGCACGAAAGACTTTTGTCCGCGGATTGTGCGCAGACATCTGTCGGAGGCACCATACTAACACGCGTACAATCGGCAGATCCTTCGTCCACCGACGTTTGTATGCCGACGATCGGTACGTGTGTACGGGCCTTATGTCGGAGCGACTTGTGTCACTCCTATTAGAACGGCACCTGTACTGCACAATGGGAGCCTGACAAGTCGCGGTCCAAGTCGGATCAGTGTGAATGGACACTAAAAATAACATAACGGGTGCGGTTCTGTCGGGACGTCATATGACGCTGTCCCAGAACTGGAAGACTGCGCCGTAGCCCTTGTTTTACTATAGCATAGTTGGCAATTGGTTAAATACCTGGCTTTCCTGTAAGTACTTTCCTATATCAAACTAACTGCTAGGCATGGGAGCACATCTTCCCAGCGTTGTCAGTTTTCTGGCTGTGCTGGGACAACAGTCTTGCCTGTCCTGAAATGGTCAGACTTGCTGACACACTCCCTTGCACAGCCATTCACTATAAAGATCAGTGTGGTGTTTCTTGTTCAAAAATATTTTTTTTCATTTAAAACAGAGTAACAAGGAAAATCACCTAATCCACCCACGCAGGAGCTGGAACTGGCAGCATAAGTATAGTCAGGCCTACATGGTGCCAACAAAGCAGGAATAATATCCATAATCAGCCGTGATAGACACAAATACAAGACAGGGGAGGTCCAGGGAAGATCCCCGTAGCTGGCGGATGCAAATTTGGAACTACTAAATTCCAGACAATAGTGCAGTATGCTAAAAACTGTAAGGGGATCAGAGAGTGTTTTGCTGTTTCTCCACCCCCACCTCTCCAATCCACGTATGTAGATGGGAACAGGAGATAATCACTTTATAAAAAAGTATTCTTAGTGTTTTTTTTTTTTTTTTAATATATGTAGACAAATGTTCTGCCTTTCATTTCTATTTTAAACTGAATGGGTTGTTTTTCAAGGTGTTAGGGTTCACATATACTTGAAAGTAGTTGTTAAGCCACTTATATAAAATGATCTAATCCCCTCTGTAATAGAACACTGAGTGCTCCTGTGCCTGTGTTATAGAAAAAAATATGCAGATCTGTACCTAAAATCCGAGCGCCCTCCGGCGCTCAGCTGACTCCTCAGATCTCTCCTTTGCCCAGGTGACCGCTCCAGTGGGTGGGCCTGGGCACTACAGTTGTCAGCTGGGGAGGAAGGGAAGAGAGAGGTCATGGGATCGCGCTAGAGCCGCTTGGATTTAGGTACAGATCGCATATTTTTTTCTATAACGCAGGCACAGGGGCAGTTGGTGTTCTATTACAGAGGGGATTAGATAATTTTACAATAATTATGGAAGCAGAAGCAGCAGGAGGGAAGGGGGTGGGCACTGACAGGCAGGCAGGGGAGGGGGGAAGGAGGACAGTGCATGGCTGCGGATGACAGACGTGTACTCTGACCACGGTGTCGGGGCTCAGCAGCCATGATACACCATTATTAGTGTACGGGGTTGAGGGCAGAAACTGGCAGGATCAGCTAGGTGTTTCAGGGGGTCAAATGACACAGCAAAAGCACTGTGCTGTATAACATGTTTGCAAGGGAACAGGGTCTTTTTTGGGGGGGGGGGGGGGGTGGTTAACAAAAGCTTAAGGGTCCTTTCACACGGCCGCTCCGTGTGAAAGGTCCGCTGCGGGACTTTTTTTTTCCACGGAGCAGATGACATTTCTGTCATCCGCTCCGTGTGCATCATCCCATCCGTTTGCGGATGATATGCGGACATAATGTAAGTATATGGCATTGCGGATGACACCGCTGACATCCAATTTTTCCTTCCTTTCCGTTTTTTACACGGAAGAAAAAATGGGGTTCTGTTCCATTTGTAAAAACGGAACAGAACTGAAAGGAGGAAAATCGGGTGTCAGCGGATGGTATTCCGCTGACATCCGCAGTGCCATTCACTTACATTATGTCCGCAAATCATCCGCAAACGGATGGGATGATTTGCGGACACACGGAGCGGCCGTGTGAAAGGACCCTAATTGTGATTGTAAAGTGTTGATTTGTTTGTTTTTTGTTTAAAAATAAAAATGTTCTACTTGCCAGATCCTCCTCTTCTCTGGTCCTTCAGTGCTCCTGGCCTTTCCCTCTTGGGTGCCCCCAAAGCAAGCAGCTTGCCTTTGGGGTGCCCGAGCCGAGTCACATCTCTGTGTGTCCATCCAGACACTGAGCCATGGCCCAGCCCTGCCCCCTTTCTCCTCTCATTGACTGGCTGGCTGACTGTATGTCAGCAGCGGGAGCCAATGGCACCGCTCTGCTGTCTCAGCCAATGAGGGGAGTCCCAGGCAGCTGAGATGCTGCTGTAACATCACTCGATCTAGATGGGACTCGGGTAAGTATTAGAGGGGCTCCTGCACACAGAAGGTTTTTTTTTTATCCTAATGCATAGAAGGCATTAAGATTTAAAAAAAACCTTCTTCCTTTACAATCACTTTAATGTTATTAAAATTGTACAGTATTTGGGTCCATTTGAGAGACAACTTGTATTGGACACTTTAAATTCCCTCCCAAGTGTCATTTGAATGTAGTTATTTGATTAGGATATGAAGGCGTGCAAAAACTATTTCTGCCTGTGACAGAGTGGTTTGTTTACCGGGATATAATTTCCCTTCTGGCTTTCCTTGTTTTATTACTCTGTACATCTAAGGGTCCATTCACACTAGTGCGACTTGTCAGACGACTTGGTCGCTCGCCATTGAATAGTACAGGCTCCGTTCTAATAGGAGCGACACAAGTCGCTCCGACTTAGAAAAAGGGTCCTGTACAACTTTAGGGCGACCTGGAGGCGACTTGCATTGACTTCAATTATATGAAGTCTGTGCAAGTCGCGCCGACTTCACAGGTCGACCCACAAAATCCTGTCGCGGCAGTGTGAATGGGCTGTAAAGGTTACAAAGTAAACATATGTACAGTTTTAACTTTTTAACATAAACGTGCATATGTAAAAAAAAAAGCTTGAAATATGGATGTGCAATGCCATTGGTGTGCATTTTTTTTTAAGTGCTTTGACACATGTTTTTATGCACAATAAATTGCTTTGGGCTTTAATTTGGAAATATCATGTATGACAGTTGTGCCCCCCATTTTTTAATTTTTTTTATTTATAATTTACCCTGGCTGTATTGTTTACTTATTCTCGTCTGAAGTAAAATAACTAAGGGCAATCTGTTTTATGGATTAAATTGACAGTTTTTTTTATAGAGGGTTTTTTTTGTGCTTGCAAAAAGTTAGGTGACAATTTTATTCTATACCATTCTAAACTGGGCAAAATCAAATCTTTTTAGTCCGGAGAAGCAAAATTAGGTGGCTAATGCCTTGTTTACAAATAGGTCATCGATGTGTGGTTTCACTGCCAAGCTGCAAATTAACAGTTCCTATTCGCCAAGCAGTACCCCTGCTAAACACAACCCATTCAAGTGAATGGGGCTGACCTGCAGTCATGAACCAAGCATTTGGTTGTGGCGCAGTGTGCCGATTTAAAGTACCCATTCTGGCTGTATAATGCCTGGCAGCCGATGCTCTAACGCCCTCTGAGAAGTGGTCCACCATAAATTGCTTTTCAGTGTTGCTCATGTAAATGAGCCCTTAATGAAGGCAGATGATTCTTTCACATTGACTGTGTTGGTGTATCTAAACCCAGAAACTGTACTGTATCAAATTTATGGAGGAGTCCAGTTGTCATCCTTGGACAAGAAAATTATTAGGACAACAGAACCCCCCCCCCCCCCTTTTCATAATAAAGTAGGGAGTAGTCCTGTAGATGTAACAGTGTCAATTGATTAACTTTTGTTGAGTGCTTTTCCAGACTGTTATCAGCTCACTAGATTTAAAGGGTGACTCCACTTTCATGGGGGGGGGGGGGGGAGAGAATAGCAGATAAAAAAAAAAAAAGAAAAATATATAGCGTATACAATTGCGACACACGTCTTTTTGGTATTGGATGTTTTCAATGTGCAGCTCTGTAATTTTCTGTAGGGTGCAATAAAATATGGCTACCTAAAGGTGTTCTGTACACAGAATGTGTACTGACCACACCCCAGGAACATCCATTTCCTGCTTGTGTGATTGGCTCATAAATTCTCCCAGAAGTCTGCCTAAGGAACGAGTCAGATTTCTGGCATCCCCTGCAACAAAAACATTATTTTTGGTAGGATACTCCAAAAAAGAACACATCTAAAGGGATACCAGCCCAGCAGCGTTCCTCATTTGTGCTCTGCAGGTGCACAGCTGTTTGATAATTATGAAACCACTCCCATTAGACCCACTCAGCAAATAGGAACAAACAGGGATTTCTTCAGAATAACAAAAGGTAGGAATCTGCAACAAAGGTTGATATAATCCTTGCAATGTACATAGATCACCAAGAGTGGAATATTTTTTTTATTCTCTCAACATAAGTGGAGTTACGCTTTAATGTCAGGATCAGCTGCTGTTTTCACTTTTGTAACAAAATGCTTTAAATTAGTGATGCACCAATACCAGAAGATATCAGTAGGAAAATACGAATTAAATGGAGAAGGTAATTAAGGTTGATTAAAGTAAGTTGAGGGGTTAAACAGAGAAACATTTAATAAAAAAAAACAACAAAATGTGTGTTCCTGACTGGTTGCTTTTAAAGTGACTTCATCTGCAGATGGAAGTTCATCCCTTTTGATCTTTAGATGAAGAAACCGAAAGATACAAAAAGAAACAAGGTTTATTTTTATTTTAGTGTTTGAGTGGCTGAGCAATGTTGTCGATAAACAATGCCCTGCTGCTTTTTATTTATTTTTATTACAGCTCCAGTTGCCAGACCTCTTTAAGGCCCCGTTCACACTGGGGCGATCCGACTTGGGGGGGGGGGGGGGGGGCGACCTCCGAGGTCGCGGTGCGAGCAGCGCGCCGCGACCTTGGAGCGGCCGGCACGGACTTCATAACATTGAAGTCTATGATGGTCGCTACGGGTCGCCCCAAAGAAGCTCCGGACCCTTTTTCTAAGTCGGAGCGACTTGTGTCGCTCCTATTAGAACGGGTCCGCAGCTTCCCTATGGAAGGCGACCTGTGAGGCGACCAGGTCGCCTCACAGGTCGCCCCAGTATGAACGGGGACTAACACTTCAGCTGTCAACAGGGTAACACCACTGACAGCTGAAGGAGTCATCGATTAAGGACATGGTGGCCTTGCTCCTTAAAGCGGAGTTCCAGCCTTTTCACTCACCTGTCCAACGGTCCAGCGATGCGGCCGCCCGAAGCCTCGATCCTCTTCCCTCTGGTCTCGGCGGCGCCGGCATCACTGCTGTGGGCACCCGGCTGTGACAGTTTGCGGCTTCACAGCCGGGTACCCACTGCGCATACGCGAGTCGCGCTGCGCATCTTGATTGGCCGGCAATCTTCTGGGACCTCTGACATGTCCCAGAAGACTGCAGGGAGGGAGGGGGAGAGGAGAACTTCCGTTCAGGGCACCGCGGTGCTCTGAGCGGAAGTGGGAGCGGGTACCTGTCAAAACTAGGTACCCGCTCCCCCCCCCCAAAAAAAAATGACATGCCAAATGTGGCATGTCAGGGGGTTAGAATACCTAAAGCGGAAGTTCCACTTTTGGGTGGAACTCCGCTTTAACCAATTATTTCCAGCTTTTTTTTTTTTTTACGTTTCAGTTGTCAGTGGGGGAACCATTCTGACAGCTGAAAAACCGAGCCTGAAAGTATCGGTTTCGGGTATCAGTGCATTTGCACAAGTACTGATACTCCTGCAAATGCTTAGTATTGGCAGCACCTATATAGGTATGGTGCAACACTACTTGGAATGATATCTTTAACATAATAAAAGGGAGCAAATAAGAGAAGTTAGGTCATTGTTAGGGTTTACATATTTAGTAATGTTTTAAGTTCTACTTTTGTTTTGCCATGGGGATCAGGATTTTCGGTAGCAATCTCTGTGGCATACAAAAAAAAAAAATCACTACTACTTTTGGTGCAAAGCCTATGCCCCCATCGCCTGCTCCACACTTGACTAATACTTCCCCTGTCATAGCTGATTTCCATGATCCCCCCCCCCCCCCCTAGGCAGAGAGGCCTGCAGGAAAAGCAGCAGCAGTAACCAGTCCGGCTGCAGCCAATGCTGTCAGCAGCCTGTCCTCACTGATCCACGTTTCTCCTAAGATGACATACCCTTACCAACAGACCTGGGAAATTGTTTGTGTAGCCAGCCTGTCACTTCTCCAACTGGCTGCTTGGTGCTAAGTTTGCAGGAAGCAGACAGTGGCTGTGGTCTGTGCTGCTTGTGCAGTGATAGGGAGGCCACAGTAAGGTGGAAATGTTTATTTTTACTGTCCATAGGGGGGGCATATGTGCGGTGCATCCCACCCACCCCCACACACAGCACATCCTTGGGACCCTGACCCCCTTACTGATCAAATACAACAGATTTCTCTTGTGCATAAGTGTGATGGCCTGGCAAAAGTAGTAGTAGTACTCCACATTACAAGTGGTATTGCTTCAAGCTTTGCTGCCCTCTAAGACTAGGGATGTCCTTGAGCCTCTTTAAAAATGAGCATAAAAGGGTGCACAGGCCTAGTGCATTATCCCAAAAACGTGACTCTTTCCATTTTGGTCTGACTCTGCTCTTGATCCTCATTATGTGGGTACAACTATGTATGAGTATATATTTAGCTGAAGGAGCCCTTGCTGCTAGGCTCTGAATGGGGAGGTGAAGCCTTTGAAACACATCAGCAAGCAGGGATCCCAGTGAAGTCCCCCTATGGTCTGGATACTGTTAAGTCCAGGACACTTGAGCTATGGACGAATGCCCCCTTACTGATCACCTGAGGAGTTTAGTATTTCTATCCATCCAGTTCTTTAACACAGCTCTGACATACATCACAGTACTGTCTGGCAGAGCTGGGGACCTTATTCTTGCTACCATGTTAGCACATGAACACTGCAGTACTTCAAACTGGCTTCTTGTCCGGCCCCTACATTTCCTAGTCTCTCTTCATTAAAGTTTGTAATAAGTTGGCACCGCTCTCTTCAGCATTCTCCTGTGAGGAAAGGGTTAAAGGGGGGTGGAGCTCTGACACACTGGGCTCTCAGGAAGTGGGTTGAATAAACTGGGTGTCATTCAACCCAGAAGAGGAGCTCAAGTTGGAGCATTGAGTCAGTTGGGGAAAACAGAGTTTGAATCTAGAAGACAGGGCTGCTTTTTTTATTTTTATGGAGGTGCCACAGGCTGACAATCTGAGTTTATTGAGGACTTTTAGGACTAGTCCGGGATACAGAAGGAATACAGAAAGAAGAAAAAAAAGTGTGTGTGTATAGGTATAAATTAGGGATCGACCGATACCGATATTTTGGCCATCGCATATCGGTATGGGCCGATTATTTTGTACATTTAAAGTTTTGCCAAATAAACACAAATTTCGACACAAATCAACATGTTAATGTTTAATTTTTTTTAACATTCAGGGCTCGTTCTTCACACCTTAATTGCATGAAACCTGATAGGAAAACTGCACTTGCAGGGACATCAGTGTCACATCATCTGATTGTAAATGATGCATAAACTGCTGCAGTAGTGCACTCACTCACTGCAATCATTTTAAATTACTGCTGCAGAAGTGCAGTCAGTGGCAGCAAAACTGCTAGAAACAAAATGGACAACAGATAGACAGTGGACTGGAGTCAGTGAACTACTGCTGCAATAGTACACTCACTGCAATGATTTTTTAATCACTACTGCAGTCATTGCAAAACTGCTAGAAAAAAAAATTAGACAGTGGATTAGAGTGGACACTAGTACTACTACACGTTTCAATATCCCAGTTAAGAAGAACAATATTAGACTGCAGAAAGCAGAACATTTCAGCATGTTCACCTGTTAAATGGCTTCTGTTTTTTTCATACAATGCTGCCACTTCATTGACATGCTCACTTGGTACAGGAGGAGAGGAGCTGAGAGAGAGGTATCTTCTAGCATGGGAAGCAAGTCTTTTGTAGCGTGCCTCATTTTCTTTCCACCATTGAAGAGGATCACCACTTCTGCCAATTACTGGTTCCTTCAAATAGAGATGAAGTTCATCATTGCAGATTCAGAAGAATCCTCTGCATTAGGCCCCAATAAAACACTAAAAATGTCATGATCAATACGACCACAATGAAGAAGATTCTCTTCTGTTTGTTGTTGTCTTATTGGACATTTTTCTGTTTTTGCAGCATGAATGAGAGTGAGTTGCCAGCATTCTCTGGTTGCAGCATAGCCTTTACTTAATGACCGTTTGGTGAATCTTTCCCAGCATTTCGGTTTGATAATACTTCTCACTCTTCAGTGTGTACCTTGGCTCAAGTATATACATCAACTGCTTAAATCCTGAGTCGGACACCATTGTAAATGGCTGGTTATCAGTGACCATCATCTCTGTGATTACTCTGTCCAGCGGTTGGGATCTTCCATCTGAATCTAGACTGTGACACCTAATTTTTTTCTGAAACCTATCTGTTATTGTTGCCTGGGATAGTGGAGGAGGTATTTCAAAATCACATTGATATTCATTTTGTTTTTTCTGTGCTGCATGATATAATTCAATATGATGAATTCTTAGATGGACCCAAAGATTTAATGTATTTTTTTTTTTTTCACCTGGCAGTGTGGATGGCTTGCTGGCACCCTGTTGTGGGTCAGTAGCTGACACCTGGCAGTGTGGGTGGCTTGCTGGCACCCTGTTGTGGGTCAGTAGCTGACGCCTGGCAGTGTGGGTGGCTTGCTGGCACCCTGTTGTGGGTCAGTAGCTGACGCCTCGCAGTGTGGGTGGCTTGCTGGCACCCTGTTGTGGGTCAGTGGGTGACGCCTGGCAGTGTGGGTGGCTTGCTGGCACCCTGTTGTGGGTCGGTGGGTGACGCATGGCAGTGTTGGTGGCTTGCTGGCACCCTGTTGTGGGTCGGTGGCTGACGCCTGGCAGTGTGGGTGGCTTGCTGGCACCCTGTTGTGGGTCGGTGGCTGACGCCTGGCAGTGTGGGTGGCTTGCTGGCACCCTGTTGTGGGTCGGTGGCTGACGCCTGGCAGTGTGGGTGGCTTGCTGGCACCCTGTTGTGGGTCGGTGGCTGACGCCTGGCAGTGTGGGTGGCTTGCTGGCACCCTGTTTTGGGTCGGTGGCTGACGCCTGGCAGTGTGGGTGGCTTGCTGGCACCCTTTTGTGGGTCGGTGGCTGAAACCTGGCAGTGTGGGTGGCTGGCTGGCACCCTGTTGTGGGTCGGTGGCTGACGCCTGGCAGTGTGGGTGGCTGGCTGGCACCCTGTTGTGGGTCAGTGGGTGGCTTGGTGGCACCCTGTGGTGGGTGGCACCTTGTGGTGGGGTGGGTGGCTGGATGGCACCCTGCTGTGGCTGGCTGGCATCCTGCGGTGGCTGGCTGGCTCCCTGCTGAGGCCAGGGCCTGTGGGTGGCTGGCTGGCTGGCAGGCACCGTGACCAGACTGCAGCTGCACACACTGTCCGAAGCATGGGAGGCGGTCTTGGAAGGCAGAACGTGCCAGATTATAGGCCCAGCATGCAGAGACACGTGAAGCAACACACGCAATGACGTCACGTGTGCACCGCGCACAATATCGGTATCTTCCGGGGTTGATTCCGATATATCGGGGAAAGTGCATATCGGCCCTCGATAATTGGTCGATCCCTAGTATAAATGGTACAGTACTAACATAACATACTGTACATCAAAATCAAGAACATCGGCATGAGCTGTGGCGTCGTAACAGCCTGTTTGTTGCATCTTTAGAATGTCTATCTCTGGGGGTGCATAGTAAATAAATGGTATATTCCAAAATAATGTATTGAGAGTGAGACACCATTGGGACTGAATATTTTTTATACTTTGCCCAAGCTTGTGTTGGGTTTTAATAACTTTGACCTTTGTAATAATATTTACAGCAACTCAAATGTAATGATTTTGTTTTTCTTTTTTTGTCATGCAGCAACCTCTCATGGAAAGTAAACTTAAAGCTTTCAGCATTGGTAAGATGACTCCTGCAAAGAGGACATTAAGCAAGAAAGAACAGGAGGAACTAAAGAAAAAGGTGAGGCACATTGAATTTTAAGATGGCCAGACATGCTATAAGCCAGCAGAACGATTCTTCTTTTCAACAATTTGTTTATTTTTAAAGTGGTTTTGGGGCCAGTTCATACCAGAATGCAGTCCGGTAAGCATTCAGTTCCTGCACTGTGTTCAAAATGCACTGCACTAGCACCTGCAGCAGATGTCAGTGTTAACAGTGCATTTTCCTGCACCAGATTGCATAGTACTGTAATACCATGCAATCTGCTTGCTGTGCTTTTTTTAAAGTAGTGCATGCAATAAGCTGAAATTGCACTGCACTTGGAATACAGTGAGTTCCTGTGTGATTCATGGTGTGAACCGGCCCTTAAAGTGTTAATAAACCCACAACAGTAAAAAAAAGTCTGTGTATATATAGTAAAGCATGCTTTGTGTAAAAAGGCTGTTTGATCCTGTCTTCTCTGATCCTCCCCTTCTAATGATCCTAATCAATCTGCTAATAGAACAGAGCCTTGAAGTCACTTTGCACATGCACAGTTTGGTGTGTATTGCTAGAAAGTGTTTTTTTCTTCTGGAGGGGGGGGGGGGGGGGGGGTGCACGTGATCAGCACTGTCCCAGACAGAGTAGGTCAGGGGTTCTGTAGCCTCATAGTACAAACTGGGGAGAATGAAATCATTCCTACAAGCTTTACCCAGTGCTCAGCCAGACACTCAAACTGTTCTCTGTACTGTGGGAGACCAGATATAGTGAATGCAGTGCTCTGGGTTTATTAACACTTCAAACTTAAAAGCAAACATCTATTTGATCTAGCCAGCACGTCTATTGTTACACAGAATAAGCTGTTCTGTGGGTGTAGCGGTTAGAGGGTTGAAAAAAACATTTAACACTGACTTGGGTGCTTACAATAATCCGCTTAATTTATGTAAAATCTTTAGCCCAAAAAAGAAAAAATAGTTTGTATGTTGTAACTGTTTATAAAGTGTTAGCTGGGGTTTGGCTTCAGTTAGTTTAGTGTGATTTAAGTCTGCTAGTGTATCTAACAGTAAACACCCCCCCCCCCCCCAACCAACAATGCTGCTGTGCAAGGGTGTCTCTCTCCGCTCCTTTATCCTGAGTGTAGGCACATTTAAAGTAGAGCTCTGCCCAGAAGGGGAAGCTCTGCTTGTTTGCACCTTACCACTCCCCCCCTCCACTGCCACATTTGGCACTTTTTGGAAGGGAGCAGGTAGCTGGTTATGACAGGTATTCGCTCCCATTTCCTGTAAGATCGCCAATCTACAAGCATTTTCTGCCCCCCCCCAATATCTCTGGTGCCGGGACCAGAAATTACATCACAGACTTAAGGAAAAAAAAAAGGCGCCTGGACAGGAAGTGTTCTGCCATTCATGCTGTCCCCATACAATGGAAGCTGAACATCCTGTGTGGGTTTGGGTTACTTATAAAAAGAGGTATAGTGAATGACATTGTCATGCTCCTGATGCGCGTGGCGAGAAATGGCCGTAGAGCTGGACTTGTATGCCAGAGGTTATGCCGCCATTCTGAGCTCAGTTTGGCGGCACACTATAAAAGTTTATGTGCCATCCTAAAAGGTCTCCCAGGGGGAAAGAGTACCTTTCTTCCGCAGGCTACTAAGGGCAAGGACCATCGTCGGAGATGTGGGCCCCCTTTCTCGGCTCATAATTTTTTTTTTTTTTTGTCCCTGAGGGTCGACTGACAAGGGCTCAAAGCCTTTCAGGGCCTCCTCTGGAGGGTCCAAACAAACCTGGTCTGCCAAGCGGAGAGCGGGCTACTCCATACCCGCGGTCAAGGCTCCTTTAGCATGAAGGTGTGCTCTCACCCCTATCGGGGGTGGTGGGATGTCTTTGCTGGTTTCCGGACCTGTGGACTTCCCTACAAGACAAGTGGGTCCACAAAGTAATTCGGTCCAGCTACAAGATAGTTTTGCTCTTTTTCCCTGGCAAGGTTCTTTCCTTCCAACCTGCGTCTGTCCCAGGGTCTGTTTGGAGTGGTACAAGACCTGTTAGTTCAAGGGGTGATTGTCCCAGTTCCGACTTCAAAATGTTTTCAGGGTTTTTATTCAAAGCTGTTTACAGTTCCCAGTAAGGAAGGCAAGGTGCATCCAATCCTGGACTTCAAGGCACTGAACTGCTTTGTGCAGGTGCAGAAGTTCAGGATGGAGTCCATTCGCACGGTGGTGGTCTCTCTGCATTAGGGGGATATTCTTGCCTCAATCGACATCAAGGATGCTTACCTTCACATTCCAATATGTGTCAGTCACCAGCACTTAAACCGCTTTGCCGTGGGAGAGGAGCATTATCAGTTTGTGGCGGTACCCTTTGGTCTCACTTCTGCTCCTCGGGTCTTCACAAAAGTGTTAGCCCCGGTGCTAGCGTTGTTACGCCAATGGGGGATCGCAGTACTGGGCTACTTGGATGACCTCCTGCTGCCTCCTACTGCTCTGTAGGAAAACCTGGATATCACCATACGAACTCAAAGGGAATTTTGGCTGGATTCTGAATTTTCAGAAGTCTGCTCTGGTTCCGTCCACAAAGCTGGACTTTCTGGGTCTGACTCTGGACTCGGCCTTAGCCAGAGTGGTTCTTCCTCTGGACAAGCTCCAGAAACTGCAGGCTGCAATTAATCTCCTGCTGTCCAGCAAGAGGGTCTCTGGACTTGCATGCGGGTGCTGGGCCTGATGGGGTCTGCCTTTCGAGGCGGTTCCGTTTGCACAGTTCCATACGAGGTCCCTGCAAAGGGAGATTCTGTCCAAATGGAACAAGACTCCGCAGTCTATGGACAATCTGATACGGCTGAGCCGGGGATCGAAGGAGTCCCTGATATGGTGGCTTCGTTCTCCAGTGCTTCGACTGGGCAAATCCTTCCTCCCTCTGTATTGGTCAGTGGTCACTACAGACGCCAGCCTGTCCAGCTAGGGGGGGCATTGTTTATCAAAAATTCTGCTCAGGGGATCTGGACGCTGGAAGAGTCCAGACCACCGATCAATGTCTTGGAACTCCGAGCGATCAGACTCCCTGGAACATTGCACGGATCGTCTTCAGGGATGTCAATCGGACAATGCCATGGCTTATGTCAATCGCCAGGGGGGGGGCAAGAAGTGTCCTGGCGACTCTGGAGGTAGCTGCTGGTGGCCCAGTGGGGTCAGTAACATCTGATTTACGCCTTTCCTCCTCTCAAACTTCTACCCAGACGCAGGATCGAGGCAGAAGGGAATCTTATCTTAGTGGTCCCGGACTGGCCTCGCCGGGCTTGGTACGCCGATCTGGTGCAGCCGGCCGCCGATGTTCCTTGGATGCTTCCTCTCAGGTAGGACCTGCTGTCCCAAGGACCAATCTTCTATCCTGCTTTACAGTCCCTGGCTTTGATGGCTTGGCTGTTAAACGCCAGGTGCTGATGGATAGAGGTTTGCCTGCATCTGTGATTCCAAAGCTGTTAAAACCTAGGAAATCTACTTCTAGGAAGATCTACCACTGTATGTAGAAGTCTTACGTTGCATGGTGTGAGTCTCTTGGGGTTCATCCTCGCTCTTTCTTGGTGGCTCAGATCTTGATCTTTCTTCAACGGGGAGTTGAGCAGAAACTGTCCTTTAGTACTATCAAAGGTCAGGTGTCAGCCTTAGCGGTGTCCTTTCAACGGCCCTTGACCAGATACTTCCTGGTACGTACTTTTCTTCAGGGATTTAGGCACTTGGCCCCTCCAGTGTGGTCTCGGTTGCTGCCTTCGGACCTCAATTGGTGTCTCTCAGTCCTTCAGAAGCTTCCTTTTCAGAATCTTTGGGAGTTTCCCGTGCTTATGCTGTCCCAGAATGTAGCCTTCTTGGTGGCTGTCGCTTCTGCGTGCAGGGTGTCATAAATGGCGGTGTTATCCTGTAGTTTACTTTACTTGATGGTTCACAGAGATAAGGTGGTTCTTCGTCCCTGTCCGTCGTTCCTTCCTCAGGTTGTCTCTTTTTCATTTGAATGAAGACATTGGGGTTGATTTACTAAAGGCAAATCCACTGCCCTCTACAAATGCATTGCAAGTGTACTTGGAAGTGCAGTCACTTGAGATCTAAGGGGAAGATCTGAAATGAGGGGAAGCTTTAATGATTTCTATCATCTGATCATGTGCAAGCAAAGATGATTTTTTTCAATTTTCCTTGCATGTCCCCTTTAGATCTACAGCGACTGCACTTCCAAGTGCACTTGCAATGCACTTTAACGTGCACTTGTAGTGCACAGTGGATTTGTCTTTAGTAAATAAACCACATTATGTTGCCTTCCCTGTGCCCCAGGCCAAAATATCCAAAGGAAATTGCTTTGCATGTCTTGGATGCGGTCCGGGCAATTAGGGTTTACCTGGCAGCTACGGAGTCTTTTAGGAAGTCAGACTCACTATCCCTGTCATGCTTTAAAATTGCGCATAGTAGTGAAATTACGCCAAACTATGGTACTTAAACATTTCCGTAGGCAGCGCTTTAAAAATCTTTACAGGTTACCAGTTTAGATTTACAGATGAGGTCTAGTGCTCGAATTATTGCTCTTGCTATAATGTTTGTGGCAATGCCTCATGTTTGGTGCGATTACCATTTACGTATGTGGGCGCGACCTACGTATGCATTCCCTTCTGCGCACAAGGGGACGGGGGCACTTTAAACATTTTTTAAAAAAGGTGCGGGGGGAAGGGGGTGAAGATTACCCCTCCCGCTGCCTGTAAAAGCAATCCAGCGGCTAATTTGCGGCGATCAGCGTTTTTTTTTGCGGGACTGTGACATTGCAGTGGACAGATCGGACCCCTAACTGACACTTTTGAGGGGACCAGTGACATTACTACTGTAATCAGTGCTAAAAATATACACTGTTACTGTACTAATGACACTGGCAGGAAAAAGGTTAACACCAGGGGCAATCAAAGGGTTAAATGTGCCCCTAGGGGATGCTAACTGTGTAGGGGTTGTTCTCACTGAATAGGAGGAACACAAGATCCCTGCGGTCATCACTGACGGAACAGCGGTCTGCCCTATTTACATCGGCAGACCGCCTTTCTATCTCCATGGGGGGTGATCGTGGGTGCAGACATTGCGTCTATCGGACCCGCTGATCGGCTCCCCCTCTAGCTAATGGGCACGTGTGCACGCCCCCACTATCTGTTACATGAAGCGACATACAGGTACGTTGTTTCACGTAACAGAGCCGACCTGCCACCGTAAAACTATGGCGGCTGGTCGGCAAGTGGTTATTGTGGCTTAAGTGCCGGTTCACATTAGTGCGATTACAGAGATCGCATGTAATTCGAAACGCGCACTGCTCCTAAATTACATGCGATCTCTGTGCGGTGCAAATTTCAGCCATACAGTTTGTTTTTTAACTGCAGCAGAATCGGATCGCATGGTGATTCACAGTAGTGCGATCAGTTTCTGTGCGAACTTGCAGATCGCACTGCGATATGCAAACTCAACTGGGGGGGTGTCGTTAAGTTTTAATTGACACCCCCTGCGTATCGCATATGCCAGTGTGAACTGCCAGGGGTGCCGATGCGATGCAGGAACACGCTGCATATTCGCAGCGTTCCCGCATCGCAGAAGTGTGAACCGGGACTTATACTCCATGTTACACAGAATTTTTGCCTCTTTAGTTGAGTTGTTCGTACAACCGTTACATTTCAGCTTGTTTTCTGAGACATGTTGTATTGAAGATAGTGACTTATCTTTTGGGGAGTTTTTCCAGTAAGGTTCTTTTGTTGCTTAAAAAAGCTTGGTATCACATATACTTATTAAAAGGGATCACACTAAATTTCAAAGACATTAGTTTGTGGCATCTATTATCTATTAAATCTTACACTAACCTCTTAAAATAAAAAAAAATGCTTTTATATGGGTTACCTCAACTTGGTCCCATGCCCCCCACCAAGATAAACCCCTTACTAGGTAAAAGTAATGTATTCAATTCAAACCACCAACTTGGTGTAACCCATGTCTATTCATGAAATAGGCTGGCTTGTAGACCTATTTTTAAAGCATACATAAAAATCACCTGTCACTTACCTAAATTCGTGGTCACTTGATGTGCCAGGTCCTGAGTCTCTTCTCTTTCCCACAGGGGTTCTACTTCAGATGCCCCTTATAGCTTCTTGGGTGTCATGGAGACTTCCTTTTATCTGACCAATTGTAGGGTCCTCTCAGGTCCTATAGACTCCAGTGCCATGATGAGATCACGTTGAGGTGATAGGTTGTTGGCAGGCACAGACTGCAGCGTACAATCACTGGTCTCCACTACTAGAAGGGGCACTTTCGCAGGACTTGTATGCATGCTTTTGTTTGGATTGATGTTCCAGATCAACAGGCATGTTTGGAAAAATGTGACTGTCATATTGATGCCATGTTCCGTTTTGGGCAGTGTAGGCTTGCTTTGCAGTCACTAAATAAATACATTGCATGCATAGGACTTATAAAAGTATAATAGTTTAAAAATTATACAGACTCCGAATATGCTGCTTGTTTACAGAAGCTTTTACATTTCTTATTTTAAATAAAAAAACCCTTTAGATATATAGCATATTGTCCAGTAATGTAACAAAAGAAAGTACAGTAAATCCCCGCTCCATCGCGGTTCAGTTTTTGTGGTCCCGGTATATTGCATTTTTTTTTTTTTCTGTAATGTTATTTTACTATATAAATCATTAAAAATGAAATATTTTTGTGTTTTCCATAGCTCTTGCTCTATCTCTCAGTATCATGTATGTGTTTAAATGAGTTTCTATTGTTTGAAGTGTGTTTTAAAGACCTCAAAAAGCTTTTACACGTATAGTGACAGTAAAAAAACATGCCTACAGTGTATTTTAATAGGGTTTTTCACTTTTCGCGGCTGGGTCCGTAACGTAACCCCCGCGATGGAAGGGGGTTTACTGTAGTTCTAAAAGTACCTTTTTTAAAGAACTCCAGATTTTCCTCCCCCAAAACAAAAGATGCATTGTGCATGTAAATGAATCACATCCCCAGTGTCAGTTAATGTGTAACTTACCTTTTCTTAGCTGTGTAAAGCAGGTTTCTGTGTCTGATGTCACTTCTCTCTACCTGGATGAATCTCAGAGTTCTCTGACTTCCTGTTTCCTTCCTTTACCAGTTCTGATACTACATGTCCCATGATCCTTTGAGTCTCTGTAGTTTGAGGGCAGGCTATTGGAGTCACTTGAAGCAGCTGTGGCAGTTACTGTGGGTGTTTCTGAGCCTTCATGTAGTTGGTGAAAGGAGAGGAATGGAATTGTTTTATTACCACCCACACTTCATTCCTCTCTGCAGTGAATAGGGAACAAGCAGGAAGTGGAATTTTAATCAGAACATTAAAGTGATTCTAAAGGCATTTTTTTAACCACTTGCTGACTGCCCGCCGCAGTTTATTGCAGCAGGCTGGCTCGGCTGCGCGAATCTACGTAGGGGTACTTCGGTTCCCTGGAGTGGTGCTGGGTGGCTTCCGCGTGCTCCCGCCCCCACTAGGAAGCAGGGGCGCTGATCCACGGGACCGGCGATTGCTCCCCGCTGGGAGAAGGACCGTCAGCTGTTGTAAACACAGCTGACCGTTCTCTGTGAAATGATCAGAGCGCCTGTGATCCTTCTATATAGGATCACAGATCTCTATGATCATTTCACAAGTCCCCCATACAGTTATAAAACACTCCCCTAGCCTCAAAAATAACCCCTTGATAACCCTTGGATTAACCCCTTCCCTGCCAGTGTCAGTACAGTAATAGCGCATATTTTTAGCACTGATTACTATAGTAATGTCACTGGTACCCCCAAAAGTGTCAAAAATGTCAGGGGTCCGATCTGTCTGCCGCAATGTCGCAGTACCGCTAATAATTGCAGTTTGCTGCCATTACTAGTAAAAAATAAATAAAACTGATATAAATCTTTCCCCTAGTTTGTAGAGGCGACAACTTTTGCGCAAACCAGTCAAAATACGCTTATTGCAATTTTTTTTACCAAAAATATGTAGCAGAATACAAATTGGCCTTAAAGGATGAAAATTTTAGATTTTTTTAAATTTCTTTGGCAATGTTGTATAGCAGAATGTGGAAAAAAAAAAAAAAAAAAAAATTATATATATATATATATATATATATATATATATATATATATATATATATATATATATATATATATATATATATATATATATATATATATATATATATATATATATTTTTTTTTTTTGTTTATACTGCAAAAAATTAAAATCGCACAGGTGATCAAATACCAGCAAAAGAAAGCTCTATTTGTGGGGAAAAATGGACATTAATTTAATTTTGGTACCGTGTCGCACGGCCGTGCAATTGTCTGTTAAAATAGCGCAGTGCCAAATCGCAAAAATGGTCTGGTCATTAAGGGGGAAAATATACCGGGACCACATGCGCAATGTGCTTGCATTACCATTCATTCGCATCTGCACGTTTCCAAATGCAATAGGCTGTTAGCAGGACTCATTTGTAACTTCATATCAAAATATTTATTTAGGTCGTGTTGCCAACTTCTATGTTATTTCCAAAGCGAACAAAGGGTCCTTTCCTGCAGAATTGTTTCTAAACCGAAACCCAAACAGATCAAGCCACTTTTGGGTTCATGCAAGAATTCTAATTGCTCTCCTCCACACTCTTACTGCAGGCCATAATATTCAGAAGTATAAAAAGACTTTCCTGTGTCACATGAATAGTACCAGTGCATCAGGTTTCTGCTTAGTCTATTCTAGTGTGCAACTTGCATACTTTGAACACGTTCCTATTCTGAAGAGAAAAGTTTGCAGGGTTCACAAGCAGTATCAAGTCCTGATCCCATGACAACACAAGAATACATAATATTAGATCAGGAGCTGTCACTTGCTGAACTCAGTCTGATGCTGGAGCATGGAAACCGATCTTTCTTTTACTTTACAGGAAGATGAAAAGGCTGCTGCAGAGATTTATGAAGAGTTTTTAGCTGCTTTTGAAGGAAGTGATGCCAGCAAAGTTAAAACATTTGTGAGGGGAGGAATTGTCAATGCTACAAAAGGTAAGGTCTTCATCTAGAACTCCTCATTGTATTAATTTAAGTTTTTCTTTATAAATGCATTTTGCAAACATTATTATTATACTTGTTTTTGCTTGTTTTGGAAATCTTAAACTTGAACTGTAAATAATGAAGGATAAGAGCCCATTCACACTAGCACGACTTGTGAGGCGACTTGTGTAGCCCCAGGTCGCTTGACATAACAAAAGCAATGTTAATCAGTGCCGTCTTAATTGGCACTACTGAAGTTGCTCCGACTTCAGAAAAGGGTCCTGTACTACTTTGAGGCGACCTGTGATCTGACTGTCCCATATACTTCAATGGGAGTCGCCTTCTTATCTTAATTGAAGCGACTTGTTATCAGACTTTCCAGGAAGAAGAAAGAGATTAGCCAGGCATTCCCCACAGACAAAGTCGCCAGTCTCTTCCAAGTCTCTTCCAAGTCTCTTCCAAGTCTCTTCCAAGTCTCTTCCAAGTCTCTTCCAAGTCTCTTCCAAGTCTCTTCCAAGTCTCTTCCAAGTCTCTTCCAAGTCTCTTCCAAGTCTCTTCCAAGTCTCTTCCAAGTCTCTTCCAAGTCTCTTCCAAGTCTCTTCCAAGTCTCTTCCAAGTCTCTTCCAAGTCTCTTCCAAGTCTCTTCCAAGTCTCTTCCAAGTCTCTTCCAAGTCTCTTCCAAGTCTCTTCCAAGTCTCTTCCAAGTCTCTTCCAAGTCTCTTCCAAGTCTCTTCCAACTTTCTGGTCGTGGTAGTGTGAACCGGCTCTAAGAGCCGGTTCACATAGCAGCGACCCGACTTGCCGGGACGACCTCGGAGAGACCTGCACAGACTTCATATCATTGAAGTCAATGCAGGTCGCTCCAGGTCGCCCCAAAGAAGCTCAGGACCCTTTTTCTAAGTCGGAGCGACTTGTGTCACTCCTATTAGAACGGGTCCTGTGCTAATCTATGGCAGGCGACCAGGTCGCCTGACTAGTCGCCCCAGTGTGAACCGGCTCTAAGAGTTGATTCACACTAATGCAACACGACTCCTTACTACTTCGGGGGCGACTTGTGCATTACCATGCACCACGACTTCGGAGCGACTTGCAGGGACTTCATATAATGGAAGTCTATGCAAGTCGCTCCAAGGTCGCCCCGAAGTAGTACAGGACCCTTTTTTTAAGTCGGAGCGTACTTGTGTTGCTCCTATTAGAACGGGTCCTGTAGCGGTCAATGGACTGCGAGGGAGTGCGACTTGTCAGGCTGACAAGTCGCGCTAGTGTGGACTGGCTCTCAGAGACAAATTTGGTACATGTCACTTAAATTACAGTGCCTTGTGGAACGTGAGCTGGCCACTACAAAGTTCAAAGTAAAGCACGCAGCAACAAATGGGTACTGAGCTTGCACCAATAAATGATGTATCGTAATTATTACCTAGCTAGCATATATTAATTGTATGTGCTAATAGTATTACTTACAAAGATGGCTCATCCTTTTGAGGTCGGAGAGCGCCAGGATGTTTTCTAATGAGGTGCTCGTGCATTGCAGCTGTGCGGCCGTGTGACGCCATTTCGGTTTTGCAAAGGGAACAAAGGACCATTTTATCTGGCCTCTGTTTAAAGAATTCCCATACCCTTGATGATCGTGGTCTAGCTTTTTGTGGTAGACTGCTGGAACTTTCTCCCCCAGGAGCAGAAGCAGCCATTACCGCCATTTACACGGGAGATGAGTGTGACGCGTCAACGCCTTTCACGCATGCCGACTTATTTCCGTAGTCGACGTAATCGATTACGCCGACACGTCGTTGCAGCACTGCTCTTAAACATGTGATCGGCTGTGTCCATTCACAGCCGATCACATGTAAACAAGGCTTTTCCTCTCTCTCACTGACAGAGGACAGAGTGAGGTGAGGAGAGCTGATGAGCAGCATCTCCTAACAGGGAAGACTTGTAAAGGTAATCAGGGCACTAAACAGAAGTGCACTGATTACCATGCAGCCTCGACTGTGCCCATCAGGGACGCCTATTTGTGGCACCTATCAGTGCTTCGTACTAGTGCCTTCTCATCCAATGCCCATCAATGCAGCCTCATCTGAGCACATCCTTGTAGAAGAAGAATTACTTATTTAAAATATTTGTCTTTAGAAGCTAAAACTTTTTTTTTTCCCCCCAAAATTTTTGGTCTTTTGTCGTTTTTTTTTTTTTAGCAAAAAAAAAAAGAAACACCAAAAAGCACTTTTTGTGAAGAAAACGATACATTAGCGTACGGTGTTGTATTACTGCGCAATTGTCATTGAAAGTGCGACAGCACTAAAATCTGAAAATTGACCTGGGGTGAAAGTGCCCTCTATTGAAGTAAAGAGCTAGCTAGCTGGCTAGAGCTGTTTGGGTGCGATTCCCAAGACCTTAGTAATAGGTTTTAGCCTTCATCCCTTGAAGATTTTGGAGGGGGTTTTTTTGGTACCTCAGGCCAGTGATTGGGACTTTATGGGCTAGTATAAAATGTAGATTGGTTTGAAAAGCAGGGTTTTTTTTATTCCAAAAAAAGAATGATAATACAATAATCACAGGCGGTGTGGGTTATAGACCCATTAGTGTGTGGTGAAGATAAGAAAGAAGAGGTGACATTTGTGATAGGTGACAAATGGTATGTCTCTCTATTCACGCTTGGGATGGAGTGAAGTCTGTAGGGAGAGATATCCTTAAATTCCTACGCGTTTCGGGTTTACGCCTTTGTCAAGGAAATTTTCACCGTATCTGTAAGTATATTAATTGATTAGTAGGATATTATGCTGCCAATGGAAGGTTTTTCATTGGTTGCTAATAATATACATACTTTAAAAAGGAGTTCTGCCATGGGACCTTGCGTCTGATCCTTATGTTTCCACACAGAAATTGGGGGTGGGCACTGGTCTCTGCAGTATAAGATATAGGTAGATGTGTATTTGTGTATATATATAATATGAAAAAAAGAGAAAATCAGGCTTAAAAGTTCTTACAATCAATGTAGTACTTGATGATATCAGTGGAGGGGAGAATCCTCCATCTTGATCCTATTTGTTCTAATAGGACATAAAGGTCTGTTAGAAAAAAGGAATCAAAGTTCCTTGATGTATGTATATACCATATATAGCAGCCGTCATTAAATGGCGGCCCGCGGTCCAGGAGCGGCCCGCACGATGCTTCCGCCCGGACCCGTCAGGCAGCCAATGTAAATAGTCATTGGTTTGCTGGGACCGCGGGTGTCCCAGCAACCAGTGACATCCCGTGTGTGCGCCCCGCCCCCTGCTTCTTCTTCGGCTTCCTCCCAGCCAGTGTTCTGTCAGAGGTGTCATCGGCCGCGAGTTGGGGCGTGACGTCACGTGCACGCCCCGCCCCGCCCCCTGCTCCTAACTGCGGCTCCGAGTCCTGACTCTCACACTCAGCCTAGCCCCGAGCTGGGGCGTGATATCACATGCGCGCCCCGCCCCCTGATGTTCGCGGCTCCTGGCTCTGGCATTTTCCGCTCCCAAAGGTATGTGGGGCACATTTATTTAGGCGGTTGCTTAATTTTATAAAATACAGACTTATGGGCATATTTTGTTAAGGGGCACACAGATGGGCACATTTGTGCCCATTAGAGTGCCCCATAAAATAAAATATGTCCATTAGAGTGCCCCCTAACATAGAATGTGCCCATCAGCGTGCGCCTTATTTTACGTTAAGGGTCACACTGATGGGTATATTTTATGTTAAGGGGCACTCTAATGGGCATATTTAATGTTAATGGGCACTCTAATGGGCATATTTTATGTTAAGAGCAACGCCGATGGACACGTTTTGTTTTGCCCATCAGCACGCCCCTTAACATAAAATGTTCCCATCAGAGTGCCCCCTAACATAAAATATGCCCATCAGAGTGCCCCCTAACATAAAATGTGCCTCAGTGTGCCCCCTAACATAAAATATGGCCATCAGAGTGCCCCCTAACATAAAATGTGCCCATCAGCGTTGCCCTTATTTTATGTTAAGGGTCACGCTGATGGGCAAATTTTATGCTAAGGGTCACGCTGATGGGCACATTTTATGTTAGGGGGCACTCTAATGGGCATATTTTATGTTAAGAGCAACGCTGATGGACACGTTTTGTTTTGCCCATCAGCGTGCCCCCTAACAAAATGTGCCCAACAGAATGCCCCCTAACATAAAATGTGCCCAACAGAGTGCCCCTAACATAAAATGTGCCCATCAGCGTGCCCCCTAACATAAAATGTGCCCATCAGCGTGCCCCCTAACATAAAATGTGCCCATCAGCGTGCCCCCTAACATAAAATGTGCCTATCAGAGTGCACCCTAACATAAAATTTGCCCATTTGAGTGCCCCTTAACATAAAATGTGTCCATCAGAGTGCCCCTTACATAAAATTTGCCCATCAGCGTGCCCCTTATTTTATGTTAAGGGTCACGCTGATGGGCAAATTTTATGCTAAGGGTCACGCTGATGGACACATTTTATTTTAAGGGGCACTCAAATGGGCATATTTTATGTTAAGAGCAACGCTGATGTGCACGTTTTGTTTTGCCCATCTTTCGGAGTCATAGCACAGACTTCAGATTTGGACCTCGGCCCAAAGAAAATTTTTGCGACCGGACCTCCTTGAATTTTAATTCATTACCCCTGATATATAGGATACTTGGTTTGTTACGTACATTTGTGAAATAAGGAAAGGGTGTAGTACCCGTTTTTGGCCACCAGGCGGTGTTCGCTTAGGCTTTGTTAAAGTATTTCTGTTGGTGATAAAGATACAAAAGTGCTTTTACTTTCTAGGAGTTAGCATGAAGGAAACCATCAATGCATTGAATCGCATTGTGGTTTACTTACTATTGTGGCATTCCTCGAGGGGCAGTCTTGCAGAGCGGCAGGGTCCTGGCGTCCTATCGTTCCCTCGGCTGGAGGGAAGTGGCGCCTTGTTTCAATTCCCGGCCTTTTTATTATGCCCGCGCATGCGCAGTGGTGTGCATGACGTGTCGCTTCAACTGACTTCCGGGTCTATAACCCACACCTCCTGTGATTATTGTATTTATGTATTATCATTCTTTTTTTGGAATAAAAAAACCCTGCTTTTCAAACCAATCTACATTTTATACTAGCCCATAAAGTCCCAATCACTGGCCTGAGGTACCAAAAAACCCCCCTCCAAATGCTGGCTAGAGCTGAACTTCAAGGTTGGGATCACACTAATTCGATGTAGGAACCACTGTGATTTCTGTGTGGTTTCCGCATTGCATCTGGCTTGCAGCAGTAAACACTGCTCTCTGCAAACCGCTGCAGGTGTCAGTGTAAAGTTAATGTTACCCCTAAATCCGATTGATGTGCATGTGATTTGATTCCAGCTGATCAAAAAAAGGGTCCTGCACCATTTTGGCCCAAATGGGATGCAAATTCAGATGGATGGCTGAATTTGCATCCCACAGACATCGCATGTGATGTGCATAGCAATGCACTGCAAATCATAAGCGATGTCTGGCTTTGCACAAGTGTGAGCCCAGCCTAAAGGATAAGTTTTCCTTTAGAAACAAAAATAATAATAATGTATGTTTTTGCAGGAAAAAAAAAATATTTTCAATTTAGACATGGAGCTGCCATTTGGCCCTGCCCCCTCTAGTCTGATTGGCTAACTGACATTGATAGTAGCGGGAGCCAGTGGTGCCGCTGCTGTGTCTCAGCCAATCAGGAGGAAGAGTCCCAGAAGGCCAAGAGACTCAGGGACACCACTGGATAGAGACAGGGCTTGGTAAGTATTAGGGGGTGCTGGGGAGGCTGCTACTCACAGAAGGCTTTTTATCCTAATGCATAGAATGCGTTAAGATAAAAAAAAATCCCTTCTGCCTTTACAACTCTTTTAACACAGGCCCAATGCAATAAGAAGAAAAAAATCCATGGTTTCCAAGAGGCTTGATGTATACCAGCACTTTGCACTGGGTGATGATTGAAAATTCTCCATTTAGCCCTTGTTCACACTAAATGCGGGTTTGAAATCGTGCAAGTGCAGTTGGAACCTGCACGATTTTAAACCAGTATTTAAGTGCGAGTTCGGGGGCTATCTGTGCGGGTTCATGCACGAATGTCTATTGAAGTCTCCAAAAGTAGCGCAGGAACTACTTTTGGAAATCGACGCAGTGCCGCAAAGTTGGCGTCACACCGTTTTAGACCATGCTGTTGCCGGCAATATGTCAAATCGCATGTCAAATCGTGCCGATGTGAATGGGGGCTAAAACATAATGCAGCACATCACAGTGCATCACAGCAAGCTGCAAGGCATGTTACAGTAAAAACAATAAAGTTTGGCTCCTTCCAAAAAAACTACACATCAATGCAACACACAAGTGCATCAATAATCAACACGATGTGCTAAAAAATAAGCAGTTAAGTATAGATAAAATAAGCTTTAACAGTAGTAACGGTTGTTGTCCTAACCACTCCCCCCCCCTCCCCTCAGCCAAGTTAACACAGTCGCCAGAGAGGATTGTAAATTTATACCCCTTGTAGTGTTCATTTGGCATTACTGGCCACCAGACATGTCTCATATTCTGAACACTGATTCATATACTGTATGTAAATGAGAAAGCTTTAACTTTTTTCCCTGCTGCAAACATTGCAAAGATGACAGTAGCCTAACTAGGATGATAAAGTGGATGTAATGGCTTCACATGAAAGTTAGCATATTATGAAATATAAACCTAGGAAGAAAATGCATCAAACTGTTTCTTTAATCCTGGCATTCAGATATTTTAAGCGCACTTGATTTGCTACTAGAGTATTGTTTACAAGGAGCAGCTGCATCCTGTCCGTTCCAGCTTCAAGCTCCAAGCTCTGGTCCATTTCGATTTCAGCTCTCCAATGCCAGCAACTCAACCCCAGTTCTTCTGCACCTTTTGGAGTTTAACTTATACCCTTTACTGCCACTGCTTTACGCTTATGGCGGTAACAGTACGTACACGCCACAAACTAACTGTTGGTTTAATCATGAAAGCAAACTGCAAGCTATAGAGCCACCAACTTGCTTTTTGTGACCAGGGGTGTTGCTAGGAAAAGTTGCTGGGAAAAAGACCAGGGGCTTCAGCCCAAAGGTAAATGTGATAACTCCTCCCACATTTTAAAGTAAGTCCAGTCCATGCTCCACCCAATGCCCCCCTCACGCCAACTAAAGGGCTGGGCTGCGGCCTGTTCCAGTGTGGTCTGGCAGGCCTCAGTGATCGCACACTTGAGTCTGGGCAGAGGGCTCACTTGAGCTGGCTGTGTAGTGTGTGCTGCTGCTGCCTGTTACTGTGCTGTCCTACAGGTGACGGACAGCAGCAGATGCAGAGGGGAGGGCTTTAAAGCTGGTGTGACCACCCCCCCTTCCCCAATAAATTATTCATTTGGTTTGCCTGGTGAGTGAGGAGTGATGTGTGCAGGGCTAGACAGCACACAAAAAACAGCCCTGGAAATAATTTCACACCAGCCCAGCAGCATAGCGTCATCATTTTCTTCATAAAAGGGAAAACCATGCATTTTAAAGCACATTTGAAAAGTGTATTATATATATATATATATATATATATATATATATATATATATATATATAGATAAGACCAATATGAAAGCACAAAGGGATATACAGTATCTTACAAAAGTGAGTACACCCCTCACATTTTTGTAAATATTTTATTATATCTTTTCATGTGACCACACTGAAGAAATTACACTTTGCTACAATGTAAAGTAGTGAGTGTACAGCTTGTATAACAGTGTAAATTTTCTGTCCCCTCAAAATAACTCGACACATAGCCATTAATGTCTAACCCGCTGGCAACGGAAGTGAGTACACCCCTAAGTGAAAATGTCCAAATTGGGCCCAATTAGCCATTTTCCCTCACTGTTGTCATGTGACTCGTTAGTGTTACAAGGTCTCAGGTGTGAATGGGGAGCAGATGTGCTTAATTTGGTTTTATCCCTCTCACTCTCTTACTGGTCACTGGAAGTTCAACATGGCACCTCATGGCAAAGCACTCTGAGGATCTGAAAAAAATAATTGTTATATATAGTAAAGATGGCCTAGGCTATAAGCAGATTGCCAAGACCCTGAAACTGAACTGCAGCACTGTGGCCAAGACCATACAGCGGTTTAACAGGACAGGTTCCACTCAGAACAGGCCTCGCCATGGTTGTCCAAAGAGGTTGAGTGCACGTGCTCAGCATCATACCCAGAGATTGTTTTTTAGGAAAGACGTATGAGTGCTGCCAGCATTGCTGCAGAGGTAGAAGGGGTGGGGGTTGGGGGGTCAGCCTGTCAAGGCTCAGACCATATGCTCCACACTGCATCAAATTGGTCTGCATGGTTGTCATCCCAGAAGGAAGCCTCTTCTAAAGATGATGCACAAGAAAGCCCGCAAACAGTTTGCTCAAGACAAGCAGACTAAGGACATAGATTACTGGAACCATATCCTGTGGTCTGATGAGACCAAGATAAACTTATTTGGTCCAGATGGTGTCAAGCGTGTGTTGCGGCAACCAGGTGAGGAGTACAAAGACAAGTGTGTCTTGCCTACAGTCAAGCATGGTGGTGGGAGTGTCATGGCCTGGGGCTGCATGAGTCCAGCCGGCACTGTGGAGCTACAGTTCATTGAGGCAACCATGAATGCCAACATGTACTGTAATATTGAAGCAGAGCACGATCCTCTCCCTTCGGAGACAGGGCCGCAGGGTGGTATTCCAACAGGATAATGACCCCAAACACGCCTCGAAGACGACCATTGTCTTGTTCAAGAAGCTGTGGGTAAAGGTGATGGACTGACCAAGCATGTCTCCAGACCTAAACCCTATTAAGCACCTGTGGGGCATCCTCAATCTGAAGGTGGAGGAGCACAGGGTCTCCAACATCCACCAGCTCTGTGATGTCGTCATGGAGGAGTGAAAGAGGACTCCAGTGGCAATCTGTTAAGCTCTGGTGAACTCCATGCCCAAGAGGGTTAAGGCAGTGCTGGAAAATAATGGTGGCTCCACAAAATATTGACACTTTGAGTCCAATTTGGACATTTTCACTTAGGGGGTGTACTCACTTTTGTTGCCAGCGGCTTAGACATTAATGGCTGTGTGGTGAATTATTTTGAGGGGACTGCAAATTTACACTGTTATACAAGCTGTACATTCACTACTTTACATTGTGGCAAAGTGTCATTTCTTCAGTGTTGTCACATGAAAAGATGGAATAAAGTATTTACAAAAATGAGAGGTGTACTCCCTTTTGTGTGTGTGTGTGTGTGTGTGTGTGTGTGTGTGTGTGTGTGTGTGTGTGTGTGTGTGTGTGTGTGTGTGTGTGTGTGTGTGTATATATACACACACACACACACACACACACGGGATAGACCAATATTCAGTTTCGCCACTATATCGGTATCGGCCCTGGAACTGGCTGATGTTGCCAATATTTTTGTGACATCATTCTGCCTTCTTAGGCTCCCTCGCCTTGGGCAGCCTCATCTGGAGTCGGGACTAGTCTCGCGGGAGTGTATCACAGGCCCTGTGCCAGCCAGCCAGCCACCCACAGGCCCTGTGCCAGCCAGCCACCCACAGGCCCTGTGCCAGCCAGCCACCCACAGGCCCTGTGCCAGCCAGCCACCCACAGGCCCTGTGCCAGCCAGCCACCCACAGGGTGCCAGCCAGCCACCGCCACAGGTTGCCAGCCAGCCATTAAGCATTAAACAAAAATTACCATGTTCAGTACCAGATTTGTGTCAAAAATTGTCTTTATTTTTCAAAACTTGAAATGTACAAAATATCAGCCCATATCGGCCGATGCGATACCTTGTGACCAGAATATCGATATCGGCCCTAAAAAAACCATATCTGTCTATCCCAAATATATATATGTATGCAAATTCTGGTTAAAAGTGGAACAGTCATCGGGGGGGGGCTCTGGTGACCAAAGACCACCTTCTGCAGAAAGAATACACTAAGGTAAGGGGGGGGAGTTACTGATATGAGGGCAACTTTTATATCCGTGTTCCCTTACTATATTGTGTTCACTCCCCCCTTACATCTGGCAACCCCTCCCCCCCTCAGACTGTCCGGGTGGCGCGGTCACTGACTTCCTCTCAGGTGCACCGTGCAGGGCTCAGTCAGACTGCTCCAGGTTGGTGGCTTTGGTTTTATCCTATATTCTCTACTCCACAGTCCACACCCCTGACTTCTCCCATGATCCCCATCCCGGCAGAACTTCCACTCTTGACTCCTGTCCAGACTCCCCCCTAAAAGACTGCAGACAATAGACTAGAGATGGTCAAAGGTTGCGGACATGATACAGCGTTCGGAGCTTGGATTTGAAAATCCTGACGGCCACTGTAACGCAGTCCTGCTTCCTAGACCGGCTCCTCTGATATGTCACACTGATTCAATCGGATCCGTGTTTTGTGTATCACAGGAGCCGATCTAGGAGGTGGAACTTTGTTACAACGATCGCTGAAACATTTCAGACCTAAGCTCTGTGACACAGCAGGAAATTCTCGCTGTGTGTGATGTAAAACAAGGAGAGGAGGAGGACTCTGGCACTTGAGCTTCCGCGCGGGGCTGCTCAGGATTGGCCTTGCTGCAGCCACAGCTCAAAGTGGCCTGAGTTCCCAGCCAACCCCAAGCCTTGGGCCTCTGGGCTAATAATTCTCAAAGAGCAATACGAGACCAGGGGCTTTTGGGGGCCTATTCGGGGCTATAGCCCCTGGATACCCAAACCAAATTTTTCAGCAATGGATAAAGTGTATGTAAACTCCAACAATGAACTTCTCTTATGTGCTCCTTTTTGGCCTGTTTAATATTCAAGTGAAAGCATTTGATATATGCAAATGCAAAATAGTTACCTATTCCTGAAAGAAAACAAGTACTCTGCTTCTGTTGCACTTTTGTTAGCCTTGTTCCTAGTTCTCTGTGGACTGCAGAACATGTGCCCTCTATTTGGTACAGTGAGAGTTAGTTACATAGGAGTTGAGGTTGAATAAAGACCACAGTCCATCCACTTCAACCTGTGTAGGTGTGTGTGGACGTATTCATTTCCCATACCCCTGAATGTTTTGATCTTGGAGATACATGTCCAAGAGTCTTTTAAAAGTAGCCATACTGCCCGCAGTTACCACCTTTTGTGGAAGAGAGTTCCACAATCTTATTGACCTCACTGTAAAAAAAACCCTTGCGTAGCCTGAGGTTAAATCGCTTCTCCTCTAATCGCATTGTATGGTCTTGTGTCCTCTTGAATTCCTTTCGACTGAATAGTTTTTTTTTTTTCTATTCTGAGATCACTGTTGAGTTATTTGTAAATCGCTATCATGTCCCCTCTCGGGCGTCTCTTCTCTATGGAGAATTAATCAAGCGCTTGTAAACACTCCTCATAATTTAGATCCTCCAATCCCCTAATTAGCTTAGTTGCCCTTCTTTGGACAGTTCCAGCACATCCTTTCTGAGGATCGGTGACCAGAACTGGACAGAGTACTCCAGGTGTGGTTGGACCAGAGTTTTATAAAGTGGTAGGATTATAGTTTTACCTCTGGAATATATCCCCTTCCTTATGCATGCTAATATTCTGGCAGCTTTGGCAGCTGCAGCTTGACATTGCATGCTATTGCTTAGTCTATCTTCTACTAAGACTCCCAGATCTTTCTCCATTCTTTATTCCTCCAGAGGTTCCCCCCCTAACGCGTATTTTGCGTTTATGTTTTTAGTCCCCAAGTGCAATACCTTACACTTCTCTACATTAAACCTCATTTATAAAATACATACAAAAATACAGCGCTGCTGATCTCAGTAATGTGCATATATGCAACAAAAGGTGTGCAAACTGGTGCTAATTAAATAATCACAGTGTATATGTGCAAGCAAATTAGCAAATGAAATATAAATATTTTATTTTTTATATATTATATATTCTGAACGCATTGACATAGATCTGTCAGAACTGTGCAAAGTGAATAGTCCCAAAAAAATCATAAATCATAAAAGTGCTATTCCAATGATCAAAGTGGATGGTAAATCCCTGTAGAAAGACAAGATCACACAGTCTCTTCTTTGACCACACAGTGCTCAAGTGCTCCAAACAATGGTGTAAATACTCGTGATCCCACCACCAAAATTGGATGGCCCCTCACCTTAGGTTGAGACCCGTGTGTCACCACTGGGTCATAAGTGCTTATTATCCTGTGGATATATGCAGGGTCACCCCACCAAGTTGGAGTCCTGAGATTCTGCAAGGGTTAATGGAGGACTAGGGCTCCCTGATCCATTGTCCCGGTTAGCAGTGTGCGCTTAGAAGGAAAAGGAGAGGGAGATCTAATGCTATAGATATTTTAAGCGCACTTGATTTGCTACTCGGATGTCCGCCGGCCACCCGCGATCGTTTGCTGCAGAGGGAGAAAGGCAGGCGGCTTATGTAAACAAAGCCGCCTGTCATTCTCCCTGGTGTAACTGCAGAGATCATATGATCCTGCTATTTAGGATCGTATGTCTCTGGTTACATGAAAAGCCACACCCCTTTACAATAGGAAGCACGCCCCTAGGGACACATTTAACCCCTGCCTCTCCAATAAAGTTAACCCCTTCCCTGTCAGTGTCATTTTTACAGTAACAGTGCATATGTATAGCACTGATTACTGTAATGTCACTGGTACCCCCAAAAGTGTAAAAAATGTCAGTCAAGGGTCCGATCTGTCCGCCGCAATGTCGCAGTCCCACAAAAAAATTGCAGATCGCCGCCATTACTTGTTAAAAAAAAAAAAAACACCAAAAATGACAGATCTTTCCCTTTAGTTAGTAAACGCAATAACTTTTGCACAAACCAATCAAAATAGGCTTGTTGCGATTTTTTTACCAAACGTGTAGCAGAAAACAAATTGGCCAAAAATGTTAAAAAATTTTGATTTTTACATTTTTTGGGGGGAATTTCATATAAAAGTGAAAAATATTGTTGTTTTTTCAAAATTGACTCTTTTTTTTGTTTATAGCGCAAAAAGTAAAAATCGCACAGGTGATCAAATACCATCAAGAGAAAGCTCTGTTTGTGGGAAAAAAAGGACATCAATTTCATTTGGGTACAGCGTCGCACGACCGCGCAATTGTCCGTTAAAGTCACGCAGTGCCGAATCGCAAAATAGGCCCTGGTCAGGAAGGGGGTAAAATCTTCCGGGGCTTAAGTGGTTAATTATGTGTGCAACATGTTCTGACCTCGTTTTTTGCTATTCATATATTTAAAGAATTTCTTAGGGTTCCTTTTACTTTCCTCTGCTATGTCTTTCGAAGTCCCCTCCGATTTATATCTTTTAAAGGCCATTTCTTTTTCTCTTTTTTTACATTACGGTTTAGCCACCCTGGTTTGACCTTGGCTCTTCTAAATTTGTTTCCCTAAAGGCCCGTACACACGTACCGATCGTCGGCCGAAAAGCGTCGGCCGACGACCGATCTGCCGATTGTAGGCTTGTTAGTATGATGCCTCCGACAGCCGTCAGTGCACATTCTGCCGACAAGAATCTGTCATGCAAGCATTAAAATTTTTGTATGCCGACACCAGAGCGGCCTATTGTTTGCCAGTCAGTACAGAATTCGGCCGACAGACCGCAGATTTGCAAGACTGGGCATGCTCAGAAAAGAAAAAACACAGGGAAAGTTAACCATTACATGACATCACTTCTGCAGTCGGCTGTAGTCGGCGGACAAAATTCTTGTGCTGTCTTTGCACTTTTCAACAGACACCGACAGCCCGGGGACAAAAGACGCCCACGATCGGTACGTGTGTACGGGGCTTTAGGCTTCTTTCACACGGGCGCTCCGTATGTCCGTATATCATCCCATCCGTTTGCGGATGATATACGGACATAATGCATGTCAATGGCATTGCGGATGTCAGCGGATAACCATCTGCTGACATCCGATTTGCGTCCTTTCTGTTCCGTTTTTTGGAACGGAACAGAACCCTATTTTTCTTCCGTTTTAAAAAACGCAAAGGACGCAAAATCGGATGTCAGCGGTGTCCGCAATCCCATAGACATACATTATGTCCGTATATCATCTGCAAATGGATGGGATGATATACGGACCGGATGACACAAGTGTCATCCGTGTCCATAAAGGATAAAAAATAAAAATGCCAGATCGGACCAAAATACGGTCCTCCCCGTGTGAAAGGAGCCTTAAGAATGCACTATTTTTGTCTAATATTTTCCTAAAGCATTCCCATTTTTCCTCCGTGGTCAGTGTTCCTAGGGTTTTGTCCCAGTTTATTTTCTCTATTATTGAGCACAGTTTAGGAAATTTTGCCCTTATGAAGTTTAGGTTTCTTATGTTCCCCTCTTGCCTTGCTACATTGTGATTTACACTAAGGCAGCTTACACACGATACTCCTGTTAGAGCATTTACGTTTTCTGGCGTAATTGTAATGCGCGCATTTGCGTGCATTTTCGCGCTTATGTGCTCGCACAAATGCGCGTAAATTTATTCTAGCGTTCTTGATATTCAATTGGCATTTTGGGTAATTCGAGCACATTTGCGCGTATTTGCACGCAACATGCGTAAATTACTGACCAAAAATGCAGATTTCTCTAGCGCTCATCGACAGACGTAGTCCTCGGTGATACACCACCTTCGGGTTATGTTACCTCCGCAGGAGCAGGACTAGACAGGAAATTAAAAAGCTCTGGCCACACCCTAGGGGCAGTCCCAGAGGGTATATCCTCTCTCTCTCTCTGCCTCAGCAAATCAGTTATTTTCTGTCTAGTTAGGAGTAAGGACCTAGACACCTTGCTGGGATCTTAGGTCCTGGCAAGAATTTTTTCTTAAAGGATTTTTTTAGACAGCTTTTTCTCCAGTGTTCCTGTGAGATCTTCAAGCAAGAAAGCTGAACTGGGCGACGGGCTGGATGTTGAGATCCGGTGGTCACCCCAGTTCAGCCTACGAGCGCGTGCAGGCCATAGCTCCGCGCTGGGTCGGCCGCGACAAAGTCCCATTAAAAGGACTGAACCCGCGAGTTAAACGTCTCGCTGAAACGCCAAAGACCATGAGTCACGGCGTTCGTATCGGTCGACAGCCCTCCCGCCCCGGTGGAGAGGGGTACTGTCAGGAGTTGGTGCCCGCCTGGTTCCGGTATGGTGAGTAGTATGTTCCCCCTTTCCCTCTGACGGGTTTTGTGGTGAACACGGGCCCCTCTCGGTATGGTAAGAAAGAGTCCTTTCTATCCTATAACATGTCACAGATCCTCCTACTTTGAGTGTGATTTTTTGTGTACAAAAAGCCAGGAGGCTTGGTTTGGGAGCTAACAATCTATTGTATACATGTTTAAAAGATGTAATCTGTGGCATTCTGGGAATCTTATGGGTTAAGTATAAGCTACCTACCAGTCAGAAGCCACGGACATGTAGACTGCCTTCCAAATCAGATCTCCAGCTATTAGCAGGCCTCCCGAACGGCCATGCGGTCCGCCAGGGGCCGATACCGCCCACCACGCCATATCCCCAGGCAGAGACAGTGTTGTGTGCAGCACACCGACATTCAGCAGGCCGCCGCCATTTTTTCTTGCAGGATCGCACGAGCCGCCATTTTGGCGTAGCCTCGTGTCTCCAGCATGGGGGCGGCCATGTTTGAGGTGATCCTACACCTCGTGGAGCTTGGGGGAGGCGCCGGAAGGCGTGCAGAGGGGCGGAGCCGCCTCCTTTCTTCCTGGGCAGCCAGCCAAAAGACTTCCTGTTTGTCGAGACAGCGCTGTAAGCTGTTGCAGTTTAACTCTGAGCATCAAGTGGTGAGCCTGGGGGTCTATCTCTCTCTCTCTCGATCGATAGGGATCCCTAAGCAGGTAACACTAAGGGGCTTTTTTGTGGCGCTGGGGGTCAGAAAAGAAAAAAAAAAAAAAAAAAAGTTTTTTTCTTTACTTTTGAATTATATTATCCAGGAAGTAACTGGAGTTATTATGGACCCTGCCACACATATTCCCCCACCTGTTTCCCTCGAGGGGGCCTCGGGACCCGCCGGTGCACAGAGTATAGAGTCATTTACAGCAATTTTGGAGTCTATGGTGGCTCGGGTGGAGGCGGCCTGTCAGGGACGGGGGTCAAGGAAGCGACCCCCGCCTACCCCTATACCATCTGACACCTCTGACTCAGATTCAGAGATGGTCACGGCAGTTGCAGGTTCCTCTGCAAGGGCTGTTATCCCAGGTAAAGCCCCCTCAGACAGTGAGGAGGACGCTTCTTCTCTTGCTATAATTCAGGAAGAAGCATTGGTGGACGCACTAGTTGTGGCAGTGCAAGAAACCTTAAAACTTGAGGCTTTACCAGCAGAGGCAACTGAAACAGAGAGGCCTTTTGGGACTAATAAGCCCATCAAGACGGCGAAGGCTTTTCCTGTACCTAAATGTTTTGGTAATCAGATTAAAGGAGAATGGGAGCATTCTAAACGTACCTTTACTATTTCCAAGCGTATTGCTAGACGCTATCCGTTTGAGGAATCCATCATTAAGAAATGGACGGTACCACCAGTCGTGGATCCGCCTATTTCCAGGCTGAATAAAGCCACGGTTATTCCAGTGGAGGACACTTCGTCCTTTAAGGATCCGGTGGATCGAAAGATAGAAGCAGAGTCCCGCACTATCTTTTCTCTGATAGGGTCAGCATTTAGACCAGTAATCGTTATTGGTCTAGTTTCCCAGACACTTACGGAATGGGCGAAGATGGTACGCCAAGATCTTAGGGGAAAAGATATTCCCCAGGAGACATCTGATTTGATGGAACAGATCATACAAGGGCTACGGTTTATCTGTGACGCAGCCTTGGACACTACTCCCCTATTAGGGCATGCATCTAAGTTAGCAGTGATCCTCAGACGTGTGCTGTGGTTAAAATGCTGGTCAGCTGACCTAGGTTCCAAAAAGACCTTGACCAATCTCCCCTTTCAGGGGAATCGTCTATTTGGAGCCAACCTAGATGAAATCATTAAGGATGCCACTGGGGGCAAGAGCACTTTTTTGCCACAGGCTGCAAAAGCTAAGGGACCTCGCAACAAGCGAGGACCTTTCTTTACCGCCCATAAAGGGCGCCCGGCTGGTACTAGCGGGAAAGGCAAGACTCCTCCAGGAGGGTTCAAGAAGGGGACCAACCCAGCCAAACCCGAAGCAAAGGAGTACACAGCCTGAAGGTGCGCCCCCACCCGGTTTCAGGGTGGGGGGACGTTTTCACCGGTATTCAGGACATTAGATCGAGCATCAACCACTACTACCGGTGCGATTCTTCCCTTCCAACATTTAAGTACCACAGGAAGCGGTAGTTACCGTTCCCTGAAAAGATTTTTTCCTTTACCTTTTCCTAAGATTAGTCCCGATACCTCACAGGAATCGGATCTGGTTGACCAGATAGGCCAAGCAGCCTCTAGTCGGGTGACTTCGGTCCCTGAGGTTCAACCAGAAAAGATCACTTTTCCTGATAACTATCAGGTATCTGATAAATGTGTGGGAACAGAAAACGACCAGACTTTCTCGGATGGTCGGGGCCAGATAGCTCTAGGGACGCCTGGTTCAGATCCAATCAGCGCCAGTGGTCCTAGAAATTCTAGGCTGGCCTCCTCAAGCCGGCCTGGCCGACTTGGACATGTTAGTCGCAGACGTTCCGTGGGAACTTCGTCTCAGGGAGTGTCTGTGGTCTCAAGGACCAATTTACCTTCGTGCTTTACAGTAAGTACTGAAGGACAGAGGTTTGTCTACTTCAGTCATTCCTACCCTTATTAAAGCAAGGAAAGCGACTTCCAGCAAAGTCTATTATCACACATGGAAGACTTATATTGCGTGGTGCGAATCTTTAGGATTTCCTCCAGGTACCTATTCGGTGACTCGAATATTGGCTTTTTTGCAACAAGGGGTTGAGCAGAAGCTAGCCTTGAGCACCATCAAGGGTCAAGTTTCAGCATTAGCAATCTTCTTTCAGAAGCCTTTAGCTACCAAATCCTTGGTGCGGAATTTCATCCAGGGGGTGCGGCACCTGGCTCCTCCAGTCCGCGCGCCCTTACCGCCCTGGGATCTTAATTTGGTTTTGTCAGTTCTACAGAAACCTCCTTTTGAAAACATCAGGGAGATTCCCTTGCTTACTCTATCCCAGAAGGTGGCCTTCTTGGTGGCTATTTCTTCTGCTCGCAGGGTGTCAGAACTGGCTGCATTATCATGCCAGTCACCATACCTAGTGATTCATAGGGATAAGGTAGTACTTCATCCTAAGCCATCTTTTCTTCCCAAGGTGGTTTCAGATTTTCATCTGAATGAAGATATTGTACTACCTTCCTTGTGTCCTCAGCCCAAGCATCATCGGGAACATGTGTTGCATTCCTTAGATGTGGTTCGGGCAATCAGGGTATACCTGAAAGCTACGCAATCATTCCGTAAGACGGATTCACTTTTTGTGATCACGGATGGCCCCAGAAAGGGTTTGCCTGCATCTGCCGCGACCATTGCCAAATGGATTAGACAAACGGTGGTACAGGCTTATTCTATTAAGGGTCAGAGTCCTCCGTTCCCTGTTAGGGCGCACTCCACTCGAGCGCTCAGTACTTCCTGGGCCTTTCGCCATCAGGCGTCAGTGGTCCAGGTATGTAAGGCGGCCACCTGGTCGTCGGTACATACCTTTACAAAATTCTATAAAATTGAGGTGACGGCATCGGCGGATGCCTCATTTGGCCGCAAGGTTTTGCAGGCCGCAATTTGAGGAGACCGGTGGTCTACCTCGAGGGTTTTTTTCTGTTTGAAAAAAAAAAAAAAATTGTTTTCTCTTTTTTTTTTTTTTGGTTGAGTCTCATCATTAAGGATGAGCATTGTAAACTTCTAGTTGGCACCGGTTGGGCCTTCTAGATTGGGATTTGATTTCCATTTTCCCACCCCTCAGTTGTGATACTGCTCTGGGACGTCCCGAAGGTGGTGTATCACCGAGGACTACGTCTGTCGATGAGCGCTAGAGAAAAATGGATTTTTGTAAAATCTTACCGTAAAATCCTTTTCTCTTAGCTCATCGACAGACGTAGTCCCCGCCCCTCTGTTTTGGAGTTGGGTTGGGTTAAATTCTCTAAGCACTGCTTTTTCACATAACTGATTTGCTGAGGCAAAGAGAGAGAGGATATACCCTCTGGGACTGCCCCTAGGGTGTGGCCAGAGCTTTTTAATTTCCTGTCTAGTCCTGCTCCTGCGGAGGTAACATAACCCGAAGGTGGTGTATCACCGAGGACTACGTCTGTCGATGAGCTAAGAGAAAAGGATTTTACGGTAAGATTTTACAAAAATCCATTTTTTTCTATTTTGTTCTTACTGAAGAAAACGCGGCGCTCATTTGCGCGGCTGTGTGCATAGGCACATTAAGAATGAATGGGCTCTATTTTAGCTCAGAAAAAAAAAGCTGTACTGAGCATTTTTAAGCTGCAGTGTGCAAGAGGCCTAAATGTGGTCATCCTGTGATTGCACTAGGACAGAGTATGTTACTGGCAGGATCACCAGGTTAAAATTAAAATCTTAAAGTAAATAAAGCAAAACTAATTCAGTCACCATATCTAAGAACTGGTAAGATGCAATCATTACATTTTTGATCTTTTGGGTTCAGGTAGCTTTCCCTTGACTATGGCTCTAAAAATAATTAACCTATTTAAATAGTTTAGAACAAATTGATAGCTTTTATTTGGTACACTGCTTTATGTTTCAAATTACTTTTAATAAACTATATTGCATTTCAGTCTATAGTTGCTGGTACGCCTAATATGTCTGTGCAAGGCACAGTGGCAATAAGTTGATTTTGTAAACAAAGCAATGTGATCACTATGATTGGCTGTTAACCATTTCAGCTTGGCAAGGTTTTACCCCCCTTCCTAACCAGGCCTTTTTTTGTGATATGGCACTGCGTTGCTTTAACTGACAATTGCACGTCCAACGCTATACCCAAATGTCTATTTTTTTCCCTCGTTCCCTCGTTTTTGCCTCGTTTCCACTGAGTGGTACGGTACACATTGCGTTTCCACTGCCAATAGTACCCTTTTCATGATAGGCGTGGTGTAGCTGGTCACAGCAGGAAAGCTGTGCTAGACTATTCTCTGTCAACCAATCAAAGTTCTGCAGAGTGTAGCTCCACCCAGTTGGTACGGTACTAATGTTCTTGGTACCCCAAGGAAAGGGTACCAAAAAGTGGTACGGTTTGGAATTAGGGTACCATTCATAATGGAAACGGCATAAATAGCGTACCGTACCGAACCGTACCAGAAAGCTCAGTGGAAACGCGCCATTATAGAGCTTTCTTTTGGTGGTATTTGATCACCTCTGCGGTTTTTATTTTTTGCGTTAAAAACAAAAAAAGGCCGACCATTTTGAGGAAAAAAAAAAAAAATATATATATATATATATATATATATATATATATATATATACTGTATCTGCTATAAGACGTATCCAATAAAAAATTTAAATATGTGGTGGGTGGTCTAAAACTGATAAGGTGAGGTGTATGATACCAGATTTGTCAGTCACCGAGAAATCTCTAGGCCAGGGGTCTCCAAACTACCAATCCCATCATGCCATGTCTGTGAATGTCATAGTTTTACAATGCCTAATAGGACGTGTAGTTCTGCAGCAGCTGCAAGGGCCATTTGGAGTTCCCTGCTCTAGACTGTTGTGGGATCCTTATGCCAGGACTGTGTTGGTTAACATTTGCTCAGTGCACAGCAACATGCTAGTAACTAGCCTTATCTAGAGATTGCAGGGGGGAAGCAGTTTTACAAAATTGTAAGTAATAAATCCACTAAATACTTTTGTATCTAATATGGCCCAAATTAAAGGAGATTTGTAAAAAATCATTAGTGAAATTTCCGCAGCTGCAGATTTTTTTGTCCCCCGCGATTTTACTGTGTTTATGGTGTGTTTTTGGTAGGTAATGTGACTCAAAAAATACATAAAATGCAACACTGGTGTGTTATTGATGCTTTCTTTGTTTTCAATGCATTTCAACAGGAAGGTGCTTGAGGTTTTTTTTTTTTTTTTTTTCCTTCTTAACCAAAAATGCAGTAAGCAAGATTTTTAACATCACAATGGAAGCGCAACAGACCAGTGTGAAGACATACATAGAATTTAAAGGGATTAATTTTTGCTGATAATTGCCAACAATAAATTCTTCCTTTTAAATTCATGATAGTAAAAAGTTCAATATAATACCCTTCTATAGATAAAAAAAAAAAAAAATATATATATATATATATATATATATATAATATATAATTTTTTTTTTTTTTAACTATCATTTTCGGGTTTGGTTTTCGGCCAAGTGCATCCTGCATTTTCGGTTCCTGCACCAAAATTTCCATTTGATGCACCTCCTATAAATCGACTAACCTGAAATATTTGGAATATGTATTGTTTTGAAGAGTATTGCGGTTATTTTGTTGCAGATGAGCATGAGACAGATGAAAAGAAAGGCAAACTTTATAAACCATCTTCACGATTCTCAGAGGCAAAACCACTGCCTCCACCTGTTGAGCGTCCACCTCCTCCAGTAATACCCATGGAACCGAAGAAACCTGTAAGAACAAATGATGATGTTCTCTTCATTGCGGTACATTATTTTATCCCATTTTATTTTACTTTACATTCTTTCAAACTCCTCTTTAATGTCATTTTATCAGACTTTTTACATGTGATTATACAAGGCATGTCTTAGGGCTTTCTAAATCTAAATAAATAAAAAAATAAAATAAAATTTTGATGCCTTAATGAATAATGTGTAACATATTTGCATAAGATAGAATAGAGCTCAGATCTGAAGAGTGCTATCTGCAGCTTCTAGCAGCACACTGGCTTTGTTTACATTGACTTTCATTATGCTGGCTGAGCATCGTACTGTGTCTACTGGAATGCCTTAACACTAATGTGCAGCCCCAGATGTAAGCATCCATTTAGAAGCTGTTGTATAAGTGATGGGGCATTAAAACAGTTTGTGCAAAGCAACCAAATTCTTATCCATTTTTGCCGTGAAAAATGGGTTGGTATATATTTCAAGTGGAAGCAGGACTTCACTCTCTCATCCAACATTGACCGTTTCTAATGCCTATGCTGCTAGCATTAGTAAAGGGATAGGAAAGTATATTCTAGTTACTTACAAAAGTATATCATGTATCCCAGGAGTCTTTGGGAGGGGAGGAAGGGTTTGAGTTAGGGGCAGATGGATTCTAGAAAGTAACTGCTACATGAGTCATCTGCCCTCACTCAAGATGCTCACAGCCAGAAATTCAAGGGGGTGTTTTTCAAAGTGATTTCTCAACAAAATAAAGCATGGATGGATGAGTTTGTTTTGAATATTAGAAATTAAATAGAGTTTTTAGTTTCTAGTGCTTAGATGGGAGTGTAGTTCTCTTTTAAGTGCTCCTTTTTTTTTTAACATGCTCTTCCCCCCCCCCCCCAAAAAAAAATACACTAAAATCCGTATACTCATCATATAGTTTAGCATGACCATTTCCACCCATGTTTTTTTTTTTTTTTTTTTTTTTGGGAGTTAACCTCACATTTCAAATTCTTTTTTTCTGTACCTTGAGAGGGGTGGGTCAGCACACTTTCAACACAGTGTGTTCCTGTGTTACAGGAGATGTCTGTTTTAGGCAGTATGTTTAGGTTTTGACACAAGCTATATATTTTTGCACCTCCACAGGGAGATTCTATAAACAACTCAAAATTGGCCTTTCTTCTGCATCTCCTAGTGCATTTCTGAAAAAATTATGAAAGGTGTACAATCTAGACTTTTAATCTTGCTACTTAGCAACTCGCACAGAAAGCACGCAGCTGCTCTCCTCAATAACATGCTTTGTTGTCTGCCTACTTCTTTCTGACTGTTATAAATTGCTGCCAGTGTGACAGATGCAAAACCACATGTACACCATTGTTTTATTCATTGTATTCTGTGATACACCACTTGAACTACACTTAGATTTCAGGTGAGCCATGTTTAAAAGCAAAATGTTTATGAAACTGCAGGAAAAGTTGCTTGTAGCTGTAATCACCAGAATATGTACTTAGTTTGGTGGCCTATTGCATTTTCAATGCTGCATCTAGTCTAATACATAAAGGGGTTTTGCCTACAAAATGAGTTAAAACATCATTGGAGAAAGGAAAAAGTGGCAATGCCTATCATTCTTTGCAAGATATTGTCTGCAATAAATTACCAGTGCTCTTTACATTAAGGGGTTTATGTCTGCTAGGAAGGGTGGCTAAACATTAAAATATATTTTATTAGTACATGTGTTTTTGTTTCTTTGTAGCCTTTAAAGAAAGGCGAGAAAGAAAAGAAGAAAAGTAATTTGGAGCTTTTCAAAGAAGAACTCAAGCAGTAAGTATTAGTGTGTGCATAAATATAAACTGAATTTTTGTAGCATATTATCTTATTTACTGGGAGACACGGACATGCACTGGTCTTGACTTTATCTGAAAACATGTTCACAGTAATGTATTATTTAGCCTGTTTGACAAATTGTCAATTAGGCAAGAAAAGGGTGTTGAATAGAGATGAACTCAGGTGTGTTTGGGAACCTAGTCCCAACAACCCACCTGCCCGATCCTGCCAGGAAGCCGACACTGCTAATCACAGGCATTGAGACATTTCCCAGTCTGCGCAGCGGGAAACGCCTCACTGCCTGTGACTAGCAGTGTCGGCCTCCTGGCAGGAATGGACAGGTGGGTTGGGACTAGGATTCCAAACACACCTGAGCACATCTCTAGTGCTGAACAGAGGTGGGGGTTATGCATGAGGTTTTCCCAAAATTGACTTAAAGCCCAAATCCACGAAAAACTAAAACTTCTCCCTTGCAGCAAACTGCTTTTACTGTCTAGGGTACAGTTCTGCTTGCCTAATTCTCTGCTCCCCTGACAGGCTCTCTCGTCCTTTAGTGGTGGACAATCCCTCTGTGTCCTCACATCCAGTGTAGGGCTATGGGACCCTGCATTGGCCTTGATGACATCAGAAGATCTTACACTGCATGGGAAAAGAGGCTTCTGGGATCAGTCTAGCAATGTGGAAGAGCCTGCAGGAACAAGTAAAACGGTCTTTCTCTTTCGTTCATTGACAGACAGCTCCATATCTTCTTTGGCCTTTGGGGTCATGCTGCTCTTCCTAGGAGAAGGACACTAGGCGGAAAAGAGTTAAGAGTTTGACTATGCCCATACGGCACTTCCTGCTCTAGCTCTTCTGGTTTTTTTCTGCCTAGTCAGGATTAAGGACCTAGTTCCTTGCTGGGATCTCTGGTCCTGGCATTTTTTCCTTTAACGGCAATTTTCTTTTATTTTATTTTTTTCGGTTCCGGTGAGAACTACAATCAACTGCCAGACTGGATTTCCTAGATCCTTATGGTCTTCCCAGTGTAGCCAGTGAGCATGCACAGGCCTCAGCTCCACGCTAGGTTGGCGGCGACATAGTCCCACTAGACAGGGGGGGACTGGCCGGCGAGTTAAAACGCCTCGCAAGGACGCATAGCCCTGGTCACGACCTGAGTCGCAGCGTACCGCTGGCCCGCAGCACCCCCCATTCCAAGATGGGGAGTTGGTCTTCCCGGAGTGGTGCCCACCCGCTTCCATGGTGTGGTTAGTGTCCCCCCTATCCCTTTGTGTTTCCTCAGGGTGAACGTGGGCCCCTTCCTGGGATGGTCGGACCCCTGGATTCCCTTCCATTCCACCCAGCCCCTCTAACAGTCACAATGGTCTTTTGGCCAAAGATCCCGACGACTCAAGAGTTTTTTTCAAGGACAGGGGGGCAGACAGCAGGGTCTGTGTGAGGAGGATGCCAGACCCAAGAAGCATTAGACTGACCACAGAGGTGGAGGGGGATCTTGTCTAACCCTCCTCAACAGCCCGCCAAGCTACAATGACTCATTCCGCAGAGTGGGAGGAAGATTAAGGGACTTCCTCACACAGTGAAAGGGGTTCACTTCAAGCCCTTTTTATTTTAGATCTGGTGTCCAGGGGGTACAGACTGGAATTTGATTCCCGGCCTCTGGAGAGATTGTTAATCACTAGTCTGCCCAGGGGTTGAGTAAAGGCTACTGCCCAGAGTGTCCAGATAGGAGACTAAGTAGATCAGAACGTTTTGGTCCTGATTCCAAGGGCAGAGTAGGGCAAGGGTTTTTACTCCCACATCTTTGTGATAAAGAAGCCCTCTGGGAATTATCATTGATATTGAACCTGCGTTCTCTAAACCACTTGATCCGATACAAGCACTTTCGCATGGAAACAATATATTTATATTCCATAAGAAATCTGCTGTATGGCAACGCTGGACGTAAAGATGCCTACTTGCACATCCCTATTCATCCAGTATACCAACAGTTTCTTTGACTAGCAGTAAAATTTAGGATCGGAGATCCGACATTTTCAGTTTCAAGGGATCTCCTTCGAGCTATCATCAGCCCCAGCCATCTTTACAAAGGTCCTAGGGGAAGCGTTGGCCCCGTTAAGACAAATTATTTCTGATTACCTGGATGACCTTCTAGTGGTGGCAGATTCCTGTCAAACTAGAAAAGGATCTTCAGATAGTTTAGGAGTTCCTCCAGTCGCTAGGTTGGATAGTCAACAAAGAGAAGTTGTCTCTGAAACCTTCCCAAAGAGTGACATATCTCGGGTACGAGATTTCTTCACTAGAACAAAAGATTTTCCTTCTCGGGGGGGGGGGGGGGGGGAAAGGTTTCAAAAACAGCTCAAATGATGGCATCCTTTCAAACCAACCAGTGGGTCTCGCTCAGATGTCTCAAAAGCTGTAGAAAAAAGAGGAGGGGAACCAATGCGGTAAATGTGAAGAATAAAAGGTGAGATGGAGTATTGGTGGAACACCGAAATCAGCAGCTGATTCAGTAGTGTCACAACATACTCAAAGAGATACAAGAAGGGAAATCAGCGCTTAATTTCTAGGAATGGTGGACCACAGAAAAAAAAGTGGAGATAAAATCAATGTAGTATGTAGAATAAAATATGAAGAATAAATCACAGATAATAATCATAAAAGTGGATTAAATAGTGGTATGGTAGAACTAATGATCTTAAAAAGTAGGGATAATATGTGTGTATCAAAACCAATAGAAATAACAGTGCAAAATAACACGAGTGCTGATGAATCAATAAAAGTGATCAGTGGACAAATAATCATAAACGATAAGGATAATCGCAATGTGGATATAAAATATTCGTAAATCAATCCTTCTTTTAAAATAAATAGCAGTGCAAATATACACAAAAAGTGCTGATAAGTAGATCAATAAAGTGATCAGTGAATAAAAAAAGATGATGAAAGTGCTAATAGTGCTAAAGACGCAAAGAAAAATCATATTAGCTATAAACAGCAAATAAGCTGTAATAAGCTAGCAATAAATTAACAGATGAGACAATTTGTGCAAGTGGGCACTATAAATAATTATGGTGCAAATAGTGCTAAATAGTGCAAAAAGATGGTAACCAGCAGGAATTGCTGTGAAGTGCCTACAATGGGTTAACACAGGAACCAGAAAGTCCAAATGTAAATAAGCAATGTGCACAAAATAAAGTGCTAATTCATAACAAGTGATTGTAATGAAAGTTCATTGGTGATCCAGTGACTTTGCTAAAAAACGCTCCCGGTGACAGCAATGTGCCATTATTCGTGAGCTTTATATCCGAAATCAATTGCAATGGCCGCTCGCCTCCATTAACACTCAAATGAGCGTTTTGGTGTAGTAAATCACCATAGGGGACCTCAAGATATTCTCCAATGATGCAGGGGCTTATGGATATGGAGGGATCCTCAAATGGATGTTCCTTTTCCTTCTATAGGATGGTTATGGGTCAGCGTTCTGGCAGATTCCTAGGACACTCACTCATCAGAAATCATGGACTCTACTGCAGGTATCCAAAGAATGAAAAGCTGTGGGTCCATTCTTTCTTTTGTTGCTGTGCTCTGTTTCACCAGACTGATGGTATACTCATCCTAAATGGGAGGGTCTACTTCGTTATCAATCACCTGGTGCACTTTCTAAATTCTAATGTGCACCAGGTGATTGATAACGAAGTAGACCCTCCCATTCAGGATGAGTATACCATCAGTCTGGTGAAACAAAGAGCACAGCAACAAAAGAATGGACCCACAGCTTTTCATTCTTTGGATACCTGCAGTAGAGTCCATGATTTCTGATGAATGAGTGTCCTAGGAATCTGCCAGAACGCTGACCCATAACTATTAGATAAGATATACACACACATACTATTGTCCCAACTTTTTATGATCATTAGTTCTACCATACCACTATTCAATCCACTTTTATGATTATTATCTGTGATTTATTCTTCATATTTTATTCTACATACTCAAAAGCTGTAGGCCCTATCAAGTCTTGCTTTCTGGCTGTACCTTGGGCACGGTTTCGCCAATGTCCTCTTCAGTTATTCCTTCTAGGGAACTAGGATGGGTCTCCAAGCTCCTTGACTTTGAAGGTATGAATTCCCTCCAAAGTTAAGAGAACTCTGTGGTGGTGGTCGCCACTTCCACCTCTCCAAAGGGCTGGAATGGGTCATTCCAATATCGCAGAGAATAACAGATGCAAGCTCTTTTGGATGGGGAAGCCCATCTTCAAAACGAGAGCGCAGGGAGAATTGTCTCCGGTGGAGCAAGAGAGTCATCAAATCAAAGGGAGCTCCTTGCAGTGCAGAGAGCCTTAGAGGTTTTTCAGGCAGAGGTCAGAGGATGCCATTTGCAGATCCAATTCAACAACATTGCAATTGTAGCATACCTCAACAAACAAGGGGGTACACAGTCGGACCTTGCAGTTCACAGCTCAAAAGATTCTATCTTGGGCCGAGGTGAATCTTGCCTCCATTTCATCTGAAGGGGTCTCAGAATTGTTTGGCAGATTACCTCAGCCTCTCCCATGTGTGTTGAGACAACTGGTCTCTCAACCAGGAATTTTTTGCGGAAATTACCGCCAGGTGTTGTCTCCCAGAATTGGACCTTTTTGCAGCCCAAACAAACAGCAAAACACACAGATTCTTCTCCCTGAACCCAAGGGACCAGTTCTCTGGGGATCAACGCTTTTGCAAAATCCCTGGTCATTCAGCCTCTATGCCTTCCCTTCTATCAGACTAATCCTGGAAGTCCTCTGGAAATTTCTTCTGGAAGAAACCAATTTGATCCTGATAGCCCCCTCTTGGCCCAAAAGGCCATTGTTTTCACTCCTGCAGACACTAGGCTCGAAACCTCCAGTGGCTCTCCCTTTGAGATGGGACATGTTGACTCAAGGTCCGGTATCTCATCCTCAAGTGGCATCCTTTAAACTTGACAGCTTGGTCTCTGAAGAGCAGATGCTAAGCTCCCAGGGGTTCTCAGACAGTTGTGAAGACCCTAGTTAGTTCTCAGAAGCAGTCACAAGAGCTATATACTCCAAGATTTGGAAGAAACTCTTGGTTGTCTGACAATCAAAGATTGTCTCCCAATGTTCCATCTATTCTGGAATTTTTTCAGGAGGGTGCCGACAAGGGTCTATTCCTCAGTACTTTAAAGGTGCAGGCTGCAGCCATTGGGGTTTCCTCCAGTACTCCCTTTTGGAAAAGCCTGTTATAAAGAGGTTTTTCAGGGCAATTGCTAGGTCAAAACCAAATGGTTATCAGATCATGTCCTACTTGGGACCTATCTCTAGTCCTTCAGGCCTTAGGGACTGTTCCTTTCGAGCCCATGAAGGTTTTGTTAGTAAAATTACTCACAATGAAAACTGCGTTCCTGGTTGCAGTTACTTCAGCTCGCAGGGTCAGCGAATTGCAGCCCCTCTGTTAGGGAGCCTTTCCTCACAATTTGTGATGATCAGAGTAGTGTTAAAACCAATCTGGGGTTTTTGCCAAAGGTATCCACTTCACAGAATATTGTGCTACCAACCTTTTGTAATTCTCGAAAAAATGAGAAAAATTAGAAAGGGACTTTTAGTTTTTGGATGTCAGAAGGATTCTTCTTGCATGCCTAGAGGTTACCAAGACCTTTAGGAAATCTGAAGAATTGTTTGTTCTTTTTTTCTGGGACACACAGGTAATGGAGCCTCTAAGGCCACCATAGCTACGTGGATAAAGACGACAATTGCTGAGGCCTGCAAAGTTAGGAATGTTGCTCCGCTTTTGTCAGCGCGCATTCCACAATAGCCTTGTTGTCCGCATCCTAGGCTGAAAGGGCTGGCGCCTCACCGGAACAAATGTGTAAGGCAGCCACCTGGTCTAATTTTTCGACCTTTTGTTAGACCTCATCGCCTGCACCTCCTCTCTGCCCAGGAGCAGGCATTTGGTCGATAGGTGCCTCAGGCAGTAGTCCCTCCCTAGACTGGTAAGTTCTAGCTCATCGTCTCATGGGCTGTCCTGGAAGACTACTTTAGAAAAGCTGATCCAGACTTACCGGTAACTCCTTTTCTGAGAGTCTTCCAGGACAGCCGGCTTCCCACCCGGTGATGTCTTGTATAATACATATGTTTTACAGGAACATCCTACGGTTCTCGAGAAATACTGAAGGGGGAGGACTAGAGAACCACCTTTATCTGGTGGGGTTAACATGTTTCCTGCCCTGGTAAGAGGAGCCTTAAGTCTCATGGGCTGTCCTGGAAGACTCTCCGAAAAGGAGTTACCAGTAAATTTAATTCAGCTTTTCCAAATCCCCAGAACAAAAGGTGCAGGTAACCCTTGCAGTGAGGGCACAGCCCCACTGCGAAGGGAGGAGTTTGTTTTCCTAGAGTTCAGTTTTTCATCACTATGCTATCTTGGGGTGTTGAGACCCACCCATAAGCCTAAGCACATAGTCTCCAGCATAGAAAGGCATGTTCCCAAATATACATGCCACTAATATTTTTTGTCTCACAGATGTTTGTGCTTTTCTACAACCAATCTGTACTTTAAGAACTGTAATTCCAGGAAAAACATTTTGTGATGAGGAGCAGAAAACCTGAAGTTTCCAACCATAATAACATAAGGTCTGAAGGACACATTTTATTCTTGTTTTCCTCTCATAATGTAAAATCCATTGCAGGATTCAAGAAGAGAGAGATGAGCGACATAAAACAAAAGGCAGAACAAGCAGGTTTGAGCCTCCACAAGTAGATGCTGATGGACAGCGTAGACCAGGTAAGAAAAGCTAAGTTTCTGCTATATTGCATTTATTTATGCTGCTACTATTTTGATGGCGGTGTTCTGTTAATTGTGTTTGTTTACACATTACTTCAAGTTTCACTTTTTTATTTTGTCTGTCGAGTGCAGCAGTAAAGCTGCAATTAAATATTGATAAAACAAGTCTTACTTTTCAAATTTAAAATACATTTTTTTTCATTGTTGACCTAAAAAAAGGTTGTCCAAATCACTGACCAGGAAAACCGTTGCAGAGCCTTTATCTGCATGCTTGTTTTAGACAAATGACTCAAATATTGCAATGGTGGTCAGCATGACAGCCAGACAGCTAGCATCTTCAGGAGAAGAGAGCAACAACTGCTTCTGTTATGAAAGCCGTAAATCAAATTAATCCTTAATTCTGCTTGCTTTGGTATTTATATGTACTGATGTGAATGCGCAATATATATTTGTAAAGCGCTGCAGAAATTAAAAGCGCTATAGAAGTACCTCTAGTAGTAATAATATTTTTTTCTTTTTAAGTGGATCAACAGTCGAGAAGAAACCGATCCTCTGGTGGTATTCTATTTCATTTATTTTAAATTTTGAATTTTTTAAAAAAAAAAAAACGTATGATCCATTTATAGTAACTTTTTTTGTTTTTCTTTGCATGAAGCTCTTGATGACTATGCTCCTGGGTCACATGATGTGGGTGATCCAAGTACAACTAATCTTTATCTTGGGAACATCAACCCTCAGGTACCTAACTTGTAATTCTGTTATACCCTAAAAATTTGTCTAACGTAACAATACTGGTAACATGCAGGCAGTATGTGGTCTCTGCAAATACAGTTATGAATTCTGTGTCAGTGGACAGTCTCTGGATTTCAGAATCAGGCAGTATCTAGGATCCTAAATTCTAAAATTACAGTTAGCCCTTAACCACTTGCCGACCGCCTAACTGTAAGTATACGTCAGTACTTTGACGTTAAATACTGGGGTTTTGGCAGCAGCTAGCTGCCATAACCCCAGTGTCTTTATTTACAGTAGGCGCCATCTATAAAAGTGATCCCAAGGTGAATCCGTTGCTGAGACCACTTTTTGGACAGCCGGTGTTCTATCAGAATACCGCTACCTTATCAGATTCTGCAACCGGAAGTGATGTACGGACTAGAACAACTTACTGTGCATGCGCCATGTGTTCCAGCATGACCCCTATGCGTTCCAATAGGTTTCCTAATGTGACAGAACACGAAGCAGAGATGGACATCTTCTTACACCCACGCAAGTTTTACATTTATATTAGCAGTAAACTCACTTTATATACTGAAATAGACTATTTCGACGCGACCGAGCAAAATAGTCTATTTCACTATATATTCAATTTGGCGCTGAGCAGTGAAGGGTGTACCAAAATGGCCGTCGCCATCTTCTACCTGCAGGTTTCTCGCTATACTTACTAGAATACAATAATAATACAAAAGTAATACTGTGATTCAGTATATAAGGTGAGTTTACTGTGACTGTTCTGTCACATTAGGAAACCTATTGGGATGCATAGTGGCCATGTTGGAATGCATGGCGCATGCGCATTAGGATGTTCTAGTCCGTACGTCGCTTCCGGTTGCAGAATCTGATAGGTAGCTGTATTCTAATAGAACACCGGCTGTCCAAAAAGTGGTCTCAGCAACGGTTTCACCTTGGGATCACTTTTATAGACAGCGGGAGAGGTGGCCTGCTTCCCGGTTTCTTCCAGGTTTACTGGAGCCAATCAGGTCTAAATGGTTGCTGGGCAGAGGCACAAAGTCAACTGAGGGCAAGATGGCTCTCACTTGGCTCTATACCCTTGGAGGACTTGCGTGACCTCTGACATCCCTTGACATTACTTTTTTTTAAAGGTTAATGAGAGATCTGTGGTCTTTTTGACCCCCTGTTCTCTCAATAGAGGACCTGTCATGCTTATTTATATTACAAGGGATGTTTGCATTCCTTGCTATAGGAATAAAAGTGATAAAAAAAAAAAAAAAGGGACAGTGTAAAACTAAAAAATATAAAAAATAAATAATAAAAAAAGTTCTCCATCCCTCCGAGCTCACGCGCAGAAGCGAATGCATACGCAAGTCGTGCCCGCATACAGTATCTCACAAAAGTGAGTACAACGCTCACATTTTTTGTAAATTTTATTATGGCTTTTCAAGTGACAACACTGAAGAAATTACACTTTGCTACAATGTAAAGTAGTGAGTGTACAGCTTGTATAAAAGTGTAAAATTTCTCCCTCAAAATAACTTACAGCCAATAATGTTTAAACCTCTGGCAACAAAAATGAGTACACCCCTAAGTAAAAAGGTCCAAATTGGGCCCAAAGTGCCACCATTATTTTCCAATACTGCTTTAACCCTCTAGGGCATGGAGTTTACTAGAGCTTCACAGGTTGCCACTGGAGTCCTCTTCCACTCCTCCATGAGTACATCACTGAGCTAGTGGATGTTAAGAGTCCTTGCACTCCTCCTCCTTCGGTTTGAGGATGCCCCACTGACGGTCATTAGGTTTTAGGTCTGGAGACATGCTTGAATAGTCCACCTTTAGCTTCAGCTTCTTTAGCAGGGAAATGGTTGTCTTTGAGGTGTGTTTGGGTTTGCTATCATGTTGGAATACTGCCTCGCGGCCCAGTATCTGAAGGGAGAGGATCCTGCTCTGCTTCAGTATGTCACAGTACATGTTTGCATTCATGGTTCCCTCACTGAACTGTAGCTCCCCAGTGCAGGCAGCACTCATGCAGCCCCAGACCATGACACTCCCACCACCATGCTTGACTGTAGGCAAGACACACTTGTCTTTGTACTCCTCACCTGGTTTTTGGCCACACGCTTGACACCATCTGGACCAAATAAGTTTATCTTGGTCTCGTCAGACCACAGACATGGCTCCAGTAATCTATGTCCTTAGTCTGCTTGTTTCCAGCAAACTGCTTGCGGGCTTTCTTGTGCATCATTTTTAGAAGAGGCTTCCTTCTGGGTCAACAGCCATGCAGACCAATTTGATGCAGTGTGCGGCCTATGGTCTGAGCACGGACAGGCTGACACCCACCCCCACACCCACACCTTGAACCTCTGCAGCAATGCTGGCAGCACTCATACGTCTATTTCTGAAAGACATCCTCTGGATTTGACGGAGAGCACGTGCACTCAACTTCTTTGATCGGCCATGGCGAGGCCTGTTCTGAGTGGAACCTGTCCTATTAAACCACTGTATGGTCTTGGCCATCGTGCTGCAGCTCAGTTTCAGGGTCTTGGCAATCTTCTTATAGCCTATGCCATGTTTATGTAGAGCGACAATTCTTCTTTTTTTCAGATCCTCAGAGTTCTTTGCCATGAGGTGCCATGTTGAACTTCCAATGACCAGTATGAGAGAGTGAGAGTGATAACACCAAATTTAACACACCTGCTCCTCAACACCTGAGACCTTGTAACACTAACGAGTCACTTGACACTGGGGAGGGAAAATGGCTAATTAGGCCCAATTTGGACATTTTCACTTAGGGGTGTACTCTTTTGTTGCCAGCAGTTTAGACTGGCTGTGTATTGAGTTATTGTGAGGGGACAGCAAAATTACACTGTTATACAAGCTGTACACTCACTACTTTACCATTGTAGCAAAGTGTAATTTTTTCAGTGTCGTCACATGAAAAGGTATACCGTATATACTCGAGTATAAGCCGAGTTTTTCGGCACAATTTTTTGTGCTGAAAACGTCCCCCTCGGCTTATACTCGAGTCAGGAGTTAAGTCAGGAGTTAAGCTTTAAAAATGGCGCCGCCCGGCGCATACATGTCACCGCGCATGCACCGCCGCCGCTCGGGACAGGCCGGAAATAGCCGAATGTATACGAGCGGCGGCGGCGCGTGTGCAATGACGTGTCAGCGCCGGGCGGTGCCATTCATTTTTAAAATGAAGGCGCCTCTGGAACAGGTAAGTGAAACAGCTGAACTACCTGCCATTATGCAGGGCTGCGGGCATACTACAAGGGATGCAGTACTGTGGGCATGGTCCACCTGTACCATGCCCACAGCACTGCATCACCTGTAGTATGCCCACAACCCCGGATCCTCTTGTACCATGCCAGTCACCCTGCATTCTCCTGTACCATACCAGTCACCCTGCATTCTCCTGTACCATGCCAGTCACCCTGCATTCTCCTGTACCATGCCAGCCACCCTGCATTCTCCTGTACCATGCCAGCCACCCTGCATTCTCCTGTACCATGCCAGCCACCCTGCATTCTCCTGTACCATGCCAGCCACCCTGCATTCTCCTGTACCATGCCAGCCACCCTGCATTCTCCTGTACCATGCCAGCCGCCCTGCATTCTCACCCTAGGCTTATACTAGTCAATCATTTTTTCCCATCTTTTTGTGGTAAAAGTAGGGGCCTCGGCTTATACTCTGATCGACTTATACTCGAGTATATACGGTAATAAAATATTTACAAAAATGTGAGGGGTTTACTTACTTTATTGAGATACTGTATGTAAACGGAGTTAAAACCACACATGTGAGGTATTGCTGTAATCATTAGAGTGAGAATTGTAGAGCCTCCACTGCAACTCTAAATCAGAAACCTGTAAAAATGTTTAAAGCGCCCCCTATGCAGATTTTTGAGTACCGTAGTTTTGTCGCCATTCCATGAGCTTGCAAAATTTTAAAGCATGACATGTTTTGGTATCTATTTGGTGTAACATCATCTTTCATGTTATACAAAAGAATTGGGCTAAATTTACTGTTTTGTTGTTGTGTTTTTTTGTGTTTTTTTTCTAAATTCATTAAAATGTATTTTTTCCCAAAAAAGTTTACTTTTAAAGACTGCTGTGCAAATACAGTGTGACACAAATTATTGCAATGACTGCCATTTTATTCTCTAGAGTCTCTGCTAAAAAAAACCTATATAATGTTTGGGAGTTGTAAGTAATTTTCTAGCAAAAAATGCAGATTTTTACTTGTAAACAATAAATGTCAGAAAAAGGCCTGGTCTTAAAGGGGTTAAACACCAAAAAAAAATCAAATATCAATATAGACTGATATACAAACACTAAATAAAGAAAATAAATTATAAATTGCAGTGCTTATAGATAAAATAAAATATGTGACCAAACACAGCATAAATATAGAAGTATGCTCTACCAAAAGTAATTTGTCTAGTAGGTCCACTTGAATGCGATAAATGTGAATATGATAAATATTGGCTTCTGATACCACCTCTATGCTAACGACACCCAGATCTATCTCTCCACTTCTCAAGTCACCCCTTCAATCTCCTCATGTATCGCAAACTTACTGAGCAAAATATCCGTAAGGATATCTCACCACTTCCTGAAACTCAGTCTTTCTAAAACTGAGCTTATATGTCCTCTTCCCAGACCCCCCCCCCCCCCCCCCCCATGACTTTATCATTGAGATCAAAGGCACAACCATTGGTCCCTCCACACACCAAGGTGCTGGGTGTAATCCTAGGCTGACCTCTCCTTCAGCCCCCACATCCAATCACTGGCTAAATCTTGCTGCCATAACCTCAGCAACATTTCCAGAATTTTTCCTTTTCTGACTAACCACATCACAAAACAACTTATTCACTCCTTGGTTATTTCCAGCCTTCACTACAGCAACTCCCTCCTCACCGGCCTACCTTTACTTAGGCTAACCCTCCTTCAGTCAGAATGCTGCTGCTAGACTAATACACACCTTACTAACCGATCTGTGACTACTACTTCTCTTTGCCAATCCCTTCACTTTCAAAATACTAACCACAACATGCAAGGCCATCCCCAGCTACATCACCAACCTCATATACAGATATCGCCCAAATCATCCTCCCCACACTTCTCAAGACCTCCTGCTCTCTAGCTCCCTTGTTACCGACCCCCTCCCCCCCCCCCCCGTCAGGACTTCTCCAGAGTGTCTCCTATCCTCTGGAACTCCCTGCCTCAGTATGGTCCGGTCAGCCCCCACCCTGTCTGTTGGCCTTTAGGCGATCTCTGAAAACTTGGTTATTCAGGGAAGCCTACCCCACCTCCATCTAAGTACTGTACCCGAGTCACCTCTATCAGATCATCACCGCAGCTATTACCTTTTGTACCACCTCCTCCTCCCTTGAGACTCCTTGAGCAGAGCCCACCTATTCCTACTTTATTGAATTGTATTGTAATTGTACTGTCTCCCATCTACATTGTAAAGTGCTGTGCAAACTGTTGGCGCTGTATAAGTCCTGTATAATAATAATAATTATATTGGTCCCATCCACATATATGTGACTTCCTCTGCCACATTTCAAAAAAACTTTCACCAAAATCTGAGATTCCTTCCATATAATAGACTGCACACCCATCACACAGCCATGTTGCCAGGAGGAGGAGGAGGAGCAGCAGCAGTATGAGCTTAATTCAATATCCCTGGTCTGGTCCACTTTCACTCTCAGCAGATCCAGTATAAGAGAGATCCTCCTCATTCCACTGGGGGCAGTCTCTGTACTATGTACTCGTAAGACACAGACAACCGCAAGATATAAAGGCATCATAGTGTAGCATTTATTGGTAAAACCCCATGGTACAGTGTGCTAAAACACTAGTAAGACAATCACATCTCCATAAAAGTTATCCTTATAAAATGCCGCTAATACACTTGCATCAATCGCTGCCACTAACCAGATGTGGCAGCGTGACATCACACACTATACCCTGCCCAACGCATTTCACACAATCACGCATCCTCAGGGGCCTCTATGCTTCTTCCAATGCGTTTCACGTAATCGTGCATCAGGGGCCTTGCTGCCTGTAAAAGTGATCCAGCGGCTCAATCACCACTCAAATCTTTTACTGTGTAGGCAATCGCCCGCTGAAAACGATACCGGGACCATGGTTGTAGCCTCAATCAAGAGGTTGCTCAGTATACAATTGGGACTTCATTTTTTATTTTTTTTTCTACATTTTGCCATTCTGAACAGAACTCCTTTTTTCCAGTTTTCGTTCTGATAACAATTACTAAAGTATCAAAGATGTATGGTAATGTTTTGATTTAAAATGTTTCTTGAATTGATAGATGAACGAGGAGATGTTGTGTCATGAGTTTGGAAAGTTTGGGCCATTGGCTAGTGTTAAAATCATGTGGCCACGGACAGATGAGGAGAGAGCACGGGAGAGGAACTGTGGCTTTGTTGCATTTATGAATAGGCGCGATGCAGAGAGAGCATTGAAAAACTTGAATGGTAAGTTTACCTTTTTCCTGAAGAGGATTTTTTAGCTGTTTTCTTCAGCAGACCTTGGATGTGGACCAAGGAAGCAATCAGGTTGGGCATGGTTTACATCTTCTGTAGTTGTGGGGTACTGTGCCTGTCCTTGATGCATGCCCTGAGCTAGAGACTAAGACGTTCATTCATCTCTAACATGGATTGACGCATGTACAATTTTAGAGCTCCAGGAGATTACTAGCTAGAAGGCTAGCTAGTTGTAGTTTTCTTTTTTTTGGGCTCTGCCTGAGGTCTGTATTGCTAAAAAAGGACATTGATGAGAAAATTTAATGGATGGGTCATGGGACTTGCATTTAAAGTGCACAGTATTAAGTGTTATTACTTAATGTTCTTATTACTTAATGTTCTTATGAATCTCTAAAACTGGGCATATCTGCACAATCTTTTTTTTTTTTTTTTTTTTAAAGCTACTGGTGCATGAGCATATATGCATATATCAAAGAAGTGCATGTTTCTCTTACGTCCTCCGACAGTCGCCGCCTCTTCATATTCGTCACATATGGGGTATTAGACTTTGCTCCGAAGGAGTAGCTAGGCAACAGAATATGTTAACAATAAAGCTTTAACATATCCCACCCTCAAGGGGTGGTCCCCTCAGTCAATACCCTCCTACTTCCTGCAACCATATCTCAGTTTTAATGTCTAGCTTGTCAGGAGTGGCTGGCTCTCTCTGTGCTGGGACTTTTTGTCCCAGACTCTTTCTTCTTTTTGATATTTTGTTTGAGTTTTCTCTCTACCTTTACTTAGCTGTTATTTTTGTCAGCATTAGTTAGTTCTTCGGACGAAGAGGATCATGCGGACTGGGTCTCGGGCTGATCCCCCTGGTCGCAGGTCGTGGGTCAGTGGCTTCCCAGTCTGCCATCGAGCGTTCAGCCAGGTAACGCTCCTGGCACAGTGAACGACCCATCCCTGTTCGGTGCAGGGATGATTGGTGAGGTGGCTACCTCACCGGACGCTGTGCGGTTTCTGAACCGCCATTGTGTGCGTCTTGTATTGCGACTCTCCCTGCCTCATGTGCAGCGGCTTGTTCGCCTGTGCGGGTTCCCCACGCCATGTGAGGTAAGTGTATCTATGTGGGGACCTGTCTGTCTGGGGGGGGTCTCAGTCTGGGACTGTGTAACCTGCCTTTAATCACACTGCTTGTCTCCCTATCTCTCGGCTGCATGCTGTGGGCTGCAAGGGGGGGGGGGAGCTGTATGACACTGAGTATGTCAGGCTGGGCAGTGTGAGGAGCTGTGTGCTGTGGGGCATGTTTTTAATGGCATGTTGGGGCATATACAGCGATCGCTGCGGCGATCTAACATGTATCCATATAATGGGATAATATTGTGTGTGATTTTATGCACTGTGGAGCGGCGATTTCGGCGCCAAACGACGCCATTTTACCGGCGCCCGCTCCGGCCGCATGGTTTACATGCACGGCGGCCATTTTCTTGTAGCCTCCATAGGCTTACATAGAGCGTCCTGGCAGCATCACTTCCTCTCTCCTGGAAGCACCGATCGAGGCAGCAGCAGCAGCGGAGTCTCCTCAGGTTTTATCCTTCTATTCCTGTGTTCCATTGCCTGTATTCAGTCTGTATATTCCCTGTGGGGGTCTCATTGTGCCTGAGTGTGGTGCGGTGGGCTGCGCTTGCCGCGCTTGCTGTAAGGGGGCAGTTAACCCTTGGTTGTCTGGCATACAGGGGCAATGGATTCTCAGGAGGGCAAGTTTCCCACAGTATTGGTGGAAAGCCAGGGGACCGCTGTTTCCCCCCCAGGGGGGGATTTAGCCACTATTGTGGCTGGCCTTGCTGCACAGGTGCAAATGCTGGTGGCTGCTCAATCTACTAAACGGCCCAGAGTTGCTCTGTCCTCTGATTCTGAGGGTGAAGGTGATGGGGCTGTTCTGGCGGGGACCCCCCTATCGGGGTCCCGCTCCTCTCTTGATCTAGTGGGGTCTGAGGTAGAGGCTGAAGTTGAGGGGGTTGATAATTCTCCCCCTGGCTCGCCTGAAGAGCTTGCAATCATGGATGAGTTGATTGCTTCCATTAAGCAGACGCTACGTTTGCAGGACGAGGTGTGTCCCCCAGCTGCCTTGGCGGCTTATGGGACGCAGAGAAAACGCAGGACGCCGCAGGTTTTTCCCTGCAATGCTGATTTTCAGCGCGCTGTTAAGGACCAATGGTGCGATTTGCGCAAGCCTTTTGCGGTACCAAGTAAATTTAAGCTGCGTTATCCTTTCTCGCCTGCCACTGATGAACGGTGGTGTGTGCCTCCGCCAGTGGATCATGCTATTGCGGTTTTGAACAAAGCCACTGCGATCCCTGCAGAGGGATCCCCTGTTTTCCGTGATGCCACGGATAGGAGACTGGAGTCTCTTGTTCGTCATACTTATTCTGTTACGGGTTCTATGCTTAAGGCTCTGTTTGCTTCTCTCATGGCGGCCCAGGCGATCGCAAGTTGGACGCAGATGCTTAGGCGCGTCCTAGTGGCCGATTCGGCCTCGGCGGCGACCCTGGATATGGTGGATCAGATCCACCAGGGTGTCATGTATCTGTGTGATGCGGACCTGGACCTGATTCCGTTGGCCGCGCGTGTGCACAGCGTGGCGGTGTTGTCTCGCCGCCTGGTTTGGTTGAAATGTTGGTCGGTGGACCAATCTTCACGTAAAACCTTAGCCAATCTGCCTTATGATGGATCTCGCCTTTTTGGGGAGTCCCTGGATGTGTTGATTAAGGGGATTACCGGGGGTAAGAGCACTCTCTTGCCCCATTTCCCCAAGGCTAAGGGGGCTTCTGGGAAGAAGCATGCTCATTTTCGGCCCCCTCAGGGGTCCTTTCGTGCCTTTCGGCCGCACTACAAGGGCAAACCGTTCAAGGGCCAAGGCTCTCAGAAGAAGCCCTGGTCTGGGAAACAGAAGTCCGGTCAATCCGGACCTGCGGCCCATAACAGTTCGGCCTGAAGGGGCGCCCTCACCCAGTTTTGGGGTGGGGGGACGCTTGCTCGGTTTTCTTCAGCCCTGGTTGGCCCGTGTGAGGGACAGATGGGTTCTGGAAATCGTTCGATCTGGTTACAAGATCGAGTTTCTCTCTCGGCCGGAGAGCAGATTTTTTCCCTCAAATCTTCAACTGTCTCCAGAGCGCCTGCGGGATCTGCACCTGGCGGTGCGGGACCTGAGGGCTCAGGGAGTGGTGGTTCCGGTGCCTCATCGGGACAGATTTCGGGGGTTTTATTCCAATCTGTTCACCGTGCCCAGGAAGGAGGGCAAGGTTCGTCCGATTCTGGACTTGAAAGCTCTGAACCGCTCTGTGCGAGTTCGCAAGTTCCGCATGGAATCCCTGCGCTCGGTGGTGGCTGCCCTGGTTCCGGGGGAATTCATGGCCTCCATCGATTTGAAGGATGCGTACCTTCACATCCCCATATTCGAGGGTCATCAGAAGTACCTTCGATTTGCCATTGCGGAGGATCACTACCAGTTTGTGGCGTTGCCCTTTGGGCTCGCCTCGGCTCCGCGGGTCTTCACCAAGGTGCTTGCACCGGTTCTGGCATTATTGAGAGCCCAGGGCATTTCTGTCCTGGGGTATCTGGACGACATTCTGGTTCGGTCTGCGACCAGACAGGGTCTGGAGAAGGACCTGTCTGTCACAATGCAAACTCTGCAGGAGTTCGGTTGGACGATAAATGTTCCAAAGTCGACGCTGAGTCCGTCGGTTCGTCTCCCCTATCTGGGAATGATACTGGACTCGGTGCAGGCGAAGGTCTTCCTGCCGGAAGACAAACTCAGGACTCTTCAGGAGGAAGTCAGGTCCCTCAGGGACGTTCCACACTCGTCTCTGCGGACGGGTATGAGATGTCTGGGATTGATGGTCTCGGCCTTCGAGGCGATTCCTTTCGCGCAGTTTCACACGCGGGGTCTCCAAGCGGAGATCCTGTCCAGGTGGGACGGGCGACCTCAATCTCTGGATCTTCAGATCTCGTTGAGTCATCGCACCAGGGAAAACCTTCTGTGGTGGCTCCAGTCCCCGTTGGTGTCCGGGGGCAAGTCGTTTCGTCCGATCTCGTGGACGATAATCACCACGGATGCCAGCCTGTCGGGCTGGGGTGGTGTTCTGGGCGTTCTGTCCGCCCAGGGGACCTGGTCGGAGGGGGAGTCTTCCCTTCCGATCAACATTCTGGAATTGCGTGCGATAAGGCTCTGTCTTCATCGCTGGACGGACCGGTTGCAGGGCTGCCCGGTTCGGGTGCAGACGGACAATGCCACGGCGGTGGCCTACATCAACCACCAAGGGGGCACCAGGAGTGCCCGAGCGGCTCGAGAAGTGGCCGACATTCTGTCTTGGGCCGAGGCCCATGTCCCGGCGATAACGGCGGTTCACATTCCGGGAGTGGAGAACTGGCAGGCGGACTATCTGAGTCGCCAGACCCTGGATCAGGGGGAATGGTCTCTCCACCCGGCTGTCTTCCAGATGTTGTGCGCGAAGTGGGGTCTTCCAGATGTGGACCTGTTCGCGTCTCGCCTCAACTACAAGGTGAAGAGGTTCGTGGCAAGGACGCGCGACCCTCGGGCAGACGCGTCGGACGCGTTAGTGGCCCCGTGGCATCAGTACAGGCTGATGTACGCGTTTCCACCGATTCAGTTGCTGTCCAGGTTCCTTCGCAGGTTGCACTCGGAACGCAGCACGGTTATTCTTGTGGCACCGGACTGGCCTCGCCGGTCCTGGTACGCAGACCTCGTGAATCTGGCGGTCGACGCTCCTTGGCGTCTGCCTCTTCGAGACGATCTACTGTCTCAAGGACCGATTTACCATCCTGCTTTACAGTCGCTGGCTTTGACGGCCTGGCTGTTGAGACTGAGGTCCTGAAGGAGAAGGGTCTCTCTCCAGAGGTCGTTCATACTTTGATCAACGCGAGGAAGTCTTCCTCGGGGAAGGTTTATTACCGTACTTGGAAGGCCTATTTTGCCTGGTGTGAGTCCAGGGGGTTTTCACCCCGCACGTACTCGGTTTCCCGTGTGCTGTCTTTCCTTCAGACGGGTGTCGATCAGCGTTTGGCGCTGGCTACGATTAAGGGTCAGGTGTCGGCGCTGGCCGTTCTGTTTCAACGTCCCGTGGCTTCCAACTCCTTGGTTGGCACTTTTATTCAGGGTGTGCGGCATCTGGTTCCTCCTAGGAGGGATCCTTTGCCCCCTTGGGACTTGAATCTAGTTCTATCTGTGTTACAACGTGCTCCTTTTGAACAGATCAGGGAGATCTCGTTGTCTATGTTGTCCAAAAAGGTCGCCTTTTTGGTGGCGATCACTTCGGCTCGCAGAGTGTCGGAACTGGCGGCTTTGTCCTGCAAGTCTCCGTACCTGGTTGTTCATTTGGATAAGGTGGTCTTGCGACCTAATCCTTCTTTTCTACCGAAACGAGTTTCGGAATTCCATCTTAACGAGGATATTGTTTTGCCTTCGTTGTGCACGAAGCCTAAACATCCGAAGGAGGTGAGATTGCACTCTCTGGATGTTGTTCGGGCGATAAGGGTTTACCTTAAATCGACTGAGTCTTTTCGTAAGACTGACTCCTTGTTTGTTCTTCCAGAGGGTCCTCGGAAGGGCATGGCGGCTTCCGCCTCTACCATTGCCAAATGGATCAGGCAGACCATTGAACAGGCCTATGCCTTGCAGGGGAAGGTTCCCCCTGTGCCTGTGAAGGCGCACTCTACTAGATCACGGAGTACGTCTTGGGCCTGCCGTCATGGGGCTTCTGTAGCCCAGGTGTGTAAGGCGGCGACTTGGTCGACCGTACACACTTTTCACAAAATTCTACAAAGTAGATGTTCAGGCATCGGCGGATGCTTCCTTTGGCCGCAAGGTTCTTAGTGCGGCTGTTCCATAGGGTCCCTTGTTGGGGACTCCTGGCTGTTGGGATAGTTTTTTGTATCCCCTGGTTTTTTTGTCTTTTCCTGGGTTGTTGCTCCTGTTGAGCACTTATTTTTGCTGTTGCCCAGCTGGTTTCCTTCCTTTGGTAAGGTTCCTTTCTTTGATGTGGAGACTGCGTTGCCTTTCGGCGCGGATGCGTTTCCCACCCCTCATGTTTGCACTGCTTTGGGACGTCCCCATATGTGACGAATATGAAGAGGCGGCGACTGTCGGAGGACGTAAGAGAAAACGGAATTTTTGTAAAATCTTACCTGTAAAATTCCTTTCTCTGAGTCCTCCGACAGTCGCCGCCCCCGCCCCTCTTTTGGGGTTTGAATGTATACTCTACTGCTATTCCACTAAAACTGAGATATGGTTGCAGGAAGTAGGAGGGTATTGACTGAGGGGACCACCCCTTGAGGGTGGGATATGTTAAAGCTTTATTGTTAACATATTCTGTTGCCTAGCTACTCCTTCGGAGCAAAGTCTAATACCCCATATGTGACGAATATGAAGAGGCGGCGACTGTCGGAGGACTCAGAGAAAGGAATTTTACAGGTAAGATTTTACAAAAATTCCGTTTTCTTTGCACTTGGAAGGAAACTCAGTTGTTTAAGCGACAAATCGTAAAACTTTTCTCTGGTTTTGATTCTTCTGTAGTCTTAGGCTTCATTCACATGAATGCTCAGGTCTGTACACATTGAATCGGCCATTTAGGTGCCAGAGCCACCAGGTTCGGCATGCAGGCTGTCTATGTAAATACGTGGGGACACAGCTGTTTGTTCTAATTTTATAGGTGTGCTGGTGAGCCTCCCCAAATGCACACTGTTGGCATTCAGGGGCACTCGCATGCACTCCTGACAGATTAGGACAGGTCACTATGTGCACACAGCTGCTGTGTCCCAGTGGACGTACATAGACTGCCTGCATGCAGCACTAGGTCGAAAAAGCAACACGGTGTATGGACCTCAGCGTCCATCTGAATGAGGCCTTAAATGATTTTACAGCAGAAGCACAACGCAAATAGGAAGTTGGGATTTTAAAATAAATTAATCCATACTTAGTGTTTTTAAAATATGGGGAAAAGTGCATGCACTGCACATTTAAATATATTTTATTATGCTCAGACATGCACTTTAACCACTTGCCGACCACCTCCTGTATTTTTACTGCGGCAGGCTGGTTCTTACAGGCAAAACGACGTAGATCTACGTCTCTCGATGGGTTTCAGGGCATGCGGTTCATATTTGGGTATAGCGTCGCACGACCGCGCAATTGTCCGTTAAAGTGACGCAGTGCCGAATCGCGAAATAGGGCCTGGTCATTAAGGGGGCAAATCCTTCGGGCTTAAAGTGGTTAAAGTAGAGCTATGGGCTAAAACAAAAAACAAATCTATTTGCTACAGCACTTATAAGTCCATCTACAGTTACAGATTTCCCTTAGTCCCCTTCAAAGTCCCACAACTAGCTGTTTAGTCAGCCAGTGATGACCAGCTAATGCAGCTTCCTGTGATGGTGTGGCAAAAATGTTGCACTGCTCCAGAATTCAAACCAGAGTTGCCATTCTCACTTAGCCATACCCCCTCAAACAGACACAGCCTATCAAACATTGTCGCTGCCAACTCATGAGCCTGTAGCTTGGTAATTAGCAGCTGGCCACCCCTAGTTCTGTCCACTGCTTTGTAGATCTGCTGCTGAAACCCTTTCATTGTGAGCTACAGTGTTTGGTAGGGGCTGCATGAGAGACACAAATTAAAGCGAGAATTTGGCTCAGAGAAGGTGACTATTTTTGTTTACTTTGTGAGTCTTGTTCATCACATGGATTTGATTCATGTTTAGAATGTTACAGAAGCCTTTAACCACTTAAGCCCCGGAGGATTTGGCTGCTAAAAGACCAGGGGGTATTTTGCGATTCGGCACTGCGTGACTTTAACGGACAATTGCGTGGTCGTGTGACGCTGTACCTAAATGAATTTGATGTCCTTTTTTTTCCCCCACAAACAGAGCTTTCTTTTGGTGGTATTTGATCACCTGTGCGATTTTTTTTTTTTTTTTTTTTTTTTAATCACGCGCTATAAACAAAAAAAGAGCGTCAATTTTGCAAAAATAACAATATTTTTCACATTTTTTTTATATATGAAATTCCCCAAAAAAAAAAAGTAAAAATCAAAATTTTTTAACATTTTCGGCCAATTTGTTTTATGCTACATATGTTTGGTAAAAAAAATCGCAAAAAGCGTATTTTGATTGGTTTGCGCAAAACCAATCGCGTTTACTAACAAAGGGAAAGATTTTTTTTTTTTTTTAACGCGTAATGGCGGCGATCTGCGATTTTTGCGGTACTGCGACATTGGGGCGGACAGATCGGACCCTTGACTGACATTTTTGACACTTTTGGGGTTACCAGTGACATTTCTACAGTAATCAGTGCTATATATATATATATGCACTGTTACTGTAAAATTACACTGGCAGTGAAGGGGTTAACTTTATTTGAGAGGGAGGGGCTGTGTGTGTCGCTAGGGGCGCGATTCTAACTGTGATTGGCTGTGGCTTGAGCTGTAGGAACACTGATCAACGGTCCTACATAGTAGAACCGTATGATCAGTGTTTCTACACAGGGAAAATGACAGGCGGCTTGTTTACACTAGCCGCCTGACTTTCTCCCTCTCCCCCGACGATCGCAGAGTGACCGGCGGACATCGGGTCCGCCGGTCACGCGCGCGCGTGGGGGGGGGGTGTCTGTGACCGCGCGGGAGCGCGCCGCCGGCGTCACTCTGCCTGTGAGGGGCTGACCGCCGCAGTATATGTACTTGCGGCGGTCGGCAAGCGGTTAAGGCTCAAATACTCAAGCGATCAGCACAGTGTACATCCGCTTTGTGTTTTAGTGTCCTTTGGCAGTCTCTACATCTCATTGCTATTCTTACAGTTGAATGATCCTTGATTTTACAGCATTAAAGACCGCTTTGTGAATTTTACCTACAGGTAAGCCTATAATAAAGCTTACCTGTAGGTAAAATGAATATCTCTTAAACGTGCACTGTTTAGAAGATATTTACCCTGGATGCAGCCGGTGATGTCACCAGCACATGCACTTTTAAGATCTGTAAAAAAGAAAAGAAAAGGAGGCGCAAACACCTAGTGCATTACCCGTGGTACTGTTAAAATTGGTTTAATAAAAATGCTGAATGCATACTCACAAACATGAAGAATAAAAATCGTATTGCAAATTCCCGTCACCCATGTGTTGGACCATGTCCTGGAAATTGCGACCGCTAACGCGTTTCGGGAGTCAAGCTCCCTTCCTCAGAGCTTTACTTTTAAGATCTGGCATAATGTGCTTGACCTTCAGAGCACTGTGCCGTAACCAAGGGCGCATGCGTAGGAATTATGTCATTGAGGCTCTGGCTGCTCACGCAGCCGAAGTCTGTGCACCTGGAAGGATGACTTGGGGAAGATGAAAGCCCTCTTGGCGGTGATAGTGCACCGCCGGAAGGCATAATTTTAAGGTAAATATTTCACCATGTGCTAGTATGCGATTATTTTGCCACGGGAAAAAATTTTTCTCTATCGTTCATTGACCGGCTTAGCTTCATATCCTCTTTAGTCATTGGGTTATGCTCCTCCTATCAGGAATTAGACACTAGGCAGGAAAAAGCTTTCACCATGCCCCATGCCCATGAGGCTTTCCCTGCAGGCATAACCCTACACACTCTGCTACAGCCCTTAGTTTGTTTCTGCCTAGTTTAGCAGTAGGACCTAGTTCCCTGCTGGGACTTCGGTCTTGGCTGTTTTTTGGGATCCTGTTTTTCTTTTGTAACTATTTTTTAAGTAGAGTTCCTGGAGAACTTCAAGCAACAGCCGGCTGGGTTTCCGACTGGATTTTCTAGATCCTTAAGGTCTCCCTGCCTGGCCAGTGAGCATACACAGGTTATAGTCCAGCACTTGACCTTGCCACGACAGAGCCCTGATGGCTGGGGACGAGCCTGCGAGTGGACAATCTCGCTGGAGCGCCTCGAGTCGCAGCGTACCCCTTGGCTGACAGCACCCTAATCCCGGGTAGGAGTTAGTCTGCTCAGAGTGGAGCCCACCTGATCTGTGGTATGTTGAGTAAGAGTCCACCCATTTCTCTGGCGGTCTCGGGGTGGACAGGGGCCCTCTCCATGGAATAGTCGGACCCTCGGGTATCCCTTGGTTCCCCTGGCCTCTCGGACATACCAGGCCCCCCCCCACTACAGGTGCCTAAGTTTGGGAGGCAGATATATTGCTGGGGGGAGGGTGTTTTTCTGGTGGGGACCCCTCCTGAGTATCAATCCGATGCTTTTGTGAGTGACCCCACTGGGGGTCCTAGAGACCGCATGGTGCACTGTGGGGCACGCAATTTTGCTGTAGACTTGCCCTACATTGTCAGAATCCTTTCATTGTAATGTATGGGCAACCATTTTCCTGATCTTCCCCATAGGAATGCATGGGGCGACCATTTTCTTGTGGTCCACTGTCCTGGACACCATAGGCAAGGCATTAGACACTCTAGGCATGACCCAGGTGCTTTCACTTCCTGTGTCAGATGGTTTCTCTCTTCTGTAAGATTGTTCCTGCAAGCCTCCTGATCGGTTTGGTAACATTTTTTGGGGTCTTCTGTGGGTTTCCTCACACAACTGCTAACAGACTGTTAGGCTGGGGACTTGCAGTACTGCTGTAGCAGCAGTGCTAACGCGTTTTTGCGACTTTTTAAAGTGACACTACATCTTTTTAAATTTAGTGAACATGGAGTCCCAGGACAAAATTTCACCTACAGATCCCCCTTAGTACGACTGCTAAACCTTCTGGGTCGCAGCCCCTGTCAGCTCTTACAGCATTTTTGGAAAGCCTAGTGTCCAAAGTGGATTTAGTGTCAAAAGTAACACTAGCCGTAAGCGCCCTTCGCCTCCCTCTGTTGTATCTTCAGATTCAGAGGCAGATATGACCGCTGCAGACGCACTCCACCCTGGTGGCTCTGTGTCATCGCATTCTGATGGCGAAGAGGACCTGTCCTCGTCAGCCGCTGTGCGGGGAAAGCACTTTGGAAGCTCTAATAGTTAAGTGGGAGAAACTTTAAAATGGCAGATGAATCTACAGTATCAGGGCCGCAGGTGTCTTGGCGCCCGCAAATCCCAGAAATCGGGCAAAGTGTTCCCCTGTCCGGAAATTTTTGACAATATTGTCAATGAACAGTGGGGACGCATTAGGCAAGTTAGTGGTGCCCAAACGTTTTAAACGCCGTTATCCCTTCGCGGATAAGGTTTCCACTCGGTGGACCGTGCCACCAAAGGTGGATCATCCAGTTTCCAGACTGAATAAGTCTACTGTGGTCCCAGTTGAAGAATTCCCAGCATTTACGGCCCCCGTTGATAGACGGATTTAGTCTCTGTCACGCCATTTACATGTGATAGCAGGCTCCATATTAAAGTGGAGTTCCGGCCTCGGGGGTCAAATTTAGATAGAAATACCCCCGGGACAGTCGGGGCTAGTACATTCCATAATGGATAGCCTCTGAACTGTCCCAGGTCGCACTTACCTGTAAGAAGAAATACTAAACTTTTAAAAAGTTCTTCTCCAGCGCTGCCATCTCAGGTGTGGGCAGCTAAAGCCAGCGCGTCCTCCTCTGCGGCCTCTTCGGTGGCGTCGGAGTCCCACAATGCGCCTGCACCGGCCCCGCTTGTCACTTCTGGTACAGGCGTGGCATCCCTGCACAGCTTCTGGGCATGCCCAGAAGCTGTTTAGCAGGGAATGCCGCGCCTGCATCGGAAGTGACAAGTGGGGCCGGTGCAGGCGCATTGACTCCTGGGAGCGATGACGTTCAGCTCCCAGAAGTCATCGCAAACCGCAAGTGATAGGGCGGGCCGTGGCCGCAGAAGGAGGAGGTGGAAGGAAGGGGAGTATATTTTCTTCAATATCAAGGTATGTGACCAAAAAAAAAAAAAATTGGGAGCATCCATTTCTTTTTCAGTTGGCCCTCAGCAAGCGGATGACCCGAAATCGATTTTTTTTTTCGATTTTGAGGCTGGAACTCCGCTTTAAAACCAATTTTTGTGATCAGTGACCACCCTGGTGTCGCAGACCGTTAATGAATGGGTGAAGTTGCTAAAGGGGGTCCTGGAAACGGAACAGCTCTCCCCGGGCCTTCTTGAGCTCATGGATGAAATTGCTCAAGGTATATTAAACCTTCTGAATATATGCGATACGTCACTGGATGCGGCTCCACTGGTAGCCAGAGTGTCCGCGGTGGGGGATTGCTATTAGACGCATGGTGTGGCTGAAAAGCTGGTCTGCGGGATTGGCTTCCAAAAAGGCTCTGTCTGACATTCCCTTAAGGGGGGAGAGGTTGTTTGGATCCTCTCTGGATGAGTTGATCAAAGGCCTTATGGGTGGGAAGATTACTCTTCTTCCCCAATTCTCTAAGGCCAAGGAACCACGTGCTAGACGGGGGCCATCTTTTACTGCTCATCGGCGACTTTTTCGTACCCCCGGGTCGCAAGAAAAAGGAAACCCTTTTAGGTCTTCTGGGAGTTCCAAGAAGACGGGGTCAGGCAAACCGAAGACAAGACAATCCGGATCTGCAGACAAATCTTCATCTGCATGAAGGGGCCCCCTCATCCGATTCTGGGTTGGGGGGGACGTCTTTGCTTCTTTCCGGCACAATGGACTTCTTGTTTCAGGACAAATGGCTTCACGAACTGATCCGATCAGATCGAGTTCCAGTCTCGACCGTCGGACAGGTTCTTCCCGTTCAATCTACCCTATCTCCAGACCATTAGGGAGATCTCCGAGCAGCAGTACAAGACTTGCTGTCGCAAAGGGTGATTGTGCCGGTTCCCTCTCAGAAACATTTTTAAGGGTTTTATTTAAACCGGTTTACTGTGGCCAGGAAGGACGGCAAAGTGCATCCAATCCTGGACCTCAAGGCCTTGAACCGCTTTGTGCAGGTACAGAGGTTTCGAATGGAGTCCATGCGCACGGTAGTGGCGTCCCTACACCAGGGAGACTTTTTTGCCTCCATAGATATCAAGGATGCATATCTACACGTCCCTATCTATGTTGGACATCAGCATTTTCTCCGCTTTGCTTTAGGAGAGGAGCATTATCAATTTGCATCGTTACCCTTTGGGTCTTCACCTAGGTGCTGGCTCCGGTGTTGGCATTACTGCGCTAACGGGGGATTTTGGTACTGGGATATCTAGACGATGTTCTATTGAGGGTGGACTCTCACTCAGCCCTGTTGGGCGATTTGACTGTCACTGTCCAAACACTGCAAGAGTTCAATTAAAAAAACATCAATATAAAAAATATCTCCCCCGATACCTTCAATGAGACTGGATTATCTGGGCCTGACTCTGGACTCCGCTTTGGCGAGGGCCTGTCTTTCCCCTGGACAAGTTGCATAAATTGCAGGGGTAGATCCGGTTGTTGGCAAACAATCTGTCCTCTCTGCGGACTTGCATGCGGGCCTTGGGTCTGATGGTATCGACCTTCGAGACAGTTCCGTTTGCTCGGTTCCACGCGAGACCCTTACAAAGGGAGATTCTCTAAAAATGGAACAAGGATCCGAAATCCTTGAATACTTTGATTCGGTTGAGTCGCTCTTCTGTGGTGGCTTCACTCGTCAGCACTTTGCTAAGGCAAGCTTTTTCTGCCGTTGTATTGGACGATAGTTACCACAAACGCAGTTCAGGCATGCTGGGAAAACTCTGCGCCCAGGTGTCCCGGACGGTGGAAGAGTCCAAGCTGCCGATTAATATCTTGGAGCTCAGAGCGCTCAAGTTGAGTCACTGGACGGCTCGTCTGCAAGATTGCCTGGTCCGGGTTCAATCGGACAATGCCACGGCAGTGGTGTACATCAATCAAGGGAGCACCAAGAGTGTCTTGGCGGCCCTGGAGGTGGCCGAGAACCTGCTATGGATAGCAAATTTTGTTCCAGCCCTTTCCGCCGTGCATATCCCAGGAGTGGGGAACTGGCAGGCGGATTACCCGAGTCCTCAGGTGTTTGATCAGGGGGAATGGTCCCTGCACCCGGAGGTCTTCCATCTCCTGTGTGTCCGGTGGGGGACTCCTGATGTCAACCTATTTGCTTCTCGACTCAACGAGAAGGTTCAGAGGTTAGTGGCCAGGTCAAGGGATCCTCTGGCTGACGCCACAGATGCACTGGTGGCTCCTTGGGGTCAGTATCAGTTGATTTATGCGTTTCCTCCGCCGAAGCTGCTGTGCAGAATAGAGGTGGAAGGGTTTCCGGTCATTCTAGTGGCCCCAGACTGGCCTCGCCGGTCTTGGTACACAGACTTGGTAAGGTTGGTTGCCGATGCTCCTTGGAGGTTTCCTCTCAGGAAAGATCTGCTGTCTCAAGGGCCGATCTTCCATCCTGCTTTACAGTTGCTGGCTTTAATGGCGTGACTGTTAAATGCCAAGTATTGAAGGATAGAGGTCTTTCTGACTCTGTGATTCCTACAGGGGCGATTCTAGACACGATGTAGCCACTCCCCCAACACCGGCTGGAGACTTTTTTCTGATGCATGCGGGACGCCGCAGCTTGGCACAAATATTATCTCCTATGGGCCTCCCCCCCCCTTCCATATGTGAGGATTGGCTTGCTAGTACCTGCTCCAGCTCTCCCTGGATTTGCGGATCTGAAGGAGTTCTATTTGGGATGTTTTTCTGGTTTTCCCCTATCTGATAAGTGCCCTGTTGTCTTTCTAAATTTAAATTAGAAGACCTTTGGAATCTGGTAAGCAGCCTTAATTTACACCTTCCTTGATCACGGGTTCCATCCAGGGGAAGCTCAGCTGGACATTCTATTACTGGGACTTGTGGTTCCTCACTACTCACTTCTTTTTCTTCACTTAAGGACTTTTATGTCATCTTTTGGACTTTTTGTGTATTGAAGACGTTTTTTTGAGTATTGCATCACTTCACATGCTGGGATTGATAAGTCCCTTTATATTTTTTCCACATTTAGAGTCCCGTTATTTGCTTTATATTCTCTAGGGTTTGATGCTCTATGTTTATCATTTATTATTTGCTTTTTTAGCGCAACACATTTTGGGTATAGATTCCTACACTATTGATGGCCCAGAACTCTACTTCCAGAAAGATCTATCATCATACGTGGAAATCGTACATTTCATGGTGTGAATCGTTAAAAATGCACCCTTGCTTGTTCTCGGCAGCTAGGATTTTGACTTTTCTTCAAAAAGGTTGTTTGTCTTTGGGCACTATCAAAGGCCAAGTGTCGGCTTTGGTTGTGTTTTTTCAACGTCCTTTAGCTACGCTTGCCCTGATTCGCACTTTTATTCAGGGGGTGCGTTATATGGCGCCTCCGAGACGATCCCCATTACCTCCGTGTAATCTGAATTTGGTGTTATCAGTTCTTCAAAAACATCCTTTTGAGAACAGTAGGGATATTCCCCCTGCTTACATAAACTCAGAAAGTTGCCTTTTAGATGGCTATCACTTCTGCCCGCAGGAGAACTGGCGGTGTTGTCTTGCTGTTCACCTTATCTGGTAATCCACAGAGATAAAGTGGTACCTCAACCTAATCAGTCATTTCTTCCTAAAGTGGTTTCTGATTTCCATTTGAATGAAGACATTGTGCTGCCTTCACTCTGTCCTAAGCCCAAGCATCCCAAGGAAATTGCGTTGCATTCTTTGGATGTGGTTCGGGCAATTAGATTTTACTAGGCAGCTACTGAATTTTTCCGGAAACTAGACTCTGTCTATACCGAAAGATCTCAAAAAGGATTGGCTGCGTCTGCTGCGACCATATCCAGATCGATCAGGCAGACAGTGGTACAGGCTTATTCACTGAAGGGTCAGGTTCTTCCTTTCCCGGTGAAGGTCCATTCTACTGAGTGCCTCTTGGGCTTTTCACCATCAGGCGTCAGTGATGCAAGTTTGCAAGGTGGCAACTTGGTTGTCAATGCACACGATCACAAAATTCTACAAGGTAGATGTGCTGGCATCTTCGAATGCCTCTTTTGGCCGCAAGGTTTTATATAAACAAAATAAAGACCGAAAATTTTAGGGGCAAAAAAAATCTATCAAAAAATCAAAGTGGCAGTCCCAGGCAGAATCCCCTTAATAAACGTCATCTGCCTGGGGGCGATCGCCCCCGGTCGTCAGCGGGGAAGCCAGTGCAGGTGCCAGGCAGCTCCGATTGCCGCCTGACACTGGCGATCTCTCCCCGCTGACAGAGAAGGACGAACGGCTGATGTAAACACAGCCGTCCGTTCTTCTCCCTCAGATGATCAGAGGCTATGCGATCCTGCTATATAGGATCACATGTCTCTGTGATCTCACAAGCCCAACCCCCCCACAGTTAGAATCACTCTCTTAGGCTTACATTTAACCCCTTGATCCCCAATAGTATTAACCCCTTCCCTGCGTGTGTCATTATTCCAATAACAGTACATATTTTTAGCACTGATTACTGTAGTAATGTCAACGGTACCCCCAAAAGTGTCCATGTCAGTCAGGGGTCCGATCTGTCCGCCGCAATGTCGCAGTCCCGCAAAAATTTGCAGATCACCGCCGTTATGAGTAAAAAAAACACTAAAAATTACATAAATCTTTCCCGTAGTTAGTAGACACAATAACTTTTGCGCAAACCAATCCAAATACGCTTATTGCGATTTTTTTTTTTTTTTTTTTTTTTTTTTTTTTTTTTTTTTTTTTTTTACCAAAAATATATAGCAGAAAACAAATTGGCCTACAATGTTAAATTTTGATTTTAAATTTTTTTTTTTTGGGGAATGTTATATAGCAGAATGTGAAAAATATATATATTTTTTTTTTTTGCAAAATTGTTGCTTTTTTGGTTTATAGCGCAACAAATAAAAATCTCACAGGTGATCAAATACCACCAAAAGAAAGCTCTATTTGTGGGAAAAAAAGATGTCAATTTGATTTAGGTACAGCGCCGCACAATTGTCCGTTAAAGTAACGCATTGCCAAGTCGAAAAATGGGGCCTGGTCATTAAGGGGGAAAATCCTCCGGTCTGAAAGTGGTTAATTTAGCCCAAAATGTGTTCTGCTACCTGTCTGTTTTAAGAAAATCCCAATAAGTTTCTATTCATTGGTTTGTGCCAAAGTTATAGTGTCTACAAACTGTGGCGTGTATAGATATACTGGAATTTATGCACCTGTAGGCGCTATACTGTAATGGCGATGATCAGCGACTCAGTGTGACTGGTAGGTGGTACGATCTGACGCTGACGTCGCTAGTGACACTAATACAGTCATCAGTGATAACACTGTACACTGACACTGTACTAATGACACTAGCTGGGAAGGGGTTAACATCAAGGGCTTAACTGTGTGCCAACGTTGTGTAATATGTGCTGCTTTTTTTAATGATATAGCTGTTTTGAAAAAACTGTTTTTGTAAACAGAACTCTGTGAATGAACACACCTGATTTCAGCCAAAATCATTGGCTGAAATCTGCTGCCAAACTTGTGCTGTGTCTAATCACAGCTTAGGTTGGCAGGGGGGGGGGTGCGCCTGTGCTCCCCAAACCCGGAAGAAATGGGGCGACATACAGGTATGTTGCCTGGCCTGCCTGTGCCGCTCGCCCGCAGTAAAACTACTGTGGACGGGCAGCAAGTAGTTAATGAATACTTTTTTTTGCTGCAGGTCATCAAAAAAATACGAAAAAAATTATAGAACACATTTTCATTACTGTAGTCTATCTGACTATACTGTATATCTGACAGTTACAGTATTAACTTGACTAGTGAAGCTTGTTAGTGAACCTGCATGTGGTCTGCATAATTTTGCTGTCATGGTGATTGCATAATTGGAAACTATGTTGATTGGCTCCAGATCACGAGGGGAAAACCTAAAGCTGTCAGTGGGCTATGAGAATCTTCCAAGTTCTCAGCTGGGACAGCATGATCTTCCTCATGACTACCCATGTCTAAGATGGCCATTCGGCAAGCCTACAGACCCCTTGAGCATTATTTTTGTCTTGGTACCTCTTGTCGTAATGTTCTGTTAATGTATTTGTTTTTTTTTATTTGAAAGGGGTGGGGTTATGGAATGGTTGTTAATGCTTTATCATTTCACTATTCTGATTTCAGGAAAAATGGTAATGTCTTTTGAAATGAAGCTGGGTTGGGGAAAAGCTGTGCCTATCCCCCCACACCCTATATATATTCCCCCATCTATGATGGAGCACACTCTACCACCTCCTCCATCTGGTTTGCCTTTTAACGCCCAGCCGAGAGAGCGCCTCAAGAACCCCAATTCTCCCATGTTACCGCCACCCAAAAATAAGGAGGAGTTTGAGAAGGTAATTAATGAGACATAACAATATTTTCTCCTCATAACCAATGGTGCTGGATACATTCATACATTCTACATACAGATAATAAAGGATTTTCTCTGCCCCATATATATATTTATACACACACTTCTAAACATTACTACATGGATCACCTAACCCATAAAGGTTAGTTTGATTTTCATTCCAGGATTAGTAATATAAAAATAAAGCTGTGACATTTAATGCATTGGACAAGTCTTGTGATTTAGTTATTGCTTAGCCGACTGGGTACAGGTATGTGATTCTAGGGAGTTCATGGTTTGCGTGTAGAACTTGTATATACAGGACTTGGTTAAACTTGAGTTCTAACTTTGTTATAGAATTCCTTCAGAAAACAAACTATATAAAACGTCTTCTAAAGTTTTCTAATGAGAAAACAGGTTATTGTCTTTGACCAATAAGCTGTTAAAAATGTTTAAACTTGACTGGTTATACGGATGTTGGGCTTAGTAGTAAGACAGTTGTAGCACGCTTTAAGCTTAGGCGTCATGCACACTGGGGCTTTTATAAACGCTTTTCTCCTGGCAGGAGAAAAGCAGCTTCAAAAATGCACTTTCGTTGCGTTTTTGCACGTTTAGGTGCATCAAGCGCTTGGACGTTTATTTCATTGCCCAGGATATTCTTTTTCTTTAAAGGTAATTAGAATACAACTATTAAACAATAAAAACGAATGTGCCATAGAATAAAGTTCATATAATATGAAAACAACCGGTGCTGTTCTTGGTGTCGATAATATGCCAAAAAACTCTTTAAATCCATAAAAACAGTGAAATCTTCCTTATGCAAAGTCCACTTCGAACACCACTCCCAATGAATGTGAACTCACTAGCTACTATTGCCTTCCACTCTCATGGTCGGCAAAGCAGCTATAATCAAACCGCTCCAAGGTAGATGCCAGATCCTCACTCCATACAATATAATGGGTCAAGAGGGCTGCCAATAGGAGGGCAAGTAAACTGCAGTGCATAAATGTGAACCATCCCCATAGGAATCATGGGAAGTTATGCTTGAGAATTGTATTTTCATGCAGCGACCAGAGAAGACACTGGGATGTGGATCAGGCAGCGTCCATCGGTGGCGAGACAGGAGACCATAGAAATGCCTATGTGAGCCATATATACAAATGCCTGAATTGTTTTTACATAATGTGAGCGGCTCTTTTATATATATTTTTAATAAAATTGGACGGTTTTCGGTTACTATGCCATTGGAGTTTTCTGTTTTATTCCCACAAGACGTTTGACCCATTATATTGTATGGAGTGAGAATCTGGCATCTACGAGCGGTTTGATTCTAGTTGCTTTGCTGACCATGAGAGTGGAAGGCATTAGTAGCTGGTGAGTTCACATCCATGGGGAGTGGGATCACTTTTTGCACGTGAGACGGTGTTGGAAGTGGAGTTTGCATAAGGAAGATTTCACTGTTTTTATAATTAAAAAGGGTTTTTTTTTTTTGGCACATTGACACCAAGAACAGCATTGGGTGTTTTCATATTATTTGGACTTTATTCTATGGCACATTTTGTTTTTTTTGTTAAATTGTTTTCACAGTACTACTTATAGAGTGTTACACTGTCATTTTTAATTTGTTTTGCAAGTTTTTATTGCTTTTTGTTCCTGCTAAGCAGATTTACCATCTCTACTTGTCCTGAAAAAAAGTGATGGTAAATCCCAAATTTTCCAGTTGTCACCAAAACAAGAAGGTGTTTCAGTGCCAACTGTCTGAGAGTAATTCCCCTCACTTTGCAGAGATTTCCTCTCACTTTATCCCTCCAGACAAGAAAGTGAGGAGAAATCTCTCCAGCAGGACAAAAAGTCAAACAAATTGAACTGACTGGGGTTTTACACTTTCCATGTTATCCAAAACTAAAAAGAAAAGCTTTGGCTGTGCATTCATTTTAACCCCTTAGAGCTTGGGCATGCCAGCCCTATAAGGAGTTTAGAATGCAGGGAGGCAGAGCTTATTGTCATTTGACCACCATGATTGGCTGTCATGGCGGTCACACGATGGGAAAGCTCCTGATCGCAAGATGTGAACGGAATCTTTCAGTTAGCCACTGGTAACTGTGGCGGGAGCACGCTCTTGGCACAGCGATGTTGCACGCAAATATGCGCCCGCTCTGCGCCAAGGAGTTAAGAAAACAATGGCTTGCATTTGGGATATGTTTGAGATGTGTATATCATGGCTTCAAATATATTTGTTTAGAAGACTAAAATTCAACACCGTGCATGGGAAACGCAACAATAAATTCAATTAATTTATTGTGGTCTAACTCACACATTGCATTCTACATCGTTACTCAAACATTTTCACAGATGCATGTCAGAAGTAAAATATAAATTATTGTTTGCATTAACCTTAAAGGCTTTTTTACCTTCTGTCACTGGGAGAACACCGAATAATGTACAAGTCTCTATGGCCTGACACCCTGAAAATTGTATGGTATACCTCTTTGTTCTGTCTCATTGACCTCTCACATTACCTATAGCAATGTAGAGATGCTCTTACCACATCATTTGAACAGAGGTTTACCCCCTGATCAGACCTGCTCAGTTGTAACATGCAAAGGAGAACCCCTAAAACAGTAATGTATACTGTAGTAAACAGCAACCAGTTTTTTTTGTTTTCCTCCCTTATATCTTAAATATGTGACTGCTGTGGGAGGCTTTTACACAGTCAGTTATTTGATTTTACCCCTGATTCACATCTGAGCGCTTTGTAGTTTAAAGGTCAAAGTTCCAAAATGCTCAACAACCAAAAAACCACCTTGTTTTTAAATTGTGCCTGTTAAGGTATGACACCTGAAGCAGAATGAGGTGTTTTTGGCCCTATAGACTTCAATGGTTACACCTGAAAAACACCAGAAGTCAAGATTTTCATACTTTATGAAATACTTCATACTTTCAAACAACCATCTCCTCCTAGTAAGCCAGTAGCTTTTCCACTGGCTGAAAAAAGCACTAGAGCATGAATGTGCCATATAACACAAAAACTTTACAGAAAAAAAATGCTCTAAGGGCTCTTTCACACTGCCGCTCCGCTTGTCCGCAAATCATCCTATTTTTTTGCGGATGATTTGCGGACATAATGTAAGTCTATGGCATTGCGGATGTTAGCGGAATACCATCCGCTGACATCCGATTTTCCTCCTTTCAGTTCTGTTCCGTTTTTTGGAACGGAACAGAACCCTATTTTTTCATCCGTGTAAAAAACGGAAAGGAAGGAAAATCGGATGTCAGCGGTGTCATAGACTTACATTATGTCCGCATATCATCTGCAAACGGATGGGATGATATGCGGGCACACGGAGCGGATGACACAAATGTCATCCGCTCCGTGAAAAAAAAAAGTCCCGCAGCGGAGCGGCCGTGTGAAAGAGCCCTAAATTGCCTGTCAACTGTTGTGAATGCAGCCTTATTTTTAGGAAAGCCTATAAGGGTGCATGAACGCAGGCGATTATCATTGCTGAGCAGTAGCAGCTCTTTGCATAGACCTGTTATTCCAGCCACAGTAACCAGATTCTAAGTTGCGAATGTTCTTAATGATGGATTTCTTATTGAGCTGTTAAATGTGCCACTGATCTTTTTTAGTAGTTCTGTAGCTGCTAAAACCCAACATCTAATATTGGATTCATCGCTGGTAGAACTTCTCATTATTCTAGAAACCTCTTTATCCTGCATATATAATACCTTTCCTATTGCATGCCCAGTCAGGCAGGTTCTGCTTTGCACTGTTTGGACTGAATTGCAATAAAATATTATTACAAAACTGTATTTAAGGTTCATGAGAGCCAAGGTTAAATTGTACAATTTTTGTACAAAAAACTAAATTTTCGTTTATACCCTCATGGTCTGTTCTGCATATATCAACATTTACTTTTTAACTAGAACCTGACCTTTTTGTTTTATATGAAACTATTTTTCCAAAGTGCCTCTATTTTAACAAAGCCCTGTATGTATTTATTGTAATAGCTGTTGTTTCTGATATTTTATTGAAAGCGTAGTTCAGCTAAGAGTATTGTTTGCTATGTTCAGAAATACAGGAGTGTACAGTTAGTGGCCCCCCGATAGCTGTTTTTTTCCTTTACAATTTCCAGTGTAGTACCTATTTGATGTTTTTAATGTGCATTATATATCAGGACATTTCAGATATCACCCACTCTGTGGGCACATTCATTGTATCTTGTTAGTTGTTTATGCTTTTCAAGAAGTGCCTGCATAAACATGTACTAGATGTCTAGTGTTTAATGATATGTATAATTTCTTTTGCTTGTTACTTGTTAACAATACTCACATATTCTATGTTTATTATCTGATGTGACTTCATATACAGACTCTGTCGCAAGCCATAGTCAAAGTGGTTATCCCAACAGAAAGGTACATTTTTTTTTCTTTATTATTACTCATGTGATTTTAGAAAATATCCCCTTCAGAAATACAAATGATTGGTTGATGGTCTTGAGGGGGGTGATTGGAGCTTCACTGAGCAACAGTTTAATTTTTTTTTCCCCCTGTTCATTTAAATGCACAATACACAGTTAAGCTTGCATCTGACCTGTCACAAATCTGTTAGCAGGATTATTAAACATTTAGGAAACTAATAGCAAAGACTGAAAAAGCACCTGTCTGAATGGTTTTCTAAAGCTGCTTTCAGACACCAGAGGCCAGTTGAGCATGCAGTTACAAATCAACCAGTCCTAGTGCCTTCTGTAGACAGGGAAAGGTGTGAAAGAAGGGTGAACAATTGCTTGCATCAGCTGATCAGCAGGGAATCCAATAGCGACCATTTTCAGCCTAATACACTGGATGAGAATATCGGACCATTCATCATCATTGTTTTTTGGGGTTTTTTTGCATGCTAGTCTTATATTGAAAACCAATAGGTTACTAAAGTTATGAAAATTCTCCTAAGACAGAATACAACTTCGGAAGTGATGTATTGGAATGTAGTCTGTTTCCGAGCATGCGTGGTCTTTGTCACGCAATTTTTTTCGTACAAATAATATATTATTGCACGAAAATCATTAGTTTATCGTGAGACATTTTCGCGCTTGTCAGTTTGAATATATTTGCATGAACTGTCATGATCGGCTCTTGAAAGCTGTGTACTAATGAATGGATTATCGGACGATCACTCCGAATCCATTTTTTTTTTTTTCCCCCATCTGCTATTTTCAGTGTGTACGGGCCATTGACTCTGTAACCTTCCTTATCTTCCTTAACCCCTGACAGTGGCTTGAGTGTATAGACACAAGATTGTTAACTGATCTAGCTCGATAAAGTGTCATGTCTTTGGATATGCAGAATTTTTTTAAATGGTAGCATAAAAAGAACATAAATCAAAGCAACATTTACTTTTATTCCACTAGAGATTTTTACATTACATCTATATTTGAGTGATAGGAATGTGAACAGCACTCCTATATTTCAGCTCTAGATTGAGGCTTGACAAGCACACACCAGGCTGTTAATATTTTATACGTGAAGTTTCCAGGTCTGCCCAGCTTTAGGTGTACTTCAGGGTCTTGCTGCCTTTTTTTTTTTTTTTTTTTTCTTTCGATTTATTTTATATATTAAAAAATAAAAAAAGGTGAAATCAAGCATTTGGCAGGGGCTGTCTGACCAGGGTATGAGGGCACAGAGCCAGAAACTGAAGTAGGCATTTTGGCTTGGATTAACTTTTTAATCTTTTAGTTATCTGGCTAGGTAGGGAGGGTGTCCCAAAAACTCTTGCTCAGGAAAGCACAGTCTTACTTTCAAGACAGAAAATACAACCCAAGAAGAATCAAAATTCAAATTCCCATTGACCTTTGACATTGGCCTTGGTGAGCAACACCACAGCTGAACAGTCTGCGGCAGCGGGGGACCAGGAAAACATCAAGGGATGGATTGGGAAAGTATTTTGACCAGACATTGGTACGATCGACTCCAATAAATGTGGTTGTGTTATAATTAAAGCACGTAACATGATTATAGGTAAAAACTGTAGTTCCACAATTAATATCTTCGAGTACTTCACTTAAAATCCTCCTATTTTTCCCTAGGAGGTTTTTTTACTTTACAAAGGTAGTTGCCCAATAATAGAGTAATTCCATCTCAGATATGACTGCAGTTGCCAGGGTAGTATATGCTGTTAATATAAAAAAACATGGCTGTTATTTTTATTGTATTGGTGCTCCACTGGAAATTACCCAGATTTAATTGTGCACCAACACACCATAGGTCTTATGCTTTTTCATAGTTGGAATTTGTTTTTCTTTTTTTCTTCCTTTGTTATTCCTAACTTAGTTTTATATGTAATTTAATCAGCATTACCTGCCCTAATTTGGTTACACTGTTTTTTTTTTTTTGTATTTTTATATATATATATATATATATATATATATATATATATATATATATATATATATATAATGTTTAGGTAGGAGTCATAGTTTAATTCTATTTTGTTTTTTTATATTTCAAATTTTTCAAGCTTGTTGGATGTGACCTTTTTATATATTAAAACACAGTTATTGTGATTTTGAGCCAGTGCCCTTTGTCATCAAAGCACCCCATATTGTCATACAGTGCAGCCGGAAAGTATTTACAGCACTTCACTTTTTACAAATTTTGGTATGTTGCAGCCTTATCCCTAAATGGATTAAATCCATTATTTTCCTCAAAATTCTACAAACAATACCCCATGATAACATGAAATAAATTTGTTTGAGATCTTTGCAATATTATTAAAATGAAAAAAATCACATGTACATAAGTATTCACAGCCTTTGCCATGACACTCAAAATTTAGCTCAGGTGCATCGTGTTTCCACTGATCAACTTGAGATGTTTCTACAACTTGATTGGAGTCCACCTGTGGGAAATTCAGTTAATTGGACATGATTTTTAAAGGCACACACCTGTCTATATAAGGTCCCACAGTTACAGTGCATGTCAGAGCACAAACCAAGCCACGAAGTCCAAGGAATTGCCTGTAGACCTCCGAGACATGATTGTATTGAGGCACAGATCTGGGGGAAAGATACAGAAAAATGTCTGCAGCACTGAAGGTCCCAATGAGCACAGTGGCCTCCATCATCATTAATGGTAGAAGTTTGGAATCCCCAGGACACTTTCTAGAGCAGGTCTCCTAGCCAAACCGAGCAATTGGGGGGAGAAAGGGCCTTCGTCAGGGAGGTGACCAAGAGCCCAATGGTCACTCTGACGGAACTCCAGTGTTTCTCTGTGGGTGGAGAAAGGAGAACTTTCCAGAAGAACAACCATCTCTGCAGCACTCCCATCAATCAGGCCTGTATGGTAGAGTGACCAGATGGAAGCAACTCCTCAGTAAAAGACAAATGACAGCCCGCCTGGAGTTTGCCAAAAGGCACCCGAAGGACTGACCATGAGAAACAAAATTCTCTGGTCTGATGAAACAAAGATTGAACGCTTTGGCCTGAATGGCAAGGGCCATGTCTGGCTAAAGCCATGCACCGCTCATCACCTGGCCAATACCATCCCTGCAGTGAAGCATGGTGGTGGCCGCATCATGCTGTGGGGGATGTTTTTCAGCGAGGATAGTCCGGATTGAGGGAAAGATAGAGGCAGCTATGTACAGATATATATATATATATATATATATATATATATATATATATATATATATATATATATATATATATATATATCTCTCCTTGATTAAAACAAACAAAAAAAAAGCCTACTCCAGAGCTCTCTGGATCTCAGATGGGCAAAGGTTCTTCTTTCAACAGGACAATGACTAAGCACGCAGCCAAAATAACAAAGGAGTGGCTACCGGACAACTCTGTGAATGTCCTTGAGTGGCCCAGCCAGAGCCCAGACTTGAACCTGGTTGAACTTCTCTGGAGAGATCTGAAAATGGCTGTGCACCGACACTCGCCATCCAACCTGATGGAGCTTGAGAGGTCCTGCAAAGAAGAATGGGAGAAACTGCCCAAAAATAGGTGTGCCAAGCTTTGTAGTATATTTAAAAAGACTTGAGGCTGTATTTGCTGCCATAGGTGCTTTAGCAAAGTTTTGAGCAAAGGCTGTGAATACTTATGTACATGTTTTTTTTTTTTTTTGCTCGTTTTTATTTTTAATATATTTGTCAAGATTTCAAATAAACCTCTTTCTCGATATGGGTTATTGAGTGTAGAATTTTGAAGAAAATAATGAATTAAATTCATTTTGGAATAAGACTGTAAACCTAACAAAATGTGGATAAGTGCACTGTATGTTTCTTTCAAATTACATTAATTTGTAAGTTTTACAAAATGAGTTGCATGAATAGCAGTCATGCTATGTGGACAGTGTTCTTCGCTTCCCTAATAGGTTACCCCTTTCCTGAATGATAAAAGGATTTTCTTTGTGCCTTTCCTTTTACTATCTTTCATTTGGAATTCCAGTATTCTTGTAAATCTTAGAGAATTCTTCAGACTTCTCGGTTTTATTTTTATATATATATAATATATTGTTTATTGTAATATAACATTTATTATTTGCTGCTGCCCTACTAGCCTAATGTAACATGACACTTGGCTTTTTATGCCACACTTTCTTTTCTTACCTGATAGCTAAATAGTCCTTTTTCTGCATTTCAGGGGGTTTAGCCTGTATAAGATCAAGGGCTGCTATGTATTACATATGCACACAACAGCTGGGCAGCTACAATGCATCTTCTAATAGGGCTGTTATGTACCAGCAGCCTCTATACTATAGTTGGTAGATGGGATGCAATTAGTATGTAGGGTCTGAATACATTTTCCTTTAACTCTACTGTCGTTGTAGGAATTTACTCGCTCTGATTCATCGCATGATCGAATTTGTGGTGCGTGAAGGGCCAATGTTTGAAGCTATGATCATGAACCGAGAAATTAACAGTCCTATGTTCAGGTAAAAATGATGGTTCATTGTTTCCTGGTAAATGCAGTGTCTAATTACACATAATGAAAACCAAGTGGTTTGCCACACAATTTTCTATTTATTTGTAAGGTGTCAAGCATTTGCCATACCAGTTCTTTATTTGCAATGAACTATTGCACGATACTGGTGTGCCCTCCCTATTATATAGGGATCACTTACACTGGCATAAAAAAAATGCATACCGCATCTAGTTCTGTACTCAGCAATATACAAATCTATGGGCTCATTCAGACAGCTGATTCTGTAGCCATAATGTTGCGCTGTATTCAGCAGCGTAAAAAAAATATAGGGCACAGCTGCATCTAGGGTGGTAAATTTCAGTTTTTACTTGCACTGTATGCATGTTTGTTTGTGGAACCTCAACATACATACAAGTGTACAGTGTTTATGTAGCCTGTTGGCTGAATGCCGGCTGAAGTGTAGCTTTGAAAAATGTCATTGCTGCTGTCATCATTGCTTTTCTCCTTTTGCGGTCTCCAATGACCTTAGCCAGCCCATGAGCCCACCACATTGTTTCAGGGCCTACAAACAAAATCCCCAACCTGCATGCTTCTTGATTCCTGAAATACACAAGCCCCACCTCTGTCCGTAACAACCACCAGCCAACCATAGTGCATGTGTTTTTGTTCTAGCCTCCGGCACATAAAGAAGTCATTCACCGGGCCAGCATGTAATCATCAGTAGTATGTAATCAGTACCATAGGACAGTAGGCTGCATTTATACCATGTGCATATAAATGTTACTCAAACAATACATCTGTACAGTGTTTGGACAACTAAACACAAGATCTTGATAGTTTATGCTTTGTTTGAATGAGACGTTGGGTTACCATATATTTGATGACGCTTGGTTGGTAATTGCAGTACAGCACCTCCAGAGCTTTAGGGCTAGGGATGCTCTGTTGCAGATTTCTGTGTATCTGCTAACATGGATACATAAATTTCCAATGCTGTTAGTGAATAGTGCAATTTTTTTCCTTTCACTTTTCTAGATTCTTGTTTGAAAACCAAACCCCTGCCCACGTGTATTACAGATGGAAGCTTTACTCAATACTACAGGTGAATAATACCTCAGTATATGCTTTCTCACACTGTGTGTGTTGGTAGTTTTATGCAAAATAAACTTTATCTTTTGTACCTTGCCACTTAGGGAGATTCTCCTACTAAATGGAGGACAGAAGATTTCCGAATGTTTAAAAATGGTTCTTTCTGGAGACCACCCCCATTAAATCCTTATCTGCACGGAATGGCTGAAGAACAGGAACCCGAGCCTTTTGTTGAGGAGCCCATCAAAAAAGGATCACTTAAAGAAGAGTACGTCTCTAATATATTGTGCTTCAGATATCTGATTAATCTGTAAATTTCGTTTTAAGATATTTAAAAGGTAATTTCTTAGAAATCGTAAATCAGAAATGTCCTGCTTGTGCAACGCAGGAAACATTCTTCTTTAAATTATTCTGAATAAGTGATATGCAGCTGCATTCAGGTAATTGGTACTGCACTCTCAGGATCAGTGGCAGAGCCTTGGGATACCGTATCCAGACTAATGGAAGAATCTGCACTAAAGCATTACTCCCATGTGACATTTTGTTCACACAAGGTGGACCAGAAGAGGAATGATAACGGGTCAGATGGGCCTTTACCTCTATTGGTGGTTATAAAACTTCAGTTCAGGGTCCTGGCATTCTGCTGGTTGCCCCCACACTCTGCCCCACTTTCTCTTGTCATTCAGTTGACCCTTCTGCCACACCGGCCTCATCCCCCTGTCTAGTAAGGAATTTATCTCACAATGTTAGAGTTCATGGGTGGAATTTCTGGTCTTGTTAAATTCTTAAGGAGTTCACGGCCCTTTCTGCCTCCCATCCATCCGCCTTCAGTCTTTGACTTTGGCCATATGGTTGTATTGGAGGGGTAGACATCTGCTGAGGAACAATCCTTGCCCTCTGATGCATCTGTCCAGGATGATACACCTGCTACAGAATTCTCCCCCAAAATAATGGACAATTGGTATGCTAATTGAAGCTATTCGCTCTTGGCCATGGGATCAAAATGTGATTTGGGGAATGGGCTCTCCATTTGTATCCTGGTCTTCCAAGCCTTTTTCCATAGGTGGGGAACACTAGATGTGGACCTTCTGGTATCCATATTCCATAACAAACTTGGAAAGGTTTGTCACCAGGTACATGGACCTTCAGACCTTTGAAATGGAAGCTATTGTAACGCCATGGTATCAGTTCAGTCTGATCTTTGCATTTCCACTCCTCCAGATTCTCTCTCTCCTACTTTGTATGATTGAAAAGAACATCCTGTTGATCCTTATAACACCGAAATATATAGTCCAGGAGAATGTGGTATTCCCACATACTCCTGATAGACGTTCCATGGTCTCCTCTTGATCCACCTGGAGATCTGTCTTTGCTTGGTGTTTTAGTCAAGGCATTTTCCTTCCTAGAAAATACTCAGTGGGCTTTATCCTGTCTGGTCTGGACCAAAAATTGGCCTTGAGTACTATTAAGCGACAATCTTTGCCATGGCCAATGCTGTTTTCAGAGTCATTTGGCCTCTCACTCTCTAGTTAAGGCCTTTGTTCAGAGAGTAGTGTAGATCTCCCACCTCACTTGTTCCACCTTATCCCCTTGAGATCTCAGTCTGGTACTCTGCTCTTCAACAGCTGGGCCTTTAGCCTATCCGTGATATTTTTTTGTCTGACCGTGTCTGTAAGGTGGCCTTTCTTTTGGTTCTCACCTATGCAAGAAGAGTCTCTTAATTTGCTGTCCTTTAAAGTGTCACTAAACCCACATCATAAACTATTAAAAATGGCGTAATGCATGCTGTTCATTCTTACAACATGAGATTTGTTTTCTGTATTCTGCAAAAAGCCTGGTTGATCCTGTTTTCCTCGATCTCCACATTCTGTCCAAGTCCCCAATGCAGTTGGGGATTTCGCAGAGCAGTGGTGGCAGCTCTGCACATGCTCAGTTTTCCGTGAGTTTCTATGCTGCCCATTTCCTCCCAATCGCATCTGAGCAAGCCATGTGACTATAGTCACACGTGGGCATATACACAGTGTTAAATGACAGCCCCCTCCTTTATGCCCACTAACCATCTAAACTCAATAGGGACAGGATATTAAATGTAGATTGAAGGAGGCTTCACCTCCCTCTTATTTTAAGGCCCAGGCTAAAGGGGAGTGACAGCCTTTGACTTGCATAAATCCGCCCACACTGTTAACGAAAAAAAAACAAAGATATGATTTCACATATGTTTGTATGATAGTGTTAATTTTTAGTGTGTATTGCAAAGGCTTCTTTTTTTTTTTTTTTTTTTGAACCATGTGACCAGCAGTAGGGAACTGGATGCTCCTTCTGCTTACCCCTGCAGACCTGCCTGGGAAATAGTTGGGTGTCATGTAACAGCTGTACATCGATTAGGAAAAAGGTAATAAAAAATAAGTACAGTGCCATCACCCACATACAGAAAAAGAAGGGAGAATGTAAGTTAAACATTGTGTTTATTATCACTTTACCTTTTAGGGATCCCTTTCTTGGTATTTTAAAAGGACAAAGGTTTCTGTTATCCAACTTAATATATTGTCCGTCCTTTTTCCTATGGTCTACCTCAAAGCATCCAAGGGAATCCCTCTGGAAGTGGTTTGTACGGTGAGAGGAGGGATATGCCGCATTGGAGTGGCTTCAAGGTTGGATGCCTGGCATGTTTGACCGCATTAAAGTTGATTTTGCTTCATTTATATCAGCCTTGTGCAGCCTGTCATTCCTCTGGTACATGGTGCCTTGAGCGACGTCATGCTTCTGGGACAGCCCAGAGGATATGTACGCCTGGAGCAGTGTTATCCAATAGACCTTCTAATTGTGCGTGCAATAGTTACATCTCAGCTGCTTGACGCTTGTAGGAAATCACATTTCCTCTTTGTGCTTCCCGAGGGTTCTCGACCACCATTGCTAGGTGGATCAGACAAGTTATCGTTAAGGCCTATAGTCTGAAGGATAGAGTTTCTACCTTTTCTGTTAAAGTACGTTCTACCAGATCTGCTTTATGAGCTTTTTAGAATCTGACATCTGTTCTCATATTTAAACAACTGTCACCTAGGCTTTTAACATGTTTGATGAGTTCCACCGGATGGATAATTAAGCCTTCTCTGGTGCCAGTTTGGGCACGAGGTGCTACAAGATGCCCTCCCGAGTCTGTGTCAAGCCCTTCATAACCTGTTTTTATTATGTGGGCCTGTTGGCATTGTTTACTCTGTTGCTAACCGCTCAGTTTGACTGCTTTTTGACATCCCAGTCGTAATGATTTATAGAAGCTTGTGAACTCTAGGATCAGGAAAATAGGATTGACTCACCAGTAAAATCGGTTTCCTGGCATTCAGTTCAAGACCCAGAACCTTCCTCTTTGTTACCTCCCTGTCGTTTACTACAAAACTGATTCTAGCTGGGAGTGAGAGGGTTTAATTAGTGTCCAATCACATGATGATAGCTGCATATAATTCGGTTTTAAATGTTTTTTTTTTTTTTTTCCTTTCAGTTTAATTTTACATGTCTTGTCTTGTTGCTCCAGTCATGTGAAGGTCTGAAGTTTGGCCAGTTACACAGTTGTTCTTACTATAAATTCAGTGTCAACACTGAATTTCACCATTAGCTGATACTGCAGTTTTTAATGTATTTATATTTTGGAAAAAAGCACCAAAACACATTAGTTATGTGTGATTTAAGTGCATTCCATTACATGCACTAGGCTGCTTTGGGTAACAAACCTAATCATTGCTTCCTTTGGAGGTGCCAAATATTGCCTGGAGTGGCAGTCTTTCCACCCCGTGAATGTTAGCTAGTGAGAACAGTTGTGCTGGCCACCTCCCTGTCCGCCCATTCATATTCATATTGCTCGTTATGCTAATCTCCCAAAATGTCTTCTTTTAAATGGGCAGTAAAGATCCTGTCATTCAACTGCTCCTACACTCAGAGAACATGATTTTATGTTAGAACCATAATAAAAGTTTTGTGAATTGTGGAAAGGAAAGATGGGGGCTTGCAAGCAGTGCAACCTCTCTCAGTAGCATTGGCTGCTGTTTACACTCACAGTGCTAGAAGATAGCCTCTCAGGGCAGTATCCAACAGCCTCTAAGGAGGCACCGAACAGAATAGCTCTACCAGAAGCCACTGCCTGCAGGTATCGGGATCAACACCATTACAAATAACTAATGTATTTAATGCTGTGTTCCAAAAACAAACACCGCTGTAGGTCTGTAACTACTCATTCTCAAAAGCTTGTCTTTGTACAGAAACTTTCAAGCAATCATCAGATATGATTTCAGATATATTGTACCTGCACTCAAAAGTAAATGATCATACCCAGCTTGTTTGTTGCCACCCCAGCCAGTCAAAACTCCAGTGACTAATCCTGTAAAAAGTGGAAATTTAGTCAGAAAATTAAGTTTGCTAGATCACTTCAGACTGGCCCCTTTTGCAGGTATAGCTATTTAAGACACTAAAAACAAGTGTCTGTACTGTTTAATTTCCAGTAAGAACTCTGCTCTGCACATGCTCACTTACTCTCTGTTACTTACTGTGCCAAGTTTGTAGAGGCTGATCGGTTGACATCCTTAAAATTTCCTGCTGTTCAGGGCTTCAGCAAAATGGCAGCCTCTAGCAAGAAGTAACAGTGCTGGGGGCTCTTATAGCACACAATAATTTGGGTACCATAATTAATAATGTGAAATGTATGTTCCTTGCTAAAGAACATTATTTTTATTTTGGTATGGGTAAAGTTCCACTTTAAGTACATATGGTTGGATGATACAAATTTACTTTATTAGAGTTATTTTCTGTTTTGTCCATCACTTTTTTACATTTTGTCTAGTACTTTTGACATCAGTTTCTGTTTTAGACAAAGAGACAAACTAGAGGAGGTGTTACGAGGATTAACGCCACGGAAAAATGATATTGGTGATGCCATGATGTTCTGTCTTAACCATGCTGAAGCAGCAGAAGAGATTGTAGACTGCATAGCGGAGTCTTTGTCTATCTTGAAAACCCCCCTCCCTAAAAAGGTATTGCCATATCTCTTGCTTATGCATGTTTATCTATTAACTGTTCCTTGAAACCCAGCCCCACCTTTCAAACCTACAGGATTTTGTTAGGCGGGTCAGTAAAATTATTTGCAAGTAGACACTTTCCACTTATTGCGTGTGTAATCTTGAATTACCCAGCGTCCATTGAGAAAAGTTCCAGTTTGTTTAATCATACACTATATGGTTATGCTCCTCCCACTAGGGATAGGCACTAGGCGGAAAAAAAACTGGTCCATGCCTATAGGGGCTATCCCAGCAAGCATAACCCCTCAGGCTCTGCTATACTCAAACTGTTTGTTCTGCCTAGTGACAGGGATAGGACCTAGCTCCCTGCTGGGACTTCAGTCTTAGCTGTAACAGGGGAAGTGATTTTTTTTTTCCTAGTTCCTGAGGACCAAGTTCCAGAGGAACTACAAGCAACAGCAGGCTGTGGTTTTCGCACTGGATAATATAGATCCTTAAGGTCTCCTAGCCTGGCCTGCGAGCATGAGCAGGTTATAGTCCAGTACTAGGCCTCGCCACGACAGACCCTCTATGGATGAGGACGAGCCTGCAAGTGGATCATCTCACCGGACACAGACGACCTGGAATGCCCTGAATCACAGCCTCCCCTTGGCTAACAGCACCCCCATCCTGGGTGGAAGGTGATCTGTTTCAGAGTGGCGTCCGCCTGGTACCGTGGCATGGTGAGTAACATGTCCCCCCCCACTACCCCTGGAGGTCGTGGGATGGGCAAGGACCCCTCCCTGGAATGGTCGGACCTTAGGGGCGTCCTCAGTTCCCTGGAACCCCAGAAGCCTAACTGGCGTACCCCTTGCTCCCCCCTTGTGGGTTTTCACCGTGGTGGCGGTAATAATGCGGCTGGTTTTTGGCGCACATTTGCGGGGGATGGATCGTCCGGGGAGAAGGGGTCCTTGAATGGGAACCCTTAGTTGCCTTTTGTTCTGGGAACCCTTTTGGGGGTCCCGGAGACCACATGGCGTGAATGAGGGCCACCATTTGCCATGGGTTATAACCTCTGTGTTCCCATTAGTTTGTATGTTTTTGGAATTCCCCGTTGAGAATTTATAGCAGCCAAGCAGCCATTTTCTTGTGGTCTGGAGGCGGGACTGGCATGCAGCACGTTTTTTTTTTTTTTTTCCAATGCCTGAGGCAGAGTTACTTCCTCTTCTGTTTCTTCTGTGTTACTTTCGTTTTGACGCTGACCAGGACTGCACATTTTTATCTGGAGCTAGTAAAGTTTCTGGGGCTTCCCTGTAGGGTTTCCTCTCCTGCTCTGCTATATTTAGACATTGCTCAGGTTTTTGGGGTCCCCAGTAATAACAGGGAGACCGTGTTTTTCACGGTCTTAAAGGGACAGTGCACAAAAAAGTTTTTTTGTTTGCAAATGGAGTCCCAGGATAAAATATCACCTGCAGACCCCCCTGGAAATGACTGCGGGACCCTCTGCAAAGCCTGATATCAAAAGTGCAGTCGGTTTGTTCTGGTGCTGCTAGCCGCTAACGTCCATCCGATCTGCAGAATCTTCAGATTCTGACACAGATATGGTTGCTGCAAACGCAGACCACCCTGAAGGGTCGGTGTCTTCACATTCTGGCTGTGAAGAGGACCTGTCCTCCTCTGCTGTCGGACGAGAACACGCCTTGGTCGAAAATTTGATGGCTTCTGTGCAGGGAAACTCCTTAAAATGGCTGCTGAACCCACAGCATCAGGTACGCAGGTGTCTTTTGGCTCCCGCAAATATCGCAAATCAGGTAAAGTATTCCCTTGTCCTGACTTGTTTCACTTTATTGTGGATGAACAATGGTGACACATTAAGCACATGCTGGTGGTGCCTAAGCGTTTTGCACGCCATTTTACCTTTGCGGAGGCGGTGGATACCAGGTGGGCTGTACCACCGAAGGTGGATTCCCCGGTGGCCAGGTTGAATAAAAAGCGACTCTGGTGCCGGTGGAAGAATCGCCAAACTCTTCAGATCCCATGGAGTTTGTGTGATACGCCCCTGGACTTGACCTTATTGGTGGCCAGGGCGTCAGCAGTGGGGGTTGCTATTAGATGCCTGATATGGCTGAAATGCTGGTTGGCTGACCAGGCTTCTAAAAAAGCTGTTGCTGATCTCCCTTTTATAGGGGAGTAGCTATTTGGAGCCTCTCTAATCTTTGGGGGGGGTCCAAGAAGCCATGGCCCGGTAAGTCCAAGGGTGGCAAATCCGAACCCGCAGACAAGCCTGTGCAGGATAGAGGTGGCAAACATTCTGGCCATTCTGGTGGCTCCAGACTGGCTTCGTCGGTCTTGGTACGCAGACCTCATAAGATTGGCCACCGGTACCCCTTGGAGGCTTCCTCTCAGGGAAGATCTGTTGTCTCAAGGTCCGATCTACCATCCTGCTTTACAGTTGCTGGCTTTAACGGCATGGCCGTTTAAAGTCAGGTGTTGAGAGATAGGGGTCTCCCGGAGTCTGTAATCCCCACTCTATTGAAGGTTAGGAAGTCAACTTCTGGACAGATCTATCATTGCATGTGGAAATCGTACATTTCATGGTGCGACTGAAAGTGCACCCCCGCTTGTTTTCTATCGCCAGGGTTTGGGCTTTTCTACAGAAAGGGGTTGAACAGCGGTTGGCCTTGGGTAATATCAAAGGCCAAGTTTCAGCTTTGGCTATCTATGTTCAATGCCCATTAGCCATGCACGCCCTTATCCGGACGTTTATTCAAGGTGTACGCCATTTGGTGCCTCCGCGGCGATCCCCGTTACCGCCATGGTGCTCAATTTGGTGCTGTCTGTTCTTCAAAAGCCTCCTATTGAGAAAATTTGGGAGATTTCGCTGCTTGCTTTGTCTCAGAAGGTTGCCTTCTTGGTGGTGATCACTTCTGCCCGCAGAGTATCTGAATTGGCGGCATTGTCTTGCCGCTCGCCTTATCTGGTGGTTCACAGAGATAAGGTGGTACTTCGACCTAATCAGTCGTTCCTTCCTAATGTGGTTTCTGATTTTCATTTAAATGAAGACAATGTACTGCCTTCCCTTTGCCCCAAACCTCAGCATCCTTAGGAGTATACTTTACATTCTTTGGATGTGGTCCAGGCTTTTAGGGTTTACTTAGAGACCACTGCGTCCTTCAATAAATCGGACGCTCTTTTTGTCCTTACGGACGAACCTTGTTAAAGGCTGTGTCTGCTACAACCATTTCAAGATGGATCAGACACTGTGTTACAGGCCTATTCACTGAAGGGTCAGATCACTCCTTTTCCAGTGAAGGCGCATTCTACTAGAGCGATGTGCCTCCTGAGCTTTTCGCCATCAGGCATCGGTGCTATAAGTTTGCAAGGCCGCAGCTTGGTCATTTGTGCATGCCGTCACAAAATTCTACAAGGTAGATGTGCTGGCATCAGCGGATGCATCTTTTGGCCGCAAGGATTTGCAGGCTGCAGTTTAAGAGAGAACCCTCTTTTTTGGTTTCTCTTTGAGGGTTTGTTGTTTCCGGGGAGCTCCTGTTTCTGGTTGAGCCCTGCTTTACCTGGTTGGCTACGTTTGGCCATTGGGGCATTCAAGTTTTTTGTTCCTGTCTCGTTCAACCCCCTCATGTTTTTACTGCTTTGGGACATCCCTATAGTCTATGATTAAGCAGAGCTGCGTCTGTCAATGAACGATAGAGAAAACTGGATTTTTGTAAGAACTTAGCGTAAAATCCTTTTCTATGAAGTTCGACAAATGCAGCACCCGCCCCTTTACTTTTGAGTTATGGGGTCTTTTTCTGTCACTGCTTGCTATACAACTGTGGAGTATAGAAAAGCCTGAGGGGTTATACTTGCTGGGACAGCCCCTATAGGCATGGACAAGCTTTTTTTTTTTCTGCCTAGTGCCTATCCCTAGTGGGAGGAGCATAACCCTATAGTCTATGAATAAGCAGAGCTGCATCTGTCGAACTTCAGAGAAAAGGATTTTACGGGAAGTTCTTACAAAAATCTATTTTGCTGATTTATATTAGAGATGAGCTTGGGTATCCTTAACCACTTTACGTCCAGCCACCGCAGATGTACTGCGGCATGCTGGTTCTCCCAGGCAAAGCCCAGTACATGTATGGCGCTCGCCTGGGAGGAGCTAGCGGGCGATCGCATGCCGTTGGCGGCTCGCTTCCACCCCCGCTCTTCAGCGGGGAAGCTGACACCGGTAATCTCTCCACACAGACAGAGAAGGACGGACGGCTGATGTAAACACAGCCATCCGTACTTCTCCCTGACATGATCACAGAGCCCATGCGATCCTGCTATATAGGATCGCATGTCTCTATGGTCATCTCACAAGCCCAACCTGTCCACAGTTAGAATCACTCCGCTAGGCTTACATTTAACCCCTTGATCACCCGTAGCATTAACCCCTTTCCTGACAATGGCATTATTACAGTAACCGTGCATATTTTTAGCACTGATTACTGTAGTTATGTCACTGGTACCCACAAAAGTGTCAATGTCAGTCAGGGGTCCGATCTGTCCGCCGCAATGTCGCACTCCCGCAAAAAATCGCAGATCGCCGCCATTACTAGTAAAAAAACAAAACAAAAATGGCATAAATCTTTACCGTAGTTAGTAAACGCTATACCTTTTGCACAAACCAATCAAAATATGCTTATTGCAATTTTTTTTACCAAAAATATGTAGCAGAAAACAAATTGGCCTAAAATGTTAAATTTTGATTTTTGCATATTTTTTGGGGGAATGTTGACTAGCAGAATGGAATATATATATATTTTTTTTTTTTTTTCAAAATTGTCGCGCTTTTTTTTGTTTATAGCGCAAAAAATAAAAATTGCACAGGTGATCAAATACCACCAAAAGAAAGCTCCTATTTGTGGGGGGAAAGACGTCAATTTTGTTTGGGTACGACCGTGCAATTGTCGGCTAAAGTCACGCAGTGCTGAATCGCAAAATAGGGCCTGGTCATTAAGCAGCAAAATCTTCCGGTCTTAAAGTGGTTAAAAACTCTACTCTAGCCAAAGTCCAAATTCATGCTTTTTATATTGCAGTGTGCTGCAGGCTGGCTCATTCCAACCCACTTCTTTGTTTACATGAGCCGTGGGGTGGGAATGGCCTGGCACACAACTAATTGCAATAAAAAAAAATAGTTCAGATAGTGAAAAGTTTGGAGTTTGTCCAAGCTTGTCTCAAATTGCTATTGCCTGCCATACTGGAATTACACGCGTTATTTACCGAATTACTAATTTCATGATTGTTTTTTTTTTTTTTTCTTTTAGATTGCCAGACTCTACCTGGTGTCCGATGTCTTGTATAACTCATCTGCTAAAGTTGCTAATGCATCATACTACAGAAAATTGTAAGTCATTATTGTTGCTTTAAAGGATAAGTTCACCTTTTGTAACCTGGTACAAATGCACAGCGAGCGGGGATTTGGGGGGGGGGGGGGGACAGATCCACGCACTCGGCTAAGTCATTCATTCACAGTGTTCTGTAAATGGGAAAATATAAACAGCCTTTGCGGCTATTGGCTTGTAGGTTCTCAATGAACTATCAGGAAGCTGTTGAACACTCTAGGTAGTTCATTGAGTTTCCTGTCAAGAGTGTAACTGCCTGATTATATTTGAGGTACGGGCAGACAACTACACAGACAGGGCCGTGGTATTATACCCATGATCTGCTATTCGTGGGTGCAATTCTTTACAGGTTCCTAACAACAAAAAATAATAAATGCTTATTTTCTTTTGTTCATTGACGTACACAGCTTCAGATCTTCATAACCGTTAGGTTATACTGCCCCCTACAGGAGTAGGACACTAGGCAGAAAAAAAGTCTGGCTAAGCCCATGGACAGTCTCAGGTGGTATACTCCCTCTCTCTGCTATAGGCACTCAGTTTTTTTTCTGCCTAGTCAGGAGTAAAGGCCTAGTTCCTTGCCTAGTCCTGGCATTTTTTTTCTTTTTAGTTAGAAATTTTTTTTCTCCTGGATTTTTCCTGTGAGATCTACAATTCAATGCCGGACTGGGCGACGGGCTGGATAATCTATATCCAGTGGTCACCCAAGTCTGGGCAGTGACTGCCCGCAGACCCCAGCTCTGTGCTAAGTCGGCCACAACATAGCCCCACTTGACAGGGGCTGGCCTGCAAGTTAAACACTTTGCAAGGTCATGTACAACTGTGTCTCAGCCCGAGTCGCAGTGTTCCCCCTGGCCGACAGCCCCCCATTTCGATGGAGAGGAGTTCTGTCTGGAGCGGTGCCCGCTTGGTTCCTGGTATGGTGATTAGCTGTCCCCCCTCTCCCCCTGGAGGGCTTGGGGTGGACGTGGGCCCCTCATTGGGGCAGTCGGACCCGCTGGTTTACCTTGTCGTCCCGGGTGCAGGTGGTCTTCGGGCGATGGGCTAGCAAAAAGAACCGCCTGGTTTCCAGATTGAACAAGGCAACCATGATTCCCGTTGAAGAGTCCCTGGCCTTTAAGGATCTGGCTGACAGTGGCCTGCAATTTGTACACTCTGGCTGGTTCGGCACTGAGGACGGTATTCACCATTGCCCTGGTGTAGCAAACTCTGACTGAGTGGGCTGAGCTTTTACGCCGTGACCTGGAGGGAGAACTGCTCCCTCCCTGCCTTTGCTGAGCTGGCGGACCAGCTGGTCCAGGGGCTGCAGTTTATCGAATGATGCCTCTTTGTATGCGGCTCCCCTCGTGGCTCGGCTCTCTGTTTCGGCAGTGGTCCTTCGGCGTGTCTTTTGGCTCAAATGCTGGTCTGCGGACCAGACTTCTAAAAAGGCCTTGACTGATCTTCCCTTTCAAGGAGATCGCCTGTTTTGAGCTACCCTGGATGACATCATAAAAGGTCTCACAGGGGAGAAGAGTACCTTTCTTCCACAGGCTACAAAGGGCAAGGAACCTCATCATAGACGTGGGCCTTCCTTTTCGACTCCGAAGAAGTTTTTCCGTCGACTGACAAGGGCTTTTGAAGCCTTTCAGGGCCTCTTCTGGAGGATCCAAACAAACCTGGTCTGGCAAGCCGAGAGCGGGCTTCTCCAGACCCACAGGCAAGGCTCCTTCAGCATGAAGGTGTGCGCTCACCCGTATCAGGAGTAGGGGAACATCTTCACTGGTTTCCAGACCCGTGGACTAATTGGTGCAAGACAAGTGCATCCACTAAGTCCTTCAGTCCGGCTACAAGATCGATTTTTGCTCTTATCCCCCGGGCAAGGTTCTTTCCTTACAACTTTTCCTCAGACTGCTTACAGGGTCTGTTTGGGGCGGTACAAGACCTGTTGCATCAAGGGGTAATTGTCCCGGTTCCAACATTGGAACATTTTCAGCATTTTTACTCAAACCTGTTTACAGTTCCTGGACCTCAAGGCGCCAAACTGCTTTGTGCAGGTGCAAAAGTTCAGAATGGAATCCATTTGCACGGTGGTGGCATCCCTGCATCAGGGATCGCCTCGCCTCTATCCATATCAAGGATGCTTACCTTCACATTCCAATATGTGCCAGTCACCAGCACTTCCTCCACTTTGCCGTGGGAGAGGAGCATTATCAGTTTGTGGTGTTACCCTTTGCTCTCGCCTCTGCTCCTCGGGTCTTTACAAAAGTGTTAGCCATGGTGCTAGCTTTGCTACGCCAACGGGTAATTGTGGTACTGGGCTACTTGGACGATCTCCTTCTGCGAATGGAGTCTTCTCTGGTCCAATAGATGGTCCTCCCTCCGGACTTGCATGCGGGTGCTGGGCTTCATGGTGTCTATCTTCGAGGCGGTTCCTGGAGATTCTGACCAAATGGGACAAGACTTTGCAGTCTCTGGACAATCCGATATAAGGAACGAAGTAGTCCCTGATATGGTGGCTTTGTGCTTCGGCTGGGCAAATCCTTCCTCCTTTTGTATTGGACAGTGGTCACCATGGATGCCAGCCTGTCCGGCTGGGAGGCATCCTCGACAAGCATTCTGGTCAGGGGATCTGGACACTGGAAGAGTTCAGGCTACCGATCAATGTCTTGGAACTCCGAGAGATCATTGGACTGTTCGTCTTCAGGGTTGACCAGTGCGCATTTAATCAGACATTGCCACAGCCGTGGCTTATGTCAATCACCAGGGGGGGCACACCAAGTGTCCTGGCGGCCCTGGAGATAGCTGGCATTCTAAGGTGGGCAGAATGGTTCATCCCAGCCCTCTCCGCCGTACACATTCCTGGGGTGGAAAACTGGCAGGTGGATTACCTCAGTCGGCAGGTTGGACCAAGGGGAGTGGTCCCTTCACCCAGAGGTGTTTTTATCAGTTGTGTCTCCAGGGGGGAATCCCCGAGGTGGATCTGTTGGCATCTCTGCTCAAGAGGTGCAGAGGTTCGGGATCCTCTGGCGGACACCACAAACGCGCTGGTGGCTCTGTGGGGTCAGTTTCGTCTGATTTACGCCTTCCCTCCTTTCAAGCTTGTGCCAAGACTTCTACGCAGGATCGAGTGATTCCATACAGCTTAGTGGCTCCGGACTAGCCTCGCCTTGGTACGTCGATCTGGTGCGGCTGTTTGCTGACATTCCTTGGAAGGGAGGATCTGCTGTCCCAAGACCTGATCTTCCATCCTGCTTTACATTCGCTGGCTTTGACGGCTTGGCTGGTAAATGCCAGGTGCTGAAGGATAGAGGTTTATCAGAGTCAGTGATTCCTACACTGTTAAAGCTAGAAAATCTGCTTCTAGGAGGATCTACCATTGTACATGGAAGATGTACATTGCATGGTGTGAAGCTGTGTCCATCAATGAACAAATCTATTTCTCTGTTGATTGGCGGACACAGCACCCACCCCTCTGTGGAGTTGTAATTCTTCTGACACTGCTTGTAACTAAACTGTGTGCCTATAGCAGAGAGAGGAAGTATACCCCTGGGACTGCCCATGGGCGCATCCAGACTTTTTCTCTTCCTAGTGCCCTACTCCTTTAGGGGGAATTATAACCCAACGGTTATGAAGATCTGAAGCTGTGTCCTTCTATGAACATCAGAGAAATGGATTTTATGGTAAGTCAAAATCCCATTTTTGTTTTATTTTTTTTTTACCTGCAGCAAAAGTGCATTTATTATTTTTGTTTGTAAAGGTGAACTTCTCCTTTTAAAGAGTGATTTTAAAAATGTAGAGAATGTTTGTGTGTTTTTTTTTTTTTTTAGTACAGTACAACCGGAAAGTATTCACAAGCGCTTCACTTTTTCCACATTTTATGTTACATCCTTATTCCAAAGTGGATTAAACTTATTTTCCTCTAAATTCTACAAACTATACCCCATAATGACAACGTGAAAGATGTTTTAAATCTTTGCAAATTGTTTTTAAAAAATCACATATATAGAAATATTCACAGCCTTTGCGATGACACTCAAAATTGAGCTCATGTGCATCCTGTTTCCACTGATCATCCTTGGGATGTTTCTACAACTTGATTGGAATCCACATGTGTGAAGTTCACTTGATTGGACATGATTTGGAGAGACACACCTGTCTATATAAGGTCCCACAGTTACAGTGCATGTCAGAGCACAAACCAAGCCATACAGTCCAAGGAATTGTCTGTAGACCTCAGACATGATTGTATTGAGGCACAGATCTGGGGAAGGGTACAGAAAAATGTCGTAGCACTGAAGGTCCCAATGAGCACAGTGGCCTCCATTATCCATTAATGGAAGAAGCAGAGGCGTAACTAGAACCTTCGGGGCCCCGGTGCAAGAAACCATGAAGGGCCCCCCCGGACCCCAGCCCTTCCCTTCAACCCTGGAGCTCTGCCCACTGATCCTGGAGCCCTTTACTCTCGTTGCGGAGGCCCTTTTTTACGGTCCCGCAGCGGGACCCTTTCACAAGTTCTGCAGTGGGCCCCCTTCCTGCCATCTTGGGGCCCCACCACGGTGGTGGAATGCCAGGGCCCAGTTGCAAGTGTGACCTTTGCGATCCTGGAAGTTCACCCACTGGTGTCAGTAGTTTTTATTTTTTTGTTATTTTAATTGTATTATTTTTTATAATTGTATTTTTATTTTTTGACTGACTATGACTCTGTCCATTCAGAAAAGGAATGAGCTGGTAAATTACATAATTACCGACCCCTTCTGGTTTTCTATTGTGACACATCCCCCGCAGCAGCCGGCAGGAGAGGAGAGGGAGCACAGTGGGGGGGGGGGGGCAGCACAGTAGGGGGGGACCAGGGGAGAACACAGGGGCCCAGAGACAGTAGAACACAAGTGAACTGGATAGGAGGAGTGGCGGGGGCAGCATACAGAGGAACCAATCTCCTCCATTTTCCTCCTGCAGCTACAAGAGGAAAAAGGAGGACAGTGATTTCTCTACATGCTGCCCCCACCATCCCTCCTATCAAGGTGTACAGGGGAGCCGCACAGACCCCCTGGAGCATGGGGCCCGGTTGCAATTGCAACCCCTGTAGTTACGCCCCTGGGAAGAAATTTGGAACCCCCAGGACTCTTTCTAGAGCAGACCGTCCAGTCAAACTGAGCGATCGGGGAAAAAGGGCCTTAGTCAAGAAGTAGATGACTAAGAACCCGAAGGTCATTCTTGACAGAACTCTACCTTTTCTCTGTGGCGAGAGTAGAACCTTCCAAAAGAACAACCATCTCTGGAGCACTCCACCAATCAGGCCTGTATGGTAGAGTGGCCAGGCAGAAACCACTCCTCAGTAAACAGTACATGACAGCTCGCCTGGAGTTTGCCAAAAGGCACCTGAAGGACTCTCAGACCATGAGAAACAAAATTCTCTGGCTTGATTAAATCAAAGATTGAACTCTTTGGCCTGAATGACCAGAGTCATGTCTGGAAGAAACCAGGCACCGCTCATCACCTGGCCAATACATCCATATAGTGAAGCATGGTGGTGGCAGTATCATGCTGTGGGGATGTTTTTCAGCAACATGAACAGTCAGGATTGAGGGAAAGATGAATGCAGCAATGTACAGAGGCATCCTTGATGAGAACCTGCTCCAGAGCGCTCTGGACCTCAGACTGGGGTGAAGATTCATCTTCCAACAGGACAGTGACTTCATTAAGCCCACAGCCAAGATAACAAAGGTGTGGCTACAGGACAACTCTGTGAATGTCCTTGAGTGGCCCAGCCAGAGCCCAGACTTGTATCTGATTGAACATCTCTGAAGAGATTTGAAAATGGCTGTGCACCGACGCTCCCCATCCAACCTGATGGAGCTTGGGAGGTCCTGCAAAGAAGAATGGGAGAAACTGCTGAAAAATAGGTGTGCCAAGCTTGTAGCATCATACTAAAAAAAAAATTGAGGCTGTAATTTGTGCCAAAGGTTCTTCAACAAAGTATTGAGCACAGGCTGTGAATATTTATGTACATGTAATTTTTTTTCGTTTTTTTTTTTTTTTTTTTTTTTTAAATAAATTTGCAAAGATTTCAAACAAACTTTTTTCACGTTGTCATGGTGTATTGTGTGTAGCATTTTGAGGAAAATGAATTTAATCCATTTAGGAATAAGGCTGTAAAATATGTGGAAAAAGTGAAGCGCTGTGAATGCTTTCCAGATGCACTGTGTTTTTAACATGCTTTAAAGGTATTGTATTTGGGTTTAGGTGCATAATAGTGTGATTATGCATTGTGGCATTGAAGGTGCTGCTAAACAGTAAAAGAGACATTATGTTAAGTTATGCTGATCATCCACACCAGGATGTTCAGTGTACGAGTCAGAACCACAGCACTCATAACAACTAATTTTGGGATGAATTCTTATAGCCTGCCCTACTGGAACATACATGCAAGATCTTTCAGTACAGCAGTGCATAGAGAGCTACTTATGTACACAATAGTTTATAGTAACAAGATTTTAACCAAACTTCACCTTTCAAAAAAACGTTCAGCTGGAGGTAGGTATTAAGGGTAGATGATACAGGGTGTGTACTAATGAGGTCAGCTGGTCAACTCCTTCCTGTGTCATGACCTCTAGACTGTCCAGGAAGTAAGGCAGAAGTAATGAAGTGTTTTCAAACAGCCATGGGGTCAGTGAGGTAAGTGTGTGTAAAATGCATGGAAAGCTTTACTATTTCTGCAAAAGAAGTATATTAATGCTATATTGGTACATAGGGGAGCTGGGATTTAGAGAAAAAAGTGAACAAAGGTGAACCTAGCCTTTAAAGTACAACTAAAGGCAAAAAGCTGAGTGAGGAGAAATCCCTTCAAAGTGAAGGAATTCCTGGTTGTCACCAGAACTAGTATCCCCATTGGAAGATTTCCCCTCTATTTCTGTTCTAGAGGCAACCAAAAAATTGGGATTTTTTTTCACTTTCAGTAAACGGGACAAATAAAGGATGTTTATCCCTAAAAGGGACACCGACAGCAATAAAAGCCTAAAGTGTCCTAATCTCTCTCCACTATCCAAAACTTAAAAAAAGTCTTGCTATTTGATTATAATTTAAGAGATCAACTTAATTGAATGAGACTACTTGGTACCCACCCCTCTACAGTAGTAAAAAGAAGCTGGGAGGTTCTTGGTTTAAAACTGTATTGATCAAATAAATTTGGAATCCATATTCTTAACCATTTTTGATGTGGTGTATCTGTTCTGGACGTGTGAAATTTACATCTTTTTACCTCATTAGCTTTGAAACGAAATTATGCCAAGTCTTTGCGGATCTGAACGCTGCCTACAGAGCCATACAAGGACATTTGCAGTCAGAAAATTTTAAGGTCAGTTGTGAACGTGATCTGTGTTAACTCTTGTGGGAACTTTGTGTGTTCACTCATTTAAGATGATCTTTTCTTGTCATGGAAATGCAGCTTGTATTTAAATCTTGCTTACAGACATTTAGTCCTTTTCCAAAAGTTCTTAATGTTGGTTATTTAATGTTACATGGATATTGAAGCAGAAGAAACAAACATTTTAAGCTGTTTATAGTTTCATTAATGTCATACTGTATGTTTTTTGCATACAAGTTGGCAAAAACACCTGTATTTATCTTTACATCAGCCTTCTGTAGCACTCAGACTGAGAGGTAGAGGAGCAGCGCTGTGTTTTACAGTGCCGCCAATCCTAATATTTTAATATAACTATTATAACTCATTGTACCTCTTATCACAGTCCAAGAGTAGACCAGGGTGGGTCCCAGGCCAGGGTGAACTCTCAGCTGTAATGTAAACCTCAGAGGACAGGGAAGCATGACCTGGTTGTGCTGTCTGGCAGTGGTTTCTAGACTGGTTTGCCAGAATTAAAAATGAATTGGCAGTTTAGGAACTTAATAAATATGTTAATTAAAGACCATTATGGGGGCGGTGTATTAAAATCATACTTGCCTAGGTGGATGCAGCATCAGTCCCCCAACGACTCTAAAGCTGAGAACAAGTGATCAAACACTGTAGATCACGCAGTTCTCGGAGCTCCCTGAGCAAAGAGCTGGTGACTGTCAGTCAACAGCTCACTAGAGTGTTGAGCTGTGGAGGGGGCGAGAGCGGCTGGTTTAGGTTTTCAGCTTCTTGCTGAAAGACTGAGTCTGTGCTGGTCCAAGGTATGTGGACGGATCCCGCCTATACGGTTGCGATCTCTACCGAGCCTTGACCAGCTCTGTGAAGTCAGCCGACAGCAGGCTTCAGCCCGCTGTCTGCTGAAAATGGGTCACAGGAGTGCAAAACGATTTGCACTCCCGTGATCCACAGAAGTACCCCCAAACAAGCTTTGGCTGTACTTCTTTAACTCTGTTTTAGATTTGTACTTGAAGTTTTTTTTTATTTATTTTTTTTTCTATAAAAAAAAAAAAAAAAAAAAAATGCTGTCATTTATTTTATTAATAAAAAAAAAGGGAATAAATGGCAGGAGACTTGATATTTTTAGGGCAATGCACAGTGGAACGGGCAATATACAGTAAGTCCCCTACATACAAATGAGTTCCATTCCAGGAACATATTCGCAAGTCCAGCAAGGTTAGACTAGATACCCAGCTAACACAATCGGCCCAATATAATACTGTAATAGATTTATTAAACATTTCAGACGAATATATGGGAAAAAAAGGTTAAAATATAAATACAGTACAGTGTACAGCAAAATACACAGAGCCACAAGCACCAGAAATGTGAACTAACTCACATGATTGGACATGCAAACGTATGTTCGTATGTTGCAGTTTGCAACTTGAAGGGGACTAACTGTATAAGTATATGATACAAAATTTGATTCACTTAACCAGACCTATTAACAAGTGTTACATAATAAGCTTCAGGGCAAATAATACAAGATGGCAGAACTGACCACAAAGTTGCATTGTCACTCTCCATATTTCCAAAACGCAACATGCTTGACTTCTGTATGCCTCTGCCTAATTTTAACTACATGATAACATCTTTTGATAGCCCTCTGCATGTTCATTCATTATGTATTCTTTGCGAGCATCATTCGTGTTTACAAGATGCCACCATTTTGTTACTCTTCTTCTGGCCCATATACTGTATGTGTGAGGGATTAATTGTGCAGTGTTAGTGGGATTCCCTTAAGACATTTGCTCAAAGGCAAATGATTGCTGTGTAAGAGACTACGGTCGCAAAAACGTTTGACAGGAGCTCCCTTTCGTGTTGGCTGCAAATCCTTTGTCTTTTGAAACGCATCCAATTATGTGCCTAAACAGGAAATTACTTATTCCATTGCATTGTTTTTGCAAAGGCTTCAGGTCTTTGTCTCGTGTATGTTGCTGAGCACATTGTGCTTGTACACGAACCAAGCCGCACATTTTATTAGACCCTTGTTACCTTTTAGACAACCAAAAAAAATCTTTTGCATGTAAATCCATGCATTGTGTAAAAGAAAAGTATCTGTTAGGAGCTGAAATAGTCATTTCTCCAAGCCATGCTGTTTTAATATCAAAAGCCACAAATTTAATAAGGGCCATTGCGCTTGTCCTGCATGACGTGTGGTTTTGACTGTTTTACTGTCTTGTTTAAAATAAATGTGTGATGTTTCTCACCACCTGTACACTCCATTTGCTGTAGATAGAGTTGGCCCATAGTCTTCACTTCTTGGGAGTACAGTCCCTTCGAGTCTGTGTACAAATTGGTAGAATGCCATTTTGTAAAGATGAATATGTGCATGAACCATATGTATGTGCCCTTCTACAAGAGAAAGCTAGGAGATGGTGCACGCTCACCAAGGCTGTAAAGATAAATGCGTGCCTTGTGTCTTTCAGTGCTTGTCAGAAAACACGGAGAGTTCTTCTCCTTTAGGCTCCATTCACACCTGGGCGTTTTCAGCTCCAAAAACGCTCAAAAGAAACGCTTCCAAAACGCCCAACAAGTAAAACCCCATTCATTTAAATGGCCCCTGTTCACATCTGAGCGTTTTGCAAAACGCCTGTAGCTGAAAAAAGTACATGAGCTTCTTTTTGGGCTGATTACCAGCGTTTTTGATGTCAATGAAAAACGCCTGAAAAAATCGCGGTAAAAATCGCGGTAAAAAAACGCTACGCTCAAGTGTGAATGCAGCCTTAATATTATATACAGGATTTGTTTCATAGTAAAAGACTTGTATTTTCAATGTGTTTAAAGCCTTCCAAAGTATGTTTTTTCTATTTTTATTTTTTATTTTTTTTTTTGTGCTTGTAAAATAAATTGGTGGGGTTGTCACAAGAACAATAAGGCACAGACAGCAGTAAAAATGTTTTCAGCAGTTCGAACCCTTTTCTACTCTATATTACAATGCATTTTGGTTTAAAAAGACACTGTGGGCTTTGTTCATCAGACCTTAAACTCTGAGCGTTTTCTCCCAACAATTGCCAGTTAAATTTAGACCTACAAAATCAGTATTTTCAAATAAGTGGGTTAAAAGCAGAGCAAACATAGAATATATCATCTGGCAGAGGAGAGGAGCTGGTCTAGTACAGACAGATGGTTCCACACATGTAGAGGGCTGGTATAATACTAATTGTATGTGTGTAGGTGATACCTGCGCTGTTAGAGGTGATGGATCCCTTTCTGAATGCTGCGCCACTGAACTGGTACCAGACACCAGTCAGTAAAATATTATTTATAGGTGTGTGTGGCGCGCTTTTAGAAGTGGAGATGGTGATTAAAATAAATGTGCTTAGGATAAATAAATAAATAGTATGTTCTGTGGTGAGGTAGGTGTGTTGGTTAGTTCTGCAATGCCTATTAAAACATTCAACTCAATTAAGAACTTCCCAAAATTAAAATAATTTTCCACAATGGTGCCAAGTGTTATCAATTATAAAAGTGCTGAGTGCTTATAATCTTCAATTACTAAATAACTTAATCAATTATTGTGTGTAAAACTTCAATCAATGAGTGAATTCCAATACATAAATAAATAAATTCCATCAGTACATAAAAAATTATTTCCAAACTTCAGTATATATCCATATATAAAATAAATAAATTTAATCTTAAATTAATAAAGTGCAGTCTTCAGTGAATGTCCATATATACTTTTCACCGCAAAAAATTACGTTACGGACCGGAGCGAAGTGTCTCCCAACGCCGCAGAGTTTTTTCTTTCACGCCTGTACCCTTACAATGAAATATTGGGATCACTAAGGACCATATAAACATCGAGATAAGACCCCTGTTAAGGAACCAGATATCATCAGAAGGAATCAATAGACAGGACATCCGGGCCAAAAAGTACCCAACCGAGGGCTAATATATATTCAGGCGATTGTTTCAAGCTATTGAGGTGAGAAGTTAGGACACCCATAGGTGACACCTGGTGGAGGAACGAGTCACTGCACCCTGATTATTTGCATGGATGCACCTTTGTGTTTTCTATAAGGAAATTGCACAGCTGAATATACTAGCACAGATTTTTTGCGGCGAAAAGTATATATGGACATTCACTGAAGACTGCACTTTATTAATTTAAGATTAAATTTATTTATTTTATATATGGATATATACTGAAGTTTGGAAATAATTTTTTATGTACTGATGGAATTTATTTATTTATGTATTGGAATTCACGCATTGATTGAAGTTTTACACACAATAATTGATTAAGTTATTTAGTAATTGAAGATTATAAGCACTCAGCACTTTTATAATTGATAACACTTGGCACCATTGTGGAAAATTATTTTAATTTTGGAAAGTTCTTAATTGAGTTGAATGTTTTAATAGGCATTGCAGAACTAACCAACACACCTACCTCACCACAGAACATACTATTTATTTATTTATCCTAAGCACATTTATTTTAATCACCATCTCCACTTCTAAAAGCGCGCCACACACCCCTATAAATGGTATAATACTAAAATCAGTGCTACCACAAAATACATACACATCCTGTGCTCAAATATATTAAATAAAAGTAATTATGCTGCCAGTTGACACTAAGTGCCATCACATTACTTATCAATACCATAAATAATTAGAGAACAGTGCAGCGCAACAAAAATTAGTCTCTTGTTCTCGATATCAACACCAAAATATAAAAAATAAAAGTGCTGTACACATCTATTATAATTATATTGTACAACAGTCCACAAGTAGTGTAAATTATTGTCCAATCAGAATATGTAATCATCACTGTGATCCAATCAATAGAAGTGCTCTTTTTTCCACCACCATACAAACTGGCCGCTCACCTCAAAGCCATGACCCCTGCATTACCGGAAGATCAAAGTAAGCATTGTTCCCCTTCGGGATAATAGCTGGGCTCTGACAAACTCTTGGTAGATCCTCACTTCTCTTTTCCAGTAGGAAGGGTACACAGGTCTTTGGACACTCAGGAACACCCAATGTATATGGGAAGAATGGGAAAGCACAAGATCTAATACTCTGTTTAAAAGGTTTAACAAATAAAAGAACATTGCACTTACTGCCTCCAGTGTTAGCTCAAATGCATGTATCAAACACATATGCTGACTCTAGGCCTTAATGGTAACATGGCTTGGGGCATCCAAAGCCAGGGACTTCTTCCTAATGCTACGTGCATTTGAGCTAGCACTGGCGGCAGTGCTCTGTTTTGTAAGTGCAATATTTTTCTTTTATTTATTAAACCTTTTAAACTGAGAGCATTCTATCTTGTATACTTCCCTTTTCTTCACATATACATCAGGTGCTCCTGAGTGCTTGACCTGTGGAGTAAGGATCTGCCAAGAGTCTGTCAGCACCCAGCTATTTTCCCTGAGGGGAACACTGCTTACTTTGGCCATCTGGTAATGCAGGGTCATGGCTTTTAGGTGAGAGGCCAGTTTGTATGGTTGTGGAACATGTAGCACTTCTATTATTTGAATCGCAGTGGAGATTGCATATACTGATTGGACTTTAATTTACACTATCTGTGGACTATCATATTTTTTGCACATTACTGTATAATTGTATTGGATGTGTATAGAACTTTCTCTATCGCTCATTGACAGACGTAGTCTTCTTGATTCTCAAGAGCTGGGTTATGTTGTCTCCGCAGGAGTAGGACTAGGCAGAATGACAAAACGTTCTGGCTCCACCCTAGGGGGCAGTCCCTGAGGGTATATCCTCCCTCTCTCTGCTACAGGGAATCAGTTTTTTTCTGTCTAGTCAGGAGTAAGGACCTAAGTTCCTTGCTGGGATCTTTTGGTCCTGGCAAGACTTTTTTTCTTTAAGAAAAAGACATTTTTTAGGTAGTTTTCTCCAGTGTTTTTTTCCTGTGAGATCTTCAAGCAAAAATGCCGGACTGGGCGACACTTGTGGTCACCCCAGCCGGCCTACGAGCGCGTGCAGACCAGGCATTGCGCTTGGTCGGCCGCGACATATTCAAGTAAGTATGCGGGGCCGGGCGACGGGCTGGATGTGAGATCCAGTGGTCACCCCGGTTTCTGCCTAAAAGCGCGTGCAGACCAGTGCGCTGAGTCGGCCGCGACGGAGTCCCAGTAAAGGGACTGACTTTGCGAGTTAAAAGCTCGCTTGGACGCCAGGACCAGAGAGTCGAGGCGTCCACAAACCCCCACCTCGGTGGAGAGGGTATTATGAAGAGAGGGTGCCTGTCGGTTCGGTATGGTGAGTAAAACGTTCCCTTTTTTCCTCATTTATGAGGCAGTATATATTATGGGCCCCTCCATATATGGTCAGTATATATCTGACACTTACAAGTCCCCCTTGTAATACAGCATGTGTTTGTGGGAAGTGGACTTGGTTCAAGAGCTAACACTCTACCCAGCAGACTGTAACATTACAGCAAACATAGGAGGTATAATCCTACCTTATGTGCAGTGTATCTCTGTAGATCCATATGTCACCTCTCAGCAGAGTGCAGGTGGATGTGCTGGGAAGACGATATCGGCGGTCCGCCGCCATTTTGCCGTAGACCGAATGCATGTATGTCCTCAGGTCACGCCGGCCGCCATGTTTTTGGAGTCTTATGTCTCTTCTATGGGGGCGGCCATGTTTTGTGAGCCCAGCTTCCTCGTGGAGGGCTGGGAACGCCGGAAGGCGTACACAGGGGGCGGAGCCACGCCTTCTGCCCGGGAAAAAGCAAACAGCTCCTTCCAGTCTGTGTAAGACAGACGCTGGCTGCAGTTTGTTGGAAACTGCACTGCATCGGTTGGTGAGCCTTGGGGGTCCCTCTCTCTCTCTCTGGGATCGAGAAGCAGGTACTCTGAGGGGCGCTATTGCGCTAGGGGGAGACACACAAAAAAAAAAAAAAAAAAAAAAAAAGTTTTTTTGTTTATTGCTGGCAAAAGTGTCCTGTATTAACATGGACCCTGCCACTCATGTATTTCCTCCGGATCCCCTCGAGGGGTCTGCGGGATCCTCCAGCACCCCATTGACAATTGAATCTTTGTCAGCCATTATGGAAACTTTTGTGTCCCGGGTGGAAGTGGCTTGTCAGGGACAGGGCGCAAGAAAGCGACCCCCGCCTAACCCCTTATTATCTGAAACCTCGGATTCAGACTCTGAGCCTATTTCTGCAGTTGCAGGTACTTCATCTGGTATTGGTGTCTCGGGTCCTGTCTCTTCAGACAGTGAGGAGGATGTTTCGGCATCTGCCATAGCCCGAGAGGAAGCGTTGGTAAACGCACTCATTGTATCTGTTCAAGAGACTTTAAGGTTACAGGGTATTCCATCAGAAATAGCTGAAACTGAGATCCCTTTTGGGACTAAAAAGCGCATCAAAGTGGCAAAGGTTTTTCCATTGCCCAAATGTTTTGGCAATCCAATCGATGAAGAATGGCGTCTGCCAAAACGCACTTTTAATATTTCCAAACGCATTGACAGGCGTTATCCGTTTGAGGAAACCCTTATTAAGAAATGGACAGAACCACCTGTGGTGGATTCACCAATTGCTAGATTGAATAAAGCCACGGTTATTCCTTTAGAAGACGCTCCGTCTTTTAAAGATCCAGTGGATCGCAAGATAGAAGCTATGTCTCGCACCATGTTTTCCTTGATTGGATCAGCTTTCAGGCCAATAGTTGCTATTGGTCTGGTTTCGCAGGCTGTAACTGAATGGACCAAGTGGTTACGCCGGGACTTAGAAGAAGTCCCTCAGGCGGTATCAGATTTGTTGGAACAAATGATACAGGGGTTACAGTTTGTATGTGATGCGGCGTTAGACGCCACTCCATTAATGGCGCGAGCATCAGTCTCAGCAGTGGTTCTCAGGCGTACACTGTGGCTAAAAGGTTGGATAGCCAAGGTTCCAAAAAAGCATTGGCTAATATCCCCTTTTCAGGAGAACGTCTATTTGGAGCCAACTTAGATGAGATCATTAAGGATCTCACCGGTGGAAAAAGCACCTTTTTACCGCAAAATTTTAAAGGTAGAGGAACTCGTCAAAGACGAGGGCCTTCTTTTTCTGCTCACAAGAGGTTTTTTCGTCCAGCGGGTGAAAAAACTAAGTCCTCCAAGGTTCCTACAGGAGGCGTCAGGGGTCGTTGGTCGGGCAAGCAAAAGCCCGCCCCCTCCAGACCTGAAGATAAACCATCCAAAGCCTGAAGGTGCGCCCCCACCCATAACTGGGGTGGGGGGACGTCTTCGCCGGTTCCCGGATCCATGGCTTTCCAGAATCCCGGACAAATGGGTTTGCGAAGTCATAAAGTCAGGGTACAAGATCGAGTTTCGATCTCTCCCACCGGCGCGATTCTTCCCTTCCAATATCCGACTATCTCCGGATCGTCTAGAAGATCTGCGGAGAGCAGTCACAGATCTACTACAACAAGGAGTGGTAGTCCACGTTCCTTGAACAGAACGGTTTCAAGGGTTTTATTCAAACCTGTTTACAATACCCAGGAAAGAGGGCAAAGTGCGTCCAATTCTGGACTTAAGAGCACTCAATTCTTTCGTCAACATAAGAAGATTCAGAATGGAGTCCATTCGCACGGTAGCAGCCTTCCTGCATCCAGGGGATGTCCTAGCGTCCATAGACATCAAGGACGCCTATCTTCACATTCCCATTTTCGCAGGACATCAGCGTTTCCTACGCTTTTCCGTAGAGGAGAACCACTATCAGTTTGTGGCGTTACCTTTCGGTCTCGCCACGGCTCCGCGGGTCTTCACAAAAGTGTTGGCCCCAATGTTGGCACTTCTGCGCCAAAGAGGTATATCGATTCTAGGTTACCTAGACGATCTTCTGCTTCATGCAGAGTCTCCTCAGACCTTGCTACAAAACATAGAAATTACTATGATTTCTTTACAGGAATTCGGGTGGCTGGTGAACCAGCAAAAGTCTTTTCTGGTTCCCACCCAGAGGCTCGAATATCTGGGTCTAATTCTAGACACAGTCAGGACAAGAGTGTTTCTTCCGGTAGGGAAACTTCGAAAGATTCAATCAGCAGTCCAGTTGTTACTGTCCAACAGCTGGTCTTCCCTTCGGACTTGCATGAGGGTTCTGGGGTTGATGGTGGCTTCATTCGAAGCAGTCCCATTTGCCCAGTCCCATACCCGAATTCTTCAGCAAGAGATTCTCCTCAGATGGAATCGGAATCCGGAATCCCTGGACAATCAGATACGATTGAGCAAACAGACCAGAGAGTCTCTGGTTTGGTGGCTTCGGTCTCCAATGCTCAGCCAGGGAAAGTCATTTCTGCCAATATATTGGACGATAGTGACCACGGATGCCAGTCTATCCGGATGGGGAGGAATTCTCGGTCAATTATCTGCCCAGGGACTTTGGTCCCCGGAAGAATCCAGATTACCGATAAATGTATTGGAACTGAGAGCGATCAGACTTTGTCTGATTCACTGGACCGAGCAGCTCCAGGGCAGCCCGGTTCGGATCCAGTCGGACAATGCCACGGCCGTGGCTTATGTCAATCACCAGGGGGGCACCAAGAGTGTCCGAGCGGCCAAAGAAGTGGCTTGCATTCTTCGCTGGGCGGAACGATTTGTTCCAGCAATCTCTGCGGTGTTCATTCCGGGGGTGGAGAATTGGCAGGCAGATTATCTCAGCCGTCAGACCCTGGATCAGGGGGAATGGTCCCTCCATCCAGACGTTTTCCACCAGTTGTGCCTACGGTGGGGCACCCCGGATGTGGATCTGTTGGCATCACGATTCAACAGGAAAGTTCAGAGATTCGTGGCTCGCTCCCGCGATCCTCTAGCAGAAACCGCAGACGCACTGATCGCCCCGTGGGGGCAATACCAGCTAATATATGCCTTCCCTCCTCTCGCGTTACTGCCAAGACTTCTTCGCAGGGTAGAGGAGGAAGGAATCCCAGTAATCCTGGTAGCTCCGGACTGGCCTCGTCGAGCTTGGTACGCCGACATGGTCAGACTGGTGGCGGACGTCCCGTGGAGACTTCCTCTCAGAGAGGATCTACTGTCTCAGGGACCGATCCTCCATCCTGCTTTACGATCGCTGGCTTTAACGGCCTGGCTATTGAGACCCAGGTGCTGAAGGACAAAGGTTTGTCAGCTTCAGTTATTCCTACTCTAGTTGAAGCAAGGAAAGCGACTTCCAGAAAGATTTATCATCGCACATGGAAGTCCTACATTGCATGGTGTGAACCTTTGGGGTTCCGTCCTCGGTCTTATTCGATTAGTCGAATATTGGCTTTTCTGCAACAAGGGGTTGAGCAGAAACTGGCCTTGAGTACTATCAAGGGTCAGGTCTCAGCATTAGCCATCTTCTTTCAGAAGCCTTTGGCTACTTATTCCTTGGTGCGGAATTTCATCCAGGGGGTGCGACATCTGGCTCCGCCAGTGCACGCGCCGTTACCCCCCTGGGATCTTAATTTAGTGTTGTCGGTTCTTCAGAAACCTCCCTTTGAAGATATTAGGGAGATTCCTCTACCCACGTTGTCCCAGAAGGTGGCCTTCTTGGTGGCTATTACTTCTGCACGCAGGGTGTCAGAACTGGCCGCATTATCTTGTCGTTCACCATATCTGGTGGTTCATAGAGATAAGGTGGTTCTTCGTCCGAATCCATCCTTCCTACCAAAAGTAGTTTCAGAATTTCATCTGAATGAAGAAATTGTATTACCTTCCCTGTGTCCTAAGCCCAGTCATCCTCGGGAATTTGCTTTGCACTCCTTGGATGTGGTCCGGGCGATCAGGGTATACTTGAAAACGACACTCGTTTCGCAAGACGGATTCACTTTTTGTGATCCCAGATGGACCCAAAAAGGGGTTGCCTGCATCTGCCGCGACCATTTCCAGATGGATCAGACAGACGGTAGTGCAGGCTTATTCTATTAAGGGTCGGGAGCCCCCGTTCCCTGTTAAGGCGCACTCCACTCGGGCACTTAGTGCGTCATGGGCCTTTCGCCATCAGGCGTCAGTGGTCCAGGTGTGCAAGGCGGCTACCTGGTCGTCGGTGCATACCTTCTCTAAACATTATAAAGTTGATGTAATGGCATCGTCTGATGCCTCATTTGGCCGCAAGGTTTTGCAGGCCGCAATTTGAGGAGACCAGTGGTCTACCTCGAGGGTTTTTTCCGTTGGAAAATTTTTTCTTTAGTCTCATTCTTTGTTTATAATGAGCCTTTAAAACTTCTAGTTTGGCACCGGTTGGGCCTACTAGATTGGATTTGATTTTGTCAATCCCACCCCTCATTTGTGGCACTGCTTCTGGATGTCCCAGCTCTTGAGAATCAAGAAGACTACGTCTGTCAATGAGCGATAGAGAAAAATGGATTTTTGTAAGAACTTACCGTAAAATCCTTTTCTCTTAAGCTCATTGACAGACGTAGTACCCGCCCCTCTATCATTGAGTTGGGTTGGGTTAATTTCTCTGTACTGCTTTAAACAGAACTGATTCCCTGTAGCAGAGAGAGGGAGGATATACCCTCAGGGACTGCCCCCTAGGGTGGAGCCAGAACGTTTTGTCATTCTGCCTAGTCCTACTCCTGCGGAGACAACATAACCCAGCTCTTGAGAATCAAGAAGACTACGTCTGTCAATGAGCTTAAGAGAAAAGGATTTTACGGTAAGTTCTTACAAAAATCCATTTTTTTTGGTATTGATATTCAGTACAAGAGACTTATTTTTGTTGTGCTGCACTGTTTTCTATTTATTTATGGAGAGGGCTATTATGTGGTAGGAGGGGGGAGAGTTGTGTTATGGAACCTGACAAACCCCAAAAGGTGTTAATTTTCTATCAAGATAAAAGGCACATTGCAATAAATCCATGGTTAAGCTAAACCCTGCAAGTAAGCATTTAAAATACATGATTTTCTGTGCTTTTACCTGCAATTGTTTGTTGGTGACAGGATCTCTTTAAAGATGGAATTTCGGAGTATTGTTGTAGTTCTTAGGCTAGGTTCACAGTAATGGTTTCCATGCAGCTGCGTTTGCACGAGCACAGCAGCCCAGTTACCAGCGGGAAGTACTGGGGAAAGGTCCCTGCACCTTTTCCAAAATTGCAGCCACAGGGAAACTGCATAGTGCTATGCGTTTCCCAGTACAGGAAAACACATTGCAGTTTCCAATGCATGGGGGTCCTTTACCACTTTACACTGGGAGGACATCCCATGACATCCTCGGGTTTCATTAGTAATTCCAGGATGATGCCTGCACCTACAGGCATTATCCCGTTATGTATCTCTTCAGCCAGTAATTATTTTAGGCAGAAGTGATCTGAATGGCTAATTAGCCACTCAATCACTTTTGCGGGTGGTTGAAGGGGTAACACCCCCCCCCTCCCATGAACCCTGCCTTTCTGAGCTCTGTGATGGGGCGGTAGAGCCATTGTTGCACTGAATAGAGAGGAACTGACGTTGTTCCTCCCTCTCTATCTGTAGCCCCAGAAACTGGGAGCCATGAGTCACTTCCAGTTCTGTCTTTTTGTTTATCTGGCCACCAGCGACCAGGAAAACAGACGATCAGACCGATCTGTGTCTAATCAGATGCATAGGAGTCTAGTGGAGAGATTTTGGGTCTAATAGATCCCAGATCTTGCCACAAAGAGGACCTGTCATATTCCATACTGCCACAAAGGATTGTTGTTCATCGCTTGTGATAGCAATAAAGTTAATAAAAAAAAAAAAATTGTATAAAATAATTTAAAAAATATTTAAAATGCCCAGCTCCCACTGTGTTTATGCGCAAATGCCCATGAATACGTTACTCCCGCACGCATATGTAAACAGTGATTGCACCACATGTGAGGTATTGTCGCAAACATCAGAGCAATATAAATAATTTTAGCACCAGACCCCCTGTGCAACTTTAAACTGGTGACCTGTAAAGACGTTTAAAGCATCGCCTATGGAAAATTTTAAGAACCATAGTTTGCCGCCATTCCACAGGCAGACGCACTTTTAAAGCGTGATATGTTGGGTATCTATTTACTCAGTGTAACATAAGTTCACCTAATTTTTTTTTTCTGAGCTCTGTCAGGCTTTAAAATTCTGGGCTTTAAATGGCAGTGGAGAGAGGGCCACCGATAAACAGGTACAGCATATGTAGATTTTGTCTCATTTCTGTGTATTACCTGAGGCCTGACTCTTCACTAGGTATGCAAGGTTTTACAACCACTTTAACAGCAGCTAATTTTTGTTGTGCAATTTACATGCAGTCCTGCACCCAATGTTCCAGTTAGGAGAATATCAAAGTTTTAGTTCCATCTTAAGTCTTAATGTGATCATTGTTGGTATCATGATTTTATGATTTCTGGCTCATTTCAGTAAATGTTGGACACTGAATAAAGCAATATACTATATTCTTTTTATGCAGCAACGTGTTATGGCCTGCTTCCGGGCCTGGGAAGACTGGGCTATTTATCCTGAACCCTTTTTAATCAAGCTGCAAAATATTTTCCTTGGTCTTGTAAATATTGATGAGAAGGAAACTGAGGTAAGTGCATATAATTAATGAGCGCTTACAGAGAGTAAGCCAGTGTATAAAAATTCACTGGACTTTCTCAGTTTGGACTGTGTGACCATGGATTGCTCACATCTGTTTTAAATTGTAAACCAATCCTGGTGGCAGGATAAAGATTAGCTGAAATAGATTTGCAATGCTTGTATTCCCATAAAAAAGTACCCTCCTTTTTGTGTGCATGCTTGCAAGTCTTTGTAAGCAGCACGCTAGTAAAATATAAGAGAAATATCAGTCTTTTTTCTTTGTCCATTAAATACGACAATAGTAGACAATTCTCTTGTGCTCATAGGAAGTAATAGATGATTTGGATGGTGCTCCAATTGAAGAAGAGTTAGACGGGGCTCCACTGGAAGATGTGGATGGAATTCCACTTGATGGAGCTCCACTTGACGACTTGGATGGCGTGCCTATAAAATCTCTTGATGATGATCTGGATGGAGTTCCACGTAAGCGAGAATTTCTCTTAATACTGCTTCAAAATCAAACTTGTTTATTGAGAGTCTGAGTGCTGACATCCTGTATTTTTTTTTTTTTTTTTTTATATATTCAAAGTGGACATTTCTGAGGATTCTAAAAAAAATGAGCCAATTTTTAAAGTAGCACCATCTAAATGGGAGGCTGTAGATGAATCGGAGCTGGAGTCACAAGGTAATTATAACTAAGGAAATGCTCTACACCTGGGGTCTCAAACTGGCGGCCCTCCAGCTGTTGCGGAACTACAGGTCCCGTCGTTCCTATGGGAGTCATGCTTGTAACTATCAGCCTTGCTATGCATTATGGTAATTCAGGGCTCGACAAACCCCGGCGCCAGGTCGCATTTGCGACTAGAATTAGCGACCTGGCGCCTGTGGTGCCCTGCAGGAGGTGTCCTGTCCCTTTTGCGCCCCACCTCCTCCCCAAGTGCACGGACTTCGTCCGAAAATTGAGGCCCCGGCTTTTCATCCTTCTTCTGTGAGATGAGAGAGGCTTCCAATGGGGAACTGGCACCCTCTTGTGGTGGCCGGGAGTAATGACTTTCCACTGCCTGTTCTCAATGCATTCTCATCTCCTTCCTAAGAGGAAATGAGGGAAGTTTTTGCAGGCTTCATCTCCCTGTCCACTTACCTTTGCTTAAAGGAGAGTGGACAGGGAGTGTGGTTATTATTATTATTATTAATTTTTTAAATTTAAAAAAAATAAATCATTTTTTCTTTTTTTTTCTTTTTTTTCCTCGTCGCCATGCCACAGCCTGTCAGTTTTTCAGGCAGACCTGATCTGACCCTTCATTCTCCTCTATGGAGCAGTAACCTGTCCGCCAAAAACAGACGGATGGTGGTTCTATTTTCTATCCATCCCGTGGATCGGATGGACAGAGACAGACAGTCTGTTTCCATCCAATTGCGCTATAGAGAAGAGTGGAGTTCTAGTCGTATTTATGTGTAAATTTAGTATCCATTTTATTAAAGCTTGGTTGTTTAATAAAATAAAAAACTGGCTCCTTACTTTTTTAGCTGGCTCCTAGATTTCAGGCAAATTTGTCAAGCCCTGTGGTAATTGTAGTTCTGCCATAGCTGGAGGGCTACCAGTTTGAGACCCCTGCTCTACACTGTCATGGAGGGGAGTAACCAACACTTTGTTCACATCTGGGCGTTGAATGATTTTCTATGTATGTGAAGTATGGGATAATGTAATGACTAAAATAAAAAGTGTAGGAATACAATGTTATGTTACCAAATTAAATTTCATTTTGCTTAATTTTAGCTGTCACCACATCCAAGTGGGAATTGTTTGACCAGCATGAAGAGTCCGATGAGGAAGAAAATCAAAAGTATGTAAAGGACACTTATTGCAGTTAACTTTACACAAACAATGGTTCCATAGATTTGGTCTTGCTAAGCACAAGTGGAAATCTATTTGATTTGTTGCCAGCGCCATTTGTGCAACCTAAGAACCTACCAAAGGATTTATGTAAAGAAACTGCCAGAGAAATCAATCTACTTGGCTGTAGACTTTTTTTTTTTTTTATGAAGCATTGTTTTTCTCCTAATTCATCTTAAAATAGTAGAATAATTAAGTTCTACACATGCGTGATTCTAGTCATGGGAGGTGTCCGTTTGATTTATCTTGCACCCTTGCATAAATATTTTTTTTTAATCTTTTGTACAGAAAAGTGTTGGAAAAAATGTGTACAGCCTGTAAATAAGTCTGTTCTGTCATGTCATATAACCTCACTCTTAGGCCTTTTGCACATGGGGAATCTGGCTACTGTGCGTGCAATCCCAGTGTTTGTGTTCCCGTGAGGCACGAGTGGAGTGTCTAGCCTAGGTACACTAAAATGGCGGGATTAAAGGCACAGCAGCTAGATGCCTCTTGTGTAATCAGCTTTAGGTCGCCACATGGGGAGACCTGCTGGAAAGAAAAATTGGAATTAATCTCCTTGTAAGAGTTGGGGAATTTCAATTACAGAACCCCTGCAGGGATTGATCCCATGCAGCTTTCTTCTAATTCTGCAGCTAGTGTGGTCAAAGCTTCAACAGGCTTTAGCAAGGGGGCCGTGCTTGAACCCCTGAACATGTTATGGGAGCTGTCATTACTGTTTTTAACGATGTACACCCTAGGGTTGTCCCTTTTTTAAATCTTTATTATTGCTTTTGTATTTGTAGAATCACTAAGCCTGAGCAAGCATTCAGTAATGTTAGATGCTTGTTCAAGGTTACAGATTAAAAACTTGAGGAGGAGTAGGTATGCCAGCTCAGGACCTTGTTTCTACCAAAACTTGTCAGCATCAATATTTTGTAGCATGAAAGTCTTTCTAATGCTTTATAATCATGCATATGTTTGCTTCATTATAGTCAAGATGAGGAGAGTGATGATGAAGAGGATACACAGAGTTCTAAATCGGAGGACCAACATTACTACTCCAACCCAATTAGAGATGATATGTCTGATTCTAAATCATTTAAATATTCTGAAATGAGTGAAGAAAAACGTGCCAAACTTAGAGAAATTGAGGTTGGTAAAAATTACAGCTTCTATTTTTTTTCAGCTTTGCTCCTTTATTTACATTGACCCTAATCTGCCATGGATTAGCTTTTCCTACAACACTACTTCTTAAAGATCATAAAGATGGAACAATAGCAATAAAGGTGAAGGAGTTCAATCGCTTTATTGGTCATATATAACAGCCAACATGTTTCAGGGGCTAACACACTCCCCCTGCATTAATGCTACCAAATAAAAGGAATATAAAAAATAATTATATTTAAATATATATTTGTTGAATATATGTTGAAGTTTATTAAAGTTACAATAAAATGTATAAGAGTCAAAATGTATAGGAGTCAAAAGGTAACCATCAACAACTCCACTGTATTACATAAAATCAGGCAAGCCTATATTCAACATGAGGCATGCTGATAACATACATATATTTGCTAGAATTCACATTACAAACATAGGCCCTGAGGCTGAGTGTTTGCCAAATGTAAAATACTGGGAAAATGGGTTATAAAATCCAAAAAAAAAAACATCATGATTATTACCTGGAGTCTGAGGGGTATAATAAGAGACTGACACTCTTGGTGGAAAGAGGGAAAGAAACCGAGAAGGGAGAGATAGGGAGGAAAGGTAGAGCAGAAAATCAGTGAGCTACAAGTTTGGTCCGTCCAGTTATGAGTCCAATCTTGAACTATGGGGAGAAAAGGTGCCCGGCTGGCACCCTGTGTAAAAAGGGGTTTTCAAGCTGTCTTCTGGTGAGGAGAAAACTGAAGGAAAAAAAAAAAACCTCAAGCTTCAAGGGGAGCCCCGGTGGCAGCAAAATCACGAGGCATCTATAACCAAAGCCGTCTTTTAAGCTATTCAGAAGTGGTTTAGCATATCTAGCTGTACCATAAGATAGTGAACTTATCCCAGGAGTCCAATTCCCTTGCCTGCATCACCTCCATGAACATGATATGGTTAGTTGTGTCCACCTAATGTGCTACCTCCTTCATTCAATAGTCAGACTCTCGGGTATCCCTTGGTTCCCCTGGCCTCTCGGGTATACCAGCCCCCCCCCCCCTCCACCTCTGGGTTCTGCAAGGGGGGGAGAGAGTCTCTCTGGTGGGGTCTCCTTCCAGGGACTCTCTGATCCCTTTTTTATGCTGACAGCCCCCCTGAAGACCACATGGCGCACCGTGGGGGCCGCCATTTTGCTGTAGACCTTTTGCTCTGCATTAATGTAAAATTTTTCTTCTTTGCAATGCATGGGCATCCATTTTTTGTTAGTTACCGACAGGAATGCATGGGTCGGCCATTTTCTTGTAGTCCATGATCGCTGGACAGCAATGAGCGACACTAAAAACTCTATACATGATCCAGGTGCTTTTCCACTTCCTGTGTCAGATCCTTCTTTCTGCTGCACAACGTTTCTGGAAGGTATTCTTCACTCACACTGCTGACAGACTGTGTTAAGCTGGGACTTGCAGTACCGCTATTGCAGCGGTGTGATCGCGTTTTTGCTACTTTTTAAAAGTGACACTGCATCTTTTTATTTTTAGTGTAAATGGAGTCCCGGGACAAAATCTCACCTACAGGCCCCCTCTGGGTTTCAGCCCTTGTCGGCTTTTACAGCAGTTTTGGAAAGCCTGGTGTCAAAAGTGGATTTAGTGTTTAAAAGTACCGCTAGCCATAAGCGCCCTTTGCCTTCGCCTCCCTCTTCACATTCTGAGGCAGATATGGCAGCCCCAGACGCATCCCACTTTGTTGGCTCTGTGTCATCGCATTCTGATGACGAAGAGAACATGTCCTCGTCTGCTCCCCTGCGGGAAAGCGCATTGGTCAAAGCACTTATAGCTTTCGCATGCTCCGAAAGCGGTTAGCGCCCCCCCCCCCCCCCCCGCGCCATCATCGTTCATGCGGCCCTCCAGTTACTATGCGCTTCACCGCTGCCTCGATCAGAAGTGAGTCCCTGATTGGTTCTCTAGTATCATCTCTCGGCTGCTGCTGGCCAGTCTCGGAAAAACCGTGGACCCAGAAGGACGCCTACCTCCTATGCAGATAGACCAATACACCATGTAAAATGTGTCAATAAAAATATTAAGCATCTGCTCCACAGTGGCGCCTTTTTGTTTTTTCTGCCTGTTCGTGGGACTGTGGCTTCGGCCTACAAAGAGTAAGCGCTGCATTTGTGCATCCTTGCCATCCATCCCAGTCCGGCTGCACCTCCATCATGACTGCCTGACCTGAAACTTTATCCCCAAGAAGGAGCGCCCATTAATCTTCTTTCTCCAGTATATTGGTCAAATTAAATAGTTAACTTGATGAGGGGGAAACGCAGTTTCAGCTAACGACGTTAGTGTGTAGCAATGCTGGGGAAATGCAGTTTTAGGCCCCTTTCACACATTCTGGTCCGTCGGCGGACTCCGTTTATCTCAGCAGGTGGCAGCTGTGTCTCTGCGCTGTGTGCGGAGACAGAGCTGTCAGGTCCCGCATTTCTCCATGGTGGAATCGGATGGGAACGGACCGTCTGTCCGTTCTCATCCGATCTGCTGGAAGGATGGCAAATAGGGTTTCCATCTGTCCAGATTTATCGGATCGGATGTCAGCGGACATGTCTCCGCTGACATTCGATGCCCCATAGAGATTCATGGGGCATCAATTCAGATCCGCCAAAAAAACGGACAGGCGGATCTGAACGGTCCGCCTGTGTGAAAAGGGCCTTAAAAATGTATGGCTTAATTATGAAAAGTATGAGAGGTGGTTGGAGAAAGATCAGGACCCGGGACTTGCTAAATTTACACTGTCGTAAAACGTTTGAAATTTCAAACATGAGAGAGGCAGCGCTGTCTAGCCACGCTAAAGGTGCAAAGCACCAGTCTACAACTGCGTGCTCGACAGTTTCCAATCCGATTGCTGGCTTTTTCGCCCGTGCGCCTGAAGTGGCACCGGCTCCCAGCTTACTTACGAAGCCATGGAATTTTATTGGTAAAAATGTGTATGAACCCTGCTGGGGTACCTGGACGGTTTCCTGTTGAGGGCGGACTCTCATTCAGCCCTGTTGGGCGACTTGACGATCACTGTCCGAACACTGCAAGAGTTAGGAACATCAATTTAAAAAAATCCGCCCTGATACCTTCACTGAGATTGGATTATCTGGCTCTGACTCTGGATTCTACTTTAACAAGGGTCTTTCTTCCCCCGGAAAAGCTGGAGAAGTTGCAGGGGGAGATACGGTTGCTGTTGGAAAACAATCTTTCCTCTCTGTGGACTTTCATGCGGGCCTTGGGCCTAATGGTATCTTTTGAGGCGGTTCCGTTTGCTCAGTTCCACGCAAGACCCTTACAAAGGGAGATTCTTGTAAAGTAGAACAAGGATCCCCAGTCCTTGGACACCTTGATTCGGTTGAGTCGCAACACAAAATCTGCTCTTCTATGGTGGCTTCACTTGTCAGCACTATGCCAAGGCAAATCCTTCCTTCCATTGTATTGGACAGTGGTAACCACAGACACCAGCCTGTCAGGCTGGGGGTGGAGTGCTCGGGAGGCTCTGCGCCCAGGGATTCTGGACAGTGGAAAAGTCCAAGCTGCCAATAAATATCTTTGAGCTCAGAATGATAAAGCTTTACCTGAGTCACTGGACAACTCATCTGCAAGGTTTTCCGGTCCCGATTCAATCAGGCAATGCGACAGCCGTGGTGTATATCAATAACCAAGGGGGCACCAAGAATGTCTGTCTTGGCGGTCCAGGAGGTGGCCGAGGTTCTGGATTGGGTGGAGAAGTTTGTTCCAGCTCTCTGCTGTGCACATCACCGGTGTGGACAACTGGCAGGCAGATTACCTTAGTCGTCAGGTGTTGGATAAGGGGGAGTGGTCCCTGCACCCGGAGGTATTTCATCTCCTGTGTGTCCGTGGGGGATGCCCTATGTCGACCGGTTTGTTTCTCGACTCAACAAGAAGGTACAGAGGTTTGTAGCCAGGGCAAGGGATTCTCTGGCCGACGCCACAGACACACTGGTGGCTCCTTGTGCTCAGTATCGGCTGATCTATGCATTACCTCCGCTGAAACTCCTGCAGAGGCTTCTGCGCAGAATAGAGGTGGAAAGGATTCCGGTCATTCTGGTGGCCCCAGACTGGCCTCGCCGGGCTTGGTATGCGAACCTGGTAAAGTTAGTTGCAGATGCTCCTTTGAGACTTCCTCTCAAGGGCCGATCTTACATCCTACTTTACAGTCGCTGGCTTTAACCGCGTGGCTATTGAATGCCAGGTATTAATGGATAGGGGTCTTTCTGACTTTGTGATTCCTACACTATTGAAGGCCAGGAAGTCTACTTCCAGGAAGATCGTACGTGGAAATCGCACATTTCTTGGTGTGAATCGCTGAAAGTGCACCCTCGCATGTTCTCGGTAGCTAGGGTTTTGACCTTTCTTCAAAAAAGGGGTTGAACAGCGTTTGGCTTTAGGCTCCATCAAAGGTCAAGTGTCTGCTTTGGCTATTTTTTTCCAACGTCCTTTAGCTACGCATGCCCTGATTCAGACTTTTGTTCAGGGGGGGGGGGGGGGCGTCATATGGCTCATCCGGGACGATCCCCTCTGCCGCCGTGGGATCTGAATTTGGTGTTCTCTGTTCTTCAAAAACCTCCTTTTGAAAACATTATGGAGATTCCTCTGCTTATTTTATCTCAGAAGGTTGCCTATTTGGTGGCTATCACTTCTGCTCCCAGGGTATCTGAATTGGCGACATTGTCCTGGTGGTTTGCAGAGAAGGGTGGTACTTCGACCTAATCAGTCGTTTCTTCCTAAGGTGGTTTCTGATTAACATTTGAATGAAGACATTGTGCTACCTTCACTCTGTCCTAAGCATCCCAAGGAAATTGCTTTGCATTATTTGGATGTGGTTTGGGCAATTAGAGTTTACTTGGTGGCTATTGAATCTTTCAGGAAATCTGACTCTTGGTCCTTACCGAAGGACCTCAAAGGATTGGCTGCCTCTGCTGCGACCATATCCAGATGGATCAGGCAGATGGTATTTTCAGGCTTATTTACTAAAGGGTCAGGTTCCTCCTTTCCCAGTGAAGGCGCATTCTACTTGAGCGCTGAGTGCCTCTTGGGCTTTTCGCCATCAGGCGTCAGTGATGCAAGGCGGCAACTTGGTCATCGGTGCACACGTTCACAAAATTCTACAAGGTAGATGTGTTGGCATCTTCGGATGCCTCTTTGGCTGCAAGGTTTTGCAGGCTGCTGTCTAAAAGAGAACTTTTTTTTCTCTTTGAGGGTGTATGTTTTTTCTATGTGAGCGCCAGTTGTTCTGGTTGATCTCCTTGTTACCTGGCTGGCTACGTTTAGCCTTGGGGAATTACATTATTCATTGTGTTGTTTTTTCCCACCCCCTCATGCAAATACTGCTTTTTGATGTCCCAATGGTCAAGAAGATATGAAGCTATGTCTGTCAATGAACGATGGAGAAAACTGGGTTTTTGACTTACTGTAAAATCCTTTTTCTCTGAAGTTCATTGACAGACGCAGCACCCGCCCCTCTATGAGTGGAATGGGGTTGTTGTCTTCTAAATACTGCTTGCAACGAAACTGAGGGCTGTAGCAGAGTGTGTGGGGTTATGCCTGCAGGGACTGCCCCAATGGGCGTGGTGAAGTTTTTTTCCTGCCTAGTGTCCTACTCCTGTAGGGGGCAGCATAACCCATTGATCAAGAAGATACGAAGCTGTGTCTGTCAATGAACTTCAGAGAAAAGGATTTTATGGTAAGTCAATCCATTTTTTTCTCCTGTGTATAGCTGGAGACTGAGGATTTGTGTGTATACAAAAAAGCAGTATGCCATTCCTCGGGAGTGATCTCTCTCCCCCAGATCCCTGGACCACAATCTGGTAAATGTAGGGAGTGAGCAATAAGTGAACTGTAGTACTGATTTGAACACTGTAGAGATTGTGGGGCGAGGAAGGTCTGAGAGGAGACATAGTTTTTTTTTTTTAAGTTAGTAAGAGGTCTGTTCACAGTAGCAGACACGTGAAGGGTCTTGCCGAACGTCAGTTGATGTTTCGAAAGCCAGTTCAGGGAGAGCGCCTCATTTAAGGTACAAAAGATCTAGCCAAAGGCCAGTCTGACCCTTCATATGTACCGAAGGCGGTCACCCATGAGTTAAAGGGTTCGAATGATGGGCTCGAATTGTTTGAGAGCAAGAAGAGCGTAAGGGCCTCCCCGAAAGTACCATTTACATAACGTGGCTATTGTGAGTAGAGAACAAAGGTGCGCAATAAGTTATACTAATACCAGAGTGGAGCCCTCAAATCCACTAGAGACCTGTCCTGCTCCACCATCGTGGATGCTTTCCTGAGGGGAGCATGGAAACCATTCTGACATTTGTGAGAGCAAGGCAAGGAAGGGCATGATATAATTTGAAATCTGGGAGCCCAACCCCACCAGACACTTTAGGTTTACATAAAACCTAATAGTTGATACGTGATTATCTTATCTATGGTGCCATACAAATTGTATAGCTAAGGAGCGAAGGGTTCTGAAAAAAGAGGCTGGAACCGAGAAAGGAGTGGTCTGGAATATGTATAATAATTTAGGGAGGATGTCCATTTTTAAAATGTTAAGTTTGCCGAACCAAGGAAGGTTCGTGTTATGCCATGTTTCTAGCGAACAACATATATGGGTAAAAAGTGGACTATAGTTTAATGTGTAAAAATCTTTGAGTCGAGAGGGTATTGCTGTCCCTAGGTAGGTTATATGTCTGTGTTGCTAAAAAAAATGGAAAATTGGACTGTAAGGTAGGGAGGGACCCATTCAATGCTTCAGTTTTGGCAAGATTTAGTTTAAATTTGCTGTATGATCCGAATCGCTTTATTTCGGCTAAGATAGAGGGGTACTGATGTGAGGTTGTTATGTAGATGAGTAGGTCGTCTGAGTATAGCGAGAGTTTACAGTGCATGGATAGGGTTCGGATGCCATTAATTGAGGGGTTCTGACGTATTGCCCTTAAGAAATGTTCTCAGACAATTACAAATAAAAAGGGTGATAAAGTGCATCCCCGACTGGTCCCGTTGGCAATGGGGAATGGGTAGTTGCAGATGGTAAGGAGTACGACATAATACAGGAAAGCATCCTGGGGTCCATTCTAACTTGCTCCAGGGATTGGCGGAGGAGGTCCAATTCACATGGTCAAAAGCCTTCTCTGCATCAAATGAGAGAAGGCAGGCTGGGATCTTAAGATCTTGTGCGTAAGATACCAGTTGTATAGTCTTAGTGTTATCCCTAGCTTTGCGTCTGAGTATGAGACCCATCTGGCCTTTATAAAGTCTGGTAGCAAGGGCGAGAGGCGATTGGCTAACACTTTGGCAAATAATTTTAAGTCTAGGTCGAGAAGTGAGACGGGCCGATAATTGCTAAAGGATGATGTATCCTACCTGGCTTGGCTTCTGCAAGCGCAGATTGTGGTGCTTCCTGAGTGGATGGGAGATGTGAGTCATCGATTTAAATGTATATATATATATGTGTGTGTGTATGTGTATATATTATATGTATATATATATATATACACACACACACACATTCCAAAAAAATCCATAACTTAATCATGATAAAAGTATATTTAGCTTAAAAAGGTGCTTCGAACTGAAACATATCACATGAAAAAAGCTTTTAGCTTTAAACTGTGTTGCATATACACTGATCAGCCATAACATTATGACCACTAACAGGTAAAGGGAAAATCTCGTTACAATTGCATCTGAAAATTGGTGGGATATATTGAGCAGCAAAAGAACATGTTGTCAATGAAGTTGATGTGGTGAAAGCAAAAAAAAAAAAATGGGCATTGCAGTTTGTTGTTTATGGGGCTGTGATGCCCATGATGGCCCATGTCCACAGCCAAAAGCTTCTACAATGGTCACATGAACCTCAGAACTGAACTACGGAGCAATTAAAGAAGGTGGCCTGGTCTGATGAATCCTGTTTTTTTTCTTTTATATCATGTGGATGGCCCTCACTTAACTGGGGAAGAGTTGGCACCAGGATGCTGTATAAGAAGGCAAGTCGGCAGAGGCAGTGTGATGCTTTGGGCAATGTTGTGCTGAGAAACCTTGGGTCCAGCCATTCATGTGGATGTTACTTTGGTGTCCATGCCTCAATGGGTCAGGGCTGTTTTAGCAATAGGGGCCACACTCCATATTAGGTGGGTGGTCATAATGTTATGACTAATCAGTGTACATTTGTTTAAACTCTGTAGCAAAACATACTTAAGCCAGCAGATATGTTTATGTATAGGCTGTGATTTATAATAGAAGGTAAAACAACCTCACATAAGTAGAAAATCGAGCACACCTTAGAAACTGTTATCAAGGCTTAAAGTGTTTCTAAAGCCTTAGGGTTTTTTACCTAATGCATTCTATGCATTAAGGTAAAAAACACCTGATTGAGAGGTTCCCCCGCAGCCCCCTTTATACTTACCTGAGTGTGATCTCGTTTTAGCGATGTGCACAAGAGCAGTGGCTCTCCTGATTCTGTCCTTCCTCACTGGGCAGGTTGTCAATCAAATCCTATGATGAGGGAGCAGTGGGGCAGGTTAGTGCCTTGCTGTCCTTGTCAATAGAGGCACACAGCGAGGCTCAGAAGTGAGCCCGTACAAGTGCCCCCAAAGAAAGAGGCGTTTTATTGGAGCAATCAGCAGGAGGAGGAGCCACGAGCAACGGCGAGGGACCCAAGGAGGATTGGGGCTGTGCAAAACCATTGCACAGAGCAGGAAAGCATGGCATGTTTATCATCTGTTTAGCCATGGGATTTTTTTTGCTGTTCCCACCCCTTACGTTTAACACTGCTTTGAGATGTCCCAATGGTTATGAAGATTAGAAGCTGTGTCCGTCAATGAAAGAGAAAATGGGATTTTAGACTTACCCTAAAATCCATTTTTCTGATGTTCATTGACGACACAGCACCCACCCCTGTGTGGAGTTGTAATTCTTCGGACACTGCTTGTAACAAAACGGATTACCTATTGCAGAGACAGGGCATATACCCCCTGGGACTACCCTTAGGCATAGCCAGATTCTTTCTGCCTAGTACCCTACTCCTGTTGGGGGCAGTATAACCCAATGATTATGAAGATCAGGAGCTGTGTCCGTCAACATCAGAGAAATGGATTTTATGGTAAGTCAAAAATCTCATTTTTTTTTATTTTTGTACCTAACCCATACCTCTGCCCCGACACTAACCTAGATCAAGCCTTGATTTTTTTTTTTTTTTTTTTTTTTTTTTTTACACCTTTGTTCAGTTTTTTCCTCTAGCAAGGATCGAACACACCTAGGGCCTGTGCTTATGCAAATTAAGTGGAAGGCTGTCTGTTTGAATGGTCTCATGCTATGCAACCTTAACACATGGTCCTACAAGGCACACCCCAGCGCTGAACACACAAAGCAGTACTGAAGGCAATAGATTATTTGGTAATTTTTTCCCTAGCTTTTATTATCTTGCTTTATTTGGCCTTATAGACACCATTGTTATCAACCTTTTACATTATTTAAATTTCAGTCTTTTTTTCCACCTTGCTGCCAGAAGTTTCTTCCTGGCTAGTAAAAGACTCCTAACCAGGTATTCCCGGCTGCCATTTTCTGCCAGGACCCAAGCTGATTGTTTGCTGTCTCACCTGTTGCCAGATACCTCTGAGAGACGGCCACAGAGACTTGGTTAGTGCCTGGGTTAATGCAATTTCTTCATACTGGACACACTGAACCCTTCAGTTTGCATCCATTTCCGTGAATTCCCTCCAGGGGTAGTAATGTGGAGTACCAGTGTTTGGTACTCCACATTACTGTGGGAGTGGGAGCACATGGAACAAATAGTGAAAATTCTGCTGCACATACTGAGGAAGCTCCAAGTACTTCTAGATTGACAGCTATTTCCTTTTTCCAGAGCAAGGTATTAGCATAGACATTGCTCCAGCTCTCTGATTCCAGCTACTTCAGATTCAATGATGCACATAAGCCCATCTGACTTAAAGCGGTTGTAAAGACTAGTTTTTTGCAAAGACAGTGGTTTTGCACAGAGCAGCCTGGAATCTCCTCTTCTCGAGTCCCTCTTCTGTGATCCTGGCCCCTCCCTCCTGTTGAGTTCCCCCGCAGCAAGCAGCTTGCTATGGGGACACCCGAGCCAAGTCACAGCTCCCTGTGTCCCATTCAAACATGGAGCCCAGTCCCGCCCCCTTTCTCTTCTGATTGGCTAACTGACTGACAGCAGCGGCAGCCAATGGCACCACTGCTTTGTCTCAGCCAATCGGGGGAGAATCTTGGACGGCTGACACACTCGTGGACATCTTTGGACAGGGAGTAACCTCTGGTAAATGTTAGGGGGGTTGCTGCACACAGGAGGTTTTTTATCTTAATGCGTAGAACGCATTAAGATAAAAAACCTTCTGTCATTACAACTCCTTTAAGCAGAATTCTCTGCCACTGTGTCTGATCTAGTCCAGAGGCCATCACCGATACTGGAAATGACGGGTGCCACCAGCTTAAAACTCTTTTCAGACGACTCCTCTGCCTAAATTCATGCATTAAAAACTGAATTGCATGGTCCACCAACATTTGTAGAAGACGTGCTACTCTGCTTAAGGCTGCTGAAGATTTTTAACAAGCAATATTTTGAGTATAAGTATTCAACTTCCCTCTACATACTGGCTATGGTGGACTCATTGATTGAGGTACAGTGTACTAGTCTCTGGCTGGACACACTCATGTCTGCACAGCCTCCACGTAATACAATAGGGACATAAAATAGGGCAATGCCTAGAAAGTAATTCCCTATTCTTGATATTCAGGATATCAAGAATATTTCCCTATTCTTAATATTCCCTATTCAAATCAAGTGGACTTTATATAATGACTGGCCCAACTTCAAGAAGGTTGTTCACTCCTTTGCTGGATTGTACCAAATAGAAAAGATGTTTGGATCGAAATGGTCTTTCTCTTTCGCTCATTGACGGACACAGCTCCATGTCCTCTTTAACCCTTGGGTTATGCTGCCCCCTACAGGAGTAGGACACTAGGCAGAAAATAATTGACTACGCCTATAAGGCAGTCCTAGGGGGTATACTCCCACTTCCTTTTTATATGCCTTTTTTTCTGAAGATGTCATACGCTCTGACGAAATGCGCGTCAGGTGGAACGCACGCTGCACGTTCTCGGAAGCCTGGTGGAACGCAAGCCGGTAGTTACCGCTCTCCACTCAAGGCACCGCTTTTAACAGACGGAAATTCGACTTTTAAACTTTTTGTACTGCACTATATACATTAAAGATACATTAAAGGATATTTTTTTTTTTTTTTTTAAAGAATAATTTTAATGGTACTGCACTATCTGGAGCACTTTATTTTTTACCCCAACCGGACCCTGAGGATCTAGATTATCCAGGAGAGGGACCCCGAACCGTAGGGGACTACAAAGCCCAGCAGTTACCTTCCTGGCCCAGGAGGCCACAAGGCCTTTTAGGTTTTTTTACCGTACGATAATTAAGACCCACTACTTCTTTATTCCTTAAAGCCCACACTAAAAGTACCAGAAGTTGGACTATTGGAGGATCCAGCACTAGCACCTGCACTTTCCCTAACTTGGCACTGAAGCTTTTATTTATGCACCAAAGTCACTTATGAACTTTTTTACTTGGACTTAATTTGCACATTATGGCACCTATGTGATTTTATTGTGATATTAATATTTTATGGTGTAATTTATATATTGTGATATATATTGTGCTACACTTATTACCCGGTTACAAGCCACACATCTTTATTTGAATACATATATCTATTTATTGGCCACCTTGACCCACCCATTATTATTATTCAGGCCATAGACAAGCAATTGCTCTCTCCTGGCTAATATTAGCAAGCGCTATATAAATTCCAGCTATCTTTTTGTACACAGGCCTTTTTTTCTGCCTAGCCAGGAGTAAGAACCTAGTTCCTTGCTGCGATCTCTGGTCCTAGCATTTTTTCCTTTTTAAACAAAACTTTTTTCTTTTTATTATTTTCTGTTCCTGCGTGAAATACAATCAACTGCTGGACTGGGCGACGCACTGGATATCCTTGATCCTTTTGTGAAAAATTTATTTTTATCGAGTTTTGAGAGAGAAAAAAAAACAATAGACAAGAAACAATGAAAGATAGAATCGCCCATGGAACAGACCAGTTAGCGACTCCTAGTGGGGATGTCTAACTAGAAAAAAAAAACTTGCTAACCAAACCTTCCCACCCTCCCTCCCTTCCAGCAAACTATCAACAGTTGAATGTGAACTAGGCAGGTAATGAACATCATTCAAGTCAGGATCTGGATGCACCTTAGTACAAAATGGAGTCATGGCCACGTAAAGTTGCATTCCATATGGCTACTTCCCCTTAAGCTAGTATGCCCTGCAAATTAGAGTCCACAGTACACAAATGAAAATTAAGCTACGTTATTCATTAACCCAGGTAATCAGCCCATTGTATCAAAAGAGCCATTCCACGCCTGCCACACCCTGTCAAATTTTTTAGGACACCCCCTGGAGACATACCTTGCCCTATAGAGAGGCATTATTGCGTTCACCAATCCCTTCCAGAATGACAATGAGGGGGGGGAGACATTTTCTTCCAGTTCAACAGTATAGCTTTTCTTGCATAGAAGAGGAGGATGATTAGCAGCGTTTTATGAGCTGGGGACGGCACCACCTCCTCCACCAGACCCAGGAGACACACCCTAGGTGTCACTGGAATCGGGACCATCAGCACCTCCGAAATACACAAAGTCACCTCAGTCTAGAACCTCTGGATCTGTATGCAGTTCCAGAAAACGTGGGTAGCATCTCCTGGGGAGCACGAGCAGCGTCAGCATTCAGCAGAGGAGGAGTATAAAAGATTCTATGAATACATTTAAACTGTATCAGTTTGTCCCTGGCTGCCACTAGGTGTTTGAAGGGTTTTTCCCACATGTCCTCCCCCCTGAAGATCCAGTACCTCCGTTGGCCATTTGTCTCTATACTTGGAGATGCTAGATGGCGTTCGTTTGAATAATTACTTGTACACAGCAGATAGGGTCTTGGACAAAGCAGGATTCCTTAACATGCTCTCCAGATCTGAGGGTAGAGACTCCACCCTTGTTTCTCTAAACTGGCATTGGTAGGCATAATGCAGTTGGAGATACCGAAAAAGATGAATTAGGCAGGTCGTGTCTGGACTTCAGTCTGTCAAACATCAGGAGGTCTACTACACAGGTTTTGTCTCCTAGGGTTTTGATGCCTCTTGTAGCCTATGCCACGGGTTCAGGCGAACTGTAAGTGGGGGAGTCTGGGGTTCATCTAGAGGGGGTGGAAGGTGAAAAGCCCAAATAGCTCGGGCAAGTCAGTTTGGTGGCCTGTGTCCGTGCTCTAATGGTAGCCTTCATTGTCTGAGTCAGTGGGAAGTCCGCCGGATATCCTTGATCCTTATGGTCTTCCCAGTCTGGCCAGCAAGTGCCAGCCGACCGTAGCTTCACGCTAGGTCGGCCGCGACGTAGTGCCATCGGACAGGGGCTGGCCGGTGAGTTAAAAGTCTTGCGAGGTCTTATAGCCCTCTGGTCACGACCTGAGTCGCAGCGTACCTCTGGCCCCGCAGCACCCCCCATTCCAAGATGGTGTGGTGGTCTGCCCGGAGTGGTTCCCGCCCAGTTCTAAGGTGTGGTGAGTAGTGTTGTCGCCCCCCTCCCCTCTGGTGATTTCTCTTGGTGGACGTTGGCCCCTTCCTGGGTTGGTAGGCCCCCCATATGTCCTTCCTCCCCACATAGCGCTTCCCTACCTATTAGGGTCCCTCTGCGCAATACCTTCCATTCACCCTCACCTAGCTCCCCCCTTAGCCCCCCCGGGTGGCCATGCTGCTATACATGTGTTAAGGTGTTAAGCAGATGATAGGGGCTACTCAGTTTGCATTTTTTGGGGGGAAAGGTCCGGGTGGGGGTCCCTGCCAGGGGCCCCCCTTGCTGGCTAAATGTACTTGAGGTCGCGTGGAACCGCCATTTTGCCTTGGATTGCGGACGGTTCCGCCGGTGGTCGGTTCTCGGGTTTCCAGGTTAAATAAAGCTACCGTGCTACTGGTGGAGGACTCTCCATCCTTTAAGGACCTTTGACAAGAGAGCTGAGTCTCTGGTCCGATACCTTTTTACTATGGCCAGTTCAATTTTGAGGCCGGCGTTTGCCATAACCTTTCCATACCTTAACAGAAAGGGCGAAGCTTCTGCGCCAGGATTTGGAAGGGGTCAGCATCCTCCTGAGCTTACGAAACTGGTGGACCAGTTGGTACAGGAGTTACAGTATATCAGTATATGCCTCTCTGGACACAGCCCTCTTAGCCTGCAGGGTGTCCGTGACGGCGGTGACCCTTCGCCGCATGATTTGGCTGAGATGCTGGCCTGCGGACCAGGCTTCCAAAAGGGTGCTGACTGATCTCACTTTTGGCTTACCAGACCAGGGTGTCTCTTGGAACTTCCCACGAGGTTACGGGCGAATTTTGATCCCTTGTCCTGCGATCCTGTGGGACGAAAGGGCTGTTTTAGGGCCGAGAAGAAAGGACCATGTTTGCAACGAGGCTCTTTGCTCTTGGTAGCCTGAGGAAGCAGAGTACGCTTACCTCTGTAAGACCTTTAATTCCAAACAGGCGGTCTCCTACAAAGGGGAGATCAGTCAGCACCCTTTTGGAAGCCTGGTCCCGCATACAAGACCACTTCTGCCTGAAGGGGCGCCCTCACCCTTATCTGGGGTACGGGGCCATCTTGGCTTCTTTCCAGACCCATGGACCTCCTTGATTCAAGACAAGTGAGTCCATGAGTTGATTTCGGTCCGGTTACAAGATTGATTTTCAGTTTTTGCCTCCGGCAAGGTTCTTCCTTCCAACTTGCGCCTGTCCCCAGGTCGTCTGCGAGGCCTTCTCAGGGCGGTACAGGATCTGCTCTCACAAGGAGTCATTGTACCAGTTAGAGTCAGAACGTTTTCAGGGGTTTTATTCAAACCTGTTTACTGTTCCCTGGAGGGAAGGGCTTGAACTGCTTTGTGCGGGTTCAGACATTTCGGATGGAGGCCATTCGCACGGTAGTGGCATCCCTTCATCAAGGGGAATTTCTGGCCTCTATCGATATCAAGGATGCTTACCTTCATATCCCAATGTTGGGCATCAGTGTTTTCTCTGCTTTGCCGTGGGCGAGGAGCATTATTAATTTGTGGTGTTACCCTTTGGTCTCGCCTCAGCACCTCGGGTGTTCACAAAAGTTTTGGCCCTGGCGATGTCAGGTTTCTTGGGCTTTTTACAGCATCTAGTTTTCGTTTGATCTCAGAAATTACACCATCCTCTGTTCATATTTTGATTTCTATGAGCTTCTGCTCTCAACTGTTTGTTAGGGTCTATTGGCCCTTCCTTCGTTACTTTCCTTTGGGCCTGTTGCCACTGTTTTAGCCCACTCCTCTAATTTTTTGGCAGTGAAAAAAATATAAGTAAAGTGCACTATCCTAAAAATGCGTCGATATCATCAAATAAAATCAATGAATGTGTGTGTGAACAAAAATTTACAAAATAGTAATGTGAAAAAAATTGGTTAAATCCAACATAAAAAAAATCACAAGTGAACTGAATATACTGTTAACTTGTGAATACACACACACACACACACACACACACACACACACACACACACACACACACACACACACACACACACACACACACACACTTTATTTGATGATATCTATGCATTTTTGGGATAGCGCACTTTACTTTTTTTTCACTGCCAATTATTCCAATATTCAGGAACTATTAATTGCAGCAATCCCCATCTTTGATCAGCACATCTTTACCAATTTTACATACCTCGAGTTTATTGCTTGGGGATGTCATGATCGAAGAATCAATTCCTCTACTTCCTCTACTGTACAATATGCAGATAATGGGAATTTTAATACACTTAAATTCTATATCTTGGTGTACAGTACATGGCAAAGGTCCCTTCCTTCTTTTCTCCATATATCTTGCTAAAAAACTGGAGCCCCACGGAGTGGGCAGGGTTATATGAATAAAATAGGAGGGCAGTTTCGACAAATCCTTTACCAATGTCCAAGAAAATGAATCCCCCCCCCCCCCTATAGCTTTTGTATTGTGACAGCGGGGAGGTTCCCCCACTGTCAGAATACACTCATTAGGTTTGCTGACAGAAGCAGGTTTAGAGAGATTAGTAACTCAAGCTGAAATTAACTCCCTCCTCCCATTCCTCCCTACATGGGGCTCTATCTGAGATGTCATTAAAAGATAGAGAAAAACAGGCTGTTGTACTTCCTTTAGAAAACTCATACTGCTTTGGGAATCCTTGGGTGTAATGTGCACTAAATGATTATTTGTAAAACAAAAGGTTTGTCCATTTTAAATATAAATGGTAAAACATGCTATAAAAGTGCAGGTGTAAGAACAAACAGTTTAACCATTTTCTTCCCAGCCTATAGCAAAATGACAGTTGGGCGGGACTTTGTCGATCCGGATGGACGTCATATGGCGTCCTTCCGGATCGCACTGTGGGGGCATGCTGCAGCGCACTCTTTCACCGACTGATCACTGTACCATCCCGCTGCCGGTACCATGTGACCGTTGTAACCAATCAAGTCAGGTCATATGACAGTTGTAAACAATGGATGGCTTTCTTTCAAGCCATCCATTGTGTACAATTGTGTTGCTAGTTGTGATTGGGCCAATCGCAGCTAATCACAACAAAAAACTGAATAAATATTTTTCATTCAGTAAAATGCTTTTTTAAAGCAATAAAATTCACTGCTATGAGCAAGCCTAATGTGTAAATAAAAACTTCCCCAGTGTAGTACAATGTTACTATGATAACATTATATTGCTTTGGTCAAAGTGTTTTTATTAATTAAAAATGATTTATAAAAAAATATATAATATAAAAAAAAATAGATTTTTTGTTTGTTCTGTCATAAGTCATTGTCCCTGATCACCGCTAACACCAGTTATATGATGATGCTGTACTGCACTGGTGGCTTTATGTAAAACTTCAAAAAACTCACCATGCCTCTTAATGCCTTGGACTGTCTACATTCCAAAAAGAGATCATTTGGGGGATATCTGTACTGTCCTGACATTTTTGGGCCTCAAGAAATGAGATGGGCTGTCAGTACATCAGAACTGATTAATTTTCAGATACACTATATTGTCAAAACTATTGGTACGATGATTTGACCAGACTGGAGTGGGCTGAAAATAGGCACTTGTATACATCTTTCTTAGATTAGCATAGGTGTTGGAAGTGGGAGAAAAGACAGTTTTTAAGTATAGTTAGATGTATAGCTGAATTAGCACTTTAAGAAATTTGTAAGGGTAACAATGTATACAATTGACTAAGAGCTACCTTATGGTGTTTTTATGAACAGATCGCCACCTTTGAAAGTAAAAATGAAATTATAGGTATGTGTCACATCACCTCCCTTTCCCCCTCCAAACGCATTTGCTAATTACCAGACCTCAAATCACCTATTACTCCATTTTAAATTTCTGTGTGTGTGCTCCATCTTTGTTTATGTTGGATATCAAGCCAGCAGTACTACACAGGCGCTCCTTGGATAACTTATAATGTGCTACCTGTAGATAATAGATCAAGAGATTGATAGGCATGAATTGGGTAATTGCACATTACTGGAGTACAATGTAATTGGAACAAAGGCAAAGCAAATGCCCCAGGTATCTAATATTGGGTAATCTAAGGTAATTTTCACATAGTGTGCTGCGAAGGGCAGGGTGGGAAGGGGCGATGGGATTTGATAGTTTACCATTTCAATTACACCTTTTTAACAAATAAAAAAAATTGTCAATAGTTACGTTCTACTTTTTATGTTCATTCGTTTTTTTTTTCTTAGCTGAAAGTAATGAAGTTTCAAGATGAAATTGAATCTGGAAAAAGGCCGAAGAAGTCAGGGCAGAGTATTCAGGAACAAGTTGAACACTATCGAGACAAGCTTCTACAAAGGGTACTGTTTTACATATTTAAGGTTTCATCTCCTATTTGTCTAAAGATACATTTCTGCTTACGTGCTGCATTGGGAGGTCACCGCCCATCTTTCTTTTTTTTTTTTTCTCGTTTTTTAAAGATAGACACTGTTTAGACAGAAGTGTTGTTTCGGAAGTGACGTCGGTTTCTGGGAAACAATGTAATGAGTTCTCACGTTAGGTATTCATCAAATTAGCGGGGGGGGGGGGGGGGGGGATTATTTGTTAAGGTCATTTTGGTTACACTGATCTGCACTTGATATTTATTCTTAACTGCAACATTAGGTCAGAAACCTGAGTAGAGAAGCTTCTGGTCACTACAAATACCTGAACATCATCAATCTCTATCTCCGGCCACATATTACTTTACCCAGGGAGAATGCCCAAGTGAACTCGAGTCAAGCCCCCAGATTGATAAGTGCATCAGATTAGTAGTTAAGTAAAATATTCAAGGGATAGCATGGAGGTGTATTGTGTCAGTAACAAACCCTTGCCTGTAGTCTCTTCCTTATCAGATAACCACCTGGCTTTAGGGTCTCTTGTGTCTTTCCACTTACAAAAGTCATGATTTTTCTGATCACCTGTGTGAAACTGGAGCCCTTTTCCACAGTTGCCAATTGATTCCTCTAGATAGAGAAGCTCTGTTATGCAAATGTCTGTCAGGTAAGCACTTTCTTAGGCCTTTCCTCACTAGAATGAATTACCCATTGTTAAATAACAATCTGGATGATTTCAATGTTGCGGCAATACTGTAGCTTTTTTTTTAATGATTGTACTGTTGGTTTTCTTTGTATTGTACAAAAAATTAATTTGGAATATTTTTATGGTTTCTTGTATGTTAAAGACATACACTCATTAAAGCGGAGTTCCACCCTATTTTTGAACTTTACACCGTCGGATGAAAACATCTTGAAAAAGAATTGGATAATTATTTTTTTTTTTTTGTTTCACTTACCTTATTTTTAATGAAAATTAACTTTTCTCTAGCGCTCATCGACAGACGTAGTCCTCGGTGATACACCACCTTCGGGTTATGTTACCTCCGCAGGAGCAGGACTAGACAGGAAATTAAAAAGCTCTGGCCACACCCTAGGGGCAGTCCCAGAGGGTATATCCTCTCTCTCTCTCTGCCTCAGCAAATCAGTTATTTTCTGTCTAGTTAGGAGTAAGGACCTAGACACCTTGCTGGGATCTTAGGTCCTGGCAAGAATTTTTTCTTAAAGGATTTTTTTTTTTTAGACAGCTTTTTCTCCAGTGTTCCTGTGAGATCTTCAAGCAAGAAAGCTGAACTGGGCGACGGGCTGGATGTTGAGATCCGGTGGTCACCCCAGTTCAGCCTACGAGCGCGTGCAGGCCATAGCTCCGCGCTGGGTCGGCCGCGACAAAGTCCCATTAAAGGACTGTCCACGCGAGTTAAACGTCTCGCCGAAACGCCAAAGACCATGAGTCACGGCGTCCGTATCGGTCGACAGCCCTCCCGCCCCGGTGGAGAGGGGTACTGTCAGGAGTTGGTGCCCGCCTGGTTCCGGTATGGTGAGTAGTATGTTCCCCCTTTTTCCCTGACGGGTTTTGTGGTGAACGCGGGCCCCTCTCTGTATGGTAAGAAAGAGTCCTTTCTATCCTATAACATGTCACAAATCCTCCTACTTTGAGTGTGATTTATGTGTGCAAAAGCCAGGAGGCTTGGCTTGGGAGCTAACAATCTATTGTATACATGTTTTAAAGATGTAATCTGTGGCATTCTGGGAATCTTATGGGTTAAGTATAAGCTACCTACCAGTCAGAAGCCACGGACATGTAGACTGCCTTCCAAATCAGATCTCCAGCTATTAGCAGGCCTCCCGAACGGCCACGCGGTCCGCCAGGGCCGGTACCGCCAACCACGCCATATCCCCATGCAGAGAGAGTGTTGTGTGCCCTGCAGCACACCGCTATTCAGTTTAGGCCGCCGCCATTTTTTTTGCTGGATCGCACGAGCCGCCATTTTGGCGTAGCCTCGTGTCTCCAGCATGGGGGCGGCCATGTTTGAGGTGATCCTACACCTCGTGGAGCTTGGGGGAGGCGCCGGAAGGCGTGCAGAGGGGCGGAGCCGCCTCCTTTCTTCCTGGGCAGCCAGCCAAAAGACTTCCTGTTTGTCAAGACAGCGCTGTAAGCTGTTGCAGTTTAACTCTGAGCATCAAGTAGTGAGCCTGGGGGTCTATCTCTCTCTCTCTCTCGATCGATAGGGATCCCTAAGCAGGTAACACTAAGGGGCTTTTTGTGGCGCTGGGGGTCAGAAAAGAAAAAAAAAAAAAAAAAGTTTTTTTCTTTACTTTTGAATTATATTATCCAGGAAGTAACTGGAGTTATTATGGACCCTGCCACACATATTCCCCCACCTGTTTCCCTCGAGGGGGCCTCGGGACCCGCCGGTGCACAGAGTATAGAGTCATTTACAGCAATTTTGGAGTCTATGGTGGCTCGGGTGGAGGCGGCCTGTCAGGGACGGGGGTCAAGGAAGCGACCCCCGCCTACCCCTATACCATCTGACACCTCTGACTCAGATTCAGAGATGGTCACGGCAGTTGCAGGTTCCTCTGCAAGGGCTGTTATCCCAGGTAAAGCCCCCTCAGACAGTGAGGAGGACGCTTCTTCTCTTGCTATAATTCAGGAAGAAGCATTGGTGGACGCACTAGTTGTGGCAGTGCAAGAAACCTTAAAACTTGAGGCTTTACCGGCAGAGGCAACTGAAACAGAGAGGCCTTTTGGGACTAATAAGCCCATCAAGACGGCGAAGGCTTTTCCTGTACCTAAATGTTTTGGTAATCAGATTAAAGGAGAATGGGAGCATTCTAAACGTACCTTTACTATTTCCAAGCGTATTGCTAGACGCTATCCGTTTGAGGAATCCATCATTAAGAAATGGACGGTACCACCAGTCGTGGATCCGCCTATTTCCAGGCTGAATAAAGCCACGGTTATTCCAGTGGAGGACACTTCGTCCTTTAAGGATCCGGTGGATCGAAAGATAGAAGCAGAGTCCCGCACTATCTTTTCTCTGATAGGGTCAGCATTTAGACCAGTAATCGTTATTGGTCTAGTTTCCCAGACACTTACGGAATGGGCGAAAATGGTACGCCAAGATCTTAGGGGAAAAGATATTCCCCAGGAGACATCTGGTTTGATGGAACAGATCATACAAGGGCTACGGTTTATCTGTGACGCAGCCTTGGACACTACTCCCCTATTAGGGCATGCATCTAAGTTAGCAGTGATCCTCAGACGTGTGCTGTGGTTAAAATGCTGGTCAGCTGACCTAGGTTCCAAAAAGACCTTGACCAATCTCCCCTTTCAGGGGAATCGTCTATTTGGAGCCAACCTAGATGAAATCATTAAGGATGCCACTGGGGGCAAGAGCACTTTTTTGCCACAGGCTGCAAAAGCTAAGGGACCTCGCAACAAGCGAGGACCTTTCTTTACCGCCCATAAAGGGCGCCCGGCTGGTACTAGCGGGAAAGGCAAGACTCCTCCAGGAGGGTTCAAGAAGGGGACCAACCCAGCCAAACCCGAAGCAAAGGAGTACACAGCCTGAAGGTGCGCCCCCACCCGGTTTCAGGGTGGGGGGACGTTTTCACCGGTATTCAGGACATTAGATCGAGCATCAACCACTACTACCGGTGCGATTCTTCCCTTCCAACATTTAAGTACCACAGGAAGCGGTAGTTACCGTTCCCTGAAAAGATCTTTTCCTTTACCTTTTCCTAAGATTAGTCCCGATACCTCACAGGAATCGGATCTGGTTGACCAGATAGGCCAAGTAGCCTCTAGTCGGGTGACTTCGGTCCCTGAGGTTCAACCAGAAAAGATCACCTTTCCTGATAACTATCAGGTATCTGATAAATGTGTGGGAACAGAAAACGACCAGACTTTCTCGGATGGTCGGGGCCAGATAGCTCTAGGGACGCCTGGTTCAGATCCAATCAGCGCCAGTGGTCCTAGAAATTCTAGGCTGGCCTCCTCAAGCCGGCCTGGCCGACTTGGACATGTTAGTCGCAGACGTTCCGTGGGAACTTCGTCTCAGGGAGTGTCTGTGGTCTCAAGGACCAATTTACCTTCGTGCTTTACAGTCGCTGGTTTTAATGGCCTGGCCATTGAGACCCAAGTACTGAAGGACAGAGGTTTGTCTACTTCAGTCATTCCTACCCTTATTAAAGCAAGGAAAGCGACTTCCAGCAAAGCCTATTATCACACATGGAAGACTTATATTGCGTGGTGCGAATCTTTAGGATTTCCTCCACGTACCTATTCGCTGACTCGAATATTGGCCTTTTTGCAACAAGGGGTTGAGCAGAAGCTAGCCTTGAGCACCATCAAGGGTCAAGTTTCAGCATTAGCAATCTTCTTTCAGAAGCCTTTAGCTACCAAATCCTTGGTGCGGAATTTCATCCAGGGGGTGCGGCACCTGGCTCCTCCAGTCCGCGCGCCCTTACCGCCCTGGGATCTTAATTTGGTTTTGTCGGTTCTACAGAAACCTCCCTTTGAAAACATCAGGGAGATTCCCTTGCTTACTCTATCCCAGAAGGTGGCCTTCTTGGTGGCTATTACTTCTGCTCGCAGGGTGTCAGAACTGGCTGCATTATCGTGCCAGTCACCATACCTAGTGATTCATAGGGATAAGGTAGTACTTCATCCTAAGCCATCTTTTCTTCCCAAGGTGGTTTCAGATTTTCATCTGAATGAAGATATTGTACTACCTTCCTTGTGTCCTCAGCCCAAGCATCATCGGGAACATGCGTTGCATTCCTTAGATGTGGTTCGGGCAATCAGGGTATACCTGAAAGCTACGGAATCATTCCGTAAGACGGATTCACTTTTTGTGATCACGGATGGCCCCAGAAAGGGTTTGCCTGCATCTGCCGCGACCATTGCCAAATGGATTAGACAAACGGTGGTACAGGCTTATTCTATTAAGGGTCAGAGTCCTCCGTTCCCTGTTAGGGCGCACTCCACTCGAGCGCTCAGTACTTCCTGGGCCTTTCGCCATCAGGCGTCAGTGGTCCAGGTATGTAAGGCGGCCACCTGGTCGTCGGTACATACCTTTACAAAATTCTATAAAATTGATGTGACGGCATCGGCGGATGCCTCATTTGGCCGCAAGGTTTTGCAGGCCGCAATTTGAGGAGACCGGTGGTCTACCTCGAGGGTTTTTTTCTGTTTGAAAAAAAAAAAAAAAAAATTGTTTTCTCTTTTTTTGGTTGAGTCTCATCATTAAGGATGAGCATTGTAAACTTCTAGTTGGCACCGGTTGGGCCTTCTAGATTGGGATTTGATTTCCATTTTCCCACCCCTCAGTTGTGATACTGCTCTGGGACGTCCCGAAGGTGGTGTATCACCGAGGACTACGTCTGTCGATGAGCGCTAGAGAAAAATGGATTTTTGTAAAATCTTACCGTAAAATCCTTTTCTCTTAGCTCATCGACAGACGTAGTCCCCGCCCCTCTGTTTTGGAGTTGGGTTGGGTTAAATTTTCTAAGCACTGCTTTTTCACATAACTGATTTGCTGAGGCAGAGAGAGAGAGGATATACCCTCTGGGACTGCCCCTAGGGTGTGGCCAGAGCTTTTTAATTTCCTGTCTAGTCCTGCTCCTGCGGAGGTAACATAACCCGAAGGTGGTGTATCACCGAGGACTACGTCTGTCGATGAGCTAAGAGAAAAGGATTTTACGGTAAGATTTTACAAAAATCCATTTACCTTCCTTCCACCTCCTCCTTATGCGGCCACGGCCCCCGACGTCACTTCCTCCTTTGCGTTGACTCCTGGGAGGTGAGCGTCATCAATCCCAGGAGTCAATGCGCCTGCACCGGTGTCCCTAATGACTTCCGGCGCAGCTTCAGCTGCCCACACCGCAGATGGCAGCGCTGGACAAGAAATTTTCAAGTTAAGTTTTTCTTCTTACAGGTACAATAAGCAGGGGACTATTGTTGCTTAAATGCCCTAGCCCTGACTGTCCCAGGGTTATTTTTATCAAACAAAAAATTTTATCAGGAACTTCGCTTTAACAGCATAGCAACTAAAAAAAGAAAATGCTGTTTAGCTTGTTTTGACAGGTATCCGCTCCCACTTAGTGGTGTGTCACATATGTGCATGCCATGCTTTTCTGCTATACAGCGTTCAAGAAGCATCTTTTTGCTGGTGCATCCTCTTGCTAGAGCCACATAGAACTAAGTTCCTGAATCTTCCCTTCTACTTCACTTCTGCCATTTAGTTCTAGTCCTGTAAAACTGCTCAGGCCAGAGTGTGTCTTCCTTTAGGAGAAATGTCTGACTCTCCAAACTCGGATTTAAATGACTTGGACCAGGAGTCGTCTGACTCCCCTGTTTTCCATGAAGAGTCTTGGGCCTCATGGTAGCCTCCGTTTTAAGGCTGCCTTATTTGCCAAGTTATTCTGAAGACCTCCTGTCCCTGGATATACTGATTCATTTGGCACTAAGGATCCTCTTGTTCCTGCTGATGACTCGCAAATCGGGCTCTATTCAGAGAAATCCTTCCTTCCCAACAGAAGCAAGCTTTTTGAGCTGGGGATGTGTCCTGGGCACCCAATCAGTACAGGGAAATTGGTTGGTTTTTGCCGGAGTGTGGTCTCAAGATCAGAATTCTGGAACTTCAGGTCGAACAATGGCGTAGTAGTGGTGCATATCAGCATATACATTTTGGAGGAACCCAAAGTCCCTCCACAGCAAGAATCCCACCTAAGTAGAACTTCACATTTTTACCTTAATTAAAATGCACATCTCAAGTGTACACAATTGGCAGGCAGACTTCCACAGCCAGCAGCATTTGGACCAAGGGGAGTGGCTATACACCTATAGGTGCTTCAAGATTTCTGTCATAGGTGGATGTCGGCCTCCTGGCCCCAAAGGTTCAGTAGCAAACTGTACAGGTGTGTCTCTAGGTACAGAAATCCTATAGCAGACATAGTCAATGCTCTGGTAACTCAGTGGGATCCTTTCACTTTGATCTATTCCTTTCTTCCCCTGAAACGTCTTCCTGGTCTGCTTTTCACAGAATGAAGATCGAGGACATTCTGGTAATCCTCATTTTTCCAAATTGGCCCAGTCGGTGTACTATGCTAACCTGGTAAGACTTCGTGGATGCTCCGTGGGCTCTTCCACATCTGGATTTTTTGTCATGAGGACTCATTTACCATCCTACGTAAGTCTCTGGCTTCAGTGGCATAGCTGTTGATGCTGAGATTTAAGGAGAAAACGCCATCTCTGAATCTGTGATTCCTACAGTGCTAAAAGCTAGGAGGGCTACTTCCTGCAAGGTCTATCATTGGACGTGGAAGACTCACTTCACTTGGTTTGAGTCTCAGACTTCCACCATATGAGTTTCGCCTTGGGGCAAATCCTCTCCTTCCTGGAGCTGTGCCTGGACCAGTGTTTGAATCGGCACAGAAATGGCAAGAAACCTGGCTCTTGATAAACAAGGAGCGAGGCCAACGGTCTCTGGCTCTATGCACCAAGACCTTTATACAGGGTGTTTTCCATGTAGCTCCTTGTTTATTCATCCATCTTCTGTACTTCCAGGGTCTTTAAAGGTATAAAACATTGGGAAATGTTCATGTATTGCAGAGATTTATTCTTTTTTTTTTCTTTGCAAATTATTTAATGATAAAGATGTTATCTTTGAAACCACTAGGTGGCAGTATACTTCCAGCAAAAATCATTAACTCAATCTTTTTTTTTTTTTTTTTTTTTTTTCTAGGAAAGAGAAAAAGAGATGGAGAGGGAAAGAGACAGAGATAAGAAAGATAAAGAAAAGTTTGAATATCGAACAAAAGATAAAAAAGACAAAGACGAGTCCACACCAACAAGAAAAGAGAGGTCAGTATATGGAACCTTTTGGTTTATCTTAAGCACTAATTTTTCAAATATCTAAAATCTCACCTGCATCTGCATAATCTTGTTTAAGAATGTGTAAAAAAAACTTATAAGGTAGTTTTTATCAGTGCAGTTCCCTTGTCTCACCAATTTATTGTGCATCAAAACTTTAAATGTAGCTTTCCTGGTAGACCAAATGAAGGTGAAGCAGTATTTGATTTTCCTTTCTCTGTCTAGTCCATATTTTATTGCAATGTGTAATGATACTTTGCCTATATTTCCTTGTTAATCCTTTTTGCTTGTAGACACTGTTAACAAAAGCTTTTCTGTTTCAGAATATGCTAGAAGTTTGCTTGATATTTTAAAAGTATGTTCTTCCTGAGCAATACTTTTTGATACAAGACAATTTTGAAACAACACTCAAAAAGTCAGTTCTGGGTTTGCCTGTTCTGTTGTTGAACACAGCAATGAATGTGTAGCTAAACCACTTATTTATTACAACATATGTCCAGTTTGCATCCTGTCACTTTGATTTAACAAAAAGTATGCAGTAAGTCCTAAACAACCAACCCTCAAGTCTTCTAGTGTTCACTTTTGCAAATTGTCTTAATGAGATCTCAGTGGAAAGCAATATTGAAAAAAAAATCACATCAAAATGTTTCCTAATCCTACATCAGAGGACACAGAAGAGTTCTTATTCATGACTACTTTATGCTGCCACCTTCAGGTAAATACACTGGCTCGAAAAAGGCAGATAACCCCTCCAGCTCAGTTATTCCTCCATTTTTAGCTATTGTTCTTAGGTGATGGATGTGCCTTCAGACTGTTTTAAATATTTTGGCTTGGATCCAAATTTGCAGGTCTCTCCTAACATCCCTGCTTTGGTAGTGGTGGGAGTCATCCCGATTGGTCGCTATGGCCCAGAGGGACGATATCCAAGCCCCAAAGACAAGACAGGAAATGGCCTGTAATGTTTCCACCCGACGCTGATTTCTATAGACAGCGATCTTTGGGTTACAGTGTATCCAGTGACCTCATTGGTAGGTTGCTAGACAGTTCCAGGGCAGTGATCACTCTGAAGGGCAGAGGCTCAGCAAGTATTGGGACACATGTCTACTGGGTGTGACTTGCCACTTTGGTATTATGGGGTGGCCACTCATTTCTGGGTTTTAAAGACCTCTTAACCCTCAGCAAGTCTATGGACTCATGCAGGGAGTTTGGGGGAGAAAGACTATAGGGTTGGCTCCCAAATCCTCCAAATAGAGAGAGATCCCTGCATAGTGTTCCTTGGAATGGCTCCCTAAATAATGAGTTTATCTCTGAATCCCTGTCCTTCTGCTTCCACAATATCATGGACAACATCCTCCCCTCCTTTGTGTCAAGTCCGGCATTTTCTGCAGCCATATCTGGTTTGAGTAAAAACTCTCAGGGGCTTCTCACCGGTTGGTACTTTTCTTCCCCTCTTCCCCTTTTGAAGGAGGCTGAAACGTGGTCACCTGGACATAGGAAATCACAGAAGACTGGGTCAGCAGCATGGTTTCCAATGGCTGCAAGCTTGTGTTTCACGGCTTCCCCCCTCCATGCATTATGCACTCAAATGTATACTACAAAAGAATAGAACACAAAGTGCAAAAAACCGTAGGATCAAGACATGTACATAAATAAAAAGAAAAGGGAAAAAAAAGAGAGGGCATGGGGAGTGAAAGGCATCCAAGAAGCAAGTGACGTGTAACAATTCCTGTGACGTGTGCATGGAGCATACCCCTGGAGGGGGAAGAACAATCTATCCAGTAGTGCCAGTAAAAACAATACAATAGCCTTAGGTCTAGCCAGGTTCAGGAGAAGGTCTCGTGAATGAAATGATAGGTGCAGCACAGTTTCTGCAAAATTAAGGAAACCGCAGAAAAGTAGGCAGTTTTAAGGTCAAGAAGGTCCCAACTTTCCCAAATTACATTAAACCGAAGAACATCATCATGAACTGTAGTCGTTAAAAATTCCATCCTCCGGATCTCCGCCACTAGTGAAATAAGAGACCTGTCGGGGGGCCTCCGTTGACAGCCAACAGAGGGGGATGGCCCTCCTGGGTGCCAAGAGAAGATAGGAAATCAAACGATTGGCAGGCTTGGAGACACCAGAGAATGGAAAACCTAATGGGTAATGAATAGGATCAAGCGGCAAGGACAAACCCGTCACTGATTGAATCAGCGACATCACTGCAGATCAAAAGGGTTGTATATGAGGACAAAGTGAAAAAATAATAGAGCAAACCCAGATCCAGGCCACACCTCCAACAACGGTCAGTGCGGGACATATCTATTTTATGTAGGCGTTCAGGGGTCCTATACCAAAATAGTAAAATTTTTAAAGCCGTCTCTTTCTCTGCACCACACATAACACCCTCTCTTCCTGCATAGGATGTCAGTTTTAATCTGCCTAGTCAGGAGTAAGGACCTAGTTCCTTGCTGGGATCTTTGGTCCTGGCATTTAAGTATTTTTTTCATGTAGAATTTTTTTTTTAGCTAGCCTTTTTCTCCAGGAATTTTTTCCTGTGAGTTCTTCTAGAAACTATGCTGGACTAAGCGATGGGCTGGATATCTAGATTCAGTGGTCACCCCAGTCTGGCCAGCAAACGCGTGCAGGCCTTAGCTCCGCGCTTGGCCGGCCGTGACATAGTCCAACTGGACGGGGACTGGCCCCCGCGAGTTAAACCTCTCGCCAGGTCGACAGGGTCTAGGCCTATGTCGCAGCATTTCTATTTGGCTGACAGCCCCCACACTTCTGTGGAGAGGGGTCCTGTCAGGAGATGGCACCCGCCTGTGTTCCTGGTAAGGTGAGTAAACGCCCCCCCCTTCCCTGGCAAATTTTGGGATGGACGCGGGCCCCTCCCCGGGATGGTCGGACCCTCGCACTCCTGGGTTTACTCTGTCCTTTTGTGTGTGTGTGTGTCCCCTTTCCACGTGGGGGACTGTTTGAGCCTACCTGGGGCTGGGACCTTGTTTGCAGGCTGCATGGGGGGCCAGAGAGTGCGCTGTCCGCTGCGCTCAGTCGATCGTGCGCGGGGGGTGGGGCTCGGTGGGTTCCTCCAGCTGGATGGTGTTAGGAGGGCTGGCGGGGGTCCCCCTGTGGGTCCTGGTTACCCCATTTTCTTGTAGCCTCATCTGCGTCTGACAGCGGTCATCATGGTACGCCATTTTGCGGTGGATTCTTTGCTGTGAAGGCTGGTGGGTGTGCCTGGAGGAGTTTTTTGGTGGGAGGAGCCCCTCCCTTCACCCTGGGCAGCTTCTTGGCTCACTTCCTTTCACTGAGCTGTCGCTGAGACCTCCCTAATCCGATTGCTTATCTGGGGACTGTGAGTTACTGAGGGTAGTCTCTCTCTGTCGGCGTTCATTAGTGTGTGCCTGACCTCCGGGGGGCACTGTAGCGCTGTGGGGCCGCTCTTTTTGGGCAAAAAAAAAGTAATTTTTTTGCTTTTGCTGGCGGGTTCTTCTGGTTCAGTATGGACCCTGCAGGCCATGTGTCCCCACCTGACCCCCTCACGGAGGCTGCAGGGCCTTCCGGTTCTCCACTGTCCATCACTGCATTTTCGGCGGTTCAGGAAGCGTCTGGGCCCGGGTGGAGGTGGCCTTGAGAGAGGTGTGGTGAAACATTTCACCACCCACCCCTGCCTCATCTGATGTCTCGGATTCTAAATCTGACTCAGCCGACAGACGGGGACCTCTCTGCCGGGTCTGTTGCCTCACGCCCTGTCTCCTCGGATAATGAGGATTACATTTCTACCTCCCCTGCCACGCATGATACAGGCGCTGGTGGATGCACTGGTTGTTTCGGTGCGTGACACCCTGCAATTTGGAGGACGCAGTGGCGGCTGGGGCGCAGGTGGCATCTGGCACTCACATGCCACCTGGAGCAGCTTAATTTGCTAGCATGCTCATGGAGAATGGGACCATCTGCGACATTCCCCTGGGGCGTCTAAGCAGCTGCCAGACGTTACCCTTTTGAGGAGTCTCTAGTAAAGTTGACTGTTCCGCCTAAGGTGGACCTACCGGTCTAGGCTGAAGAGGACTACCGTTTTTCCGGTGGCGGAATCCCCGTCCTTTAACCTCCCTGGCGGTATGATTATTTCGGATTTTAGGTGCTGAAAGCGGTACCATTATTTTGCATGTAATTTTTTAAGAATGAGCAGCCCAAACCAACTTTTTATATATGATTTCTTTTTACTGTGCGTTCTTCTTTATAACATCCCGGGTATGATAAAGTTTGAAACACAAAATCCTAAATTATAATATGAATAACTAATAAAATAACAAATAATATAATAACCCTTTTTATTCAATAAATTATAGTAAATAACGTAATCAAAAACACTGACATTTTTTTTTTTTTTTTGTCAAACAAGGATGCAATATTAGTGGTCATATTGCTTCAATAAACGTCCCGGGTGTGGAAAATGTTGAAACTGGGTACAGCACAAAGTCCATGGTCAGGACAGTAGTACCGCGTTTCTTTTCTGATTTTCCGTCAGTGTCGTCACATTTGGAACAGCAAACCACACACACCCTTGTGGGTGCAGACTTCTTTTTTCCGTTGGTGAAATGTGGTCCATAAAGTGACGACCGGTCAGGCGTTCGGGGGTTCACAACACCAGCAGCACGGCATCCAGATCTACTTACAGCCATTGGTGTTTGGTGCCTTAGAAATATCAGCTCAGCAATTTTCCACACAAAGTCCGCATGAACCACAGGCCTGTCACTCTTCTTTTTTAGGAGAATGAATGCGTTCCACAAACACTGTTCCAGAAGATGCCTGAATATTTTTTTATATTTTTTTGTTGTTTCCGCATTGCTGGATAAAAATTCATGGCCTGGTCAGCTCTGTCCACACCTCCCATGGTGTTATAATCCATGACCAGTTGTGGTTTCATAACATCTTTTCCACCTTGTGTGTACCATGACAGTAGAGGTGTTGTGGATGGTACTCATCAGGCACACATCTTTTTTGTCGCGCCATCTCAGTGCCAACATTTTTCCTTTCTGCCAGGCATCTATTTCTCCGGGTTTGAGCTTTTTGTTGGCAAAGGTGGAGGGCATGTCACGCCGGTTAGCTCTAACGGTCCCATACGCATCCGTCTTGTTCTGAAGAAGGAACTCATACAGTTCTGAGGATATATAAAAATTGTCTGTGGTGACACAGTACCCCTGATTCAGCAGAGGCTCAATCAGCGTAAGAACCGAAGCGGTTGCCATTCCATAGCTGCTGAACCTTTAGTTGAATTTGGTTCCTCTCCCGGTGTATAGGACCGAATTCCAAATATATCCAGAGCTGGATTCACACAGCATAAATTACTTTATGCCAAAGCGTGCTCTCTTGGACGCAATATACTGTATCCAGCTGAGTCTCCCTTTATAGGCCATTAGACTTTCGTCTAAACAAATGTCTCTTTCTGGGACATAGGACTGCTGGAAATTTTTCAAAATTATTTGATAAACGTCCCAAATCTTTTTGAGCTTTGGAGCTGGATGAGAAATTCGTCATTATTTGTAAAGTGCAAATACTTCATAATGAGCGAAAATTTGTACTCCGACATAACCGTGCCAAAAAAAGGAGTGGCCAGTAATTTGTTGGTGGTCCAATACCACTTCTGCAGGGGTTTCCCCACCACTCACAGATCAAGGGCAAAGAAAACCTCTCCGGTGATGCAGTAATCCCAAAAACATCCAAGAACAGGTGCAGGCAAGGATCCGCAATCCAGACAATAGGTGTGTGTAAGGAGAAAAAGCCGCACTTCAAGTTGAAGATGAAGATGAATAAAAATCTGTTTGTATCAAAACCACTCCCTGCAGAATAATTAGGCCCAGAAATTTCCAGATGTCCGCTTTGGTCACGGGTTCCCACATCCTGCTCCTTGAAAACTGCCGATGCGCTGCAGCTTTTTGCTCCTGGTACCCATTTTGGTTTCCACAACAATCTTTTCAATAACTTCATCGGTCAAAAAGAGTTGCAGGTATGCCAAGGGGTTGTCACCCTCAACATCCACTTTGATACCAGGTGCTCCGGTAAACGGGAACCTTGGGGGCGCTACGTGCTCCGTACCGCAGTCGATCGAGCACCAAGTCCGCACATCGCTGGGCACAGTCGCAGGCTCATCGCTGAAATCGCTTTCTGCGTTTGATGACGAACTTCCCCCACGAATCGCTATCACTCCATTCTGCAAGCGATTCTGTATCGCTGTCGCCCAGCAGGTCATATACCGCTTTTAAGGAGGCGGCGCGCTTGTTTGATGCCATGGTCGCTCTGCAGTATCCAGACACAAGGTACAGGAAAAATGCAGGAAGTGCAATGGAGAAAGCACTGGGGGGGGGGGGGCAAGCTAAGGTCAATTTATTTTAGTAATGTAATCCAATAGGATTACAGTGTATCAGTGTGATTTTTGCATTTACCTTTTAAATTTGCCGCCGGTTCCACCCCCCTGTGGATGTCACGTCGCAGGAGACGGAAGCCGGGGCACACAGAGGATCAGGAGGAAGCTCCGCCGCCACTTACCGCCCGGATACATCGCTGAAACCCGGTGACAAGCTAAGTAACCCCTCTACCAGGATCCAGCGATCTTCCTGGCGGTACCGCTTTTGGCACTGAAATTTAACCCCTAGCCACACTCGGGAATACCGCGAGGAATGTTAATGACCTGGGGGATAGGATGGCGCAGGCTGTGGCCGGCGATCTGTACTCCCTGGTGGGGTCTGCACTGGGAACAGTGTTAATGATTGCCATTGCCACACACTCTGCCTGATGGGCGGAGTTCTGACACCGTGACTTGGTGAGGAGCGAGTCTCTCCTGCCCTGGGGGAGCTGTTGGACCAGCTGGCGCATGCCCCGATGGACACGGCTCCTTTATTGGGTCACCTGTCGGTTTCGGCGGTCGTTGTCCGGCGTATACTTGGCCGGAGTGTTGGTCTGCGGATCAAACTTCTAAGAAGGCCTTAATGGATCTCCCTTTTCAGGGGGATCACCTGTTTGGCGCTGCCCTGGATGACATTATGTAAGGGTCTCATGGGGGGGACGAGTGCTTTTCTTCCACAGCCTAACAAGGGTGAGGGCCTTCATCGCAGACAGGGTCCCTCCTTTTCGGCTCACTAACCGTTTCTTCGTCCCTCTGGGACAGTCGATGTGGCGATGTCCTTCAAGACTTCCTCAGGTGGTTCCAAGCTACCCTGGTCTGGCGAACAAGAGATCATTTTTTTCCAGACCTACTCGGCCTGAAAGTGCGTCCTCACCAATATATGGGGTGGGGGGATGTCTTTGCCGGTTCTTGGACCTGCGGCTGACCCAGTTCCCAGGCAGCTGGATTCAGGAAGTCATGCGGTCCAGTTGCAAGATCGAGTTTTGACTTGTTTTTTCCGGTAAGGTTTTCCCTTCCAATGTACTGCTGTCCCGGGATCGCTTACAGGTGCTCTGAGGCAGTTCAGGCTCTGGTTCGGTTCGCACAATGGTGGCTTCCCTACATCAGGGGGATTCCTGGCCTCCATAGACATCAAAGATGCCTACCTTCACATCCCATTTTGTGCAGGACACCAATGGGTTCTCAGTTTTTGCCATGGATAAGGATCTCTTATCAATTTGTGGCGTTGCCCCTTGGTCTTGCTTCTGCTCCTCGGGCCTTCCCAAGGTGTTTGTTCCTGCGCTGTTGCGTCAGCGGGGTGTATCTGTCCTGGGTCCCTGGCCGATCTGCTTCTCCGTGTGGAGTCCCCTACGAAGCTGACAACGAATTTGGAAGTCACCATGAGCACTCTGGAGGAGTTCAGGTGGGTTCTCTGAGCCTTCAGAAGTCATCCCTGGTCCCTATCCATGAGACTGGCTATCTGGGCCTGACTTTGGACTTGTCCTCAGTCAGGGTGTTTATCCCTCAAGGGAAAACGCTCTTGGAACTTAAAACTGTGTTTCAACTGTTACCGTCCAGCACATGGTCGTCCCTTCAGGCCTGCATGTAAGTTCTGGGACTGATGGTGTCGTCTTTCGGACGTTCCCTTTCCTTCAATCCCTCTCGTGGATCCCCCAGAAGGCAATCCTTCTCAAATGGGACTAGACTCCAAACACTCTGGACACTCAGATCCGACTGAGCCAGGTATCCAGGGAGTCTTGATCTGGAATCCTTCCTCCCCTTTTTACTGGACAATTGTTACCACAAATGCAAGCTTGTCTGGGTGGGGAGGAGTCCTCGGCAGGTTCTCTGCTTAGGAAGTATGGTCCCTGGAGGATCCACGTTGCCGATCAATGTCCTGGAGCTGAGAGTGATCTGGCTTTGCCTAGTTCACTGGACCGGGCACCTGCTGCTGTCCAGTGTGCATTCATTCGGACTCTGCCACAACCGTGGCTTATGTCATTCACCTAGGGGGCACCAAGGGTGTTCTTGCGGACTTGGAAGTGATGACTATTCTTTGTTGGGCAGAGCACGCTGCTCCCTTTCCAGGTTTGGAAAATTGGCAGGCGGATTACCTCAGTCAGGTTTTGGATGAAGGGGTTCCGGTCATTCTCGTGGCTTATGACTGGCCTCGCTGAGCTTGGTACGACGACCTGATCAGGCTAGCCGCAGGCGCTCCTTGGAGACTTCCTCTCGGGGAGGATTTGTCTCCTGCTTTACGGTCGCTGGCTTTGTCGGTTCGGCTGTTGAAAGCCAGGTGCTGTAGGGCAGGGGATTGTCTACTTCTGTGATTCTCACCCTGCTTAAAGCGTGGGAAGCAAATTCTAGGATGATTTTTCATCTTACGAGAAAGTCGTATATTGCGTGGTGTGAGTCTCTTTGGGCTCCCCCTCACTCTTACTCGGTGGCCCGGATCTTGGCTCTCCTTCAACGGGGAGTCGATCAATAGTACTATCAAGGGTCTGGTTTCGGCTTGGCAATTTTCTTCCAAAGGCCGTTTGCTGCCCGTTCCCTGGTGCATAACTTCTTCCAAGGGGAGCGACACCTGGTATTTCCGGTGCGACCTCCGTCGCCAACTGGGGACCTTGATTTGGTGCAGTCGGTTCCTAAAGAACTTCCTTTTGCAAGTATTCGGGGGTATCCCCTGCTTACTTATTACAGAAGGTGGCCTTCTTGGCTGCTATCACTCTGCGCACAGGGTGTCGGCACTGGCGACATTGTCCTGTCGTTCTCCCTATATGTTGGTTCATGGAGACAAGTGGTACTTCGTCCGGATCCGTCCTTCCCTCCGAAGGTGGTTTCTAGTGTTTACTTGAACGAGGATATTGTATTGCCGTTTCATTGTCCTAAGTCCAAACATCCTAAGGAATATGCATTGCATACTCTGGATGTAGTTTGGGCACTCAAAATGTACTTGGCGACTACTGAGTCTTTTCGTGAGTCTGGTTTGGCTTTCCGTACTCCCGGATGGCCCAAGAACAGGGCTGCCTGCGTCTGCTGCGACTGTTTTCAGATGGATCGGACAGACGGTGGTGCAGGCTTAATAAATTGAGGGTCAGGTCCTACCTTTTCCTATTTTGGCGCATTCTACTCGGGCGCCTAGTGCTTCCTGGGCTTTTTGCTATACAGGAATCTGTGCTTCAGGTTGCAAGACAGCTACCTGGTCGTCTGTTTACACCTTTACCTATTTTTTATTTTTAAGGTGGATGTGCTGGCATCTGCAGTTGCCTCTTTTGGCCGCAAAGTTTTGCTAGCTGCTGTCTGGAGGGCTTTTGGCCTTCCTTGAGGGTGTTTACTTTTTGTTTCAGGTGGGCCTCATCTTTTTGTTCTGATGATTCTTATGTTGCCTGGTTGGCTGTGTTTGGCCTTGGGGACTTGTTCTTTTCTGCTGTTCCCACCCCTCATTTTAAGGCACTGCTTTGGGACGTCCCTACCGATATGAATCGGAGAGAACTGCGTCTGTCAATGAATGATGGAAAGAACTGGATTTTTGACTTACCGTAAAATCCTTTTCTCTTAAGTTCATTGTCGGACGCAGTACCCGCACTTCTATTTTGATTTGGGTTGGTGTTCCTTTTTCTGACACTGCTTTGATACAAAACTGGCATCCTATGCAGGAAGAGAGAGGGTGTACCCTCTGGGACTGCCCATAGGCATAGCCAGAACCTTTTTCTGCCTAGTGTCCTACTCCTGTAGAGGGCAGTATTACCCTACTGATATGGATCAGAGGTCTGCGACCATCAATGAACTTAAGAGAAAAGGATTTTACGGTAAGTCAAAAATCCAGTTTTAAGAGACTGGCCTTGGTTCTAACACAACGCCTGAAGTACTTAGGCTTATTGCTTCACACAGTTCAGGTGAAGTTCCTGCTTCCACAGAATAAATGCCCAAATCTTCGAACCCAGTCAGTCCCTGAGGTCATTAGAAAGTCCCTTGGTTCAAGCTTGCATAAGGGGGCTGGAGTTGATTGTTTGGGTGCCTTTGATTTGGTTTCCTATGTGCAACTGATGCCCAAGACCAGGTCACCTCTGTAATAGGGATAGGATCCTGTATTTTTTACACTCCTTAAGGTGAGGCAGTCAACCTTCAGGAATGTGTACCACTGTACATGGATAGTCTTTTTTGCCTGGTGTAAGACTCCTAAGTTCCATTCTGGACTGTATGTCATGGGTCACATCTTAATTTTTCTCCTGTCTAATGTGGAGATGTCTCTGGTGTTAAGCGCCATCAAGGCATGGCACTTAACATTGGCCTTGGCTGTTTTGTTTTCAGAGACCTAACACATCTCCATCATTGTTCAAAGCCTTGTGCAGGGTGTCACACGGATTATCACAGGGATTGTTTCACCTACATGACCCCTCCTGTTTCTGTGGGACCTTAACCGCTTGCCAACTGCCGCAAGTACATATACTGCGGCGGTCAGCCCCAGCCAGGCAAAGTGACGTGTATATATACGTCACTAGCCTGTGACCGGCTTGTAGCGCGCCCGCTGAGGCGCGCGCCCGCTGAGGCGCGCGCCCGCCCCGGCTCGTTCACTGAGGAGTCCGTGCGTGTGACCGGCGGACCCGATGTCCGCCGGTCACACTGCGATCGTCGGTAGAGAGGGAGAAAGGCAGGCGGCTAATGTAAACAAGCCGCCTGTCATTCTCCCCTGTGTAAAAATGGAGATCAGACGGTTCTACTATGTAGGACCATTGATCTCTGTTTTTACAGTAGTAGCAATGCCCCATCACAGTTAGAAGCACGCCCCTAGGACACACTTAACCCCTCCCCCTCCAATAGTTAACCCCTTCCCTGCCAGTGTCATTTTTACAGTAACGGTGCATATGTATAGCACTGATTACTGCAGTAATGTCACTGGTAACCCCAAAAGTGTCAAAAATGTCCGTCAAGGGTCCGATCTGTCTGCCGCAATGTTGCAGTCCCGCAAAAAAAAATCGCAGATCGACGCCATTACCCGTTAAAAAAAAAAAAAAAAACACCAAAAATGACGAAAATCTTTCCCTTTGTTAGTAAACGCAATAAATTTTGCGCAAACCAATCAAAATACGCTTTTTGCGATTGATTTTTTTTTTTACCAAACATATGTAGCATAAAACAAATTGGCCGAAAATGTTAAAAAATTTTGATTTTTACATATTTTTTTTTGGGGAATTTCATATAAAAAAATGTGAAAAATATTGTTTTTGCAAAATTTACGCTCCTTTTTTTGTTTATAGCGCATGATCAAAAAATCGCACAGGTGATCAAATACCACCAAAAGAAAGCTCTGTTTGTGGGGGAAAAAAGGACGTCAAATTCGTTTAGGTACAAACTGAAATTAGAAGCTGATTGGCTACCATTTTTAGTAAATCAACCCAACAGCATCTGAATTTACTGTGCTTTCCTGCAGGCAACTTTTCCTGGTCCTTCAGCTAATAAATCCACCATCTCCACTAGGGGTTTCAGAGCTTCCTAGGCTATTCAGCATCAAGCTTCTGTTTGTTCATGTTTTACCAGGTAGATGTTCATGCCTCTGCAGATGCCAGTTTTGGGTGGAAGGTCTTAGTTTGCTTTGTAGTGGGGATTACCCCGTGTTCTCTTTTGGGCATGTTGGCCATTTTTCTGTTATGCCCACCCCTCGTGATCAGTGCTTTGGGACATCCCAAGTACTCATGAATATGAATTCCCCTTGGTTCTGTGATGTACAATAAAGAAATTAAGATTTTTGATTTACCTGTAAAATCCTTTTCTTGAAGTCCAAAAATGTAAAAAAGAACTAATTCTAATGGACTGCAGAGTTTATGAAGTTGGGAAGACTTGTGAGCATTCTATAATAACAAAACTCATTTCCATAGAGTAGCACAACTCCAATTCCAAAAAAGTTGGGGCAGTGTGTTAACTCTAAAAAAAAAAAAAAAATAGAATGCAATGATTTGCAAATCTTATAAACCCTTTTTTTATTCACCATAGAAAACCTTAATCAGGGAAATGTACTATTTTAAGAAAAAAGGTTATTTTGAAAGTGATGGCAGCAACATATCTCAAAAGTTAGGACAGGGCAACAAAAAGCTGGCAAAGTGGTCATAGCAAGGAAGAGCTGCAGGGACGTTATTCAACTAATGAAGTACTTTGGCAACAGATCCATAACATGAATGGGTATAAAAAAAGCATCTTAGAGTGACAGATTGTTTCCGAAGTACAGATGGCCAGAGGTTCACCAGTCCGTGAATAGTTTCATCTAAAAATTGTCCAAACTGTTTGAGCATAATATTCCTCAACATAAAATTGCAAAAACTTTTAACTATATCATCACCTACATTACATAATAGATTCTGAGAATCTGGAGAAATCCAGAATCTCCAAAACGCAATATTGGATGCCTGTGATCTTCGAGGCCTCAGACGGTACTGCATTAAATACGAGCATGATTCTGTGATGGAAATTTCTGCATGGGCTCAGGAATACTTCCAAAATTGAACACTGCTTGCTGTGCCATCCAAAGATGCAAGGTAAAGCGCTACTATACAAAGTAGAAGCTATATCCGAACGTGATCCAGAAACGCTGCCATCTTCTCTGGGCCAAAGCTCATTTTAACTGGTCTGATGCAAAGTGGAAAACTTTTGTGGTCAGACGAATTTAAATTTGACATTCTTTTTAGCAACCATTAGCTCCACCTACTCCGGACAAAAGCTTGTTATCAGCTTGTTCAAAAGCCTACATCTCTGTTGGTATGTGGGCGCATTAATGCCTATGGAATAGACAGCTTGCACATCTGGCAAGGAACCATCAATGCTAAAAGATATATCAAGGTTTTAGAGCAGCATACGTTCCCTTCCAGACTGTCTTGTTCAGGGAGGGCATACTTCAGCGGGACAATGCTAAACCACATACTGCATCTACAACAACAACATGGCTTCATAGTAGAAGAGTCCAGGTACCTTTTTGGCCTTTCTGCAGTCCAGACCTTTCACTAATTGAAAATATATGGCGCATCTTAACATGAAAAATATGACTAAGACCCAGGACTGTTAAAATCCAATATTAGGCAAGAAAAAGACAATATTCCTCTCCCAAAACTCCAGCAACTGGTCTCAGTTCCCTGATGATTAGAGTTTTGTGAAAAGAAGAGGGGAAGATACACTGTGGTAAACATGGCCCCGTTCCTACTTTTTTAAAAACTTGTTGCTGTTGCCATCAATTTTAAAATGTTCCTATTTTTTTCTTATAATGGTGCATTTTCTCAATTTAAACATTTGACATGTTTTCTATTGTGAAAACAAAATAGGTTTATGAGATTTGCAGGTCATTGTATTCTGTTATGTAGATTTTACACTGTGTCCCAACTTCTTTGGAGTTGAGGTTGTATAACTTATGCTGTGCATAAAAAAAATGCTTTTAACCACTTGCGGACCGCTCACTGTGCTGCTACCGCACAGCGGCTCCACTTGGTCCAGCGACGTAGACCTACGTCGCTGGACTCCTAGTGGTCTCGGCGGCATGCTCCCGCTGTGTTTAGACACAGCAGGAGTCGCCGCCTCTCTTCCCCGATTGTCGGAAAGTGTGAGAAGATCCGCCCGCTTGTGTAAACAAAGCAGGCAGATCTTCTCTGTGACAGACAGGGAGAGATCACAGGATTCAGCATAGCTGAACCTGCAATCTGTCTGTCACAGAACCCCCACACACACGTCAGTAAGCATGAGGCATACATTTAACCCCTTGATCACCAACAGTGTTGACCTCTTCCCTGCCAGTGTCATTATTACAGTAACAGTGCATATTTATAGCACTGATTACTGTAGTAATGTCACTGGTCCCCCCAAAAGTATCAAAAATGCGACGTCTCAAGGGTCCGATCTGTCCGCCGCAATGTCAGTCCAGGAGAAAATCGCAGATCGCCGCCATTACTAGTAAAATAAATAAATAAAAATGACAAATCTTTCCCATAGTTAGTAAACACAATAACTTTTGCGCAAACCAATCAAAATACGCTTATTGCGATTTTTTTTTCTTTATTTTTTTTTACCAAAAATATGTAGCAGAAAACAAATTGGTCCAAAATGTTAAAATATTTTGATTTTTAATTTTTTTTTTTTTTTGGGAAAGTTCTATATCAGAATGTGAAAAATAGTGTTTTTTTTTTTTCAAAAATTAAAAATTGCACAGGTGATCAAATACCACCAAAAAAAAAGCTCTATTTGTGGGGAAAAAAGGAGGTACATTTCATTTGGGTACAGCGTTGCACGACCGGGCAATTGTCTGTTAAAGTAACGCAGTGCCGAATCACAAAATATGGCCTGGTCAGAAAGGAGGTAAAATCTTCTGGTCTTAAAGTGGATAAAAATACGCTCATTGAGAATTTTTTTGTCAAAGACATGTAGCTAAATACATTTTGGCCTAAATATATGACAAAACTTGAATATATTGGATATTTTGTAACAGTCAAAGTAGAAAATGTCAATTTTTTTGCAACATTTTCGTTCTTTTTTTTATTAATATTGCAAAAAAATAAAAAGCGCAGAGGTGATCAAATACCACCAAAAGAAAGCTCTAATGGTGGGTAAAAAAGGACGTAAATTTTGTTTGGGTACAGCATTGCAAGACAGCGCAATTGTCAGTTAGTCGCGCAGTGCCAAGTTGAAAAAAGTGGCCCGGTCATTGAGCAGCAAATTCTTCCGGGGCTAAAGTGATTAAAATTGCGCTTGGTATATATGAAAGGTCAGGCCTGAACTGGGAATCCTTTTCATGTGACCAGCAGCAAAGCGAAAATGGCAGCACAGTATAATCCAAGGATACAGGATATCTACTTTAGATCCATGGTTACTGCAACATGTACAGTGGGGAAAATAATTATTTGCAGATTTTGTAAGTATCCCCACTTACTCATAGGTGTATTTTAAAAGATAGAGACAGAATAACAACCAAAAATCCAGAAAAAAAACACAAATGCTATACAATTTTAAGTTTCTTTTCAGTGAGCAAAATAAGTATTTGATCCCCAAGCAAAACATGACCTAGTACTTAGTGGGAAAACCCTTGTTGGCAAGGGAAGACATTTCTTATAGTTGGGTGACCAGGTTTGCACACATCTCAGGAGGGATTTTGGTCCACTCTTCTTCTTTTCTCTAAATGCTTAAGGTTTCTTGGCTGTCTCTTGGCAACTTGAAGTTTCAGCTCTCTCCATAAATTTTTTATAGGATTAAGGTCTGGAGACTAAGCTACTCCATGACCTTAATGTGCTTCTTGAGCCACTCCTTTGTTGCATTGTCATGCTAGAAGACCCATCCATGACCCATCTTCAGTGTTCTGGCTGAGGGAATAAGGTTCTCATCCAAGATTTTACAATACATGGCCCTGTCCATTGGCCTCTCAGTGCGGCAAAGTTGGCCTGTACCTTTTAGCAGAGAAACAGCCTCAAAGCATCATGTTTCTACCACCTTGCTTGACTGTAGGGATGATGTTCTTGGGTTCATAGTCAGTATTTTTCTTCTTCCAAACATGGCAAGTAGAGTTAATTCCAAAGTGTTCAATTTTAGTCTCATCTGACCACAGCACTCTCTCGCAATTTTTTTCTGAATCATTTAGATGTTCATTTACATGACTGTAAACTGAAGATGGGTCATGAGTGGTCTTTCAGCATGACAATGACCCAAAACATAATGCCAAGGCAACAAAGGAGTGGCTCAAGAAGAAGCACATTAACTTCATGGAGTGGCCAGCCAGTCTCCAGACCTTAAACCTATAGACATTTTATGGAGGGAGCTGAAAGTTTGAGTTGCCAAGCCACAGCCAAGAAACCTTAAGGATTTAGAGAAGATCTGTAAAAAGCGCGGACCAAAATCTCCCCTGAGAGTGTGCAGACCTGGTAACCAACTAAGAAACATCTTGCCTCTTGTACCTGGTGGAGAACCCCTTGTTGGCAAGCACAAATTGGTTTTGCTTGGGGATCAAATACTTATTTTACTCAACTGCAACCTAATTTTATAACTATTTGTATCATGTTTTTTCAGGATTTTGGGTTGATATTCTTTCTCTATCATTTAAAATACACCTATGATAAAAATGATAGACCCTTCTTTTCTTTGTAAGTGGGCAAACTTACAAAATCTGCAGGCGATCAAATAATAATTTTCCACACGGTATCGGGCCCCAACAGAAGCTATGTTGTTTTATCAGAGCTCACATGTCAAATAGCTAAAATATAGGGAAGGAGAACGTCTCCTGATAAAAACCATTAACGTGTGATGACTGTCAGTGGGCTTACAGATTTGTCCATACACATCAGTTGTTTTGTCTCTGCTTGTTTGACTTTATTACGTTGTGTTTTTTTCTGTCAATCCACTTCTAAGGATTTTGGCAAAATTCTAATCTTTACTTTTAACATTCTTTTTCGTTTTAGTTCAGCTATGTTTATTATTACGAGAGGCTCCTTTCGAGTTAATTGACGTGTGTTTAATTAGAAGCAGTAATTGGATGGGATATGTCTTTATAAATAAAGTGGTTCCTGTTACTAGTTTTATTATTTCTGTTTATTCCCAATCCTCCAGAAAAAAACGTCACAGTGGTTCCCCCAGTCCATCACGCAGTAGCAGTAGTAAGCGAGGCAAATCTCCTTCACCAAAATCAGAACGATCTGAGAGGTCACACAAGGACGGCTCCAGATCACGATCCTCCCATAAAGACTCTCCCAGAGATGCCACTAAGAAGTCCAAAAGGTGAGCTGTAAATTTATCCATGCCATTTCAAATTTGAAAATTTATTTTCACATACATCTATTTTTGCAAAAACAAACCAAAAAAGGGAAGATCCCTTCTATTTCATTAGGGTGTGACATTTTGCTCAGTTAGCTTGCACTATAACATTGACATTCCGGCATAATCCCAGTTGCAGGTCGGCAGCGACATAGCCCTACCAGACGGGGGGGGGGGGGGGGGGCTGGCCTGCGAGTTAAATGCCTCGTGAGGTCACGTACGGCCAGGTCTCGACCTGAGTCGCAGGGTTTCTTCTGGCCAACAGCACCCCTCATTTTGCAAGGGGCTCTGTCTGAAGCGGTGCCCGTCTGGTTCCTGGTATGGTGAGTAGCTGTCCCACTGGAGGGTTTTGGGGTGGACGTGGGCCCCTCATTGGGACGTTCGGACCCCTGGGTACCCCTCCTTCCCATCAGTCACCCCCCTTAATTTGCCCCCCCCCCCCTCCCAATCCTACTCCCTCCACTTGTGCTGGGGTTGTGTGGGTGGTCTGGTCCACTTCCTGGGGTGTGGGATAGGACTCTATGCTGGCCATGGGGGGGTGGGGTACCGCCGGCGACACGATCGGTTGTGCGGGGGGCTGGGGCTGTACCTGGTGAGGGGCTTCTGCCTGGGCCTGACTTTGAGGCCTTGGTATCCCTCCTGTTGCCGCCATTTTGTTGTAGCCTTGTGCTGCAATGCACGACAGCCATGTTTGTGTAATCCGGTGGCCATTTTGCGGTGGTCTGCCAAAGAAAACAGCGGCGGCCATGTCTGTGGAGCATTCTGGGAGGTGTTTCCGGCGGTGGGAGCACCTCCTCATCCCATGGTGCTGAATCCTGGATCCTTTAGTTTCCTCATCTCCGCTCGTGCAGTGCAGATTCTCTTGGTGGCTACAGTGCCTGTTTTCTGTGGGGTAGTGGGTCTGGTGGGGTCCTCTCCCCCTCTGCTGAGGATTGATTGGTGCTCTGTGACTAGCAACCGGGTAGTGCTGCCAGAGCGGTCGGGGTTGTCCCTTAGTGTGTTACACTTTTTTGTCCCCCTGGTGACTCTGTCTTTGGAGCCAATCTCCCCACCTTATCCCCTCTCTGGGGCTGCGGGGCCCTCCGGGTCCCATCCATCCATCCATCGATGCACTGACTGCGGTCCTGGAGTCCTTGTGTCCTAGGTGGAGGTGACTTTTGGGCGATGGGCTGGCATAAAGTGCCCCCCACCTTCCCCTGCCTCATCTCTCATCAGATTCTGAATCTGATTTAGCCACCGCAGACATGGGTGTCCCTGCTGGGTCTGAGACCATGCGCCCCGAATCCTCAGATAGTGAGGAAGATTCCTCCACTATTGCAATTGCGCAAGAAAAGGCGCTGGTGGACACACTGATTGTATCTGCTTGAGACTTAAATTTGGAGGCGCAGGTTCCCTCTTGGCACTCACAAACGATCCAGAGCGGCAAAGGTGTTCCCTTTCCCCTCCTATTTTGACAGAATTGTCACTAAAGATTGGGGGCGACCAAAGCGTTCTCTTGGGGTCCCTAAACGATTTGCTAGGGGATACCCCTATGAGGAGTCCCTCCTTAAGAAGTGGACTGTTCCACCAGTAGTGGATCCTCCGGTTTCCAGATTAAACAAGGCAACCATGATTCCGAATAGAGTCCCCAGTCTTTAAGGGCCCAGCTGACAGGAAGGCGGAGGCTGTGGCCTGCAATATGTACACCCTGGCTGGTTCGGCACTGAGGCTGATATTCACCATTGCCCTGGCGTCGCAGACTCTGACCGAATGGGCTAAGCTTTTGCGCCGTGATCTGGAGGGGGAGTAGCTCCCCCCTGCCTTTGCTGAGCTGGTGGACCAGCTGGTCTAAGGGCTGCAGTTTAGCTGTGATGCCTCTTTGAATGTGGCTCCTCTAGTGGCTTGGCTCTGTTTCCGCAGTGGTCCTTCTGCGTGTCTTTTAGCTCAAATGCTGGTCTGCTGACCAGATTTAAAAAAAGGCCTTGACTGATCTTCCATTTCAAGGAGGTCACCTGTTTGGTGCTACCTTAAAAGAAGAGGGGAGAAGCGCCACTGGAGTGCAATAAAAAGAGTTTTATTAAAACTCTTTTTATTGCACTCCAGTGGTGCTTCTCCCCTTTTCTTTTATGGTATACATTGAGCCGCTTCGCTCACCCGGATAGCAGCCCAGAGTGCCGCCCAGCCCTACTCCCCCCATCCACCTGGACCAGTGGATTTTTACATCCCCACCCCTCCCCCCTCTGTACCGAGGTCAGCCCAACAGCATACACTACAGGCACTTGAACCTTTTATTCCATCCCCTCTAAGGCTCCTCCAGCTTGCAGCCTTTTGATGTGCCAGTGTTTTGATTGACTTCCACCTGACTGTAAGCCCCTACCAGCAGCCACAACAGAGAGTAGCACCCCTTGTGAGCGCTGATTAATATACTTTCTATGTTTGGTGCTACCTTGGATGACATTAAAGGTCTCATGGGGAAGAGTACCTTTTTCGCAGGCTACTAAGGGCAAGGACCCCTGTCTTAGACGTGGACCCTCCTTCTCGGCTCATAAGAAGTTTTTTTGTCCCTCAGGGTCCACTGACAAGGGATCGAAGCCCTTTGGGGCCTCTTCTTGGGGATCAAAGCGAACTTGGTCTGGCAAGTCAATAGCGGGCTTCTGCAGACCTGCGAACGAGACCCCTTCAGCAGAAAGGTGCGCCCTCACCCATATATGTGGTGGGGGACATATTCGGTGGTTCCTGGACCCATGGACTTCCCTGGTACAAGACAAGTGGGTCCACAAGGTTATACGGTACTGCTACAAGATCGAGTTTCGTTCTTACCCTCCGGTAAGGTTTTTCATTCCAACGCTTACAGGCTCTTTTTGGGGCGGTGCAAGACCTTTTACTTCAAAGGGTGATTGTCCCGGTTCCGACTTCAGAACATTGTCAGGGGTTTATACTCGAACCTGTTTACAGTCCACAGGAAGGAAGGCAAGGTGCGTCAACTTCTGGACCTCAAGGCGCTGAACTGCTTTGTGTGGGTGCAGAAGTTCAGAATGGAGTCCATTTGCACGGAGGTGGCTTCCCTGCATCAGGGGGATTTTCTTGCCTCCATCGACATCAAGGACGGTTAGCTTCATATTCCAATACGTCGGTCACCATAGCTTCCTCTGCTTTGACGTGGGAGAGGAGCATTATCAGTTTGTGGGGTTACCCTTTGGTCTCGCCTCTGCTCCTCGGGTCTTCACAAAAGTGTTGGCCCCGGTGCTAGCATTGGGGTTCTTGGTACTGAGCTACTTGGACGACCTCCTTCTGCGAGCCGATTCTACTACTGCGCTGGTGGAAAATTTGGAAATTACCATATGTGCTTTGAGGGAGTTTGGCTGGATTCTGAATTTTCAGAAGTCTGCTCTAGTTCTGTCCACAAAGCTGGACTATCTGGGTTTGACTCTGGACTCGGCCTTAGCCGGAGTGCTCCTTCCTCTGGACAATCTCCAGAAACTGCAGGCTGCAATTCGTCTCCTGCTGTCCAGCAGATAGTCATCCCTCTGGATTTGCGTATGGCTGCTGGGCCTGATGGTGTTTTACTTTTGAGGCGGTTCCGTTTGCACAGTTCTATACGAGGTCCCTGCAAGGGAGATTCTGGCCAAATGAGACAAGAATTCGCAGTCTCTGGACAATCGGATCCGGCTGAGCAGGGGAAGGAAAGAGTCCCTGATATGGTGGTTTTGTTCTCTGTCGCTTCAGCTGGGCAAAACCTTCCACCCCTTGTATTGGACAGGGATCACCACGGATGCCAGCCTGTCTGGCTGGGGAGGCGTCCTTAGCAAAAATTCTGCTTAGGCGATCTGGACGCTGAAAGAGTCCAGACTACGCTACGAATCAATGTCTTGGAACTCCGAGCGATCAGACTATGCCTGGAACATTGGACAGATCATCTTCAGGGATGTCCAGTGCGCATTCAATCGGACAATGCCACAGCCGTGGCCTTTTGTTAATCACCAGGGGGGCAAAATTAGTTTCCTGGCGGCTCTGGAGGTAGTCGGCATTCTAAGGTGTGCAGAACGTTTTGTTCCAGGCCTCTCCGCCATACACATTCCCCGGGTGGAAAAATGGCAGGCGGATTACCTCAGTCGGCAGGGGTTGGACCAAGGGGAGGGGTCTTTTCATCCAGGGGCGTTTCATCAGTTGTGTCTCTGTTGGGGCACCCCTGAGGTGGATCTATTGGCGTCTTGGCTCAACAGCTGCAGAGGTTTGTGGTTCGGTCACGGGATCCTCTGGCGGATGCCACAAATGCGATGGTGGCCCCGTGGGGTCAGTATTGTCTAATTTACGCCTTTCCTCCTGTCAAGCTTCTGCCAAGACTTCTACGTTATCTTAAAGCAGAAGGGATTCCGGTCATCTTAGTGGCTCCAAACTGGCTTTGCCGAGCTTGATACGCTGATCTGGTGCGGCTGGTTGCCGACGTTCCTTGGAAGCTTCCTCTCGGGGAGGATCTGCTGTCCCAAGGACTAATCTCCCATTCTGCTTTACAATCGCTGGCGTTGATGGCTTGGCTGTTGAACGCCAGGTGCTGATGGATAGAGGCTTATCTGAGTCGGTGATTCCAACGTTGTTAAAAGCTAGGAAATCTATTTCTAGGAAGATCTATCATTGTATCTGGAAGACATACATTGCGTGGTGTAATTCTCTTGGGGTTCATCTTCGCTCTTTTTCGGTGGCTCGGATCTTGACCTACTATCAACTGGGGGTTGAACAGAAACTGGTGTTGAGTACTATCGAGAGTCAGGTGTCTGCCTTAGCGGTCTTCTTTCAATGCCCCCTGGCCACATACTCCCAGGTACGTACTTTTCTTTAGGGAGTTAGGCTTTTGACCCCTCCTGTGTGGTCTCCGTTGCCGCCTTGGGACCTCAATTTGGTGCTCTCGGTCTTCCAGAAGCCTCCTTTTGAGATTCTTTGGGAGATTCCCCTGCTTACGCTGTCTCAGATGGTGGCCTTTTTGGTGGCTATCACCTCTGCGCGCAGGGTGTTGGAATTGGTGACGTTATCCTGTTGTTCCCCTTACTTGGTATTTCACGGAGATAAGGTGATTCTTTGTCTCTGTTCGTCATTCCTTCCTCAGGTTAGAAAAAAACAACCGTGGAGGTTGGCCCATGCCCCAATATATATGCAATATATATGCAAAGAACAAAATCTTGAGAAAAGGTAGGGGTTTCAAGGCCAGTTGGGAGAAGGAAGACCAGAAAACAAAAACATTAAAATTCATCCTTTTATTAGTATATCTAAAAGAGTTTTGTGTACAGATGAGGGATATACAGAAAGAAAAGACATCCCTCATTCACCTATATATTAAAAACAGCAGCACAGAAATATATCCCTATTAAGGGAACAATACATGCTTCAAGCTGATGTTGATGCAAGAAGTCTTTGGTGATATTCGGTTTGAGGGTCCCAATGACCCAACGCGTTTCACATCAGGCTTCGTCAGGGCCAGATAGACCGAGCAATACCAATATTTCTCGCCGCGTGTGGAGATATTGATGGCAGGTAGGAAAACCCAGTCCCTATGATAAAGTATACAAATGTGGGTGTAGAACCGTATCCATAATATTTTTTTCAAGTGGATAATATGGAGACCCCGTCTTGTAATGGCAATCGCTACAGTATATCCCTCTGTAGGGGTTTCTCCCCTCTTCCCGATTCAAGAGGCCAAGGGGACACAGTGAAAAAAAATATTACGGATACGGTTCTACACCCACATTTGTATACTTTATCATAGGGACTGGGTTTTCCTACCTGCCATCAATATCTCCACGCGCAGCGAGAAATATCGGTATTGCTCGGTCTCTCTGGCCCTGACGAAGCCTGATGCGAAATGCGTTGGCTCATTGGGACCCTCAAACCGAGTATCACCAAAGACTGCTTGCATCAACATCAGCTTGAAGCATGTATTCCCTTAATAGGGATATATTTCTGTGCTGCTGTTTTTAATATATTGGTGAATATATGAGGGATGTCTTTTTTCTTTCTGTATATCCCTCATCTGTACACAAAACTCTTTTAGATATACTAATAAATGGATGAATTTTAATGTGTTTGTTTTCTGGTCTTCCTTCTCCCAACTGGCCTTGAAACCTCTACTTTTTCTCTAGATGTTGTTCCTTCCTCAGATTGTCTCTGATTTTCATTTGAATGAAGACATTGTGTTGCCTTCCGTGTGTCCCAGGCCAAAACCTCAAAAGGAAATTGCTTTGCATGCCTTGGATGTAGTTCGGGCAATAATGGTGTACCTGGCAGCTACATAGTCTTTTAGGAAGTCACTCACTATTTGTGCTCACGGATGGGCCTCGGAAAGGGTTTCCACTTCCTCTGCGACCATTTCTAGATGATCAGACAGACGGTGGTTCAGGTCTATTCCATCGAGGGTCAGGTTCCTCCTTTCTACTCAGAAATTTTACTGCTTTCTACTCAGGCGCTCAGTGCCTCCTGGACCTTCCATAATCAGGCGTCAGTGATGCAGGTTTGCAGGGCAGCCATCTGGTCGTCTGTGCACATTTTCACAAAGTTCTATAAAGTGGATGTGTTGGCATCTGCGGATGCTTCCTTTGGCCGCAAGGTTTTTGCAGGCTGCTGTGTAGAGGTCCTCTTTGAGGGTGTATTTTTTTCAAGTGGGCCCCAGTTTTGGTTGAGCTCCTGTTTGCCTGGTTGGCTTTAGTTAGCCTTGGGAGTTTTTTCTCTGTTCCCACCACTCATGTTTACCACTGCTTTGGGACGTCCCAATGGTTAAGATCAGTAGCTTAGTTCAATAAACGAAAGCGAAAATGGGATTTTTAACTTATTGTAAAATCCATTTCTCTAATTTTATTTGACGAACACAGCACCCACCCCTCTGTGGAGTTGTAATTCTTCTGACACTGCTTGTAACAAAATGGAGTACCTATAGCAGAGAGAGGGAATATACCCCCTGGGACTGCCCATAGGCATAGCCAGATTTATTTTCTGCCTAGTGTCCTACTGCTGTAGGGGGCAGTATAACCAATGGTTAAGAATATCAGGAGCTGTGTCCGTCAGTGAACATTGAAGAAATGGATTTTACGGTAAGTCTAAAAATCCAATTTTGTGCAAACAGCCTGGCACCTCTCACTCTTGGTGTAGCTTCTAATTGTAATTCTGAAAACTTCTTAAAAGGCAGTCTGTTATCAGGCTAAATACTTTTTTGATATAGGCTGCCACCGTCTTACTGAAAATGTTGTAAGGAACTTATTAAGAATCTCAGTGATGCTCCTGCTTTAGAACTAGTATGCAGCTAATTTGGCGAAAGCAGAAATTTAGCTTAAGAACCGATTCGGTTTCCTTCCTGTGATTTTCAGTGCACAAATTAGAGGCTATAGGTCACTGTGAAGTTTGACAGTTTCTGCTCTGTCAACTGCCCAACTGCTCACATTCTGTTTTTCTTAATGTGGAAGTAAACTCTCTCATCACTTTAGCACATACAAATCTGAATAAAAAGCACTATTGATCGCTGTACTCAGATCTCACCTTACTTGCTCAGTTTGCTTGTAATTTGTCCATTTATCTGTAATGATGTCACCGGCGCATGCGCATATCTCCCGCAATTCACAGCACGCTCTTATGCTGACAGTCCATTGAGCAGTGTGCCGTGACCACTGGGCTCCAATACCGCGAGATTTCATTCCCATCCTCAGGAACTAGACGGAGGCTTGGGTGGGAAATGATCACACATGCGCAAGATTACAGGAAAGGGCGGAAGTATTGTATACTACCAACATGGAAAACAAGACTAAATATGGCGCTGACCTATCCTGGGAGAAATGAATTTATAAACCTCTTAAACACAGTAAGGAACATGCGATTTAGGCTAAATTATATTGTATAATGTGTTAGAAGAATTTTAATATAATGGTCTAATTGAAAAGCAGCATAGGAGGGGGAGAGTTTACTTCCTCTTAAACCACTTGCCATCAAATTACGTACATGTATGGTATTGACTTGGTTATACCAGGGTAATGACTGCAGCTGTCAGCCATGACCCTGTATTGTTGTCTTCAGCCAGCAATGCTCTGCAAAGTAAAAGCAATCCTAGCGGCTAGTTAGTCACTGGATTGCTTTTACACAGCTGAAGGAGTCGTGAACGTTATAGCAAGAGCAATAATCCTAGTGCAAATCCTCCTTTGTGACTCTAAACTGGTAACCTTTTAAGGGATCTTAAAGCGTTGCCTATGGAGATTAACTATTGTAGATTGTCGCCATTCCATGAGCGTGCGCCATTTTAAATCGTGACATGTTGGTTATCTATGTACTCTGCTTAACATTAGATCAATATAGATATATAGATAAAGATATATATAGAGAGATAGACCTAGAGATAGTTCATATACTTAGAACAGCTGCAGTGTAAAGGTGAATGGGAAAAGAACCAAACACTTCCAACAGGCCCGGGGAGTCAGACAGGGCTGCAGCCTAAGTCCAACCCTCTTCAACATCTACATTAATGAACTGGCTGCAGCTCTAGAATCCTCCCCAGCACCTGGACTGATTCTGCATGACACAGAGGTGAAGTTCCTGCTCTATGCGGATGACCTCTTCTGTCACCAACAGAGAGAGACCTACAAGACAGCCTGGAAGTGCTGGAGAAATATAGTGCCACATGGGCACTACCCATCAACTCAAGCAAAACAAAAATCATGGTGTTCCAAAGGAAAAATACAAAAACAAAGAGCCCCTCCTTTATATTAAACAACCACACTCTTGATGAATCCAACAACTACACTTAGCTCGGCCTAGAAATTAACCAATCAGGAAGTTTCAGGCCAGCCATAGAGGCCGTAAAAGACAAGGCACGCAGAGCCTTCTATGCCATCAGGAGACAGCTGTATCACCTAAAACCACCGGTACGAGTCTGGCTCTGAGTATTTGATAGCGTCATCACCTCAATCCTTCTATATGGCAGTGAAGTTTGGGGTCCTGTCACCTACCCAGACCAATCACAATGGGACTCCAGCCCAACAGAAATATTCCATCTGGAATTCTGCAAGCTACTCCTCCAAGTCCACCGGAGCACCTCCAACAGTGCCTGCCGGTCAGAGCTGGACAGATTTCTCTTCTTGCAGTACAAAAGAGGGCGCTATCATTCTGGGATCATCTACAAAAAAGCAGTCCTGACTCGTACCATCATAAGGCCCTACTGACCAATAAGAACCAGCCCAAGCCTGGCGGCCTGCAACAACTCATCAGCGCCTTGCCTATCCCAAACTCCCAACAATTCGATCTGACAAAATCACAAATAAAAAACACAATGAAATATTCAGAAGAAAAATATGTTGAAGAATGGAGAAATGAAATGACAAACTCCAAGAAACTAACTGTTAACCAGTCACTGCAGAGAGACTACAAACTGGCCCCATACCTGGAGGTGCTACAAGAGCCCAAAGACAGACCTTCAGCCTGTACAGACTGAGTGCCCACAGCCTGGAAATCGAGTTAGGACGGCACAGACAGACCTACAAGCCCAGGGAGAGAAGATTGTGCCAGCAATTTGACCAGGGGGTCTTTGAGGATGAGGACCACTTCCTGCTACAGTGTCCTAAGTACTCATCAGTGAGGGACACTCACTTCCAGAGACTCTCTGCTTTCATCCCGCACTTCAATTCTATAGAACAGAAGAGGAAACTCCAAATTCTACTGGGAGAAGAGGAGCCAATGGTGAGAATAGCTGCACAATATGTAACAGCATGTCACAGACTGAGAGGGACATGAAAAACGGAGGACTTAAAAATCCTTTACATAGACTCACCCCCCATTAGATTACCCATTACCCCCCCCCCCCCCATCACAAACTCAACTGCTTTGGCAATGCTAAAATGTATTTGGTCCTGCCAATAAAGCTAATTTGAATTTGATATAGAGATAGATAGATATAGAGAGATGGAGAGATAGAGATAGGTGTGTGTGTATGCATGTATGTGTGTGTGTATGTATGTGTGTGTGTATATATATATATATATATATATATATATATATATATATAAATAAATGTGTGTGTGTGTATGTATGTATATATGTATATGTGTATATATATATATATATATATATATATATATATATATATATATATATATATATATATATTATACAGTATTTAGTGTTTTCCCTTTCGTTCATTGACGGACACTGCTCCTGATTCTTCTTAACCATTGGGTTATACTGCCCCCTACAGGAGTAGGACACTAGGCAGAAAAAAAGCTTGACTACACCTATGGGCAGTCCCAGGGGGCCCATAGGCGTAGTCATATACACCCGCTCTCAGCTATAGGCACTCCTAGTTAGGAGTAAGGACCTAGTTCCTTGCTGGTATCTCTGTTCCTGGAAATTTTTTCATTTTAGATGGAATTTTTTCCCCCTCTTTATTATTTTGTTCCTTCGAGAACTACAATCAAGTGACTGGGCGACGAACATGATAATCTAGATCCTTAGGGTCCCCCCAACTTGGCCAGCGAGCGCTTGCAGACCGCAGCTCCGCGATAGGTCGGCCGTGACATAGCCCCACTGGGCGGGGGCTGGCCTGGGAGTTAAATGTCTTGCGAGGACGCATACGAACAGGCTTCGGCCTGAGTTGCAGCATTTCCTCTTGGCCGACAGCACCCACATTACGATGGAGTTGTGTCCTGTCTGGAGCGGTGCCCACCCTGTTCCTGGTGTAGTAAGTAGCTGTCCCACCCCCCCCCCCCCCCCCCCCCCCCCCCACTACCCCTGGAGGGTTTTGGGGTGGTCGTGGGCCCCTTCTGGGATGAATCCCCAGGTTCCCGTCCAGCCCCTCTAAATTTTTTCACTTTGGGTCTTTCGCCCCCTCCTCCCTGAGGGAGGTTTTGAGCTGGCTGTTGCCACATGCTCTTAAGGGGGCTGGTTGGAATTGCTGCTGACTGGGTTTTCCTGGTGCGCAAAGGGGTGTTGAGAAGGGTTCTCTGCCATCCTGGGGGTTGGTGACTAGGGCAGGGATGGCCTCTGGGCTCACTGTGGTGGTTGTTGGGCTGGGGGAATGGATAGTTTAGCATCCGCGGGCCTCATGCGGCCAGTCTGGCCTAAATTTTAGGCCACGGCTTTGCGGCCTACTACTCGGAAACTATTTGGGGCGACCCCTGTGAGCCTGGCTGAAGCCACTGCCTCCGGTTTGGGCATCTGCTTTCACCTCCGCTGCCCCTAGGTGGTCGGCTCCGCTGGAGCTCGCGTCCTGGTGTCTGGACACCCTCAAAAACTTAGGCTGCGGCCTACTAGGCCATGTGGTAGAATCAGGTGGCGCCGTTGGGGGGGCAGCCCCAGTGCGGGTAGCTGAAGCCCCCACTCTTCCTTTGGGCTTCTGATCCGTGCAATTGCTTCTGAACCCCCACAAAAATTTAGACCGCCGCTTGCAGCCTGCTGGACCATATGGTCAGCTTGGCACCTCCCTTGGACCGGGTGGTGCTGTGGGGGCACTTCGTTTTTAATGACAGTCTTGCCGCCATTATTTATTGGGGCACCTGCCTTGTTTAGTAAGGGTTACCCTGCCTTCGCATCAGCGTGACGGCGGGCGAACCCCTTTTAACAGGGCTTTGGCCTATTATGTGTTTGTTTTTTTTTTTTTTTTTGCGGGGTCCAATAGGTGGTTTATTTGTGAACCCTTGGCCGCCGTCCCCTTGCGGGATTGCAGTCAGAGGCCTCCCCTGATTGTCATGTTTTTGGGGTGAGGTCAATATATAGCGACTCTACTGAGTCTGCGTCCACGCACCCTCATTGCTCAGATAGGATGTTTCCTCTGGCTGCACTTAAATATGTGCAGGTGGATGCACTGTTTGTGTCAGTGCGTGAAACATTAAAAATGAAGGTTGTGGCTGATGCCGCATCAGAGGCACTGGTTCCTTTTGGCACACACAGGCCCTCCAAAGCGGCAAGGGTGTTAATCTTTCCGCTTACCTTGATAACTTGTCACAAAACAGTGGGGTTGTCCAAAACGCACTGGTTGCTGGGCGTTTTTTGCTTGCGGTGTCCTTATGAGGATATACTGTGTGGACGGTCCCACTTGTAGTAGACTCGCCGGTTTCCAGGTCAAATTGGGTTACCTTCATCCTGGTTCAGGAGTCCCTGACCTGTACAGGTCCAGCTAATAAGAGGACGGATGCTCTGGCCCGCCATATGTGCGCTGGGCTGGTTCGGCAATTAGGCCGGTACTTACTTCAGTTCAGGCCTATTGCATCAGGGGTCAGGTTCCTCCTTATCCTGTTTAGGCGCACTCTACTAGGGCACTTAGTGTCTTCTGGGCTTTCTGTCTTCAAGTTACGCAGGTTTGCAAGGCGGCCGCCTAGTCGTCGGTGCACACTTTTAGAGTTTTTTGTAAAGTGGTTGTGTTGGCACCTGCGGATGCTACTTTTGACCGCAAGGTTTTGCTGGCTGCTGTTTAGAGGACCTGGTCCTCTTTAAGGGTCTTTATATAAGTTTAAGCCGAGTACATAGATAACCAACATGTCACAATTTAAAATTGCGCACGCTCATGGAATAGCGATAATCTACAATAGTTAAGCTCCATAGATAACGCTTCAAGAGACCTTAAAAGGTACCAGTTTAGAGTCACAAAGGAGGACTTGCACTAGGATTATTGCTCTTGCTATAATGTTCACGACTCCTTCAGCTGTGTAAAAGCAATCCAGTGACTAACTAGCTGCTAGGATTGCTTTTACTTTGCAGAGCATTGCTGGCTGAAGACAACAATACAGGGTCATGGCTGACAGCTGCAGTCATTACCGTGGTATAACCAAGTCAATACCATATACCATACATGTACGTAATTTGATGGCAATTGGTTAAGAAAAACCGAATGTGGGCAGTTGACAAAGCAGAAACTGTCAAGCTTCACAGTGACCTATAGCCTCTAATTTGTGCACTGAAAATCACAGGAAGGAAACCGAATCGGTTCTTAAACTAAATTCCTGCTTTCTAGATGCTGCCATCTCCTAATTAGCTGCATACTAGTTCTAAGGCGGGAACATCACCGAGATTCTTAACAGGTTCCTTACAACATTTTCAGTAAGACTGTGGCAGCCTATATCAAAGTATTTAGCCTGATAACAGACTGCATTTTAAGAGGTTTTCAGAATTACAATTAGAAGCTACACCAAGAGTGAGAGGTCTAAACCCAATGGTTAAGAAGAATCGGGAGCTGTGTCCCTCAATGAACATCAGAGAAATAGATTTTACTGCAAGTCAAAAAGCCAATTTTTTGCATTAAAATACATTAAAGATGTATTTTTTCCCCCAAAAAAATGTTTGAAAAACTGCTGCACAAATTCCTTGTGACATGAAATACTGCGACAATCTACATTTTATTCTCTAAGGCCTCTGATGGATATTTATCCACATATATAAACAGTATCTCACAAAAGTGAGTACACCACTCACTTTTTTTGTGAAATATTTTATCTCTCTTCATGTGACAACATTGAAGAATTGACACACTGCTATAATGTAAAGTATTGAGTGTAAAGCTTGTATAACAGTGTAAATTTTCTGTCCCCTCAAAATAACTCAACAGGCAGCCATTAATGTTTAAACCGCTGGCAACAAAAGTGAGTACACCCCTAAGTGAAAATGTCAGATTTGGACCCAAAGTGTCAATATTTTGTGTGGCCACTAATATTTTCTAGCTGTGCCTTAACCCTCTTGGGCATGGAGTTCACAAAGCTTCACAGGTTGCCACTGGAGTTGTCCTCTACTTCTCCATGACGACATCATGAAGCTGGTGGATGTTAGAGACCTTGCGCTCCTCCACCTTCCGTTTGAGGATGTCCCACAGATGCTCAATAAGGTTTAGGTTTTGGCCAGTCCATCACCTATACCCTCAGCTTCTTTAGCAAGGCAGTGGTTGTCTTGGAGGTGTGTTTGGGGTTGTTATCATGTTGAAATACCCAGTCTCCGAAGGGGGGGGGGGGGGGGGAATCATGCTCTGCTTCAGTATGTCACAATACATGTTGGCATTCATGGTTCCCTCAATGAACTTTAACTCCCCAGTGCCGGCAGTACTCATGCAGCCCTAGGCTGCTACACTCCCACCACTATTCTTGACAGTAGGCAAGACACACTTGTCCTTTGTACTCCTTGCCTGGTTGCCACCACAAACGCTTGACATCATCTGAACCAAGTACGTTTTATCTTGGTCTCATAAGACCACAGGTCATGGTTCCAGTAATCCATGTCCATAGTCTGCTTGTCTTCAGAAAACTGTTTGCGGGTTTTCTTCTTTCTTGTCTTTAGAAGAGGCTTCCTTTTGGGATGAAAGCCATGCAGACCAATTGATGCAGTGTGCAGCGTATGGTCTGAGCACTGACAGGCTGACCCCCCCACCCCTTCAACCTCTGGAGCAATGCTGGCAGAACTCATACGTCTATTTGCCAAAAACAACCTCTGGATATGACGCTAAGCACGTACACTCAACTTCTTTGGTCGACCATGGCGAGGCCTGTCCTGAGTGGAACCTGTCCTGTTAAACCGATGTATGATCTCTGCCACCGTGCTGCAGCTCAATTTCAGGGTCTTTCTAATCTTCTTATAGCCTAGGTCATTGTAGAGCAACAGTTCTTTTTAAATCCCCAGAGAGTTCTTTGCCATGAGGTGCCATGTTAAACTTTCAGTGAGAGCGATAACAAATTTCACACCTGAGACCTTGTAACACTAACGAGTCACATGACACCGGCGAGGAAAAATGGCTAATTGGGCCCAATTCGGACATTTTCACTTAGGGTATACTCACTTTGTTGCCAGCGGTTTAGAAATTAATGGCTGTGTGTTGAGTTATTTTGAGGGGAAAGCAAATTTACACCGTTATACAAGCTATACACTCACTACTTTACATTGTAGCAAAGTGTAATTTCTTCAGTGTTGTCACATTAAAGCATATAATAAAATATTTACAAAAATGTGAGGGGTGTACTCACTTCTGTGAGATATGGTTTGTGTGTGTGTGCTGTTCAAAAAGTTTGGGGTCACCCAAACAATTCCATGTTTTCTTTGAAAATTCACACTTTTATCCATCAAATGAGTTGCAAAGTGACTAGAAAACCTAGTCAAGACATTGACTAGGTTAGAAAAAATGTTTTTTATTTGAAATAATAATTTTGTCCTTCAAACTTTGCTTTCATCAAAGAATTTGCCATTAGCAGCAGTTACAGCCTTGCAGACCTTTGGCATTCTAGCTGTCAATTTGTTGAGGTAATCTGAAGAAATTTGACTCCACACTTCCTGAAGCCCCTCCCACAAGTTGGATTGGCTTGATGGGCACTTCTTACGTACCATACAATCAAGCTGCTCCCACAACAGCTCAATAGGGTTGAGATCTGGTGACTGCGCTGGCCACTTCATTACAAACAGAATACCAGCTGACTGCTTCGTCCCTAAATAGTTCTTGCATAGTTTGGAAGTGGGCTTTGGGTCATTGTCCTGTTGTAGGAGGAAATTGGTTCCAATCAAGCGCTGTCCACAGGGTATGGAATGGCGTTGCAAAATGGTGTAATAGCCTTCCTTATTCAAAATCCCTTTTACTGTGTACAAATCTCCCACTTTACTAGCGCCAAAGCAGCCCTAGACCATCACATTAGCTCCAACATGCTTGACAGATTGCTTCAGACACTCCTCCAGCATCTGTTCACTTGTTCGTTTTACAAATGTTCTTCTGTGTGATCCAAACACCTCAAACTTTGATTTGTCTGTCCGTAACACTTTTTTTCAACCTTCCTCTGTCCAATATCTGTGTTCTTTTGCCCATCTTAATCGTTTCCTTTTATTGGCCAGTCTCAGATATGGCTTTTTCTTTGCCACTCTGCCTAGAAGGCCAGCATCCCGGAGTCACCTCTTCACTGTGGACATTGAGAAAGGCATTTTGCGGGTACCATTTAATGAAGCTGCAAGTTGAGGACCTGTGAGGCATCTATGTCTCAAACTAGAGACTCTAATGTACTTGTCCTCTTGCTTAGTTGTGCATCGGGGCCTCCCACTTCTCTTTCTATTCTGGTTAGAGCCTGTTTGTGCTGTTCTTTGAAGGGAGTAGTACACACTGTTGTGTACTAGTCTTCAGTGTTTTGGCAATTTCTCGCATGGCATAGCCTTCATTTCTCAGAACAAGAATAGACTGTTGAGTTTCAGAAGAAAGTTCTCTTTTTCTGGCCATTTTGGGAGTATAATCTAACCAACCGATGCTGATGCTCCAGATACTCAACTAGCTAAAAGGAAGGCCAGTTTTATAGCTTCTCTAATCAGCACAACAGTTTTCAGCTGTGCTAACATAATTGTACAAGGGTTTTGTAATCATCAATTAGATTTTTAACACGATAAACTAAAACAATGTACCATTAGAACACAGGAGTGATGGTTGCTGGAAATGGGCCTTCTGTACACATATGTAGATATTCCATTAAAAATCAGCCCTTTCCAGCTAGAATAGTAATTTACCACATTAACAATATGTAGACTGTGTTTCTACTTAATTTAATGTTGCCTTCATTGAAAAAAACACAAAAAAAAAGTGCTTTTCTTTCAAAAATAAGGATATTTCTAAGTGACCTCAAACTTTTGAACGGTAATATGTATATGTGCGCGTGTGTGTGTATGTGTGTGTATGTGTTTTGGGGGTTCTAAGTAATTTCCCAGCAAAATACAGACACTTTTTTTCTTTTTACTTGTTAATAAAGTGTGTCAGAAAAAGGCCTGGTCTTCAAGTGGTTAAAGCAGAACTAAAGTGTAAAATTAAAAAGCAGGCAGGCTTTCTTTTGCAAAAGAGACATACAGTGTCTCTTCAGCAATAAAGTAAACCTGCCTGCACGCAGTGTGTTTTAAAATGCATGTAGCTCAGTTTACATTCTAGCACAGTGCCTGTGTGCTGTGCAGACTGAATGCATGCACAGGAGTGACATCATCCTGCACTGGCCAATCAAGATAATCAGACTTATGCCTAGTGGAATCCGGTGAGAAGATGCTGTCCTCCTGGGTGTCGGAATATTGAAGCCGAGGTAAGCATTGCAGACTTTTTTCTGTTTTAACTGCAGGCCATTGTTATTTAAACTGTTGAACACTCTTATGGGCTTGTGTAAGGTCAGATATGAAGCAGACCTAAAAGTTCTCAGTTTTAAAAGACAATTTTGCTGCCTTTAGAATATTTTTCAATATTGTGCAAGTATGCTTAGCATATCCTACATAATGGTAAATTTAACCCTTGAAGTTCCCTCCTCCAGCAATGCAGTGGCTATGCTCCCCCCTCATCATCCATGCTTTCATCTTCTGGTCTTGGGTTCAGAGTCTGCAGCCGTCTTATTTAGCCGGGCCAGAACAACTTACTTCTCCTGTACGTACATTAGAGTTAGCCCTGATTCACATTGGTGCGATCACGGAGATCGCATGTAATTCGGATCGCACTGCTCCTAAATTACATGCGATCTCATGTGCGCTGCAATTTTCAGCCATACACTTTGTATGGCTGAATTCGCACCGCATCCGCACTAAACACGCACCTGATCCTTTTTTTTTATCCGCAGCAGAATCGAATCGCATAGTGGTTCACACTAGTGCGATCCGATTCTGTGCGAACTTGCAGATCGCACTGCGTTATGCGATTGCAACTGGGGGGTGTCGTTAACTCTTAATTCACACCCCCTGCTTATCGCATATGGCAGTGCGAACTGCCAGGGATGCGAATGCGATGCGGGATCACGCTGCATATTCACATCATTCCCGCATCGCACAAATGTGAATCGGGACTTAATCAATTTCTGCACCCACTGCATGCCAAGATTGTACACACTCAGTTGCCCATGAAAGAAAATGGTAGTAAGGGGGGAAAAGTATACTACTTTAATACGTATATGTGTACAAATAATTGATTATTCAGATTCTTGCATACCCTCCCTTTGTGACCGGTTGTTTTTAAAAAGGTAAATTTAAGATATTGCGTTGTTTTTTGGGAATTTAGCCATGTAATTTGATCAGTATGCAACAGTTTCGACACACAAATGTCTCATACAAGTACAAACATTGTGTTTCAGGTCACCATCTGGATCTCGAACGCCTAAAAGAACTCGACGGTCACGATCAAGGTCTCCGAAAAAATCTATAAAAAAGTCCAGATCCCAGTCCCGATCCCCACACAGATCTCACAAAAAGTCAAAGAAAAGCAAACACTGACAGGACTTCTTAACAGCACTTTTTTTTTTTTTTTTTAAATGATGTCATTTAAATTGCTTTTTTTTTTTTTTTTTCTTTTCTTTGTGCCTGAGACGTTTGAGAGAAAAAATAAACTAAAAAAAAAAAAAAAACAGTAAAAATATCAAAAACCCAATAAGGCAGCATTCCTACATTTTCTGTGAATGCATGTAAGTAACTGCATCTGTAGAACTTGTCACTGTTTTATATTGTACAAAGACAGCCCTGTCCACCGTGACTATGTATTTCCACCAAATGATCTGTTCGTGCTAGGATTTTCTCCACCACTGTCTGTATATGATCTACTGGCGGTAGTAAACGTCATTTTTTTTTTTTCCTCTGCCTCCCCTATCCTTGTTTGTTTTAAAATGTGAACTTGTTTCCATGGCCTCATTTTTGTAGCTTTACAGAATTTGCCTTAGGTTTCAAATAAAATCTGAAATGATTATTAACAACTTGCTTCGGCCTTGCTCAGAGAAAAGATGCTTCGCTGGATATCAGCATGAGCTATTTGGATCTGAGTGTAGAAGTTGTGATTTAATTATGTATACTATTATTTGTTAATTTTTCCAAAGTCCAGGAAATGGATGACAGGTTTCACATTAAATACGTGCCTCCATGCAACTGCTTTCAACCATATCATGGCAGTATGCCTAAAGCATGGTCCAAATGTAAAATCATATTTGCAGATTTTAGTTAATCTATTTTTCTCTATCGCTCATTGACAGACGTAGTCCTCTGTGATTCAACACCCTCGGGTTATGCTGCCCTCTACAGGAGTAGGACTAGACAGGAAAGAAAACGTTCTGGCCACACCCTAGGGGCAGTCCCAGAGGGTATATCCTCTCACTTCCTGCTCTAGCAAATCAGTTTTTTTCTGTCTAGTTAGGAGTAAGGACCTAGATACCTTGCTGGGATCTTCGGTCCTGGCAGGATTTTTTTCTTAGAAAAGATTTTTTAGACAGCTTTTTTTTCTCCAGTGTTCCTGTGAGATCTTCAAGCAAGAAAGCTGAACTGGGCGACGGGCTGGATGTTGAGATCCAGTGGTCACCCCAGTTCAGCCTACGAGCGCGTGCAGGCCATAGCTCCGCGCTGGGTCGGCCGCGACATAGTCCCACTGGACGGGGACTGACCCTGCGAGTTAAACGTCTCGCTGAAACGCCAAAGACCATGAGTCACGGCGTCCGTATTGGTCGACAGCCCTCCTACCTCGGTGGAGAGGAGTACTGTCAGGAGTTGGCGCCCGCCTGGTTCCGGTATGGTGAGTAGTATGTTCCCCCTTTCCCCCTGACGGGTCTTGTGGTGAACGCGGGCCCCTCTCTGTAATGGTAAGGATGGGTTCCCCTCTATCCTATAACATGTCACAGATCCCCCTAATTGAGTGTGATTTTTGTGTACAAGAAGCCAGGAGGCTTGGTTTGGGAGCTGACAATCTAATTGTAAAAATGTGAAAATGATTGTAGTCAGTGGCAGTTCTAGAACTTTACTGTGATAGTATAAGGTATCCTACCTGTCAGAAGCCACAGGGCGATGTCTATACATGTATACTGCATTCCAGATCATTCCTCCAGCTAAGCAGATGCCCCCGACGGCCACGGACCGCATACGGCCCGCCAGGGTCCGGTACCGCCGACCACGCTGACCACCATGAGGGTGAAGGGTTGTGAGGCCGAGATCCTTCTGCAGACATGCCGCTATCTGTGCAGGCCGCCGCCATTGTCTGGTAGATCGCTCGAGGCCGCCATTTTTGGTGTAGCCTCGTGTCTCCAGCATGGGGGCGGCCATGTTTGAGGTGACTCAAACACCTCATGGAGCCAGGGGGAGGCGCCGGCAGGCGTGTTAAGGGGCGGAGCCGCCTCCTTTCCCCAGGAAATAGGGCCAAAGACTTCCTGTCTGTAACAAGACAAGCACTGAGCAAGCTGATGAAAACTTCTGTGCATCAGGGATGAGCCTTGTGGTCTCTCTCTCTCTCTCTCTCTCTCTCTCTCTCTCTCTCTCTCTCTCTCTCTCTGGTCCAAAAAGGCAGGTAACACTGAGGGGCGCTGTTGCGACTGGGGGACACAAAAAAAAAAGTTTTTTACTTTGTCATTTTTTGTCGCTGGCAAGTGTCTTGTATAATCATTGACCCTGCCGCATAGGTATCCCCACCTGATCCTCTCAAGGTGGCCGCAGGACCCTCCAGTACCCCACTTGTTTTTAATGCATTATCGGCAGTTTTGGAGTCTTTGGTATCCCGGGTGGAGGTGGCCTGTCAGGGACGGGGGTCAAGAAGCGACCCCCGCCTACCCCTATTGTTTATCAGATACTTCAGGGGCTGTTGTCTCAGGTAATATCTCCTCAGCAGTGAGGAGCACGTTTCTGCCTCCGCCATAGCACAAGAGTGGTGGATACACTAGTTGTGTCCGTCCGGGAAACCTTTAGTCTTGAGGTTACACCGGCAGAGGTAACTGAGACTGAGATTCCTTTTTGGTACTTGTTAGCCTACCAAAAGGGCGAAGGATTTTCCTTTACCCAATTTGGGTCGTTTTGAAACGAACCCCTGTTATTTCCAAACGCATGGCTAGGTGCTATCCGTTTAAGGAATTCCTCTTTATAGGATAGACGGTACCACCTGCTGTCTTGCCACAGACTGTTAGGATAAAAGGACCTCGTAACTAACGAGGACCTTCCTTTTCTGCTCATAAAGAGTTGTTCGTTCCGCGAGGGCGGGCGATAAGGCGAAACCCTCCAAAGCCCCTTTAGAGGGGTTTCAAAGGGCGCTGGTCGGCTAAACAAAAAGTCCGGCTCAGCCAAGCCTGAAGATACAGCCTGATGCGCCCCTACCCATCTCTGGGGTGGGGGGGGATGTCTTCACCGGTTTCTGGAGGACACAGGATCGAGTTTTGATCACTTCCACCGGTGCGATTCTTCCCTTCTAACATTGAACGGTTTCAGGGGTTCTATTCAAACCTATTCACAATGCCCAGGAAAGAGGGCAAGGTGCGTCCAAATCTGGACTTGGGAAGAAATAGAGTCCATCCGTACAGTGGTGGCCTCCCTGCATTAGGGGGATTTCCTGGCGTCCATAGACATTTAGGAGGCCTATCTTTATATCCCCATCATCGCAGGACATCAGCGTTTTTTCGCTTTCCCAAAGATCATCCCTGGTTCCCACCAGGAGACTGAACTATCTGGGCCTAAGGTTGGATACATCCTGGGCAAGAGAGTTTCTCCTTGCGGAGAAACTCCAGAAGGTTCAGTCAACGATTCGGATGTTGCTGTCCGTCAATTGGCTGGGACTGATGGTGGCCTTCTTAGAGGCAGTACCGTATACCCAGTCTCATACCCGAATTCTCCTGAAGGAGATTCTTTTTTAATGTAATCAGAATTCCGATTCCCTGGACAATCGGATCCGGTTGAGCGAGCGGACCAGGAAGTCTCCGATGCTCAACCAGGGGAAGTCATTTCTTCCGATAGTATCCAGATTACCAATAAGGGTATCGGAACTGAGAGCGATCAGATTTTGTCTAATTTACTGGATCGAGCAGCCCGATTCGGATCCAATCCCATATGGCCTCTTCATCCAGAGGTTTTTCACTAGCTGTCCCTTCATTGGGACATCCCAGATGTGGATCTGTTGGCACCTTGGCTTAACAGGAAGGTGCAGAGGTTTGTAGCTCGCGCCGCGATCCTCTAGCGGACGCAGCAGAAACGCTGATCGCCCCGTGGGGGCAGTATCAGCTACGGCATGCCTTCCATCCTCTCAAGTTGCTGCGGGAACTTCTTCGCAGGATAGAGGTGGAGGGAATTCCAGTTATTCTGGAAATTCCGGACTGACCTCGTCGAGCCTGGTACGCCGACTTGGTGAGGGTAGTCGCGGACGCTCCTTGGAGACTTCCTCTCAGGGAGGATTTGCGGTCTCAGGGACCGATCTTCCATCTTGCTTTACAGTCGCTGGCTTAATGGCCTGGCCATTGAGACCCAGGTACTGAAGGACAAGGGAGTGTCAGCTTCAGTTATTCCTACCTCCAGTTAAAGAAAGGAAAGCGACTTCCAGCACATGGAAGTCTTATATTGCATGGTGTGAATCTATTGGATTTCCCCCACATACCTATTCGGTGACACGAATTTTGGTCTGTCTGCAACAAGGGGTTGAGCAGAAACTATCCTTGAGCACGATCAAGGGTCAGGTTTTCGGCGTTAGCAATCTTCCTTCAAGAAACCTTTGGCTAATCATTCCTTGGTGCGGAATTTCATCCAGGGTGTGCGACATCTGGCTCCGCCAGTGCGTGCACCCTTACCGCCTGGGATCTTAATTTAGTGTGGTCGGTTCTTCAGAAACTTCTCTTTGAAGATATTAGGGAGATTCCCTTGCTTACATTATCCCAGAAGGTGGCCTTCTTGGTGGCCATTACTTCTGCACGCAGGGTGTCAGAACTGGCCGCATTATCTTGTCGTTCCCCATATCTGGTGGTTCATAGGGATAAGGTGGTTCTTCTTCCGAATCCATCCTTCCTAAAGTGGTTTTCAGAGTTTTTCATCTGAATAAAAGTATTGTGTTACCTTCCCCGTGTCCTAAGACTAGCCATCCTTGGGAGTTTGCATTACACTCCTTGGATGGGGTTCAGAAGGATACACTTGACTACTACGAACTTGTTTTCGTAAGACGGACTCACTTTTTGTGATCACGGATAGCCCTTGAAGGGGGTTGCCTGTGTCTGCCACGACCATATCTACATGGATCAGTCAGACGGTGGTACAGGCTTATTCTATTAAGGGTCGGAATCCTCCGTTCCCTGTTAGGGCGCACTTCACTCGAGCGCTCAATACTTCCTGGGCCTATCGCCATCAGGCGTCAGTGGTCCAGGTATGTAAGGCGGCCACCTGGTCGTCGGTACATACCTTTACAAAATTTTATAAGATTGATGTGATGGCATCGGCGGATGCCTCATTTGGCCGCAAGGTTTTGCAGGCCGCAATTTGAGGAGACCGGTGGTCTACCTCGGGGGTTTTTTTCTGTTGAAAAATTTCTGTTGAGTCTCATCATTGAGGATGAGCATTGTAAACTTCTAGTTGGCACCGGTTGGGCCTTCTAGATTGGATTTGATTTCCATTTTCCCACCCCTCATTTGTGGTACTGCTTTGGGACGTCCCGAGGGTGTTGAATCACCGAGGACTACGTCTGTCAATGAGCGATAGAGAAAAATGGATTTTTGTAAAATCTTACCGTAAAATCCTTTTCTCTTAGCTCATTGACAGACGTAGTACCCGCCCCTCTGTTTTTGAGTTGGGTTGGGTTGGGTTAAATTCTCTAAACACTGCTTTGTGACATAACTGATTTGCTAGAGCAGGAAGTGAGAGGATATACCCTCTGGGACTGCCCCTAGGGTGTGGCCAGAACGTTTTCTTTCCTGTCTAGTCCTACTCCTGTAGAGGGCAGCATAACCCGAGGGTGTTGAATCACCGAGGACTTACAAAAATCCATTTTTAAACTACTCCTATCAATATGAATGCTTTTTTGGTTTGTAAACTTACTTTGTGAAGATCCTAACAGGTTTACTTCCTTGAATTCTGTGTCATATATTCATTATGCCCAGTAACTACTCTGTCACACATTTCACATAGCCTGCCTTCTGAGCTAGAGAGGAGCTGAGAGGAAGGAGTTTCAGGAAGTGGAATCCATACAGGAATCTGTTTGCATGTAGCAAGGTACCATGGCATATTTTGTCTATAGAAATTAAAAGTATACAACAGAAGAGAAGCAGTAAAGCATGCAGGGAATCCTGGAAGTTGTGGAGAGACGGCCAGCAGACAGGCAGCACTTACAACATGAAAGGATTTTTTTTCATGTAAGCTTTCATTGGGTTGTCAAATATAACTATTGCTTGTATTACTATTACAATGCTGCTGATATACAATGAAAGTGTATGCTGTGACTATAGTTCATTTAAAAGTGAATCTGTCAGGTGCACTTGTGCTTTCTGAAAATATTTTCAACTAGAGGCACCTAGTGGTACCTGTATGTTACACTGACAACCCTCCAATTGATTTCTGTTCCTCTGAAACCTGCACACCATACACAATATATAGAGTGTTGACTTGTGTCTGATGTCTAGCCAACCCATTGCTGTTAGTAGGTCAATGCCAGATCCTTAGTGATATTTAGATTCTCACATTGTGCTCCTAAATGGCAGAGGTTAAAGTGGAGTTCTGGCCTATTTTGCAACTTTAGTGATTCCTGGAGTGCTCGCAATGCTAATCAACAATTGGGCATTTTCAATTTTTTCCGGGGGTCCCTTACCTTATTTTCAGGGCATTATTGATTCTACTTCCTCCTTCCCCCCCCCCCCCCCCCTCTGTGGCCATGGCCACCAACATCACTTCCGCCTTTGCATCGCATCCTCGGAGCTGTTTGTCATCCCTCCCAGGAGGCTGGAATCAGGAAGAACTCCCAGAACACTCCCTGAAATCAGGAAGGACGACACAGCTATTTACACTGCGGCTTCAGATCCCCACATCCAAGATGGCTGCACCCAGACAGCGTTTTTAAAAGTAAGATTTTTACTAAAATATAATACTGTACACCTTGTAAGTATGAGAATAGCGGTTCTGTAAAGAGTGATGGATTAGTATTATAGGGGTATTTTTAGTTAAAGGTATTTGAGGCTGGAACTCCGCTTTAAGCCTACTATACACAGGTTAAATATCGTCTGTTTCAACAGAAACCGGTTGACATTCGGCCTGTGTGTAGAGCAGCCTGTCCGACAGAAGCTAGCCGAATGGCCGACTTATAGCGAACGAGCATGCTGGAAAACCAGCAGTCAATCCCCCTGTCAGAACTCAATAGCTCAGTGGGGAGATTGCTATACTAACATGGGATAGTGACATCACTTCCGGAAGTTCTGGGTACTGGCGCCCGATAAAAAAAGACAGCATTACCTGTAAAGTAAAAAAATAATTTTTTTTTTTAAATGTACGAAAATATTGGCCGATATCAACCGATACGCGATGACCAAAATTTCGGTATCGGCAATGAAACAACAATATCGGTCGATCACTAGTAAAAAGCGCCCTATGCCCTCCCCTGCCTCTCCTGTATCCTCAGGTTCTGAGGTAGATATAGTCACTGTGGACGCATGACACCCTGAGTGAGGGGTCTGCGTCATCGCACTCAGATGACGAGGACGACCTATCCTCGGCTGCAGCCGCACAGGAAAGCTCGTTGGTGGAGGCACTTAGAGTGTCGGTGCGGGAAACTCTAAAAATGGCGGCTGATTCTGCAGCGTCAGAAATGCAGGTGTCATTTGGAACTTTTTGACAAAATTGTCTCTGACCAATGGGGGATATTTGATATTGGTGCCAAAGCGTTTTAAGAGGCACTATCTATTCCCGAACGCGGTATCCGCAAAATGGACCATTCCACCGAAGGTCGACTACCCGGTCTCCAGACTGAACAAATCTTCTGTGGTCCCGGTGGAGGAGTCCCCGGTCTTTACAGACCCTGTGGATAGGAGTCTGTCCCGCTGCTTACATGTGGTGGCGGGCTCAGTACTTAAACCGATCTTTGTGATCATTCTGGTGTCCCAGACCATAACGGAATGGGCAAAGTTACTAAAAAGTGACCTAGAAACAGAACCGCTCCCTCCGGGCCTGGCAGAGCTAAGGGACCAAATGGTCCAAGCCCTACTATTTATATGTGATGCGACGCTAGATGCGGCCCCTCTTGTAGCCAGAGTATCTGCAGTGGGGGGTAGCTATTAGACGCACGGTGTGGCTAAAAAGCTGGTCTGCCGATCAGGCTTCTAAAAAGGCTCTATCAGATCTCCCCTTTACAGGGGACCGCCTTTTTTGGTTCTTTATTGGATGAACTTATCAAAGGGCTTACATGTGGGAAGAGTACTCTTCTTCCTCAATCTGCTAAGGGCAAGTCTCTGCGTCATAGGCCCTTATTTTTCAGCACACAGGCGGTCCTTTCGTGCCTTTGGCACACAGGAGAAAGTAAGCCATTTAGATAGATAATCTGGGGGTTCCAAGACGACGTGGATTGGTAAGCCGACAGCAGGTCCCTCAAGATCTGCAGACAAGTCCCCTTCTACATGAAGGGATGCCCTCACCCGTATCTGGGGTGGGGGGTACGTCTTCGCTTCTTTCCGGAACCATGGACCTTGATTCAGAACAAATGGGTCCACAAATTGATCTGATCGGGTTACAAGATCGAATTCAGGTCTCTACCGTCTACAGATTCTTCCCGTCCAATCTACGCCGATCTCAAGATTGATTGAGGGATCTAAAAGAGGTGGTACAAGATCTGCTGTTACAAGGCGTGATTGGGCTGGTCCCCTCTCGGGAACGCTTTTAGGGGTTCTATTCAAACCTGTTCACAGAAGGAGGAGGAGAAGAAGGCAAAGTGCGTCTGAACCTGGACCTCAAGGCTCTGAACCGCTTTGTGCGGGTACAGAAGTTTTGAATGAAGTCCAATCGCACGCTAGTGGCATGTCTATACCAAGGAGACTTTTTGGCCTCCATCGATATCAAGGACGCATATCTACACATCCCTATTTACACTGGGCACCAGCGTTTTCTTCGCTTCGCTGTAGGAGAGGAGCATGATCAATTTGTGGCTTTACCCTTTGGGTCTCGCCTCTGCTCCCAGGGTCTTCTCCAAAGTGTTGGCTCGGGTATTGGCATTACTGCGACAACGGGGGATTGCGGTACTGGGGTACCTGGACGATCTCTTAAGAGCAGACTATCATTCAGTCCTGTTGGGTGACTTGACAATTAGTGATGGACGAACATCGGCCGGGGCGGTTCGCGAACGTCAGCCGCAAATTTTCTCAAATGTCCGCGAACCGCAAGTTAGCGGCGGGCACCATTGACTTTAATGGGACGCGAACTTTAAAAACCTTTTAGGTCATATTTGCAGCCACAAAAGACTTACTAACTGTGCACACATAGTCCCACCACATGGACAATGTCATAACTGAAGTATTGCAATTGGAAAAGTTTTTTTTTTTTTCATAAATCAGCCAGAACTGACAGCATGACAGCAGCTGGTAAATACATGTCAAATACATATAGGGTCCATTCACACATCTGTAAAATGGGTCCGCATCCATTCCACAATTTGGCGGAACCTTTACAGACCCATTGATTTTCAATTCCAGTCTGAAAAATTAGGCATTCACAGGATAAAGAAGTGTCGGCCAGTACAGGCCCCAAAGATTAGCCCACATGCGTTTACCTGACAGCTAAGAACGTTGTATTCTGTGGCTGAAGGTACATTAGGCATTCACAGGATACAGAAGTAAGTGTCGGCCCTAAAAGGCCCCAAAAATTAGCCCACATGGGTTTACCTGACAGCTAAGAACGTAGTATTCTGTGGCTGAAGGTTCATTAGACATTCACAGGATACAGAAGTGTCAGCCAGTATAGGCCCCAAAAATTAGCCCACATTGGTTTACCTGACAGCTAAGAACGTAGTATTTGGTGGCTGGAGGTACATTAGGCATTCACAGGATACAGAAGTGTCGGCCAGTATAGGCCCCAAAAATTAGCCCACATGGGTTTACCTGACAGTTAAGAATGTAGTATTTGGTGGCTGGAGGTGCATTAGTCATTCACAGGATAAATGGGTGTCGGCCATAAAAGGCCCCAAAAATTAGCCCACGTGGGTTTACCTGAAAGCTAAGAACGTAGTAGTCTGTGGCTGAAGGTTCATTAGGCATTGACAGAAAAAATAATTGTCAGCCATGAAAGGCCTCAAAAATTAGGCATCCAAATGGACATGAACTGCCTTTTATGCCACTGTATTTAGCGAAGACAAGGACCAGGAATTGTTGTGGGTGGATGGCGGTCTGGTGGATATTTGTGGCCTGTCATGAGGAATTTCAATAAAAAATGGTCTACTGGTCACATGTGTTGAATTCCTCAGAGATCCATGTCTCATTCATTTTTATAAATGTGAGGTAGTCTACACTCATTAGCTAGGCGAGTGCGCTTATAAATGTGAGGTAGTCTGCACATTAGCTAGGCGAGTGCGCTTATCGGTCACGATCCCCCCTGCTGCGCTGAACGTCCTTTCGGACAGGACACTGGACGGGGAGGGGGGGCAAGCCAACAGTTCCATTGCAAATTGTGCAAGCTCTGGCCAGAGGTCAAGCCTGCCCACCCAGTAGTCCGGGGGTTCATCACTCGTCAGAGCGTCCAAATCGGCCATTAACCCGATGTAGTCGGAAATCTGTCGGTCTAGGCGTTCCCTGATGCTGGATCCGGAGTACAGCTGTCGATGGTTCGGTTGGAAGAAGGATCTCATATCTGAAATGACCAAGACATCTTCAAACCGCCCTCTTCTTGCAGGTGCTGTTGGATTGCTAACCGCAACTGTCTGTGACTGGAAATTCCTCTGCCAGCGCATGCAAAAGCAGAATGCAACATTTCTCGCAGCAAGGCCTGGAAGTGCTGCTTTCTGACCGCCCTCTGTGATGCTGGTAACCTTTCCGCCATTTTTTGTTTGTACCGGGGGTCTAAGTACGTTGCCACCCTGTACTGGTCCTTGCCCTTTATACTTTTTATACGGGGGTCCCCCTTAAAACACTGGAGCATGAAGGCCCCCATTCGCACTAAACTGGAAGCTGTATAGTGGCCTGGCTCCAGCTCATCATCCAGGATAATGTCGTCCTTGTTCTCCCCCCCCCCCCCCCATCCTTGGATAACACCAGGGATCCCAGAAAGGTTTAAAGCATGCTCTTCTTGCTCCCCCTCATCCGCCCCGGCACCATCCTCCTGTGACTCCTCTTCAGACTCCTGTTGACTTGTCTCAGATGGAGTAGCACCCACTGGGAATTCATCCAACATTGCGACTTCCTTATCTTCCTGCTCCTCGATGGCTTGATCAATGACACCACGCAATGCACGCTCCAGAAAGAAGGCGTAAGGTACGATGTCACTGATGGCGCCCTGCCCGTGACTGACCAGTTTGGTGATCTCATCGAATGGCCGCAGAGAAGTCTGCATGCGTCCCACATGAGCAGCCACTGGCGAGGTGAAAAAAACCCAAGCTCCCCAGAACCTGTCCTGCCACAGAGTTCGTACAGGTAGTCGTTAACTGCACGTTTCTGCTGGAGCAGCCTATCAAGCATATGCAATGTTGAGTTCCATCGCGTCGGGCAGTCACAAATAAGACGCCTGATGGGCAGGTTGTGTCGCCGCTGAATGTCGGCAAGGCGAGCCATGGCTGTGTAAGATCTTCTGAAATGGCCCGAGATTTTCCTGGCCTGCCGCCAGACGTCCTGGACCCCAGGGTATTTGGCAACGAATCGCTGCACGACAAAGTTCAGGACGTGTACCATGCATGGCACGTGTTATTTTGCCCTGTTTCAGCGTGCTCAGCAGATTGGCACCGTTTTCGCACACCACTTTACCAACTGTCAAATTCAGCAGTGTCAGCCACTGATCTGCCTGTGAACGCAAAGCTGAAAGGAGTGCAGGACCAGTGTGGCTCTTGGCTTCTAGGCACAACAGATGCAGCACAGCATGGCAACGTCTCACCTGGCATGTGGAATAGGTTATGGGGATCTTGGGTGGCGCAGCGGAAAAGGAGGAGTAAGCCGAGGAGAGGGAGGAGGAGGAGGAGAAGAAGAGGCAGGCCTGCATGCAATCCGTGGCGGTACAACCAAATCTACACGGGTGCCACGGGTTGTATGCTTGATGGCCGTGGGCAGTAAAAGGGATATACTTTCCCTGCCCGTGTTTGCTAGACCCTGTGTCGGTGGTCAGATGTATCTTGGCACCAACACTGTGTGCCAGAGATATATTCACTTGCCGCTCAACATGGCCATACAGCTCTGGAATGCCCTTCTGCGAGAAATATTTCCTGCCTGGGACCTTCCATTGTGGTGTTCCAATGGCCACAAATTTACGAAAGGCCTCCGAGTCTACCAGTTGATATGGCAGTAGTTGGCGGGCTATCAGTTCCAACAAGGCAGCAGTCAAACTTTGGGCAAGAGGGTTATCTGGCGTCATCATTTTTTTCCGCTCCAACATTTTTGACACAGAAGCCTGCCTTTTTCCAGAACAACGTGACGACCGCATCGTGGAAGGTGGAGTGGAGGACAATTGAGAGAAGAGGCTGGACGGTGAGAGCCTGTAGTGTGGCTTTGTGGGTTCTGACTGTGTTGCTCCCACTGGGCTCGTTGATTGGAGTTCAGGTGCCTTCTTAAGGTGGTCATCCCTAGGTGAGTGTTGGGCTTACCGCGACTTATGCGTTGACTGTGAAGGCTGCAGTTGGCAACACTGTTGTCAGCAACGGACACATTAAAAAAAGCCCACACTACGGAGCCATGTGTTGCATCCTGGGAGCGACAGATGTGACTGTACATGGTTGATGGCTCGCTCCTGATACATTTGCAGTCTGCTTTGTACCTCTTGTGCAATGCAAGTTCAGCCTGCCTCTCCTCCCTATCTGCTGGTCCGTCTCTCCCTCTGAACTCCCCTCCTCTTCCTCTCTTGTGGCCACCCACGTGACGTCCATAAACGAGTCATTATCCATGTCACCTTCCCCACCACTAACATTCAAGATCTCGGAGTAGGCAGCAACAGCGGGGACCAACCTCCTTGGGCTGATCCGGGTACTGCCGTCAGACTGCTAAGTGGCAGCTGTTGCTACCTCCTCTTCCTGATCTGATGCCAACAATCGCTGCACATCGCAAATGTCCTGTGATGGATCGGAAAATAATTCGTGACTCAAGCTGAGGGTATGTGGTGGTGGTGTCTTTGGGGGTGCACACAGCAGAGTGTGAAGAGGGTGCAGAAGAGGAAGGCTGAGTGAGCCACTCAACCAAGTCTGGGGCGTCCTTTGACGTAATCGAACGCACCTTCTGAAACGTCACGCTTTGGCTCCGGCCTACTGCTCCTGCCCTACCCCTACCACCCCAGCGGAAGGGCCTGCCTCTTCCTCTGCCTGGTCATTTTTTAAATTACCCTGTGACAAAAGTCTCTAGAGAATCGCAGTATATCTGGAAAAGGGGTATATAACACCCGCTTCAATCTGTGGTATCGGGGGGCCACAGGTTTATCACACCAGTTCTACAAATAATTGGCCAGTAACTGTTGTTAGTGTGTAGCACAGTTAACACAGCAAGAGGCCAAATTTTTGCAGGACTAAAATTCACTCTTAGAAAAGTATACTGTTAAATATAACAACACCTTACTTCAATATGTGGTATTGGGGGGGGGGGGGGGGGGGCACTGATCTATCACACCAGTTGTACAAAAAATTGGCCAGTAAGTTTGGCAATGTGTGTATCAGAGTTGACACAGCAAAAGAGGCAATATTGTTGCAGGACACAAATACACTTATAAAAGTATACACGGATAGCACCCCGCTTCAATCTGTGGAATTGGGAGGCCATAGTTTTATCACACCAGTTTTACAAATAATTGGCCAGTAACTGTTGTCACTGTATGTAGCACGGTTAACGCAGCAAAAGAGGACAAATTTTTGCAGGACTGCAATACACTGTTATAAAAGTTTACTGTTAAATAATACCCCACTTCCAGTATGTGGTATTGGGGGGCAACTGGTCTATCACATCAGTTATAATACATTAAAAGTGCTTTTTTCACTGTTTGTAGTATTGCTGCAGCAACGCTCAACACAGCAGTCACAATGCTTCACAGTGCACAATACAAATCCACTATAATATGCTTTCTATATTACAAAGTATATTCTACATGGGTTACACCCCTATATAGTGCACTGCACACCTATACCAAATAGCAGCCCTTAAAATTACTTTTGTGGACCTTAACAGAGCGATTTGTGTCACTGCCGATCTGTCCCTGATGAACACAGCATACCTGTCCCTAAACTGAAAAGAGACTAGTAGACCTATACCAAATACCAGCCCTGAAAAGGACTTTTGTGGATCTTAACAGAGCTATTTGTGTCACTGGCAATCTCTCCCTACGCTGACAAAAAGCAGAATGTAAAAATGGCCGCCAGCTCTGGTCTATTTATAAGGTAGAGTGCATGTCCATGTGCTGAAATGTTTCAATTGGCTGTCCCGTTCCACCTTACGGCTGTGTCATGGGTCAAAGTTCTCCCCAATGTAAACTAATATGGCTGCCGCGAACAATGCCATGTGTTCACAAAATTGGCGGGTTGCGAACAAGCAAAATTTGCCGCGAACCGACCGCTGGGCCATCATTATTGACAATCCCTGTACAGACTCTTGCAAGAGTTCCGTTGGAACATCAATTTAAAAAAATCTGCTCTGGTACCATCTTCAAAACTGGATTATCTGGGCCTGACTCTGGACTCAGCTTCAGCAAGGGTGTTTCTTCCCCCGGAAAAGCTGCAAAAGTGGCAGAGGGCGATCCGTTTGCTGTTATCCAGCAAAATCTGTCCCCTGCGGACTTGCATGCGAGCCTTAGGTGTGATGGTGTCGACCTTTGAGTCAGTCCCCTTTGCTCAGTTCCACATGAGACCCTTACAAAGAGAAATTCTTATCAGGTGGAAAAAAAGATCCAAAATTCTTGGACACAATGATTCAGTTGAGTCCCAGCACAGAGTGCTCTTCTGTGGTGGTTTTGCTCGTTTGCCCTGGGCCCAGGGCAAGTCCTTCCTCCCATTGTATTGGACCGTGGTAACCATGGATGCCAGCCTGTCTGGTTGGGGAGGAGTGCTTGGAAAGCTGTGTCCAGGGGTCCTGGACCGTGGAGGTGTCCAGACTACCGATCCATATTCTGGAACTCACAGCAATAAAGCTTTGCCTGAGTCACTGGACAAATCGTCTGCAGGGTTGTCCAGTTCGGATTCAATCAGACAATGCCATGACTATGGCTTACGTCAATCATCAAGGGGGCACCAAGAGTGTCTTGGCAGCCCGAGAGGTGGCTGAGATCCTGAAATGGGCAGAAAATTTTGATTTTAGCCCATTTCGCCGTGCATATCCCAGGAGTGGAGAAATGGCAGGCGGATTACCTGAGTCGTCAGGTGTTGGATCAGGGGGAATGGTCCCTTCACCCAGAGGTGTTTCACCTGCTGTGTGTCCAGTGGGGGACACCCGACTTTTACCTGTTAGCCACAGACGCACTGGTGGCTCCTTGGAGTCAGTATCGGCTGATCTATGCGTTCTCTCCGCTGAAACTCCTGCCTAGGCTTCTGTGCAGAATAGAGGTGGAAGGGAATTCTGGTCATTCTGGTGGCCCCAGACTGGCCTCGCCGGTCTTGGTACGCAGATCTGGTAAGATTGGTCACCAATGCTCCCTGGGGACTTCCTCTCAGGTAAGATCTGCTGTCTCAAGGGTTGATCTTCCATCCTGATTTAAAGTCGCTGGCTTTAATGGCGTGGCTGTTGAAAGCCAGGTATTGAAAGACAGGGGTCTTTCTGACTCAGTGATTCCTACACTGTTGAAGGCTAGAAAATCTACCTCCAGGGAGATCTATCATCGTACGTGGAAATCGTACATCTGATGGTGTGGATCGCTGAAAGTGCATCCTCTCCTTTTTTCGGTGGCTAGGATTTTGACCTTTCTCCAAAGATGGGTTGAACAGCGGTTGGCCTTGGGTACTATTAAAGGCCAAATGTCAGCTTTGGCTGTGTTTTTCCAAAGCCCTTTAGCTACGCATGCTTTGATTCGCACTTTTATTCAAGGGGTTCGCCATATGGCTCCTCTGATACGATCCCTGTTACCTCCGTGGCATCTTAACTTGGTACTGTCTGTTCTTCAAAGACCTCCCTTTGAGAACATTAGGGAGAATCCCCTGCTTACACTGTCACAGAAGGTAGCCTTTTGGTGGCTATTACCTCTGCTCACGGATTGTCTGAATTGGCGCTATCCTGCCGTTCACTTTATCTGGTGGTCCACAGAGACATGGTGGTACTTCGACCTAATCAGTCGTTTCTTCCTAAAGTGGTTTCTGATTTCAATTTGAATGAAGACATTGTGCTGCCTTCACTCTGTCCTAAACCCAAGCATCCCAAGGAAATTGCCTTGCATTCTTTGGATGTGGTTCAGGCAATTAGGGTTTACCTGGCAGCTACTGAATCTTTCAGGAAATCAGACTTTGTCCTCACGAAAGGACCTCGAAAGGGATTGGCTGTGTCTGCTGCAACCATATCCAGGTGAATCAGGAAGACAGAGGTACAGGCTTATTCACTGAAGGTTCAGGTTCCACCTTTCCCTATGTGAAGGCGCATTCTACTGGGGCGCTGAGTGTCTGTTGGGCTTTTCGCCATTAGGCGTTAGTAATGCAAGTTTTCAAGGTGGCAAGTTGGTAGTCTGTGCACATGTTCACAAAATTCTACAAAGTAGATGTGTTGGCATCTTTGGATGCTTCTTTTGGCTGCAAGGTTTAGCAGGCTGCTGTTTAAAACAGAAAATATTCTCTTTGAGGGGGTGTGTGTGTGTTTTTTTTTTTTTTTTTTTTTTTAGGTGAATTCTTGTTGCTCCTGGTTGAGCTCCATGTTTACTGGTTGGCTAGGTTTAGCCTTTGGGGAATTGCATTCTTTTCTGCGTCGATTTCCCACCCCTAATGCAAATACTGCTTTGGGATGTCCCAATGGTCAAGAAGAATATGAAGCTGCGTCTGTCAATTAACGATAGAACTGGATTTTCGACTTACCGTAAAATCCTTTTCTCTGAAGTTCATTGACAGACGCAGCACTCACCTCTGTATTTCTGAGTAGGATGGGCTTTTTTTCTTCTAAACACTGCTTGCAACAAAACTGAATCCTATAGCAGAGTGAGTGGGTGTATGCCTGCAGGGACTGCCCCAAAGGTGTGGTAAAGTTTTTTTTTTTTTTTTTTTTTTCCTGCCTAGTGTCCTACTACTGTAGGGGGCAGCATAATCCAATGGTCAAGAAGAATATAGAGCTGCGTCTGTCAATTAACTTCAGAGAATAGGATTTTACGATAAGTCAAAAATCTATTTATTTTTCCCCCCTCCATTGGCATTTCTGTGATTTGTGTGCAGGTTTATGATCTTTTACATGTATAGTTGTAAATGTTATTTGTAGCTCTTTGACAAGACATTGTATACAATGTCTGGTAGGGGCACAGTTGTCTGGTAATTTGATTCAAGGTGTTCAAAGGGGGCACGCTTAGACACGTGAGAGTTGCAGACAATCACCCAATTCATGGGGGGTCAGGCATGCACAGTATATTCACAATTGAGTACAATTTTACCTTTTAGCCAAATGACATTTGATGCACTGCTCACATGATTATATGCTGGTCATTTGTCCAGAATAACCGATGAATGAGACACTGACCTATCATTTACTCTGTAAAAGCTTGTAATTTTGTTTTTGGTAAATTTCATACTTTTCAGGTACCTGAGTTTTTTTTTTTTGTTTTTTGTTTTTTTTTCGCCTTTTCCAAAATTAGAAGGAAGTTTAATAAATATTTCAAGAGCACAAGTGTACCATGAGTAGTAGATGCATGTTAAGCTAAAATGCATAAATATGGTCTTTAAAGTTAACATGACTTCATTTACTGTACTATTACAGAATATAAATTGTCCAAATAACACAACGTAATTGGAGACATTCAGCATGAATAATTAGTAATCCAAACACGAAAAAAAAAAAAAGTTTAGAAAATGTGTTAAAGACCTTGAAGTGGCTAAAGCTCTGCTCTTCAAAATGCATTTTTAGTGTTTACGGAATATTTAACACTAAAGTTACCCTTATGACTAATTTGACTTGCACATGAGAATAGGATGAATACTGCAAGGGCACAGATTTATGGTGTTTATACCTGTGGTAAATGAATTTTCATGCATGAAAATCAAAAGTGAGCTGAGATCTGATTTCTATCATGTTAAAGATTACAAAAAGGTTGTCTGTTAACAGGAGCATACGATTATTATAGGTGTGGTTGTAAGATTAGAATGCCCTGTACTGCTCACATTTTCTTTTTTTTCTACTATCATTGGTTAGTAACTGTGTTTAAACTATTCTGGATAATTTTTTTTATAATTTTAGAAGCGAAGGACATAAGTCACTAAGCTTTGGTTTTTGCCATCACCAGCAATTTTTGTAAGAGAGCTGGAAATAGCATGTTCTTCATGGTAAATTAATATGTTCTTCATGGTAAATTATAGCGATGAAAAAGTCGCCTTTCTTGATACCTGGATCATTGAAGACAAAGAAGGCCTAATACAAACAACCCTCTATAGAAAAGAAACAGCGGCGAACACGATTCTACACGCCACCAGCTTTCACCCAATCCCTCTAAAAAGAGCTATCCCATACAGCCAATATCTTCGACTCAAAAGGAATTGCACCTCAGACAAAGATTTTCAAAATGAAGCAAGACTCCTAACTGGAAGACTACTCCAAAGAGGTTATACCAAGACCACCCTAAGAAAGGCCTATAACAAAGTCAACCAACAGGAAAGGCAAAAAATCCTTTCTCTTACGTCCTCCGACAGTCGCCGCCTCTTCATATTCGTCACATATGGGGGTATTAGACTTTGCTCCGAAGGAGTAGCTAGGCAACAGAATATGTTAACAATAAAGCTTTAACATATCCCACCCTCAAGGGGTGGTCCCCTCAGTCAATACCCTCCTACTTCCTGCAACCATATCTCAGTTTTAATGTCTAGCTTGTCAGGAGTGGCTGGCTCTCTCTGTGCTGGGACTTTTTGTCCCAGACTCTTTCTTCTTTTTAATATTTTATTTGAGTTTTTTTCTCTACCTTTTACTTAGCTGTTGTTTTTGTCAGCATTAGTTAGTTCTTCGGACTCGCCGGTCCTGGTACGCAGACCTCGTGAATCTGGCGGTCGACGCCCCCTGGCGTCTGCCTCTTCGGGACGATCTACTGTCTCAAGGACCGATTTACCATCCTGCTTTACAGTCGCTGGCTTTGACGGCCTGGCTGTTGAGACCGAGGTCCTGAAGGAGAAGGGTCTCTCTCCAGAGGTTGTTCATACCTTGATCAACGCGAGGAAGTCTTCCTCGGGAAAGGTTTATTACCGTACTTGGAAGGCCTATTTTGCCTGGTGTGAGTCCAGGGGGTTTTCACCCCGCACGTACTCGGTTTCCCGTGTGCTGTCTTTCCTTCAGACGGGTGTCGATCAGCGTTTGGCGCTGGCTACGATAAAGGGTCAAGTGTCTGCGCTGGCCGTTCTGTTTCAACGTCCCGTGGCTTCCAACTCCTTGGTTGGCACTTTTATTCAGGGTGTGCGGCATCTGGTTCCTCCTAGGAGGGATCCTTTGCCCCCTTGGGACTTGAATCTAGTCCTATCTGTGTTACAACGTGCTCCTTTTGAACAGATCAGGGAGATCTCGTTGTCTATGTTGTCCAAAAAGGTCGCCTTTTTGGTGGCGATCACTTCGGCTCGCAGAGTGTCGGAACTGGCGGCTTTGTCCTGCAAGTCTCCGTACCTGGTTGTTCATTTGGATAAGGTGGTCTTGCGACCTAATCCTTCTTTTCTGCCGAAACGAGTTTCGGAATTCCATCTTAACGAGGATATTGTTTTGCCTTCGTTGTGCACGAAGCCTAAACATCCAAAGGAGGTGAGATTGCATTCTCTGGATGTTGTTCGGGCGATTAGGGTTTACCTTAAATCGACTTTTCGAAAGACGGACTCCTTGTTTGTTCTTCCGGAGGGTCCTCGGAAGGGCATGGCGGCTTCCGCCTCTACCATTGCCAAATGGATCAGGCAGACCATTAAACAGGCCTATGCCTTGCAGGGGAAGGTTCCCCCTGTGCCTGTGAAGGCGCACTCTACTAGATCTCTGAGTACGTCTTGGGCCTGTCGTCATGGGGCTTCTGTAGCCCAGGTGTGTAAGGCGGCGACTTGGTCGACCGTACACACTTTCACAAAATTCTACAAAGTAGATGTTCAGGCATCGGCGGATGCTTCCTTTGGCCGCAAGGTTCTTAGTGCGGCTGTTCCCTAGGGTCCCTTGTTGGGGACTCCTGGCTGTTGGGATAAGTTTTGTATCCCCTGGTTTTTTGTCTTTTCCTGGGTTGTTGCTCCTGTTGAGCACTTATTTTTGCTGTTGCCCAGCTGGTTTCCTTCCTTTGGTAAGGTTCCTTTCTTTGATGTGGAGACTGCGTTGCCTTTCGGCGCGGATGCGTTTCCCACCCCTCATGTTTGCACTGCTTTGGGACGTCCCCATATGTGACGAATATGAAGAGGCGGCGACTGTCGGAGGACGTAAGAGAAAACGGAATTTTTGTAAAATCTTACCTGTAAAATTCCTTTCTCTGAGTCCTCCGACAGTCGCCGCCCCCGCCCCTCTTTTGGGGTTTGAATGTATACTCTACTGCTATTCCACTAAAACTGAGATATGGTTGCAGGAAGTAGGAGGGTATTGACTGAGGGGACCACCCCTTGAGGGTGGGATATGTTAAAGCTTTATTGTTAACATATTCTGTTGCCTAGCTACTCCTTCGGAGCAAAGTCTAATACCCCCATATGTGACGAATATGAAGAGGCGGCGACTGTCGGAGGACTCAGAGAAAGGAATTTTACAGGTAAGATTTTACAAAAATTCCGTTATTTCAAACCAAGAAACTGGGAATCTCAAAAGGAAAAGAAGAAGAAAAGCTAACATTCGTATCATAATGAGATACACTAATGAGTATCCCAAAATAAAGAACATTCTCCGAAAACATTGGCCTATCCTGAAAGAGGACCCTACGGTCAAACACCTTGTATCCAGCAACCCACATGTAACCTACTGAAAAGCAGGTTCACTACAACAGGACCTCATATATAGCGAATTTAAAGAAGGAACCAAGAAAGACCCCTTGAAAGTTTTTTTTCAAATATAATTTTTATTATTTTTTTTTCAAACACACAAAATTTACAAGAAGTCACAAATGAAATAAGAATTCATATCAAAACAGATTATCATCAAAGAATAAACTCAGTTAACCCTTAAAAGGGAGGAGTTCCTTAATACTTGTCTCCCCTATCCCCCCTATGAACACGTAAGCTAGGTTTATTCAATTTATATCGCTATCCATACCAAGTGTTCACGGTAATGGGCAGGAGACATCCTTATCTTCCCCGTCTATTCCAATTCTATTTCATTTATTCAAACTGTAACTAAACATACCCTCCCCCCCAGGAGAAAAAGAGAAAAAAAAAAAAAAAATTCCCCCCTCTGTCTCCCCTCCCTCCATTCCTCCTCCCCCCCCAGCCCCGACAGAGGCAGCTCCCCCGTCCCCTCCGCCTACGAATGCATCAAGGCCACTCCCTCATCAGACATAATAAAGGTGTTCCAGAGCTCCCAGGTCTCGCTGTATAGCCCCCGTTTACCATGTGTTGTCATCACCAAGTCTTCCATTTTGTTGATGGCCTCTACTCTCCTTAACCAGTCCCTTACCGTGGGAGAAACAGGACTTTTCCATAACACGGGGATACAGGCCTTCGCTCCATTGACCAGATGGCGCACCACCGATTTCTCATATCTCTGTATTGGAATATCTGATAGATGGAGCAAAAAAAAGGCTGGATCCTCCTGGATGGGAAACTCTGTAAATTTTTGAACTATGGATCTAACCTTGGACCAGTATGTTGAAAGTTTCGGGCAGGACCAAAATATATGTAATATCGTTGCATCTTCCCCTCCGCACCGCCAGCAGTTCGTCGATATGCTTGGGAAGATCTTATGAAGTTTATAAGGTGTATAATACCATCTAGTCAATATCTTAAAATTAGTCTCTTGGATTTTAGTACAGATGGATGTTCTAAAAGCCAATAGAATGATCTTCTGTGATTGTGATGGTGTGAAGGTGCAATTTAGGTCAGCTGCCCATTTAGTCAGGCATGGTAGCGGGGATTCGTCTGTCCAGGATGTTAATAAGCCATATATTAAGGAGAGTATATGTGAAAGAGCTCCCTCGTCCAGACATAACTTTTCAAATTTAGTCAAGTTCCGTGTAAAATCTACGGGTTTCGGTAGTGTATGTAGAAAATGGTGGAGTTGAAGGGCAGACCAGAAATTAAGCCCAAACTCCCCGTCTGCATTTGTCAAGGTCTCCAATGTCAGCCACCTATCTCCTGCAAAGAGCTGAGTCACTCGAACACATCCGGCTGGGCCCAATTTCACCAGATCTGGTGTCGAAAGTCCGGGTCCGAATCGCGGGTTTCCAATTACCGGAAATAAAGGAGAACACAGGGGTGAAAGGAGATATCGCGTATTAGCTAAGTGGCATATTCGCAGCGTAGTGCCCAGAAGAGGGTGGAGTCTTAATTGTGGTGGCAAATCTGGGTAGCACCAGAGTGCTCCCCTAAGGGGAATATTCGTCTGTGCTTGTTCTATACTGACCCACAATTTGGATGTTTGATGTCGACACCAGTCTACCATTCTACTCAAATGAGCTGCCTGGAAGTACTTCTGAATATCCGGAAAGGCTAAGCCGCCCTGCATCCTTGGCCTAGCCATATGCGACCTCGCAAGCCGAGGTCTTTTCTTTGCCCAAACAAACTCAGTGAAAAGAGCGTGGATCATGTGGAAATACCGGGCAGGCAACCGTATCGGAAGAGCTCTTATCAAATAAATATGTCTGGGCAAAATACTCATCTTAATCAGGTTGCATCTGCCAAACCAAGAATGAAGGCCCATATGCCACTTTTCCAATAGGCTGCGTGTCTCCTCAATTAAAGGGGGAAAATTCAACTCATATACTCTAGCCAAGCATGGTGGTATATAGGTACCCAGATATCGTAGGGCCTTATTAGTCCATCGAAAACTGAAGCTCGATTGTAGGGTCCGTAAAAGAGACGGGCGCACCCCTACTCCCATCGCCTCCGACTTACCAAAATTGATTTTAAAGTTCGAGATAGACCCGTATCTGGCTAGTTCCTGCAATAAATTTGGCATAGAAAGGATCGGATTTGTTACTGAAAACATGAGATCATCTGCATAAGCAGATATCTTATATTAACATCCGCCTACTTTCACTCCCTGAATGTCTGGGTTCTGGCGAATGTTACAGAGGAGAGGTTCCAACGAAAGAGCAAACAAAAGAGGGGATAAGGGGCACCCCTGTCTCGTACCATTTTTGATAGGGAAAGGATCAGATACCAAACCATTCACCTTGACCTGTGCAGAGGGCTTTGAGTATATATTAGTGATCCAACGCTGCATATTGCTCCCCAGGCCTATATATTTAAGGACTGTAAACAAAAAACGCCAGTTCACCCTATCAAAAGCTTTCTCTGCATCGGTATTCATAAAGACACTCGGTATTCGAGATGTATTAGCAGTGTGGATCAGATTTAACACTTTGGTGGTATTGTCTCTAGCCTCTCGGCTAGGGACAAAACCCACCTGGTCAAGATGCACTAGATCGAGGAGATGTGGAGCTAATCTATTGGCCAGAATTTTTGTAAGAATTTTCAAATCTATATTAAGTAAAGAAATAGGCCTATAGCTTCCACAAGATGTAGGATCCTTTCCTTCTTTCAAGATCACCGTAATATGCGCCACTAAGGTGTCTCTAAGCATATTGGCGCCTTCTTTTATGGAGTTATAGAATCTAACCAGATACGGGCCTAAAGTAGAACAAAACACTTGAAAATATTGCAGCGTAAAGCCATCTGGGCCGGGGGCCTTCTTTAACTTCATCTTGCTTATAGTCTGTTGGACCTCTAACAGAGTGATCGGTTCATCCAACTGCTCTCTTGTCTCTGTAGAGAGTGTAGGAAGATGAGATTTCACAAGATATTCCTCCATCTCAGAAATAGGAGTAGGGTTCTCTATTAGTGAGTACAGTGCGGAGTAAAATCGTCCAAACTCTCCCACAATCTGTTTGGGAGGTGTTAATTTATGGCCCTGCCTTGAAATAATATTAGGAACATAGGTCGACATCTGTGGGTCTCTCACAGACTGTGCGAGCAGTTTCCCGCATTTGTCTCCAAATTCATATCCCCTACCTTGGCTCCTCTGAAGGGCCGCTTTAGCTCTGAACAGAAGAAGGTTGGCTATTTGTTGCCGTGTTCTTGTAAGTTCAGTTTCTAAGGCCGGTGACGTAGCATGTTTATATTGGGATTCAAGATGACAAAGCGTAACTAGGAGCTGTGTTAATTGTTTATCCCGTTCCTTTTTAAGTCTAGATCCGCGCTCAATAAGAAACCCCCTGAGAACAGTTTTATGGGCCTCCCACAGATTCCCTATCTCACATCCCTCCAGGTCATTCATCTGAAAGTATTCCTGCAATTTAGATGAAATATCCGTCAGAACTTCAGGAATCTGTAGGAGGCTCTCATTCAGTCTCCAAAAACATTGCCGAGAGGCGGCAAACTCTGATAAAGAATAAGTAAGTAGTACCGACGCATGGTCTGACCATGTTATGTCCCCGATTATTGATGCTTTAACCGCGTGAAGCTGTCTGTGCGGTATTAAGAAATAGTCGATCCGTGAATAGGCCTTATGAGGGGCTGAATAAAATGTGTAGTCCCTTTCAGAAGGGTGTAGTAAACGCCACACATCTATCCATTGGGCACTGAAAAACGTCTGTGTAATACTTTTACTTGCAGACGGCAATATTGCTGATCTACCCGTAGATGTATCCAGTCTGGCCAGTGGTGGGACATTAAAGTCCCCACCTAGTATAAGCTGTCCTTCCGTGAACTCCATAAGCAGTTTAGTTACTCGTTTGAGAAAACTAGCTTGGCATTCATTTGGTGCATACACTGTTGCCAGTGTAAGCTGTATGTCTCCCAAGCTCCCCTTAATAAACAAAAACCGCCCCGCCGGGTCAGTTAAGGTCTCTTTCAATGTCCAGGGGAGTCTAGAAGACAGTAAAATAGTCACTCCTCTAGATTTAGCATCGGCATTCATGGAATGATAAGCTAGATTATATTCTCTGTTCGTAATCCTGGGAGCTCTGTCACCTCTAAAATGGGTCTCCTGGACAAAGGCCACGTCCACCCTGGAGCGCTTAAGATCATTAAGCAGCATCCTTCTCTTTTCCGGTATATTAAGGCCTCTAGCATTCAGGGAGAAGACGGTGAGATCCTCCATCCTCGTGGCAGGAAGAGGAGAAAGAGAGAAGAGAGGGAAGGAAAAAGAGAGAAGAAAAAAACAAAAAACCCCTAAACCCGAATAAAAAAAAAAAAAGAAAAAAAATTTCTCACTAACAAGGGAAATTCCCGTGTACACTATATGACTCTAGTCACCCCTCAGTGTACTGGCCTAAGTGGGGGTTAAACTAAAACATGGACCTTGAGCAAAGAATGGGAAAAAAAAAAAAAAAACCCAAACATAATAAGCCCAAACAGAAAAAAAAACAACTCCATAAAATCCAAAAAAAAAAAAAAAGTAATTGCTAGCTTCCCGTCCCTCCCTCCCCCCACACCGACCAGAGTCCAATAGTTTATTTACTTCATATCTATTGTTCCTCCAAAAAAAAAAAAGTGGGGGGGGGGGGAATCACAGAGCCTAAGCTCCTACCCTCCTCCCCTCCTGATCATTCCCACAATTAATATCCTCTATCCTTCATACCGAATGGGCTGCTAAAATAAAATAAATAATAAAAAAAAAGGGATCCCCCCTCCCCTCCCCACCCAGGGCATCTATTCCGGTCATCGATCTCTATCCCCAGATTATTCACCCGTCTCTCATCCCCAACCTCCCCCCCCTCTCAAGGGTAGGGAGGAGGGTGGGGGAGAAAGGGGAGGACAGGGGAAGGAAAAACACAAATAGGTAGCAGGAAGGGGGGGGAACACACACCTATGTTGGCAGCCCTATAAGTCAACAAACATCACTAACAGTCCAAAAAAAAAAAAAAAAAGAGGGGGGAGAGGGGGCAATGGGGGCCTATACCCCATAACCTAACCATCTCTCACTACTCAAAAACCTGAGTCCCATAAATTGCCCCCCACGAGTCTCGCGTCCGTCAGGATCCCGCCAAACACCCGCGGCCATCATCCTAGTGCATGTATACTCTTAAATAAGAGTAATATTTGTTATGATATAACATATACTACTGAAAAAAAAAAAAAAGAAAAAGTGGAAAACCTTTAATAATGATCGTGCCCGTGAAGAAAAAAAAAGAAAAAGGAAGGAAGAGAGACCTCAACTTAGAGCCTCATAATCACTTGTGTCTATAGGAATTATAAAAAAAAAAAGCCCCCCCAAAAGAAAAAAAAAAAAAAAAGGGGGGGGGGGGGGAAACCCACGTGACAGAATAACCAAAAAAAAAAAAAAAGGTGTGATGTGATTAACTTAATTTCAGATAGGCCGCAGATGCAGGCCCCAGCCCGGCCCTGCGCGATCCTCGTGGAGGGGTCACCAGCATATCTAACCCCCCCACTCCCCCCCCCCCGGTCACTCCCCACCAGGGTAAACAAGGGGAAGGGGCAAGGGTGACACCAAAAAAGAAAAAAACAATTGATGGCGATCTCCATTGACTGGTTAAAGTCTCTGGTATGGGGAAAAAAAAGGGGGAACAAGTTCTATTATTCAAAGATTTCTTTCAAAGAATCCCCTGGCTTTCCATTCATGTCGGTCCAGTCCCTTGCAACACTTTAAGAGGCTCCTCTACTGCTTTCTTCTGTTCCTGGCGTGATTGTCGCCTCTTTCCTGATAACAGTCTGCTCCTATTCCCCCCTAAGATAGAAAAGGGGATCAACCAGTTTGGGACTTGAAAAGGGTCTATATCCAGAAATGAAAAAAGATTTGGTAGGTCCTCTGGCGTACGTAAAGTAAAGGAACCCTGGGGGTTGCGGAAGGTAACAGTCAAAGGGAAACCCCATCGATATGTTAGGCCTTGCTGTCTTGCTTTGTCTAATACTGGTCTAAGAATAGCTCTCCTTTGCAGCGTGGCCTTAGATAAGTCCGGAAGAATTTTAATAGGGGCCCCATTGAAGTCTACTGTGCCTTTATCCCAAGCTCCCCGAAGAACTAGCTCTCTATCCACAAAATGATGTATCCGGCAGACCACATCTCGAGGTCTATCGGCGTTAATAGGACGGGGGCCTATAGCTCGATGTATTCTATCAAACTGCAGCCTGTTAGGGTAGTGATCTCCAAGGATCCCCCGAAATATGTTTTTTGCCATCTCCTCAAGATTTTCTGTTTCTGCAGGCTCTGGGATACCTCTCAGACGCACATTATTGCGACGACTTCTGTCCTCTAGCTCCTCCATCCGAAGCTGCATAGACACCTCCACATCTACATGCGACTTAACATGATTTTCCAAACATCGCACACGCTCTTCCAAAGAGGTTAAGGCAGATTCACTCACCGACATCTTCTGTGCCACAGCATGTATCTCGCCACGTACCTCTTTAATGACAGCCTGCTGTTTCTCCTCCATACGGGCTATCATTGCAGCGATGTCTGCTTTGGTGGGGAGGGCTTGTAGCAGAGCCCGCAGCTCCGCGTCTGCTCGCAGCGATAGAACGCCTTCCTCGGGTCTGGCCTCCGTCGCCTCCGGGATACCGGCATGCACTCCGGCGGACTCCAGCCCAGTCAACACGCTCGTCCGCTCGCTTCCTGCACAGAAGCCGTACGACTCCAGGGCCCGTGAGTCACGAGGTATGGCCATCTTAGACCCAAGTGAGCCAGGGGTTGAGACCGGGAAAAATTGCGAAATCTCCCCTTCAGGTTTCAGTAGGTTTATTTTCTTGACCGAGCTTTTCACTTTCCGCTTTTTAGTTAGGGTCATTGCCAGGTCTAGTCAGAGTATCGGCGTGGACGGAGGGAAGCCAGGAGCTCAGCACATGTGTGTCTCTACTCCGCCATGTCCTGACCACACCCCCCCCCTTGAAAGTTTTACATCAGGTAAAACCAACTAAAGTATATACCTTACTTAAGGAGAATATAACAAACTAAATTTATAAATTTCATCCATTCATAAAAATTCTTGCGCAAGACTTGCGCGTGACTCAACCCTTCAGTACAAACAACAACATTGCGACACACACATTGCATATTTCAGAAACCCCCCCCATTCTTTCCTCCCCCTTTCCCTACTCCCCCCCCCCCTACTTTCCTTGTTTTGTTGTTTTTCTTTTGTTTCTTTGTTTTTTTTGTTTTCTCCTTTCCCCCCCCCTCCTTTCTTTGTTTTCCTCCGCCTTTTTGGGGGGGGCTCTGCCTCTCTCCACATATTTTGGAATACATTTAGGATACAACTATTTTGCTCCCAGAAAGCCTCCAAGATATGCTTGTTCTCTGAGGCCCAATGAGTAGTATTTCTTTCTGCTGTTAAAACTACGAATAAGACTATGATATATCATATATGTCTGTACTTTATTGTTTATTCATAATTATTTATTGCCAATCATGAATCTTCATAACGCCTTCTTGTGAATATTTCCAATGTCTAAAGACCGCACCCGGCACGGTAAGCCCCTGGGCAGCCAGGGGTTAACAAGGTACCTCGGAACATACCACTCTTCCAGCAAGATCCCCCTCACAGGATCTTGGTTCCTTCCCTCCGTGTCGGCGGCCAGTACGTGCGACTGGTCTCCTGATGTGCGCGCACCTCCCCAGGCACACGCTCAGTAGCGATGAGCCACGTTAGAAGCGTCCAAAACCCGATACGTCCGGCGCCTAAGGTGCATGCGCGGTGGGCTTTATAAGGCCGGGGAACCGGCGTCTCCTCACATCTCCCTCACACTGAGGGAAGAGAGGAGACAGAGCGGATGCACCATCAGGTACGCAGCAAACAGTAAGTTCTTTTGGGATGGATCACCATCTACTGTTACCACAGTCACCTTGTAAATAAAACAAGCACTTTTAAAGACTACCATCTTGTTTCACTGCCTATCTTGCCATGGATACCCAGTAATAGCTGGTTGCTTATAATTCCAGCAACCCGCACTCACAGGAATTAGCCATACACGCATTCCGGGTGGACCATGATGATGACTGCAATCCTGCAGCACGTATTGTAAGTCTACCCACTTACCTTATATACTATAATTTTAAGAAATAATATACTAAAATATACACTTGTATATCTCCAAATATTCCAGCCCCACAAATTAGAAGTCTTAAGGAAGACCTCTTCAGCAGTATTGTGCCACAGGGTGACTGTGACCTTGCAGTATATACTGTAAGTATTTTGCACACAACTAATAACCCCTCCCCCAACCTCACTACAAACACTTTGGTAATAACATGTATGTCACATGTACCTCCAGAATTTCAATCACTTTGAGAATACCTGGATGTCACCTCCTTCACTCAACCCTCATAAATAACATGAAGGATTAAATAGATGACTACAGTACACAGTGAGTTGCTACTAACTTACCTCAAAATCCTTACTTACAAATAAATTCCACAACTTTAATCATGAATATACACATATACCTTCCAGGTTGCATCCCATTGGTTCCTTTTGCGAGTCTTCTCCAGACACAGGGAAACTCACAAGAATAGGCAAAATGTATGTACTTTTCTTTTTTTACCAAACTATGTCATAAATATTTCATACGATATATACGGATGATTATTAATATTTATCACTATCTCTACAGAACTGGTGATACAAATATCCTTGAAAAAGGCTACATTGTTTGCCGAAATGCGTAGGATAAACACCGGATGATCTCTGTGAATATAGTTCCAAGCAAGCAAGCCTGGAAAAACAGAGATTTACATCCAATATGTCACCTTATTCACAAGTGTCACGGAAACTCTTTTCAGAACTTATCTCTTCCTCGACGCACCTTGGGTCTATAACCCAACACTTATGCACAAATGATGACTGTCATTTATAATTTTCTTTGAATATATGTTTTAAGATTCATCAATAAATTATTTAGATTTTTTTTATATACAACTGTGTATCCATCACTTGCCCTTAAAGTCCCACACCTTGGTTTGAGGCACCAACCTACCCCCTCCAATTTTCATCAAGTAGGATCCCGAAATGCTAATCTTTGCCACTATAAAATTCTGGCACTGGAATTTCCTACTCTAAATATGATATGTAAATCTCTTTTCTCCAAATCCTCACTTGGAAGGATCTTGCACATCACCTTCAAGGTGCTCCTGAGGGACGTTTTGCTTAGTGGTTATTGTAGGTACCTATCTGGATGACCATCTTCTGAATGATTCCTCTCCCTTCCTGCTATCAGAAAATGCTCCCGGCCTTTTGGTGATCAGTTTCAGCAAATCTCTCTAGCTTTCCCTTTGCCTGGAATATGTGGGTCTGTTCCTGGACACATCCAAAGTAAAGGGGCAGTTGATCAAGGCAATGTGCTCCTGTAGCAGTAAATCATATAGGATGATGTGTGATGTTGCCAATGGATGGATGAAAAAGCTGGAGGAAAGGTGGATTGATGAAGGAAATTGCAAGAAGAATGAAAATTCCTTAGCCCTGGCATAACAGAGAAGTATCCTCCATAACAAAATTTTCATAATCAATTAGTTGGCCTGCATTCAGAATGCATTTTTTGTTTACATTTCATACATGTCTGTGTACACAGTGCAGCACACATACGGCTCAGTACACTGTCCATACATGTAAGTGCCTGAGAATATGTGAATGTGTGAGGAGCAATGCCTCATGGGATATGTAGTCCTGGGCAAGAGAAGGAAGGGATTGTTTTCTCTTACGTCCTCTGTCAGTCGCCACCCACTCATACAGTCTTCACCAATGGGGTATTGACTTCCTCTCCACAGTAGTAGCTAGGCATAAGACTTGTTAAGAACAAAGCATTTACATAATCACACCCATGGGGGCTGTCCCACGGGTCCAATACCCCCCTGCAATAGCCATCCCAACTCAGTTTGTCTTCTGCCTAGTTAAGGAGTCGATAGGCTTCCCTGTGCTGGGGCTAGTCTCAGCCTTCTTCTATTTTATGATTTTATTTTCTGCAAATGTCATTTTTTCTTTGCATCACTAGCTGTTTATTTTGTCAGCGTTAGTTAGTCGGATCTTCGGATGAAGACGGCGTTTGCGGAGCTGGGAATCGGACTGGTCGTCCTGGTTCTCCAGGGCAGAGAGTCAGATGGAATCCCAGCCCGCCATCGAGCGTTTAGCAGGCTATGTGTTCGCCCTGGCCTCGCAAACGACCCATCCCTGTCCTCAGGGATGCAGCCTGTGAGGTTGCTACCTCACCGGACACATTCATGGTTCATCCATGCACTACTGGTGTCCTGCGCTTTTTGGCTGACTGTACTCCCCTGCCATCTGAGGGCGGGCGGTTTCCCGTTTGATATGAGGCACCCCACGCCATTGAGTATAGGTAAGTACACTCTGTCTGGGGCTGGCAGTTCTGTGTGTCTGTGTTATCCCCTCATGTCTGTGCGTTTTGGGCTCCCTGATCCCGGTCCCTGCGGGGTTTTTTCTCTCACAGCCAGCGCTGTGTGGATTTTTGGGGGTCCCTCTCCTGTGTCACTTTAGGGTGCTTGGAGGTACAGACACGTGCGGCGACCGCTGCGGGGATAAAAACCGCCAGTCCGCCATTTTAGGTGTGGGCAGCATGTCTGGCTTCACTATGGGCGCTTATACAGCATGGTATGTAGTGTATTTTGGCGCCTTGCGGCGCCATCTTGTGTGTGGCAAACGATCATTCCGAGCACATGTCGGCAGCCATTTTACCGAAGCCTCCCATTACTTTCCATAGGCAACCATTTTCCATTAGCCTGCAGCCTCAGTTCAGTCTCTGGTGGTGACATCACTTCCTTCTTTCACTCAGGAGCGACTGACTGCGGTGGTAACACACTTGTGGGGCATTGTTCTGCTGTCCTTTTGTTCTCCCTTGTACAATCTTCCTGGCTTTCAGTTTGTCCCTGCGGGGGGGGTCTGTGTTCCACAGTCATTGTAGAGGTGTGCTGCGGGGTCCGCGGCGCACTTAAAGGCCCGTACACACGTACCGATCGTCGGCATACAAACGTCGGCGGACGAAAGATCTGCCGATTGTACGCGTGTTAGTATGGTGCCTCCGACAGCTGTCTGCGCACAATCCGCGGACAAAAGTCTTTCTTGCAAACATGAAAATTTTTGTCTGCGGACACCAGAACGGACGATTGTTCGCCTGTCAGTACAGAATTCGGCCGACAGACCGCAGATTTGCAAGACTGGGCATGCTCAGAAAATAAAAAACACAGGGAAAGTTAACCATTACATGACATCACTTCTGCAGTCAGCTGAAGTCTGCAGACAAAATTCTTGTGCTGTCCTTGTGCTGTCTTTGCACTTTTCAACAGACACCGACATCCCGGGGAGAAAAGACGAACATTTGTATGACGACGATCTGCGTGTGTGTACGGGGCTTAAAGGGCCAGTACCTTACAAAAAAAAATACTTTTTTTGCAATGGAATCCCAGGACAGCAAATTTCCGCCAGCCTTGGTGGGGGATTCAGGTTCCACTGAATCCTCTGCCCTGTCTAATTTGTCTGCTGTAGTGGCGACTTTGGTGTCCAAAATGGATGTGCTGATGACTGAACGTGCTGCTAGAAAAAGGCCTAGGATTTATTTTTCTTCTGATTCTGAATGTCACATGGTTGCTGTAGGTAGCGTGCCCCTTTCAGGGTCTCGCTCTTCTAAGTCTGAGGGGAGGCGGAGGTTGCAGGGGTGGATGATTCCCCCCCCCCTGGGAGCCCAAAGAACGCGCAGCTATGGATGCGCTGATTCTTGCCGTGAAAGAAACACTACATTTAGAGGATGAGCCCAATCCTCCGGGCATTGTGTCTTCCTTTGGTACACACAGGACCCGCAAGGCGGTGCAGGTTTTTTCCTTGCCCTGCTGAGTTTCATTACACAGTGTATGAGCAATGGCGCAGTTTGAAACACACCTTCACGGTGCCAAAAAGGTTTCAACTTCTTTACCCTTTTGCGTCTCCTACGGTTTCGCACTGGTGTTATGCTCCTCAAGTGGATCACACTGTGGCCAGATTGAACAAGGCTACTCTGGTTCCCACCAAAGATTCTCCGGTATTTAGGGATCCTACGGATAGGAGGCTGGAATCTCTTGCCCGCCATACTTACATGGTGGCGGGTTCCATGCTAAAACATATTTTTGCCTCTGTTATGGTGGCTCAGGCTGTGGCGGATTGGACCAAGGTGCTCAGACGCACCCTCATGGCTGATTCTGCCCCCCCCCCCCACTACCGTGGAGATGGTGGACCAGATTTATCAAGGGGTCATGTATTTGTGCGATGCGGCCTTAAATGAGGCTCCATTGGCTGCGCGCCTGTCCAGTGTCGCTGTGATTAACCGTCGACTGATCTGGTTGAAAAGCTGGTTGGCTGACCAGAAATCCAGAAAGACGGTGGCCGATATTCCCTATGCGGGGTCTCGCCTTTTTGGAGACTCCCTGGATGAATTGGTTAAAGGAGTCACTGGGGGCAAGGGCACTCTTCTGCCCCAGAATCCTAAGGGCAAGTTTTTCCGCGGCAAGCGGGGTCCAGCCTTTAAACCAAATCAGGGGTCCTTTCGTGCCTTCAAGGCACAGAACAAGGGAAAACCTTTCAAGGGCCATGGTGGCCAGAGAAAGCCCTGGGCCGGCAAACCAAAATCCGGCCAAACTGGTGCGGCAGCTCAGTCCGCCTCTGCCTGAAGGGGCGCCCTCACCCATTTCAGGGGTGGGGGGACGTTTGCGCGGTTTCCTCCAACCTTGGCTGCTCCGAATTCGGGATAGGTGGGTTCAGGAAATCATTTGATCAGGGTACAAGATCGAATTTCTTTCACGGCCGGCAGACAGATTCTTTCCCTCAAATCTTCATTTGACCCCAGGGCGGTTACAAGACCTGCTTCAAGCGGTACAGGATCTCCTCGTCCAGGGGGTAATCGTCCTGGTGCCTCATCGGGACAGGTTTCGGGGGTTTTACTCAAATCTGTTCACTGTGACCAGAAAGGAGGGCAAAGTGCGTCTGATTCTGGACTTACAGGGAGTGCAGAATTATTAGGCAAATTAGTATTTTGACCACATCATCCTCTTTATGCATGTTGTCTTACTCCAAGCTGTATAGGATCGAAAGCCTACTACTAATTAAGCATATTAGGTGATGTGCATCTCTGTAATGAGAAGGGGTGTGGTCTAATGACATCAACACCCTATATCAGGTGTGCATAATTATTAGGCAACTTCCTTTCCTTGGGCAAAATGGGTCAAAAGAAGGACTTGACAGGCTCAGAAAAGTCAAAAATAGTGAGATATCTTGCAGAGGGATGCAGCACTCTTAAAATTGCAAAGCTTCTGAAGCGTGATCATCGAACAATCAAGCATTTCATTCAAAATAGTCAACAGGGTCGCAAGAAGCCTGTGGAAAAACCAAGGCGCAAAATAACAGCCCATGAACTGAGAAAAGTCAAGCGTGCAGCTGCCAAGATGCCACTTGCCACCAGTTTGGCCATATTTCAGAGCTGCAACATCACTGGAGTGCCCAAAAGCACAAGGTGTGCAATACTCAGAGACATGGCCAAGGTAAGAAAGGCTGAAAGACGACCACCACTGAACAAGACACACAAGCTGAAACGTCAAGACTGGGCCAAGAAATATCTCAAGACTGATTTTTCAAAGGTTTTATGGACTGATGAAATGAGAGTGAGTCTTGATGGGCCAGATGGATGGGCCCGTGGCTGGATTGGTAAAGGGCAGAGAGCTCCAGTCCGACTCAGACGCCACCAAGGTGGAGGTGGAGTACTGGTTTGGGCTGGTATCATCAAAGATGAGCTTGTGGGGCCTTTTCGGGTTTAGGATGGAGTCAAGCTCAACTCCCAGTCCTACTGCCAGTTTCTGGAAGACACCTTCTTCAAGCAGTGGTACAGGAAGAAGTCTGCATCCTTCAAGAAAAACATGATTTTCAGGCAGGACAATGCTCCATCACACACGTCCAAGTACTCCACAGCGTGGCTGGCAAGAAAGGGTATAAAAGAAGAAAAGCTAATGACATGGCCTCCTTGTTCACCTGATCTGAACCCCATTGAGAACCTGTGGTCCATCATCAAATGTGAGATTTACAAGGAGGGAAAACAGTACACCTCTCTGAACAGTGTCTGGGAGGCTGTGGTTGCTGCTGCACGCAAAGTTGATGGTGAATAGATCAAAACACTGACAGAATCCATGGATGGCAGGCTTTTGAGTGTCCTTGCAAACAAAGGTGGCTATATTGGTCACTGATTTGTTTTTGTTTTGTTTTTGAATGTCAGAAATGTATATTTGTGAATGTTGAGATGTTATATTGGTTTCACTGGTAAAAATAAATAATTGAAATGGGTATACTGTATCTTTGATTTTTGTTAAGTTGCCTAATAATTATGCACAGTAATAGTCACCTGCACACACAGATATCCCCCTAAAATAGCTAAAACTAAAAACAAACTAAAAACTACTTCCCAAAATAGTCAGCTTTGATATTAATGAGTTTTTTGGGTTCATTGAGAACATGGTTGTTGTTCAATAATAAAATTAATCCTCAAAAATACTCATTTGCCTAATAATTCTGCACTCCCTGTAAAAGCTCCGAACCGCTTTGTGCGCGTTTGAAAGTTCCGCATGGAATCGCTCAGCTCGGTGGTCTCCCTGAGTCCGGGAGAATTCCTGGCCTCTATCGATCTAAAGGATGCCTATCTACACATCCCCATTTTCGAGGGTCATCAGAGGTACCTCCGATTCGCTATCGCGGAGGATCATTATCAGTTTGTGGCGTTACCTTTTGGTCTCGCTTCAGCACCAAGGGTCTTTACCAAAGTGTTGGCGTCTGTTCTGGGCCTGTTGCGGGCACAGGGCATTGCGGTCTTGGGATATCTGGACGATCTCCTGTTAAGATCGAGTGCCAGTCAGAGCCTGTTGTGCGATCTGTCCACTACGTTTCAGACACTCCAGGAGTTCGGTTGGACCATCAACGTTCAGAAGTTGACCTTGTCTCCTTCGGTTCGTCTCCCATATTGGAGTGGTTCTGGACTCTGCTCAAGCAAAGGTGTTCTTAACAGAGGATAAGCTCCGGACCCTGCAGTCAGAGGTCAGGTCCCTCAGGGACAACAAATCCTCGTCACTCTGGACCTGTATACGGTCCCTGGGGTTGATGGTATCGGCCTTCGAGGTGATACCATTTGCACAGTTTCACACGCGATCTCTTCAAGCGGAGATCCTGGCAAGGTGGGACAGACTACCTCAGTCCTTGGACCTGAGAGTGTCTCTGAGTCGCCAAACCAGAATGGATCTCTTGTGGTGGCTTCAGTCCCCGGCTGTGTTGGAAGGAAAATCCTTCTGGCCAATTCTGTGGACGGTGATAACCACAGATGCCAGCCTGTCGGGCTGGGGTGGCGTCCTGGGCAACCTGTCTGCCCAGGGCATTTGGTCGGAGGAGGAATCCTCCCTTCCGATAAACGTTTTGGAATTGAGAGCAAACAGGCTGTGCCTGCTCCACTGGTCGGATCGTCTTCAGGGCCATCCTGTACGGGTGCAGACGGACTATGCCACTGCGGTGGCTTACATCAACCACCAAGAGGGGCACCAGGAGTGCCCAGGCGGCCCAGGAAGTGACCAGTATTCTGTCTTGGGCCGAGACTCATGTCCCGGCAATATCGGCAGTTCACATTCCGGGTGTAGAGAATTGGCACGCCGATTATCTGAGCCGCCAGACCCTGGACCAGGGGGAATGGTCCCTGCACCCGGAGGTATTTCAAATGCTGTGTGCAAAATGGGGATCCCCGGATGTGGATCTGTTCGCGTCTCGGCTAAACAACAAGGTGGAAAGGTTCGTGGCAAGAACGCGCGATCCTCTGGCAGACGCTGCGGATGCGCTGGTGGTGCCTTGGCATCAGTATCGTCTGATATATGCCTTTCCTCCGATTCAGTTGTTGTCCAGGTTCCTTCGCAGGTTGGCCTCGGAACCAACATTGGTGATTCTGGTGGCGCCGGACTGGCCACACCGGTCCAGGTACGCGGACATCGTTCACCTGGCAGTCGAGCCTCCATGGCGGCTGCCAATGCGAGAAGATCTACTGTCTCAGGGACCGATCTTCCATCCTGCTTTACAGTCGCTGGCTTTAACGGCATGGCTGTTGAAAGCCAGGTCCTGAGAGACAGGGGTCTCTCCTCAGAGGTCATTCCTACTTTAATCAAGGCTAGAAAAGTTTTGGTAAGATTTATTACCGTACATGGAAAGCTTATTTTGCCTGGTGTGAGTCCAGGGGCTTCTCTCCTCGTTCTTACTCGGTGGTGAGAGTGTTGGCTTTCCTTCAGTCTGGTGTGGCACAGCGCCTTGCGTTGGCCACGATTAAGGGCCAGGTATCTGCACTGGCTGTTCTTTTTCAGCGCCCTGTGGTGTCTAATTCTTTGATTTGCACCTTCATTCAAGGTGTGCGTCACTTGGCCCCTCCTAGAAGGGAGCCCTTACCTCCATGGGACTTGAACTTGGTTCTGTCCGTGTTGCAACGTTCCCCGCTCGAAAACATCAGGGAAATTTAGTTACCACTGCTGTCTAAAAAGGTTGCCTTTCTGGTGGCGATCACTTCGGCTCGCAGAGTGTTGGAATTGGCGGAGTTGTCCTGTCGCTCCCCTTACCTGGTGGTTCATAGGGATAAGGTGGTCTTGCGACCTAACCTGTCATTTCTTCCAAAGGTGGTTTCGGAATCTCACTTAAATGAGGACATTGTTTTACCTTCGCTCTGTGCGAATCCTAAGCATCCTAAGGAGGTTGCCTTGCATTCTTTGGATGTTGTCAGGGCGATCAGGGTTTACCTGTCGTCGACTGAATCCTTTCGAAAATCGGATTCTCTTTGTATTTCCTGAGGGACCTCGGAAGGGTATGGCTGCTTCTGCGGTGACCATATCAAAATGGATCAGACAGACGATTGTACAGGCCTATTCATTGAAGGAACGGGTACCGCCCTTCCCTGTCAAGGCGAACCCTACCAGAGCGGTGAGTGCGTCCTGGGCCCTCCGGCATTAGGCCTCGGTGGCCCAGGTGTGCATGGCTGCGACTTGGTCGTCAGTGCACACTTTTTCCAAATTCTACAAAATTGATGTTCTGGCATCAGCTGATGCCTCCTTTGGCCGCAAAGTTCTCTGTGCGGCAGTGACGTAGGGGACCCTGTTTTTTGTTGCGGGTCCCTGGCTGTTGGGGTTGTTTACCCCCTTGGTTATTTGCTTTCCTGGGTTGTTGCTCCTGTTGAGCTTTTGTTGCCCAGGAGGTTCCCTTACTGTTCATGTAAGGTTCCTTTCTCTGATGTCGGTACTGCGTTGCCTTTCTGACGGTTGCGTTTCCCACCCCTCATGTTTACACTGCTTTGGGACATCCCCATTGGTGAAGACTGTATGAGTGGGCGGCGATTGTCGGAGGACGCAAGAGAAAACTGAATTTTTGTAAAATCTTACCGTAAAATTCCTTTCTCTGAGTCCTCCGACAGTCGCCGCCCCCGCCCCTCTTTTGGGGTTCTTATACACTTAACTGCTTGCTACCAAACTGAGTTGGGATGGCTATTGCAGGGGGGTATTGGACCAGTGGGACAGCCCCCATGGGTGTGACTATGTAAATGCTTTGTTCTTAACAAGTCTTATGCCTAGCTACTCCTGTGGAGAGGAAGTCAATACCCCATTGGTGAAGACTGTATGAGTGGGCGGCGACTGTCGGAGGACTCAGAGAAAGGAATTTTACGGTAAGATTTTACAAAAATTCAGATTTTTTGTTTTTTTTTACCTTTGTTATAGGGGCACCCTATGCTATTCTTTGCAGCTTGCTATAGGGGCACTTTTTTACTTTCATTGACGGACACAGCGCTCCATAAATCATAACTACTGGGTTATATTGCCTCCTCCAGGAGAAGGACTAGGAAGAACAAAAAACACCTGGCTATGCCCATGGGCCATCCTCAGCTTGGTATATAACCCCCCTCTCTGCTCTAGGTAATTATATTCTGTCTAATCAGGAGTAAGGACCTAGGCTCCCGGCTGGGATCTCTGGTCCTAGCAATTTTTTGCTCCTTCCTTACATTACTTTTTTTTCTTTCTCTCTGGAGATTTACAATCAACTGCCAGGCTGGGCAACGGGCTGAATAATCTCGATACAGTGGTCACCCCAGCCAGTGAGCACATGCAGACCACAGCTACGTGCTAGGTTGGCCACGACATAACCTCACGGACAGAGGCTAGCCTGCGAGTTAAACATCTATTGGCCAACAGCTCCCCTACTTCGGTGGTAAGGATTCTGTCTGGAGCGTTGCCCGCACCATGGAGGGGTAAGTACAGTCTCCCCTTTTTTTTGGGTGGCTGCGGGTAACCCCCAGGGACAGTCAGACCTGCATGCAGGTTCCCTCCTCCCATCCTTAAAAATCCCTCAGTGAGCTGGGCTTCCCCTGCTCCCTTTCCCCGTCTGGACCTGGAGTCTGGTGGGGGTCCCAGGGCAGAGAATGCAGCAGAGGCCCCTTGGGTCTCCCCTGTTATTCCCCCTCTGTAAGGGTCCTGGGTTAGTGTCTCCTGCCCAGGTAGTCTGGCGGGGTCCCATTGTGTGAGATCCCTATGTGCATGCCCTACTGTTTACAGTGTGGAGTGCACAGCGGAGTCTCCCCTAGCGCGTGTCCTACCTTCGGGAGTGTCCCTTTGCAGAGGGTGCAGCGTTGCAGAGGGCTCAGGGAAGATCTTGGCAGCATGCTTCAGTGTTTGTAGCTGATGGTGGCCATTTTCCATTAGTCTGGCTGGTCTCCAGTTGGTGGCTATGTTTGTGTAGCCCAATGTCACGGGGGCCATTTTCCCTTAGTGTGTCTGGTCTTCGGTTGACTGCCATGTTTGTGTAGCCCGATTATGTCACGAGGGCCTTTTTCCCTTAGTCCAGGAGACGCTGAAGATGACTGAAGCCTCGTGGGGGTTGCCAAAGCTCCTCCTCAGCTTCCTCTTCTTGTGCCCAGGACATATGAACAGGGATGGCGTCCATCGGGATGCTGGGTCTGAGTTCTCAGCGCTCCTCTGATCGTTAGGATGAGTCCTTGGGGGTCCCTGTTATCTCTCTCTGCTGATAGGTTCCCTGAGCCTTGGGGGGGATCCTTTAGCCAAAAGATCGTTTTTGTACTGCAAGGTCTTCTTTTCTCTATCGTTCATTGACAGATGCAGCTCCATATTCTTCTTAACCATTGGGTTATGCTACCCCCTACAGGAGTAGGACACTAGGCAGGAAAAAACTTAACCACAAATATGGGGAAGTCCCTGAAGGCATACACCCACTCACTCTGCTATAGGATTCAGTGTTTCTGTCTAGTTTAGAAATATGACCTAGTTCCCGGCTAGGACTTCGGTCGACTTAAATTGTTTTTTTTTTTTATTTTAAAGGGAACCTTTGTTAAAATTTAAATTTTTTAGCTAGTTATGTTCCTGAGAGAACTGCAATCAACAACCAGACTGGGTTTCGGACTGGATATCCTAGATCCTTAATGTCTCCCAGTCCGGCCAGCAAGCGTGTGCAGGTTATAGCCCTGCGTTAGGCCTCGCCACAACAGAGCCCCAATGCACAGGGGCTGGCCTGCGAGTGAAACCGCCGGCTCAAGCCGAAACCTGGTTCGGCTTGAGCCGCAGCGTGCCCCCTTAGCCGTCAGCACCCCCACCCCGATTGGAGAGGTCTGTCGGAGTGGCACCCACCCGATTGTCGTTGGTATGGTGAGTAGTGTCCCCCCCCCTTGCAGTCTCGGGGTGGATGTGGGCCCCTCCTTTGGATTGTCTGACCCCCGAGTTCCCTTCCATTTCCCCCAGCCCCTCTAACAGTCACGGTGGTCTTTTGGCCCCAACCTACCCCCATGCCCACCTCCCCTCCCGTGGTTAGGTAGGAGCTGGCTTTGCCACTTGCTCCAGTAAGGGGGGGTGGATGTGGTTGTTGCTGACTGCGCTGTCTGGTTCGCACAGGGGGGGGGCTTTTGAGCAAGTTCCCAGCCCCCTGGGGGTTAGTGATTGGGGCAGGGATGTCCTTTGGGCTCCCTGCGGTGGTTATAGGCTTGGGGGGGAGTGGATGTTTGTTGATCCGCGGGTCTGCGCCTCACGTGTCAGGGTTGGGCGTAAAAATGTAGTCCGTGGCTTTGCGGCCTACTCGCAGCAGTCTGGGTACCTGACCGAGATGACCGGCAAATTCCTCACGCGGCCCGATCAGGCCAAAAATTGAGGCGGCAACTTGCGGCTGATGGAGCTGGCTGTCCGAGTGACTGACCAAGCTGTCCGGGCGACTGACCAGGCTGTCCGGGCTCCTAACCGAGTTGTCTGTGCTGCTGATCAAGGTGACAGCTGACGGCGGACTCGCGACCGGATCAAGCCCCAAATTTAGGCTGTGGCTCTGCGGCCTACTCGAGACTGGCTGTCTGAGCTGCTGACCTGACCAGGCTGTTTGAGCTGCTCACCGGGGTGATAGAGCAACGGATGGGCATCTGCCCTCCCCCCCCCCTCAGGGGTGTGGACATAGACTGCTTGGCGCCCCCCTTGAACCGGGGGGTGCCATGGGGGAGAATTGTTGTGTGGGGTACTCTGCCTGCGTGTCTGCATCACGACGGGTCCCCTCTTCCCCTTTTTATAGGGGCTATGTCCTTTTATGTCATTTATGGTGGACGACCCTTTGGTCTAATAGGTCTTTTTGTGGAACTTTAGCCGGCGTCTCCTTGCGGGACTGTGGTCTGCAACCTCCCCTGCTTGTTATGTTTCAGGGTGATTTTGGCACATAAACTCTACTGGGTCTGCGTCCACACACTTCGGGTGCTCTGCGGTGAGGATGATTCCTTTTTTACTGCACATACACATGCAGGGGAGCTGGTGGATGCACTGATTGTATAGGTGCAGAAAATTTTAACATGGGGGGCACCGGTCCCCTCGGGGCCCGCAGATAACCTAAAAGCAGCAAAGGTACTCCGTTTTCCTACCTGCTGTGACAAAATTGTCGCGAGGCAGTGGAGTTGTTCTAAACACAATAATGGTAACCACCCATGGTGGGGCTAAAAAGTTGGTCTACTGACCAGGCTTCTAAAAAGGCTCTATCAAATCTCCCCTTTACGGGGGTCCGCTTATTTGGGTTTTTGTTGGATGAACTGATCAAAGGACTCACAGATGGGAAGAGTACTCTTCCTCTATCCGTTAAGGACAAGTCACCGTGTAATAGACGGGGCCCTTATTTTTCAGCACACAGGCGGCCCCTTTGTGCCTTCAGCAGGCAGGAGAAAGGATCTATGCCAATTAGGTCATCTAGGGGGTTCCAAGAAGATGTTTTTGGGTAACCCGAGAACAGGCCCCTCCAGATCTGCTGACAAATCTCTTTCTGCATGAAGGGGATGCCCCCACGCGTATCTGGGGTGGGGGGACATCTTCATTTTCTGTCCAGAACCAAGGACCTCCTTGATTCAGGACAAATGAGCCCACGAGCTGCTCCGATTGGGTTACAGGATCGAATTCAGGTCCTGACCGTCGGACAGATTCTTCCCATCCAATCTACGCCTATCTTCCGATCGGTTAAGGGATCTACGAGAGGCAGTACAAGATCTGCTGTCGCAAAGGGCGATTGTGCCGGTTCCCTCTCAGGAATGCTTTCCTTTTATTCAAACCTGCTTACTGTTCACAGGAAAGAAGGGAAAGTGTGTCCAATTCTGGACCTCAAGGCTCTGAATCGCTTAGTGCGGGTACAGAGGTTTTGAATGAAGTCCATTCGCACAGTAGTGGCGTTCCTACACCAAGGGGATTTTTTGGCCTCTATCGATATCGAGGAGGCATATCTGCACATCCCTATTTACGCAGCGTTTTCTAAGCTTCACTGTAGGAGAGGAACATTTTCGATTTGTGGCGTTACCCTTTGGTCTCACCTCCGTCCCCCAGGGTCTTCACTAACGTGTTGGCTCTGGTATTGGCATTACACTGACAGCGGGTGATTGCATTACTGGGGTACCTGGATGATCTCCTCTTAAGAGCAGACTCCTACTCAGGTCTGGTGAGCGATCTGTCAATCACTGTACAGACTCTGCAAGAGTTCAGTGTGGCCATCAATTTCAGAAAATCTGCTCTGGTCCCAGCCTCCAAAATGGTTTATCTGGGATTGACTCTGGACTCAGCCCCTGCGAGGGTGTTTCTTCCCCCGGAAAAGCTGCAAAGTTTCAGAGGGCGATTCGGTTGCTGTTATCCAGCACTCTGTCCTCCTGAGAGCTCTAGGCCTGATGGTGTCTACCATTGGGGCGGTTCCGTTTGCTCAGTTCTACACAAGACCTCTGCAAAGGTTAAAAGAGTCAAAACGCAAGAAGTGCTCCTCTGTGGTGGCTCCATTCCTCCAAAACCTTCCTTCCATTGTATTGGATCGTGGTATCCACAGATGCCAGCCTATCCGGCTGGGGGGAGTACTTGGAAAGCTGTGTTTCCAGGGAGAGACTTCCGATCAATATTCTGGCACTCAGAGCGATAAAGCTTTGCTTGAGTCACTGGACAAATTGCTGCAGGGTTGTCCAGTTCGGATTAAATCAGACAATGCCACGGCTGTGGTTTACGTCAATCATCAAGGGGGCACCAAGAGTGTCCTGGCGGCTTGGTAGGTGGCCGAGATTTTAATATAGGCAGAAAATTTTGGTTCCAGCCCTCACCACCGAACATGTAGCCGAAGTGGAGAACTGGCAGGCGGATTACTTGAGTCATTGAGTGTTGGATCAGCGGGAATGGTCCCTGCACTGGAGGGGTTTCACCTGTTGTGTGTCTGGTGGGGGACACCCGATGTAGACCTGTTAGTTTCTTGGCTCAACGAGAATGTACAGAGGTTTGTAGTTAGGTCTCGGGATCCTCTGGAAGACGCCACAGACGCACTGGTGGCTCCTTGGAGTCAGTATCGGCTGATCTTTGCGTTTTCTCCGCTGAAACTTCTGCCGAGGCTTCTGCACAGAATAGAGGCGGAAGGGTTCCGGTCATTTCTGGTGGCCCCAGACTGGCCTCGCCTGTCTTAATACGCAGATCTGGTAAGGTTGGTCGCCGATGCTCCTTGGAGACTTCCTCTCAGGGAAGATCTGCTGTCTCAAGGGCCGATCTTCCATCCTGTTTTAGTCGCTGGCTAACGGTGTGGCTGTTGAAAGCCATGTATTGAAGGATAGGGGTCTTTCTGACTCAGTGATTTCTACACTGAAGGCTAGAAAATCTACCTCCAGGTTCATTTATCATCGTACGTGAAAATTGTACATTTCATGGTGTGAATCGATTAAGGTGCATCCACGCTCCTTTTCAGTGGCTAGGATATTGGCTTTCCTCCAAAGAGGGGTTGAGCAGCGGTTGGCCTTGGGTACTATTAAAGGCCAGGTGTCGGCTTTGGTGGTGTTTTTCAATGCCCTTTAGCTACGCATTCTTTTATTTGCACTTTTATCCAGGGAGTTCGTCATGTAACTCTGTGGGATCTTAACTTGGTACTGTGTGTTCTTCAAAAACCTGGTGGTCCACAGAGTGGTACTTCGACCTAATCGGGCAATTAGGGTTTGCCTGGCGGATACTGAGTTTTTCAGGAAATCAGACTCTCCTTTTTCCCTCACGGAAGGGATTGGCTAAGTCTGCTGCAACCATATCCAGATGGATCTGGCAGACGGTGGTACAGGCGTATTCATTTAAGGGTCAGGTTCTACTTTTCCCTGTGAAGGAGCATTCTGCTAGGGCTGAGTGCCTCTTGGGCCTTTCGCCATCAGGCGTCAGTAATACAAGTTTGCAAGGCGGCAACTCGGTCGTCTGTACACACGTTTACTAAATAACACAAAGTAGATGTGTTGGCATCCTCAGATGCTTCTTTTGGCCACAAGGTTTTGCAGGCTGCTGTTTAAAAGAGCAATTTTTTTTTCTCTTTTTAGGGTGTATGTTTCTAGGTGAGCTCCAGTTGTTCCTGGTTGAGCTCCATGTTACCTGGTTGGCTAAGTTTAACCTTTGGGGAATTACGTTCTTTCTCTGCATTGTTTTCCCACCCTTCATGCAAATACTGCTTTGGGACGTCCCAATGGTTAAGAATATGGAGCTACGTCTGTCAATGAAGGGTAGAGAAAACTGGATTTCTCTTACGTCCTCCGACAGTCGCCGCCCACTCATACAGTCTTCACCAATGGGGTATTGACTTCCTCTCCTTAGGAGTAGCTAGGCAAAAGACTTGTTAGAACAAAAGCATTTCCATAGACACACCCATGGGGGCTGTCCCACTGGTCCAATACCCCTCCTGCAATAGCCATCTCAACTCAGTTTGTCTTCTGCCTAGTTCAGGAGTAGTCAGGCTTCCCTGTGCTGGGGCTACAGTCTCAGCCTTCTATTTTATGATTTTATTTTCTGAAAATGTATTTTTTTCTTTGCATTGCTAGCTGTTTATTTTATCAGCTTTTAGTTAGTCGGATCTTCGGATGAAGATGGAGTTGCGGAGCTGGGAATCGGACTGGTCGTCCTGGTTCTCCAGGACAGAGGATCCCAGGATGGAATCCCAGCCCGCCATCGAGCGTTTCGCAGGCTATGTGTTCGCCCTGGCCTCATAAACGACCCATCCCTGTCCTCAGGGATGCAGCCTTGTGGGGTGGCTACCTCACCGGACACATGCACGGTTCGTCCGTGCACTCCTGGTGTCCTGCGATTTTGGCTGGCGGCACTCCCCTGCGATCTGAGGGTGAGCAGTTTTCTGTTTCTTTTGAGGCACCCCATGCCATCGGGTACAGCTAAGTACACTCTGTGTGGGGCCTCTGTCTGGGGTCGGCAGTCCTCTGTGTCTGTGGTGTCCCCTATGTCTGTGCGTTTTTGGGTTCCCTGATCCTGGTCCCTGCGGGGGGTTTTTCTCTCACAGCCTGCGCTGTGTGGGGTTTGGGGGATCCCTCTCCTTTGTCACTGAGGTGCTTGGAGGTACAGACTAGCGTGGCGACTGCTGCGGGGTTAAAACCCGACGGTCCGCCATTTTAGGTGTGGGCAGCATGTCTGGCTTCACTGTGGGCACTTGTATAGCATTGTGTGTAGTGCATTTTGGCACCTTGCGACGCCATCTTGTGTGTGGCAACGATCGTTCCGAGCACATGTCGGCGGCCATCTTGCCGAAGCCTCCCATTGCTTTGCATAGGCATCCATGTTTCCTTAGCCTGCAGCCTCTGTTCAGTCTTTTGCGGTGACATCACTTCCTTCCTTTACTCTGAAGCGACCGAAGGAGCTGGTAACATACTACTGGGGCTCTGTCCTGCTGTCTTTTCTTTTCCTCCATTGTGCAATCTTCCTGGCTCAGTTTGTCCCTGCGGGGGGTCTGTGTTCCACAGCCATTGTAGCAATGTGCTGCGGGGGTCCGCGGCGCTCTTAAAGGGCCAGTACCTCATAAAAAAAAAACACTTTTTTTGCAATGGAATCACAGGACAGCAAATTCCCTCCAGGTTTGGTGGGGGATTCCAGTTATTCTGAATCCTCTACTCTGACTAATCTGGCTGCTGTTGTGGCGTCTTTGGTGTCCAAAATGGATGTGCTGATGTCTGAACCCGCTGCTAGAAAAAGGCCTAGGATTTCTTTTTCTTCTGATTCTGAGGAACGCGCAGCTATGGATGCACTGATTTCTGCCATTAAAGAAACACTACATTTAGAGGATGAGCCCAATCCTCCGGGCATTGTGTCATCTTTTGGTACACACAGGACCCGTAAGACGGCGCAGGTTTTTTCCTGCCCCGCTGAGTTTCATCACACTGTGAATGAACAATGGCGCAATTTGAAACACACCTTCGCGGTGCCTAGGAGGTTTCAACTTCTGTATCCTTTTGCGTCTACTACGGTTGCACGCTGGTGTGTGACTCCTCAAGTGGATCACACTGTAGCCAGATTGAACAAGGCTACACTGGTTCCTACCGAAGATTCTCCGGTATTTAGGGATCCTACGGATCGGAGGCTGGAATCGCTTGCCCGCCACAATTATGTGGTGGCGGTTTCCATGCTCAGGCCTATTTTCGCCTCTGTCATGGCGGCTCAGGCTGTGGCGGACTGGACCAAGGTGCTCAGACGCACACTCGTGGCTGATTCTGCCCCTCCCACTACCGTGGAGATGGTGGACCAGATTTATCAAGGGGTCATGTATTTGTGCGATGAGGCCCCTTTGGCTGCACGCCTGTCCAGTGTCGCAGTGCTTAGCCGTTGGCTGATCTGGTTAAAGAGCTGGTCGGCTGACCAGAAATCCAGGAAGGCGGTGGCTGACATTCCCTATGCGGGGTCTCGCCTTTTTGGGGAATCCCTGGATGAATTGGTTAAGGGAGTAACGGGGGGCAAGAGCACTCTGCTATCCCAGAATCCTAAGGGCAAGTTTTTCCGTGGCAAGCGGGGTCCCGCCTTTAAACCTAATCGGGGTTCTTTTCGTGCCTTCAAGTCACAGTACAAGGGAAAACCCTTCAAGGGCCAGGGTGGCCAGAGAAATCCCTGGGCCGGCAAACAAAAATCCGGCCAATCTGGTGCGGTGGCCCAGTCCGCCTCTGCCTGAAGGGGCGCCCTCATTCATTTCAGGGGTGGGGGGACGTTTGCGCGGTTTCCTCCAACCTTGGCTGCTCCGAATTCGGGATGGGTGGGTTCAGGAAATCGTTCGATCAGGGTACAAGATCAAATTTCTTTCACGGCCGGCGGACAGATTCTTTCCCTCAAATCTTAATTTGACCCCAGGGCGGTTACAGGACCTGCATCAAGTGGTACAGGATCTCCTCGCTCAGGGGGTAATCGTCCCGGTGCCTCATCAGGACAGGTTTTGGGGGTTTTACTCGAATCTGTTCACTGTGCCCAGAAAGGAGGGCAAAGTGCGTCTGATTCTACACTTGAAAGCTCTGAACCGCTTTGTGCGCGTTCGAAAATTCTGCATGGAATCGCTCCACTCGGTGGTAGCCTCTCTGAGCCCGGGAGAATTCCTGGCCTCTATCCACCTGAAGGATGTGTATCTACACATCCCTATATTCACTATGAGTTTGTGGCGTTACCTTTTCGGTCTCGCTTCGGCTCCAAGGGTCTTTACCAAAGTGCTGGCTCCTGTTCTGGGGCTGCTGCGGGCGCAGGGCATTGCAGTCTTGGGTTATCTGGACGATCTCCTGTTAAGATCGAGTGCCAGTCAGAGCCTGCGGCATGATCTGTCCACTACGGTCCAGATGCTCCAGGAGTTCAGTTGGACAATCAACGTTCAGAAGTCGACCTTGTCTCCTACGGTTCGTCTCCCGTATTTGGGAATGGTTCTGGACTCTGCTCAAGCAAAGGTGTTCTACCTCAGTCCTTGAACGCTAGAGTGTCTCTGAGTCGCCAAACAAGACTGGATCTCTTGTGGTGGCTTCAGTCCCCGGCTGTGTCAGAAGGGAAATCCTTCCGGCCGTTACTATGGACGGTGATTACTACGGATGCCAGCCTGTCGGGCTGTGGTGGCGTCCTGGGCAACCTGTCTGCCCAGGGCACTTGGTCGGAGGAGGAATCCTCCCTTCCGATAAACATATTGGAATTGAGAGCGATCAGGCTGTGCCTGCTCCACTGGTCGGATCATCTTCAGGGCCATCCTGTACGGGTGCAGACGGACTATGCCACTGGGGTGGCGTACATCAACCACCAAGGGGGCACCAGAAGTGCCCGGGCGGCCCAGGAAGTGACCAGTATTCTGTCTTTGGCCGAGACTCATGTCCCGGCGATATCGGCAGTTCACATTCCGGGTGTGGAGAATTGGCAGGCCAATTATGTGAGCCGCCAGACCCTGGACCAGGGGGAATGGTCCCTGCACCCAGAGGTATTTCAAATGCTGTGTGCGAAGTGGGGATCCCCGGATGTGGATCTGTTCACGTCTCGGCTAAACCACAAGGTGGAAAGGTACGTGGCAAGAACGCGCGATCCTCTGGCAGACGCCTCAGATGCGCTGGTGGTGCCTTGGCGTCAGTATCGTCTGATCTATGCCTTTCCTCTGATTCAGTTGTTGTCCAGGTTCCTTCGCAGGTTGGCCTCGGAACCAACATTGGTGATTCTGGTGGCCTCGAACTGGACACGCCGGTCCTGGTACGCGGACATCGTTCACCTGGCCGTCGAGCCTCCTTGGCGGCTGCCAATGCGGGTAGATCTGCTGTCTCAGGGACCGATCTTCCATCCTGCTTTACAGTCGCTGGCTTTAACGGCATGGCTGTTGAAAGCCAGGTCCTGAGAGACAGGGGTCTCTCCTCAGAGGTCATTCCTACTTTAATAAAGGCTAGGAAAGCCTCGTCTGGTAAGATTTATGACCGTACGCGGAAAGCTTATTTTGCCTGGTGTGAGTCCAGGGGTTTCTCTCCTCGTTCATACTCTGTGGCGAGTGTTGGCTTTCTTCCAATCTGGTGTGGACCAGCGCCTTGTGTTGGCTACGATTAAGGGCCAGGTTTCTGCACTGGCTGATCTTTTTCAGCGCCCTGTGGCGTCTAATTCTTTGATTCGCACCTTCATTCAAGGTGTGTGTCACTTGGCCCCTCCTAGAAGGGAGCCTCTGCCTCCATGGGACTTGAACCTGGTTCTGTCCGTATTACAACGTTCCCCGTTTTAAAACATCAGGGACATTTCATTACCTCTGCTATCGAAAAAGGTTGCCTTTCTGGTAGCGATCACTTCTGCTCGCAGAGTGTCGGTGTTTACCTGGTGGTTCATAGGGATAAGGTGGTCTTGCGACCTAACCCGTCCTTTCTTCCAAAGGTGGTTTCGGAATTTCACATCAATGAAGACATTGTCTTACCTTCGATCTGTGCGAATCCTATGCATCCTAAGGAGATTGCCTTGCATTCTTTGGATGTTGTCAGGGCGATCAGGGTTTACCTGTCTTCAACTGAATCCTTTCGGAAATCGGATTCCCTCTTTGTCCTTCCTGAGGGACCGCAGAAGGGTATGGCTGCGTCTGCGGAGACCATTGCAAAATGGATCAGACAGACAATTGTTCAGGCCTATTCCTTGCGGGAAAGGGTGCCACCCTTCCCTGTCAAGGCGCACTCTACCAAGTCGGTGAGTGCGTCCTGGGCTTTCCAGCATCAAGCCTCAGTGGCCCAGGTGTGCAAGTCTGCGACTTGGTCGTCAGTGCACACCTTTTCTAAATTCTACAAAATTGATGTTCTGGCATCAGCGGATGCCTCCTTTGGCCGCAAAGTTCTCTGTGCGGCAGTCCAGTAGGGGACCCAGGTTTTGTGCGGGTCCCTGGCTGTTGGGGTTGTTTACCCCTTGGTTATTTGCTTTCCTGGGTTGTTTGCTCCAGTTGAGCTTTTCTGTTGTCCAGAGGGTTACCTTTCTGTTCATGTAAGGTTCCTTTCTCTAAAATGGGTACTGCATTGCCTTTTCTGATGGTTGCGTTTCCCACCCCTCATGTCTACACTGCTTTGGGACATCCCCACTGGTGAAGACTGTATGAGTGGGCGGCGACTGTCGGAGGACGTAAGAGAAAACTGAATTTTTTTAAAAATCTTACCGTAAAATTTCTTTCTCTGAGTCCTCCGACAGTCGCCGCCCCCGCCCCTCTTTTGGGGTTTTTATACACTTAACTGCTTTGATACCAAACTGAGTTGAGATGGCTATTGCAGGAGGGGTATTGGACCAGTGGGAAAGCCCCCATGGGTGTGTCTATGGAAATGCTTTTGTTCTAACAAGTCTTTTGCCTAGCTACTCCTAAGGAGAGGAAGTCAATACCCCATTGGTGAAGACTGTATGAGTGGGCGGCAACTGTCGGAGGACTCAGAGAAAGGGATTTTACGGTAAGATTTTACAAAAAGTCAGTTTTTTGACCTACCGTAAAATCCTTTTCTCTGAAGTTCATTGACAGACGCAGAACCCGCCCCTCTATTTCTGGGTGGGTTGGGGTTTTATACTTCTGACACTGCTTGCAACAAAACTGAATCCTATAGCAGATTGAGTGGGTGTATGCCTTCAGGGACTACCCCATAGGCGTGGAAAAGTTTTTTTCCCGCCTAGTGTCCTACTACTGTAGGGGGGAACATAACCCAATGGTTAAGAAGAATATGGAGCTACGTCTGTCGAACTTCAGAGAAAAGGATTTTACGGCAAGTCATTAAGCTAGTTTTCCTTATGGAGCCTCAGGTCACATCTCCCCACTGACCCCCTCATGGAGGTGGCAGGTCCAGCGGAACCCTAGCTTCCCATGGTTGCACTGATGGTGGTCCTGCAGTCCTTAGTGTCCCAGGTGGAAGTAGCGTTTGGGGTGTGGGAAAAGGCCAAGGAAGAAGCTTCCTCTGCCTTTCCCTGCTCAGTCTGTCTCAACTGATTCTGAGCCTGATGCCGCCGTGGACGCGGCCCGCAAATTAAATGCACTGGTAGACGCATTTTATCACTGCAGTGCGTGAGACTTAAAAAATGCTGGATGCGCTGGTCGTGGCTGTGTCGTTTTGGTACGCACAAGTCACCTCGCACTCCAAAGGTGTTTCCTTATGTGCCTTATTTTGACAAGTTTTCCTGTAAGGAATGGAAACAACCAAAATTTCCCTTTTGTGGTCCCCAACCAATGTTTCCAGGTTGAACAAAGCTACAATGATCCCAGTAGAGTTATCCCCGTCCTTTAAGGACCTGGCTGACAGGAAAGCGAAGGCTGTGGCACGCAGCATGTTTACTATGGCTGGTTCTACATTGTGGCCAATCATTGCCTTAGCCCTGGTGTCTCAGACCCTAACTGAATGGGCCAAGCTTTTGTTCCAGGGCCTGGGGGGTGAGCAGGTCCCCCGCTACTTATGTTGATTTAGCGGACCAGTTGGTCCATGGGCTGCAGTTTTTTTTGTGATGCAGCTTTGGATATAGCTCCTGTGCTGTCCAAACCTTCTGTTTCAGTGGTGGTGATTAGTCCCGTGCTGTGGCTTAGGAATTGGTCCGCATACCAAGCCTCTAAGAAAGCACTTGTTGATCCAAATCGGGGCCCCTTTTGCCTGGTAACTCATCCACTCATCCTGGGGGCCACACTGGGGATTGGACCCCCTGGTACTCGATTTGTGGCGCCTCGGTAAAAACCTGATCGCCTGTTTGGGACTACCCTGGATGACATCCTTAAGGGTATCACGGGTGGAGGGGGGGTGAGAGTACCTTCCTGCCATAGTCCAGGAAAGGGAAGGAGCCTCGTTGCAGACTGGGGCCCTCCTCAGCACATAGAAAAATTATTCTGGGACAGAGAATAAGTGAAATTAGATATTTTAAATCTTCCCCTTGAGGTTCCAAGCATCCTTGGTCTGGTAAACCTAGAGCTAGCGTCTCCAGACCCGAAGACAGGACCTTTTCAGAATGAAGATCTGCATTATTGGGGTGGGGGGACATTTTAGCTGGTTTCCGGCCTCGTGGACCTTCTTCATGAGCATCAAGGGGATCCACAAAATTATTATTTTGGAAGTTCCCAGAAAGGGGCACAAAGCTTGTCCTTTTCAGGTTTTTTAGGTCCTGAGTCTCAGGTGATGTCTGAACTACCTAAGGTATCCCTGTTCAGGGAATTGATTTACCTAGGTCTGATTCTAATTCAGATCAGGGTGGTCCTTCCTCTGGACAAACTTCAGGAACCACAGGCTGTGATAAACCGGCTGCTGTCACATAGATAGTTCTCTCTCCCATTTTGCGTACAGGTTCTGAGTCAGGTGGTATCCACCTTCAAAACAGTTCTGTTTGCACAGTCCTAGATGTAGCTCCTTTAGCAGGTTCGGCTCCACAGGGGGATACCAAGGTTCGTGGCGAGATCACAGGTTCCCCTGGCAGACGCCGCAGGCGTCCAATGGCCATGGTAAGGCAAGTATCATCCTCAGCTCAGGCTTCTTCCGCAATTCCTGCGAGAAATCAAGGGTGAGGATCTTCCAATCAGTCTGGTGGCCATAAACGTCCCTCAGGGACTTCCTCTCAGAGAAGATCAGTTGTCCCAAGGGCTGATCTACCATCCTGCTTTACATTCGCTGGTTTTAATGGCTTAACTATTGAAAGCCAGGTACTGAGGGATAGAGGTCTGTCTGGATCAGTGATCCCTACTATGGTGACGGTGAGGAAGTCATCTTCCAGCAAGATATACCATCATACGTGGAAAGCATACATTTTTTGGTGTGCGTCGACTGGTACTCACCCTCGATCCTTTTCTGTGGCTCGGATCTTATCCTTTCTTCAACAGAGCATTGGTCAGAAGGGCCATCAAGGGCCAGGTGTCTGCCCTGGCAATCTTCTTTCAACAACCCCTAACCACGCACTCTTTAGTTCGTACAGTCACTCAGGGGGTTGGACATGTGGCTCCACCTGTACGGTCTCTCTTGTCGCCATGGGATTTAAATGTAGTACTTTCGGTTCTCCAGAAACCTCATTTGAGAATATTTGGGAGATTCCCTTGCCTATGATATCCCAGAAAGGAACATTCTTGGTGGCTATTACCTCAGCCCGCAGGGTATCGGAATTGGCGGCATTATCCTGTCGCAGTCCTTATTTAGTGGTCCATAGGGATAAAGTGTTTTTTTGTCCCTGTCCATTATTCCTTTCCAAAGTTGTCTTTAACTTCCATTTGAATGAGGACATTGTGTTGACTGCCTTGTGTCCCAAGCTGGCTCATCCCAAGGAATTTGCTTTGCAAACCTTGGATATAGTTCATGCGATTCGGGTGTATCTGGCAGCTACGGAGTCCTTTCGGAGGTCAGACTCTTTGTAGTTAGGGATGGACCAAGAAAAAGGCTGGCCGCTTGTTCGGCTACCTTTCCCAGATGGATCAGACAGACAGTGACTCAGGCCTATTCCATTAAAGGTCAGGTTCCACCTTTTCTTGTCACGGCGCATTCATTCTACTCGGACGCTTAGTGCTTCTTGGGCCTTCCGTCATCAGGCATCAATATCGCAAGTGTGCAAGGCGGCCCTTTGGTCGTCGGTGCATACCTTCACAAAATTCTAAAAGGTAGAAACTTTGGTATCTGCGGATGCTTCTTTTGGGGGCAAAGTTTTGCAGGTTGTTGTTTAAGAGGGGCTGTTCCCTCTTGAGGGGTGTTTTTCATTAAACTTTTACTTTTCAAATGGGGCTCCTGTGACCCAGTTAAGGCTCCTGTGTCCTGGTTAAGGGCTCTTATGTTTAGCCTTGGGTTATTTTCCCCACCTCTCATTTTTCTTTTTGGCACTGCTTTTCGTCGCCCCAGTAGTTATGGTTTGTGGAGCGATGTACGATGGAACGAAAGAGGAAATAAGATTTTTTGTACTTTACCGTAAAATCCATTTCTCTGAGTTCGAATGACCTAGCACCCCCACCCCTCTATGGAGTTCTGATACTTCTAATACTGCTTGCTACTAAACTGATTACCTAGAGCAGAGAGGGGGGTTACATACCAAGCTGAGGGACGGCTCATGGGCGTAGCCAGGTGTTTTTTGTTTTGCCTAGTCCTTTCCTGGAGGAGGCAATATAACCCAGTAGTTATGATTTATGGAGCACTGTGTCCGTCGATGAACTCAGAAAAATGGATTTTACGGTAAGTACAAAAATACCATTATTCCTCCACCCTTCATATAGCTTCATGTTTAAAGCCAAGTTAAAATACCCTGTATATTCTGCTTCTGGGTATATTTATTATAAATATATGATGTAATTTTTTATATATATTGTGTATGTGTATATGTATGTGTGTGTATATATATATATATATATATATATATATATATATATATATGTGTGTGTGTGTGTGTGTGTGTGTGTATATATATATATATATATATATATATATATATATATATATAATACGCACAGCATAAATGAAGAACCCCTTATAGTTTTGGTTATCTGCTGTTTTTGAACTAAATGCCTAGTTTTTGTTTTTTTAACCCCATCATGACGGGTGATAGAAAAAAAGCATGCTTCTGCTACTAAAGGTCTTATGCTGGTCATGCATGTATTATTTTTGGAGGCGAATATACGTATAAAAATTCATTTGTACATTCCATGAATGGACGAATGTCGTTTTAAAAATTTCACTTGCTTTTTAACATTCAATTTTGTCTTTTTTTTTAAAAAAAAATGCTGATTTGACCCTACTAATGATTCTAAAATTTAGAATTTTCAGTTTAAGTACGTTCGTTCAAAGGAAAAATTTGTGTTGTGTGCCAGCATAAGTGACGGCAGACAAAGGTAGCTTGTATCAAGCTGCCTGCCTTTGACAAGGGAGTCATAGACAGGGCTCCTATGACAGTCCTGTCTGAAATTCTGCAAAACAGCGTTTTTATGTCTTTTTTTTTTTTTTCTTTAAATAAATAAATTCTTAAAAAAAAATCTGATATGTACCAGATTCAACCTCTGATAGTACATATATTTCTTCTGTGTTTCTCAGAGTGGACTAGATATTTTGTTCCCTAACTATATAGCTGGTTATTTATATTTACCACTGCATATACAGCCGTGGCCAAAAGTTATGAGACTGACAAATATTAATTTTCACAAATAATGCTACTTCAGTGTTTTTGGGTATTTTTCTGATGTTACTATAGTTTACTGAAGTTTAATTACAAGCATTTCATAAGTGTCAAAGGCTTTTATTGACAATTACATTACGTTTATGCAAAGAATATTTTCAGTGTTAACCCTTCTTTTTCAAGACCTCTGCAATGCGCCCTGGCATGCTGTCAATCGACTTCTGGGCCACATCCTGACTGATGGCAGCCCATTCTTGCATATTCAATGCTTGTAATTTGTCAGAATTTGCGGGGTTGTCTTTGTTCACCCGCCTGTTGAGGAATGACTACAAGTTCTCAATAGGATTAATGTCTGGGGATTTTCCTGGCCAGTTAGTTATCACTTTTGCCTTGTGGCAAGGTGCTCCATCAGACTGGAAAAGGCATTGTTTGTCACCAATCTGTTCTTGGATGGTTGGGAGGAGTTGCTGTTGGAGGATGTTTTTGTACCATTCTTTATTTGTGGCTTTGTTCTTAGGCAAAATTATGAGTGAGCCCACACCCTTGACTGAGAAGCAACCCCACACATGAATGGTCTCAGTATGCTTTTCTGTTGGCATGACACAGGATTGATGGTAGCACTCACCTTTTCTTCTCAGTTTTTTTTCTGGATGCCCCAAACAGTCGGAAAAGGGGGTTCATCAAAGAAAATTACTTTACCCGTCCTCAGCAGTCCAATCCCTGTACCTTTTGCAGAATATCAATCTGTCCCTGATGTTTTTCCTGGATAGAAGTCCCTTATTTGCTGCCCTTCTTGATACCAGGCTATCCTCCAAAAGTATTTGCCTCACTGTGTGTGCAGATGCACTCACACCTGCCTGCTGCCATTCCTGAACAAGCTCTGCACTGGTGGTGCCTTGATCCCGCAGCTGAATCAACTGTAGGAGACTGTCCTGGCGCTTGTTGGACTTTTTGAGCTCCCTGAAGCCTTCTTCACAAATGCAGTGGAAATGTTTTTTTTGTATGGGATTAAGTTTATTCTCATGGCAAAGAGGGACTTTGCATTTAATTGCAATTCATCTGATCACTCTTCATAACATCCTGGAGTATATGCAAATTGTCATAAAAACTGAGGCAGTAGCGTTTGTGAAAATGTAATAGGTCTCATTCTCAAAATGTTAGGCCACGGCTGTAAATATGCAAGAATAAATTGTTTTTTTTTTTTTTTACATATAAAATATTATTAATTATTATTAATATTAATAATATTAATATTAATTAATTAATTAATATTACATATTAATATTATATATTATTACATATAAAATAAATATACACCAAACTTGTTGTGGGGCCATTAAGACACTTCCTATTTTAGAGTGGTAATGCTCACTCCTCCACTTTAGCAATTGAGAAGCAATTTAGCCACCCTGTGGAGAGGGTAGAGTTACATGGCAGAGTAGGTTTAGATAGACTTTACATAAGTGGCAAAAAAATAAAGTCCAACTTCAGCTAACACTTTTTAAAGGGGTTGTAAAGTCAGAAGGCTTTTTTTATCCTAATGCATTCAATGCCTTAAATGGTAACTCCAGTTTCGTAGGAAACAAAAATTGCAAATAAAAAAAATATTCTAGTATATACAATTGGGACTCAAATCATATTGTATTTGAATATTATTAAAAATTACCTTTCCTTTTCAGTCTGCAACCATTATAATTTCTCTTTCGTTCGTTGATGGCCATAGCTCCAGATCTTCTTGACTATTGGCTTATGCTGCCCCCTACTAGGCAGGAAAAAACTTTACCACGTCTGTGGGGCAGCCCCAGGGGGTATACCCCCACTTCCTCCCATAGTCACTCAGTTTTTTTCTGCCTAGTTAGGAGTAAGGAACTAATTCCTTGCTGGGATCTCTGGTCCTAGCATTTTTTCCTTTTTAAACTGATTTTTTTCCTCTTTTATTATTTGATTTTCCTGTGAGAACTACAGACCTGGTCACGGTCAGACCTGGTCACGGCCTGAGTCGCAGCGTACCTCCGGCCCGCAGCACCCCATTCCAAGATAGTGCAGTAGTCTGCCTGAAGTGGTGCCCACTCAGTTTCCATAGTGTGGTAAGCAGTGTTCCCCCCTCTTTTACTGGTGGCCTGTTGGGGTCAACGTGGGCCCCTCCCTGAGATAGTCAGACCCCCGAGTTCCTGTCAATTCCCGCAGGGCACCCCCCTCTTATCGGGGTCCCGCTGTGGACCACCCCTCCATTTGTCCACGCCTAGATCCCCCCTCCTTCCCCCTCCCTAGGGGTGTCCATGCAGACCTGACTGTTATGGGGATGACAGCGGGTGATGGGGGGTACACCGCCGGCTGATACAAATGCGGTTTTTGGGGGGAGAGGGTCCTGGTGGGGGCTCAGGTCAGGACCCCCTTCTTCCTTCCCATTCATTTCTGGGGGTCCCGGGAGCCGTGTGGGCCCGCCATTTTGCCATGGATGGCTGCTGTATCTATCAGCGGCCTTTTTCTTGAAGTTTCCCATTGAATGGAGCAGTGGCTATGTTTTTGGAACCTACAGAGCGGTGATCTGGCAGTGGGCCTCTAGTTTTAACTGCGGAGCTTCCTCCTCTCCTTCAGCGCTGAATGCTCTGCCTGTACCTGGGTCAGTGTGGTGAGTCCCTGTGGGGGTAAATGGCTCTCCCTCTTTTCTGCTATAGCAGCAACTTGGTGGGCTGGGACCTGTGGTGCCACCTGTGCAGCAGTGGGAATTTTTAGCAGCTTTTTTTTATTATCTGCTAAGATAGTCCCTGGGTTAACCATGTAGCCCCTTGAGCATGTATCACCACCTGACACCCACCCCCCCCCCTTCCTCTCAGAGGCTGCGGGGCCCTCCGCTTTGTCTGCTCTGATGGCGGTCCTGGAGTCACTAGTTTTCAAGGTGGATATGGTCCTGCAAAACATAACGGGCAAAAAAAGCACTAGTGTGCATGAATACATTTCTCGCATGTCACGATAAAGGAACAGCATCATTTTTCAGAAAAGCTCCTCCTTTTAAAGTCATCCTTGAGTTCCAGTCCAGTGACTATGCTTAGACATAGATGATGTCACCACAAAATCTTTTTGAAGTTATGCAGTGCTTTAAGTGGGCCGGTACGCACCGGTACTCAGTACCGCCACTTCCAAATATAGCTCTTGAGCGTATCGCCACCTCTCCGTGCGCCCAGAACGTGCTTTTAGCATACCGGTACGCTCATTTGGACATCTGCCGCTTTTCAGAGCACCCTTCCCAATGCACGCTTCCTAATTCGTCCCACCCAGAGCAGAGACTACATTACCCATAGTACACCCTTGAGTTTGAAAAGTGAAAAGCGCATGCGTCGCTTTTGCCGCTGTTAGTGTCAACAACTTAACGTGGCCGGAGACTCGGAGAGAGTGTGTGAAACGTGTACACTCGGCTCGGTGATATAGTTGTTGTTGTTACCTTAGGGGATGAGGGGAGTCATACAAAAAAAAATATATATATATAGGCTATAATAGAGTACCGGAACCTCTTTTGGACTACTTAAAGCACTGAAGTTATGGTAATGCAAATTTTTTTTTTAATAACAAATGCTACACTTTCGCGCCACAATGGCTCTGGCTGTTAGCTATCTGCTCTGTGAGGAGAGAGAGGGCACTCTCGAGCACAGTGCTGAATTGAGAATGGGCTCATGTAAGTTTAAGCGGGACTGCAAACAGGTTTTCTCTATTGTTCATTGACAAATGCAGCTCCATATTCTTCTTTACCATTGGGTTATGCTGCCCCCTAAAGGAGTAGGACGCTAGGAAGGAAAAGATTTACCATGCCTTTGGGGCAGTACCTGCAGGCATACACCCACACACTCTGCTATAGCCTTCAGTTTTTTCTGCCTAGTTTAGGAGTAGGACCTAGTTCTCTGCTGGGATTTCGGTCTTGGCTGTTTGTTGGGAATCTTTTTGTAAGACTTTATTTTTTAGTTGTCTTCAAGAGAACTACAAGCAACAGCCGGCTGGGTTTCAGACTGGATATGCTAGATCCTTAAGGTCTCCCAGCCTGGGCAGCGAGCGTGAGCAGGTTATAGTCCTGCACTAGGCCTCGCCAAGACAGCCCTGATGGACGGGGGCTGGCCTGCGAGTGAAACACCTCGCTGGGACGCACACAACCTGGGATGCCCTGAGTCGCAGCGTACCCCCTCGCTGTTAGCACCCTCACCCCATGTGAAGAGGTAGTCTGTTCGGAGTAGTGCCCACCTGATGCTGTTGGTATGGTAAGTAAGTGACCCCCCCATTTCTCTGGCGGTCTCTGGGCGGATGTTGGCCCCCTCCCTGGGAAAGTCAGGCCCTCGGGTATCCCTCAGTTCTCCTGGCCTCTGTGATACCAGGCCCCCCCCCCCCCACAAGCAGGTTCCTACCTCAGGGGGGCGAATGTATTGCGGCCGCTGGGGTGGTTCTGCGAGGGGGAGGTTTGTCTTTGTGGGGTCTTCTCCTAGGGTCCCCCCAATGCCACTGTCTGACTCCCCTGGGGGTCCTGGAGACTACATGACACGCCGGGGGCCGCCATTTTGCTGTAGTTTTCGCTCTGCATCAATGTAAAAGTTTCCCATTAGAATGCATGGAAGGCAATGTTTTGGTAGTTTCCCCATAGGAATGCCTGGGGCAGCCATTTTCTTGGAGTCCACGATCGCTGGACAGCAAGGGAGAATTTAGGGTGACTCTGGTGCATGACCCAGGTTTTTCCTGTTCCTGTGTCAGATAATTTTTTTCTCTCTGCACAGAATGTTCCTGTATCCCTCCACATCGTTTTGGTGGTATGTTACTGGGGCCCCTGTAGGCATTTCTCACTCACCCTGCTGCTGCAGACTGTGCTAGGGCTGGGACTTGTGGTGCCGCTGGTGCAGCGGTGCAGATCGTGTTTTTTGCAGCTTTTCTTAAAGTGACACTGCTTTTTTTGTATTAAGTAAATATGGACCAAATCTCACCTACAGACCCCCTCAGTGCGGTTGCGGGACCCTCCGGGTTGCAGTGCCTGTCTGCATTTACAGGAGTTTTGGAAAACTTGGCGTCAAAAGTGGATTTTGTTTTAAAAAATGCCACTAGCAGAAAGCACCCTATGCCTTCTGCTGCCTCTCTAGTATCCTCAGATTCTGAGGTAGGTATGGCCGCCGCGTACGCATACCTTTCTGTTGGATCTGCGTATTCACATTCTGATGGCGAGGAGGATATATCCTTGTCAGCAGCCGCGCGGGAAAGCACGCTGGCGGTGGCACTTAGTGTTAATGTGGGAAACCTTAAAAATGGCAGATGATTCTACAGCATCAGGGCCGCAGGTGTCTTTTGGCCCCCGCAAATCCCAGAAGTCGGGCAAGGTTTTTCCCGGTCCAGAACTTTTTGACAACTTTGTCATGGAACAGTGGGGGCGCATCAAACCAATGTTGGTGGTGCCTAAGCGCTTTAGAAGGTGCTACATCTTCGCGGACACGGTATCCGCTAGATGGACCGTACCACTAAAGGTGGATCAACCCCTTTCCAGACTAAACAAGTCTACTGTGGTTTCGGTGGAGGAGTCCATGGTATTTACAAACCCCGTGGATAGACGGATTGTGTATCTGTCCCGCCTTTTTCATGTATTAGCGGGCTCAATGCTAAAACCGGTCTTTGTTATCCCTCTGGTTTCACAGACCATCACAGAATGGGCACAGTTGCTGAAAGGTGACTTGAAAACGGAGCAGCTCTCACCGGGCCGGATAGAGCTAAAGGACCAAATGGTCCAAGCCCTTCTGTATATATGTGATGCGGCTCCACTGGTAGCCAGAGTGTCTGCGGTGGGGATTGCTGTTAGACGCATGGTGTGGCTAAAAATATGGTCTGCGGACCAGGCTTCCAAAAAGGCTCTTTCTGAACTTACCTTTACGGGGGACAGGTTGTTTGTACGAAGTCTATGACGCAACGCGTACGGGGGAGGAGCCTGCACGTCATCACGTCGATTCCCGGAGACCACAGGCAGCGTTTGATGCTAGAAGTCCGCACTGCTGAAGTGCTTTGAAATGTAAGTGCGATTTCACCATTTATGATTTAATAAATAGCCTTAAAATCAGAGAGCACTAGATCTTGCTTTTATTTTTCCACACCGATGCCATATAAACCTGGAGGGACTATCAGGAAGCGGTGATGGGAAGGCAAATCAGACTGCAGTGATTATCCCAGAGTGTGTATTGACTCTCCGGAGTCTGTTCCTAAGGTGAGCTGCTAATCAGTCACTAGGAGCACCTGGAGTGAAGCATGCAGCACTTTTGATCACGTTTGTGGATGAAGATTTTTTGATTTTCTTTCGGTCACTATTTTCACTGAGGATTGGGACTATTAATATTATTGATTTTATAATCACAGCTCAGAAATTGATTTATCACTTTAGTATCACAGTTGATGGACTGATTTAGAGTTATTGTGATAACATTTTGTACACCAAACATATTTATTTATCTCCAATGAAAGACTTGGCGCAGCAATATTATTTTCTTTAGGTTGTTTGTATCCTCCCTGGAGGAGTGGATCAAAGGCCTCATGGGTGGGAAGAGTATGCTTCTACCCCAATCCACCAAGGGCAAGGCCCCATGTAATAGACCTGGGCCTTCATTTACTGCTCATTTCGTTCCTCCGGATCACAGGAGAAAGGAGCTAAGCCATTCAGGTCTTCTGGGGGTTCCAAGAAGACATGGTCGGGTAAGCCGAGAACAGGCCAATCTGGATCTACGGACAAATCCTTGTCTGCATGAAGGGATGCTCTCAGCCGTTTCTGGGATAGGGGACGACTTCGCTTCTTTCCGGAACCATGGATTTCCTTGATTCAGGACAAATGGGTTCACGAACTGATCCGATCGGGTTACAAGATCGAATTCCAGTCTCAACCGTCGGATAGGTTCTTCCTGTCCAATCCACGACTATCTCCAGACCAGTTAAGGGATCTACGAGAGGCGGTACAAGATCTACTGTCGCAAGGGGTGATTGTGCCAGTTTCTTCTCGGTAACGCTTTCAGGGGTTCTATTCAAACCTGTTCACTGTGCCCAGAAAAGAACGCAAATTACGTCCAATCCTGGACCTCAAGGCTCTGAACCGCTTTGTGTGGGTACAGAAGTTTTGAATGGAGTCCATTCGCACGGTAGTGGCGACTCTACACCAAGGAGAATTTTTGGCCTCCATAGATATCAAGGGCACGTATCTACACATCCCTGGACACCAGTGTTTTCTTCGCTTCGCTGTAGGAGAAGAGCATTATCAATTTGTGGCGTTACCCTTTGGTCTCGCCTCCGCCCCCAGGGTCTTCACTAAAGTGTTGGCTCCGGTTTTGGCATTGCTGCTACAACGTGGGATTACGGTTCTAGGGTACTTGAAGGATCTCCTCTGTGAGCAGACTCACATTCAGCCCTGTTGGGCAACTTGACAATTACGGTACAGACTCTGCAAGAGTTCGGTTGGAACATCAATTTAAAAAAAATCTGCCCTGGTACCATCCTTAAAACAGGATTATTTGGGCCTGACTCTGGACTCTGCTTTGGCAAGGGTTTTTCTTCCCCCGGACAAGCTGCAAAAGTTGCAGGAGGCAATTCGTTTGCTGTTAGCCAGCGATCTGTCCTCTCTGCGGACTTGCATGCGGGCCTTGGTTCTGATGGTGTCCACCTTTGAGGTGGTTCCGTTTTCTCAGTTCCACATGAGACCCTTACAAAGGGAGATTCTTGTCAAATGAAACAGAGATCCAAAGTCCTTGGACGCTATCATTCGGTTGACTCACAACAGAAGGACTGTTCTATTTGGTGGCTTCACTCGTTATCACTATGCCAGGGTAAGTATTTCCTCCCACTGTATTGGACTGTGGCAACCACAGATGCCAGCCTCTCAGGCTGGGGAGGAGTACTGGGGAAGCTGTGTGTCCAAGGGTCCTGGACAGTATTAGAGTCCAGACTTCCGATCATTATTCTGGAATTCAGAGCGATAAAGCTTTGCCTGAGTCACTGGACAAATCGTTTACAGGGTTGTCCAGTCTGGATTCAATCGGACAATGCCGCGCCCGTGGCTTACATCAATCATCAAGGGGGCACCAAGCGTGTCTTGGCGTCCCAGGAGGTGGCCGAGATCCTGGAATGGGCGGAAGAGTTAGTTCCAGCCCTTTCTTCAGTGCAAGGATTACTGGAGTTGTCAGGTGTTGTTGGATCAGGGCGAGTGGTCCCTGCACCCGGAGGTGTTTCACCTCCTGTGTGTCCGGTTGGGGACACACGATGTCGACCTGTTTGTTTCTTGGCTCAACAAGAAGGTTCAGAGGTTTGTAGCCAGGTCGAGGGATTCTCTGGCCGACACCACAGATGCACCGGTGGCTCCTTGGGTCAGTATCGGCTGATCTATACATTCCCTCCGCTGAAACTCCTGCTGAGGCTTCTGCGCACAATAGAGGTGGAAGGGATTCTGGTCATTCTGGTGGCCCCAGACTGGCGTCACCAGTCTTGGTATCCAGATCTGGTAAGGTTGGTCGCCGATGCTCCTTGGAGACTTCCTCTCAGGGAAGATCTTCCATTCTGCTTAATGTTGCTGGCTTTAATGGCGTGGCTGTTGAAAGACAGATATTGGAGGAAAGCGGTCTTTCTGATTCTGCGATTCCTACATGGTTGAAGGCCAGAAAGTCTACTTCCAGGAAGATCTATCATTGTACGTGGAAATCGTACATGTCATGGTGTGAATTGCTGATGGCGCATCCTTGCCTTTATTTTCGGTAGCTAGGATTTCAAGGCGATTCCCGCTACCTTCGTGGGATCTTAATTTGGTATGGTCTGTTCTTCAAAATCTTCCTTTTGAGAACATTAGGGAGATTCGTCTGCTTACACTGTCTCAGAAGGTTGCCTTTTTGGCGGCTATTACTTCTGCCCACAGAGTATCTGAATTGGTAGTGCTGTCCTGCTGTTCACCTTATCTGGTGGTCCACAGAGATAAAATGGTTCTTCGACCTAATCAGTTTCTTTCTAAGGTGCTTTCTGGTTTCTATCTGAATGAAGATATTGTGTTGCCTTCACTCTGTCCTAAACCCAAGCATCCCAAGGAAATTGCTTTGCATTCTTTGAATGTGGTTCGGGCAATTCGAGTTTACCTGGCGGCTACTGAATCCTTCAGGAAATCAGACTCTCTCTCTTTGTCCTCTCCGAAGGACCTTGAAAGGGATTGGCTACGTCTGCTGCAAACATATCCAGATGGATCAGGCAGACGGCAGTACAGGCTTATTCACTGAAGGATCAGGTTCCACCTTTCACTGTGAAGGTGCATTCTACTAGGGCGCTGTGTGCCTCTTGGGCTTTTCACCATCAGGCGTCAGTAATGCAAGTTTGGAGGGCTGCAACTTGGTCGTCGGTGCAAATGTTCACAAACTTCTTTAAGGCAGATGTGTTGGCATCCTCGGATGTCTATTTTGGCCACAAGGTTTTGTAGGCTGCTGTCTAAAAGAGAAAATATTCTCTTTGAGGGTGTATGTTTCTAGGTGAGCTCCAGTTGTTCCTAGTTGAGCTTCATGTTACCTGGTTGGCTAAGTTTAGCCTTTGGGGAATTATGTTCCTTCTTTGCGTTGTTTTCCCCACCCCTCATGCGAATACTGATTTGGGACATTCCAATGGTCAAGAAGAATATGGAGCTGCATCTGTCAATGAACGATAGAGAACTGGATTTTTGACTTAGCGTAAAATCCTCTCCTCTGAAGTTCATTGACATATGCAGCACCCATCCCTCTATTTGAGGGGAGGGTATTTTTTTTCTTTTAAACACTGCTTGCAACAAAACTGAGGGCTATAGCAGAGTGTGTGGGTGTATGCCTGCAGGGACTGCCCCATAGGCGTGATAAGGTTTTTTTCCTGCCTAGTGTCCTACTCCTGTAGGGAGCAGCATAACGCAATGGTCAAAAAGAACATGGAGCTGCATCTGTCAATGAACTTCAGAGAACAGGATTTTATGGCAAGTCAAAAATCCAGTTGTTTTTTTTTTTATACACCCTAATGCAGAGACTGCATTAAAGTAAAATACCTTTACAACCCCTTCAAGTCCCTCTTTTGTTGCTCAGACTGCAACCTTGGGCAATTTACAAAATGAGAAAGTGTAGTACAGGCTGTTCTTGTCTGAAATATATGAACAATAATATGAAAATGGCATCTCTGTCCAGAAAGTAGATGCTCACCCTGGATGATTGAGCTAATCTCTGAGACTTCCACACTTGATCCTTGGACTACCGAAACTCCGAGGCGGGCTGGCGTTTCCAGATGCCCTTACCTATCCGACATCCTGTCACCTTAATAAGGTCCTCAGTTGGCTGAAGCATGGTCCCCATAAACATTGGATAACTATCGAGATCCTCTCAGATCCCCTTGTCTACCCTTCCTTGGTGCTCCGCAGTCCGATTACATCCCATTATCTGAGTAACTTGGACTATCTGCCAAAAAGTGTTTCGTGTTTCGGACGTAAGCCATCTCCCCAACCCCCTACCCTCTTTCCTATCATAGGAAACTCTTCCTTCCAACTGGGGTTGGAAGACCCGTGTTTCCGAATCCTTCAGGATCAGAATTTTCTTCCAGCACACCAGTGTCTGGGAATCAATGGCCCAGTTGTCCTCTCACCCGGTGCTATCCACCCCTACTTTCTGAAATAAGGCCCATTTGACACATTTCCTTACCTCTGGCCTCAGTTTTCAAGGGTACTTAAGCCTTTCATGCAGCTCTGCAATTCCCCAGACCCCCTTAGGCGTTACATCTCTCTGAGTTACAGGATGCAAAACTCACCCCCCAACAGATTATAAAATGCCATTTCTCACTGAGTGGGAACAGGACCTTCAGCTTTCCTTGACATTGAAACAAATAGATTGGATATTCCTCTCTACTTATAAGGTCTCAATCTGTTCTAAATACCAGAAGTCAGGCTTCAAATACCCACCAAGTGGTACTATACTCCGTCCCCACTAAGCAAAACTATTCTGACCTGTTCAGACAACTTCTGGAGATGAGGAAACGCAGTAGGTGATATACCACACTTTTTTTTTTCTTTATCGTACATCACTGGACACAGCGCAGACATATTCATTACTATATGGGTTATATGCCACCTATAGGTGAATGGATACTGGCAACCAGTCAGACAGGAAATCCCCCAATATTGCTTAATCTGCTCTCACCCCAGGTTTGGCATGCAGGTTTTTGCCTTAGCGCCAAAGAGCCCGCATATTCATCTACTTGGAAGGCTCCAGATCAGGCCATGCCTCCAGTGGTGTGTCTGTGGCAAAGGATTGTCTGTGCGTGAATATTCGCCATTTAAGCACAAACCTGCACGTGGAGCCAAGAGGGGCGTATCGTGACGTGAATGGCGTGCACTAGGGCTGGGGAATATAATCGAAAGATCGATGCATCGCGATTCGACCCTTCGCGATTCTGCATCGATGCGGGCTGCCGGCATAATCGATTATACGAAATGATGTCATCAGCCGCGGCCACGCCCTATCGCGCAAGGGAAAAAAAAAATCACAAGATCGCAGGATCGGCAGCTGATTGGTGGGTTAGTGGCGGGAGCTTAATAAAAAGGCTCCGCCCCTCCCCTTCCGCCTCTTTGACCCGGGCCGAGGTGCAGCAAGACATCCCCCGCGTGTATCGGCGTCCCACCTGCGGCCTAGAAGCCAGCCAGCCAGCCATCCAAGCCAGAAGCCGCCAGTCCAGTGAGTCCACACACAGGAGCGAGGAGCCCCAAGTGCGTCCCCATCGCAGCCAGCCAGCGCCGCCAGCCTCACCTCACCTCACCGTAGCCGACAGGCCCTGGAGGCCCAGCCGCCACGCCACTGCCAGTGACGCCAGCCGCCCGCCACAGAGCCCAGAGAGCAGCACAGCACCTGTCCTCCTCTGCAATGCAGTGCACAACAACCCACACAGTCACACAGCAGGTATGTACGAACAAATAATTGTGTAATCATTCATGGGGGTCTCTCGTCTGTATCTCTGGGGGATGTCTGTGATGGGGGGGGGGGGCTGGGACAGGGGACGGTCGGTCGGGGCCCGGGGGTACTGTTCTGCTGTGGCAGTCTGGCAGCCAGGGGGGTCAGTCAGTGTCAGTGGGGGCCTGGGGGTCTCTGTCAGTGTCAGTCAGCTATGGGGGTCTGGGCAAGGGGGGGACTCACTCAGTGTTTGTCAGTGCTGTGGGGGATTGGGGAAGGTGTGGGGGACATCCAAGTCTCTGTCAGTGTGGGGGTCTGGGCAAGGGGGGGGGACTCACTCTCCCTCAAGTGTTTGTCAGTGCTGTGGGGGATTGGTGAAGGTGTGGGACTTCCAGGTCTCTGTCAGTGTGGGGGTCTGGGCAAGGGGGGGACTCACTCACTCTCAGTGTTTGTCAGTGCTGTGGGGGATTGGGGAAGGTGTGGGACATCCACCCAGGTCTCTGTCAGTGTGTCAGGCTGCAGTCAGCTCAGCTGTGGGGTAAGGGGGGGCCCCGGGGGTTTTGGTCATATTTTATAAAAGATGTTGCTTGGTTGATTTGTTGCGGCTTAGTTTACAAGTTTTTTTTTTTTTTTTTTTTTTTTTAAACACTGATAGAGTTTGGCAACTTACGTCATCCGTCTCCATCACATACGTGGTAGTATGGTGGTAAATATGGCAGAAGGAGAAAAAGATCGAGAGATAAAAAATGCACCTAGCGTTTTAAGAGCAAACATCTGGGCACATTTCGGATTTTACGAACACACAGGGAAGCGTGAGTTGGACAAGACACACGCCGTATGTAAAGCCTGTCACACAAAAATTAAATACCTAGGGCGCAGGTGTCAAACACAAGGCCCGCGGGCTGAATGCGGCCCCCCAGGCCATTTCATGTGGCCCTTGCACCTCTTCTGCAGCTGCGACACCCCCCTTGTCTCTGCCCCTACCTTCTGTAGTCGGCAGCAGAGAGAACAGAACTCCTTTGCCAGATCCTTCACTGCTCTGTGCAGCTGCAGAAAGGCTCATCTTTGCCCACCCCCCTTCTCAGCAGTTTGCAGCAGAGAGGAGGGCAGAACTCCTCCTGCAGACCCTGCACCTCTCTGTGCAGCCTTAACACCACCTTGCCTTTGCCTCCCCTGGTCTCAGCATTTAGCAGACTCTGGAGGCCGACGCCAGCCCTCCTCTGGTTCTCCTCTAGACCCAGCACTTCTTCCCAGCTCCAACCGCATCTTCTTCCTGGCAGCAGCACAAGGTAAGGGGATAAGGGGGTGCATTGTGATATAAGAAAGGGTGGGTTGATTTTAACTTCTGATGGTGGGGGAATTATTGAAATCTCATGTAAGTGTGTAAGGGGGCGTGGGGTGCTCTGGACATCTAATCATACAGATATAACCGGCCCTTTGAGGGCAACCATAATTCTGATGCGGCCCGCGATGAAGTTGAGTTTGACACCCCTGACCTAGGGAATACTACGAACTTGAGAAACCATGTTAGCCGTTTTCACTCTGAGTTAGTAACACCTGTCGCCACCAGCAGTGCCACCACTGCCAAGGAAAGACTGCTAGACCCAGATCAGCCAAGAATTGATGCCATACTGTCAACTTATCCGCCCAACTCAGAAAAAGGGAAGAAACTAACCAAAGCTGTGGCAGCTTTCATCGCCAAGGACCTACGGCCTTACTCAGTTGTGGACAACGCCGGGTTTCGCTACCTTGTGAAGACGCTAGAGCCACGTTATAAGATCCCATCACGCAGGCACTTTACAGAAAACGTTATACCTGCACTCTACCTTGACACCAAAGCTCAGGTACTTGCGTCAATGAACCAAGCCAGTCGAGTCGCAATAACGTGTGATTCATAGACGTCAGTCACAACGGAGTCCTATGTTACAATAACAGCACATTACGTTACTAAGGACTGGCAGGTCTTGTCACATGTGTTGCAAACAAGAGCCATTTATGAGTCTCACACAGGTGCTCATCTGGCAGAGCTACTGTCTCATGTTGTAGAAGAATGGCAGCTGTCTGATAAATCTGTAGTGCTTGTGACCGACAACGCAGCGAACATGATAGTTGCAGCTCAAGTTGGTAAATTTCCTCATGTTAAATGTTTTGCCCATACACTCAATCTTGCATGTCAGCGGGCACTGAAAGGGGCCACGCTCTCCAGGCTTCTTGCCAGAGTGCGACGAATATCCACATTCTTCCATCGCAGCACTAGAGCAAGCCACTGTCTAAAAGAGAAACAGAAATGTCTGGGCATGAAGAATCATAAGCTAATAACTGATGTGCCAACAAGATGGAACAGCGCATATGACATGGTCGAGAGGTTCTTAGAACAACAACCTGCAGTTTGTGCCACCTTGCTGTCTCCAGAAGTCAGAAAAGGAGAGTCTGATCTCTGCACTCTCAATGAAACAGATGTGTCAAATGCAGAGGACGCTGTGAGTGCATTAAAGCCAATGAAGGATGCAACCTTGCTGATGTCAGAAGAGCGCAACCCAACAGTGTCTCTCATTGCCCCTCTAAATGCACAACTGCTCCAGAGCATGACAGACACCATGGGAGACACAGCCATGACCCATGAGATCAAGAATGCAATCAAAACAGATCTCCTGAAGAGGTACAGCAGTGAGGTAGAGAAGAAGATCCTTCATACAGCCTCTGCTCTGGATCCTCGCTTTAAAGGACTGCCTTTTATTCTCACAGAGGAGGAGAGATCAGAGATATACAGAGGAGTGACTGAGGAGGCTGCATTTTTGGAGGAAATTAGAATTTCATCATGTTTCCTGCCAGACAGCTAGAAGCTCAGCTACATTGTGTTGTGTAATAACATGCCCTGATTCACTGATGCGGTGTGGGAAGTGGAACTGTATGGTATGGATTACCGTGCAGTTTCCCACACCTCATCAATGAATCACACTCTTAGTCAGTTCAGCTCTTCTTATACTATTATCTTTTGTTCAAACACACAGATTACATCTAATAGAAGGACAAATGTGGATGAAGTGCCTAGGGAAAAAGCAACTGTGGAAGAAGAAACAACACCCATTGAGGACAGCCATTCTCCTCCCAAAAAAAAGGCCACAACATCGCTGCTCATGACTTTGCTGGGGCAGTCTTTCACTGATGTTGCAATAGAACCTAAGACCCCCTATGCCAAGGCAGAAGACGAAATGGAAAAATATTGTAAAGCCCCACCTCTGCCTCTCACTGAGGACCCTTTAAAATGGTGGTGTGAGCATGAGGTCATATTCCCCCTCCTCTCTCAGCTGTCAAAGCAATACTTGTGTATCCCAGGTACAAGTGTATCTGCAGAGCGGGTTTTCTCTACTGCAGGAGATGTTATAACAGCGAAAAGAAGCAGTCTTAAACCTGAGCATGTGGATCATCTAGTGTTCTTACAGAAAAACCTACATGTTCCCAAATGCTAAGCACTGAAATAATTACTAATTCATGTTTTTAATGAATTAGTAATTACTAATTCAGTCTGCCGCTAGTCACCAGTCAGTCACATCACCAGTCTTGTTTTATAGCTTTATAGCACTGATGGTTTGTTTTTGAAGATTGTCCTGTCCAATGTGTCCATTTCCAATCCATAATCCGTTCCGTTGCTTCACACTAAAAGTGTCTAGGCAAGTACTAGGGGTTCATTTAACCCTCAACCAAATAAATAATATTAAAGTGTATTTTCTTCTAGACAACTGACACCAAGCCAGCCACGGTGCAGCATTATAGGAAGGAAAATCATTGAGAGAAATAACTTGTACATTTGAAGCTTAACCTCGAGTAAATCTTATCTTATTGGATCACAAACACCAATTGTGGATTCTTGTGTAATATACTATATTTGTGAGTTTGTGAATGTGACCCCCATAGGATTTCCTCAAGGTTAAGCTTCAGTTTATAATTTATTCTCTCAAGGATTTTCCTTCCTCTAATGGTGGCTTGTTGGCTAGCTTGGCTTCAGTTACAGATGTAATTGACATGGTAGAGTGCTGCTCAGTGCAGTGCAGGTAAAGTTTTCTTTCTGTAACGTGACTGACTGACTGTCGTGACAACTCAAGAGCTTATAACGCAGCTCTAGCATTAACTCAACACACTCACACAGTGTGTGTGTGTTGAGTTGATACTGATGAGGCTGCGTATAAGCTTTTGAGTAGTCACGACACACACACACACACACACTGTGTTTAGTTGACTGGCAATGGCAGGGGCAAACACAATCGCAGTGAACCTGGAACATTTTATATTTTTTACAGCTTTTCTAGCACTGGAGAGATGGAGAATGGCTTGTTTTCAAAAATGGTCCATTCACATAAGTGAATTGATAATTATTTAAGCTTAAGCTTATATTTGTATAACTCCCCTCTAGCAGCCATCAACTCACTTCACTTGAGTTGACTGGCAGTTGCAGGGGGAAACAAACATCACGGTGAACATGGAAGTTATGCAGCAGTGCACTATTGCCAGGTTCACCTTTGATATTTGCTACTAGTCAGGAAGTGCTCTGTTTTGTAGAGGACAGGTTATGGCACACACCTGGAAATTATTGCAACGCATGTCTGTCTGCTGGTCTGTTGTACTCTGTAGCAATAGCAAGTGTAGGGGGTTCCCTCAACCAAACAAATACTAAAGGTAAAAGTGTATCTAGACAACTGAAGGCAAGCCAGGCAGCCACGGTACAGGAAAGGACATCCTTGAAAGATTAAATCAATCATACATTGAAGCGTAAAACCTTGATTAAATCTTTACTGGATTACAAATACACACAAACCTGACCTAACCTATATGCCTTGAGTTGTACCAGTGTGGCAATGCCAAACCTTTCTTCAGTTCTCATGATTCTGATGCAGACAATCGTGTTGTGTGTTTTTTTGTGATCCCATGAAGATTTACTCAAGGTTTAAGCTTTAGTTGATGATTTACTCTGTCAAGGGTTTTCCTTCCTCTAATGGTGGCTTTGGCTTGGCTTCAGTTGGGTTTAATCGTGGTAGAGACAGAGACTGTCTGCAGGACAGGTAACATTTTCTGTAAAGTAAGTGACATAAAAGTGACATAAGTGAATTGATAAGCTTAAAGCTTATATTTGTAACTCCCCTCTAGCAGCCAATCCATCAACTCACTTGAGTTGACTGGCAGTTGCAGAGGGAAACAAACATCACGGTGAACATGGAAGTTATGCAGCAGTGCACTATTGCCAGGTTCACCCTTGATGTTTGCTACTAGTCAGGAAGTGCTCTGTTTTGTAGAGGACAGGTTATGGCACACCTGGAATTTATTGCAATGCATATTCACATAAAAGGATTTATATATAATGTTTTGTGGGAATTTATGATGACCATTTTCACAAGAATATTAGCTTGGCTGGCTGGCTGGCTGGCTTCTTCTATCTTGGCTTGCCTTAAAGTACAACTATAGGCCAAACTTTATCCAAAATCCAAAAAGTTTGGCCTTTAGTTGTACTTTAAATGGTGATAGGCCTGGCTTATATTAATATTTTCTTTTATGAAGCAGTAAACTGCACTACTACAGTTTTTTACTAATTTTACTGTTACTTCTAGTAAAATACTAGTGTTGTTGTCTGTCTCTGCTATGCTGTTTGCATTTTCAGACCTTCCTATATGTTTGCAGTGCAAGTGCACTAAAGTATGCAGGGCTTGCAGGCCATGACAGGGTCCAGGAAAGTGTCCTTTGAAGCAAATGAAAATAAAAAGGATTCTTTTATTTGTGACTGCTTGTTTGTTTTTTTTTATAAAGTTTTGAAAACCATTGGGCAGTGGGCTGGGCATGGGCATTGGGCAGTAATCGTGATGCATCGTGATGCATCGCGGAATCGAATCGTATCGAATCGCGACCCTAATAATCGTAATCGCATCGAATCGTGAGGTAAGTGAAGATGCACAGCCCTAGCGTGCACGTAGCATGCCGCACATGCACAGTACAATCGCAAATGGTACAATTTCTTAAAGAAGTGTTTCTAGCGCACAAGCCTCTGTCAGAGGCTAAAAAGGACGCAGAGCAACAGCAGCTGGCTGCGTGAGTCACTGTGGGTGCATGTTTACAGATATGGACAGGTTCTGTTACTTGTGATATCAGTGCTGTGTGATAAGCTGTATAGCTTGGCACAGATCCCTCTAAAGCTACACTAAAGCTAGTACCTCGTTTGTCTTAAGAGCAATGTCCTCCCAAAAGAGGAGTGGGGAGGCACAGTTGGAAGGGGCACTGTGGTGCCGCTGTCAGGACTAGAGGATCCTAGCCATGTTTCCTCTGTGTTTACCTCCCCTGAAGGGCCAGAGGCAACTAGCCAATCTGAGCCATTACGGTTGTCAGGCATAGTAGCCACATCCAGTGCTTCTGTCGCAGCCTACGTCACGAAGGACGATTTGGCATCGGTGTTGGTCGGCCTTGAGGGCAAGATTGCTGGCATGATTGCAAAATCGCAAGGAGGAATGAAAGGTGATAGATCCCCCCTCACATGAGCCACCCCTTGTTTTAGTTTAGGATTTGACAGAGGATTCGGAAGTAGCTGTAAATGACCCATTAGAAGGTCAAACCAAGGTTTCCACTTCTGGGGAGTTAGAATCTGAGGAGTCATTCTTGGCCTCTCAATCCCAGAGATGAATTCAGTCTCTCTCTGAAATGGCTGGATACAAATGACCTCCCTTATACCTCCCAGATGTCTGAAGTCTTTTTCCTTTCTAGCCTCATTGCGCCTTCCTCAAATTTCCCAGGCTTTTCCCTTACATCCGCTCTTGGAGCAGGTAATGTATGCTGATTGGGATCATCCCGATAGGATTTTGGTTCCTCCCAAAAGGTTTTCTTTATTTTATCCTATGGCGGAAAAGTTCACAAGAAAATGTAGTAATACCTACTGTGGATTCTGCCCTTCAGTTAACAAAAGTTTAACTGCCCAGGTTTTTAAAGATCCAGCTGATAGGAAGTTGGAATCTTTGCTTAAAGCCTCCTTTGCTGTTGCAGGGTCTGCAATAGTGGCAGCTATAGGAGTGTCAGTCTTTAAAGGACCATATTAAGAGTTTCCAGGATGGTTCTTTCTCAAGGAGTGTCTGTGGAAGATTTGGCAGATCTACCTAGAACTTTGTTTTGCAGTAGATGCTCTTAAAGACTCCATACAACAAATGTCACGGGTTGCTCTTTTGTCAGTTCGTATGCGCAGAATCCTGTGGCTAAAAAGCTGGTCTGTGTAATTACCATGTAAAAAGTTGCTGGCTGGTTTTCCCTTTCATGGGGAACGCCTACAGTTGTATTCAAAATTATTCAACCCCCCAATGCTGTAAAGGGTTTTAGGGAATTTAGTGTACATTTGTAATTGTATTCAGAATGAAATCCTACAAGGACTTCTTAAAGAACCATATGCAACTAAAATGACATCAATTGGTTTTGTAATACAGTAGTAAATGTTTCTTTTGTGAATTCTTCATTGACACAATTATTCAACCCCTTAAAGACTACCACTCTGAAGAACAGAGGTTCATTGAAGTGTTTTCAATCAGGTATTGAAAACACCTGTGGATGTCAGGGAGCAGCAATAAAGCCTAATAAGCACCAATTAGGCAGCTTTAAAATGACTGTGATACTCAGCTCCTTCTAGACATTTACTGGTGTGGTTACAAACATGGTGAAGTCAGGAGAATGGTCCAGGAAGACAAGAGAAGAGGTGATTACTCTTCACAGGAAGGGCAATGGCTATAAGAAGATTGCAAAGATGTTAAACATACCAAGAGACACCATAGGAAGCATCATTCGCAAATTCAAGGCAAAGGGCACTGTTGAAACGCTACCTGGTTGTGGCAGAAAGAAGATGCTGACTTCGACTGCTGTGCGCTACCTGAAGCGTAGAGTGGAGAAAGTCCCCATGTGACTGCTGAGGAACTGAGAAAAGATTTGTCCGATGTGGGTACTGAAGTTTCTGCTCAGACAATACGGCGCACACTGCGTAATGAAGGCCTCCATGCCAGAACTCCCAGGCGCACCCCCTTGCTGTCTCCAAAGAATAAGAAGAGTCGACTGCAGTATGCCAAAAGTCATGTGGACAAACCACAGAAGTTTTGGGATAGTTTTCTGTGGACTGATGAAACAAAATTAGAACTGTTTGGGCCCATGGATCAACGCTATGTTTGGAGGAGGAAGAACAAGGCCTATGAAGAAAAGAACACCTTGCCTACTGTGTAGTAAGGCGGGGGGTGGTCAATCATGCTTTTGGGGCTGTTTTGCTTCTGCAGGTACAGGGAAGCTTCAGCGTGTGCAAGGTACCATGAATTCTCTTCAGTACCAGGAGATATTGGATGACAACGTGATGCAGTCCATCACAAACCTGAGACTTGGGAGACGTTGGATCTTTCAACAGGACAATGATCCCAAGCATACCTCCAAGTCCACTAGAGCATGGTTGCAGATTAAAGGCTGGAACATTTTGGAGTGGCCATCACAGTCACCAGACTTAAATCCGATTGAGAACCTCTGGTGGGACTTAAAGTGGAGTTCCACCCATTTTTGGAACTTTAGATCTTTGTAATCCCCTTTAAAATGGCTTTTACCAATGGAAACTTTTTTTTTTTTTTTTGCTAGTAAATACCTTAATTTCGGATTTATTCCTCCTCTCCTCACTTCCGGGTCCGATCGGCGATGACGTCATTCGGCGATCCGCAGTGTCTGCTGGGATGTATTCTATTCCAGAAATCTCAGTAGCTGTAGCTGTACTGAGCCGTGCCTGCCCGCCTCCGCCCCGCCTCCTCTCAATGAATTGCATTGTATGAATGTATTAAGGCTGTTCTCTGCCCAGCCTCCGCCCCGCCTCCTCTCAATACAACTCAATGAGAGGAGGCGGGGTGGAGGCGGGGAAGAGAACGGCCTTAATACATTCATACAATGCAACTGAATGAGAGGAGGCGGGGCGGAGGCGGGGCAGGCACGGCTCAGTACAGATACAGCTACTGAGATTTCTGGAATAGAATACATCCCAGCAGACACTGCGGATCGCCGAATGACGTCATCGCCGATCGGACCAGGAAGTGAGGAGAGGAGGAATAAAGCCGAAATTAAGGTATTTACTAGCAAAAAAAAAAAAAAAAAGTTTCCATTGGTAAAAGCCGTTTTAAAGGGGATTACAAAGATCTATGTATTCCAACCTATTAAAAATGGGTGGAACTCCGCTTTAAAGAAAGCAGTTGCAGTGCACAAGCCTAAGAATGTGACTGAACTGGAGGCTTTTGCCCATGACGAATGGGTGAAGATACCCGTAGATAGCTGCAAGACACTTGTGTCAAGCTATGCTTCACGTTTAAAAACTGTTATAACTGTAAAAGGATGTTGTACTAAGTACTAAGATTGAATGTCACTTGGGGGTTGAATAAAACTGATAATGATGTGAGCACAGAAAAGACATTTGTGGTTATTTCATTATAAATGTTATGTTATATTTGTCTGACCTACACGTGCCTCTTTGATTTAATTGTAAGCAGGATGACTGAATGATCAAAATCAATGTCAAACTGGCCAAAACAATCAATTTCAGTGGGGGTTGAATAATTTTGAATACAACTGTATTTGGAGATGATCTGGATAAAAATATCCAAATGATTTAGAGGGGGAAGAGTACGTTGCTACCTCCTCAAAGGAAAAGCAAACAGCCATCTTTTAAGATTCCCAGCACTCAGACTCCCAGTGCTTCTAATCCCAGGCAGTTGCGATGGCCCCAGCCATCTGGATCTAGAACCAAGCCTTCAGGGCAAGGGCAGAAGAAACCCTGGGCCCAGAGACCTACCGAGTCTAGCTCTAAACCTACCTTGTGAAGGGGCGCCCCCCACTTAGCTGGATGGGGGAAATGCTGCTATGGTTCTCGGAGGTCTGGGTAGAAAGTACTCAAGACGGGGGCGTGTCCAAGATGGCCACCGGGATAGACGTGCTGTGCTAGAGCTCCGGGCTTGCCGCTGCTATTTATCCGTTTATCTCTGCAGACTGCTGCCCTACTCGACTCTAAAGTGTCCCCTGCCCTTCTATGTCAACTCGGACGAAGAGTAGAGACTTGTCGGCCCTTCGGAACTCTGCGAAAGCGGGTCCTGCTCTTAGGGCGGCAGGCGGCGCAGGAAATCTATCGACTCCCCTCCTCAATATGGCGACCCAGACTGAGGATAAAGAACGGGCCCTGGTGGAGCAGGATAACTTCGCTGCGCTCATGCAGGCCATCTCCACCTGCCAGTCTACCCTCACCGGCAAAATAGATTCAGTGCAAATGGACATAGACCTCATCCGCAAGGATATGGACAAGTTTCGTAACCGACTGTCTGAGGCCGAGCGGCGGGTGGGGGAGGCGGAGGATGTACTACACTAGCACGAGGCCTCCATATGCACGATCTCCGCCAGGGTCAAAACCCTGGAGGCTAGGGCGGAGGATGCCGATAACAGGAACCGGTGGAATAACCTGTGGATAGTCGGTCTCCCGGAGGGTCGGAGGGCGCCGACACTGTATCCTTTGCTGAGCGCCTCCTACGCCACTTGTTACCTCAGGCCCAGTTCTCTCCCTTCTTCGTCGTGGAGCGGGCGCACCGCATGCCGGCGACTCAGGGTCCCCGCCACGTACCTTCATTCTGCGCCTCCTCAATTTTAGAGACCATGACTGGTGCTCCGGGAGGCACAGAAACTGGATGTCCTGCGGCATGAAGCCGCGAAGATCATGATCTTTCCGGACTATTTCTTGGACACGCAGCAGCTTCGGCGGTCTTTCGACCATGTTAAACTGCAGCTCCGCAATCGCAATATGAAATACAGCATGTTGTTCCCTGCACGGCTGCGAGTGCAGGATGGCGAAACGGTGAGATTCTTCACTTCCCCAGAGGACACTATGCATTGGTTGGAGACTCTTCCCCGGGCCCGGTCTCCACCTCCGCAAGTTTCTTTTTGTGCTGCTTGTATTGTCAGAGCTTTTCTTGCTGCTGCACTTTTTCCCTATGGAGGTTTTATAGGGGCGCTCTCTTCCCAGAGGGTCAGGGTCCCACGCGCTGTTCCCCGGATTGTGCCTTGCTAGGCCCTGATTGATGTGACTCGTGGTCTCTCTTCTTGACTGCTTGGGGCCCCCTCCTTTCCCTTTGGTTTTACTGTTTGCAACACGTTTAAGCTTTTTGCCCCCCCTGGAACTTTCGGGGTGAAGTTAAGGACCTGGTTACCTGTTCTGCAGAGATCGTCTATCCTCCCTATGATTGCGGCCCCCGTGGCCTGCAGACTATGCCGTGGTAGTACCTGTTGGTACCTCCTGGTGCCCACTGGAGTGCGACCCCTGTTGGCGGTTGCCTGTTTGGTTTTTTAGGAATGCAAGCCCACCCATGTTGGAAGGGGAGGTGTGGGGTGGGGGGGGGATGTATGCTACTTTGCCACCTTTGTTCTTCACATTTGGGATATTTTCTGGGGGGGGGGGGGGGTTTGTTTGTGTTTCCTCTGATCTGTGTTCTCATGTGCTGTTGGTACAATATATGGGCTATGCTAAGGGGGGTATGATGTTCTGCCTCCAGCTTTATGGGGTCTGGTCTGCTCTACTCCTGGATTCAATGGGGGCCGGGGATTTGCCCCCTTGCGGGGTCTGTGGTGAGGCTCCAGGGGCTCTCTCATTTTCCAAATTGTTCTTATGGGTCCCATTAACGTGTTTTCCTGGAATGTCCGGGGACTGAATTCTAAGTTCAAACGGTCCCTGGTCTTCTCCTTCTTACAGCGCCATCACCCTCATATCTGCATTTTGCAGGAGACCCACCTGGTGGGGAGTAGGGTACTGGTGCTCAAGAGGGCCTGGGTGGGGTCATATTATCATGCCACCTGCTCTTCCTACTCGCGAGTGGTGAGCTTCCTGGTTCACAAATCTGTCCGTTTTTGCCTCCTGGACCTTCACCTGGACCCTGAGGGGAGATATGTTCTGCTTCATGCCCTTTGTGAGGGGTTGGAAATGTGTATTGCTGGAGTATATGTGCCTCAGATCGGGCCAGCTTACCCTCCTACAGCGGTTGGCTCCGCTCTTGGCACTCTACCCGGCGGCTTGTCTGTTGGTGGCGGGAGACTATAATATGCACCCTAACCCATCGCTGGACAGGTTTGCAGGGGGAGGCCCTACAGACTCTCCCCTCTCTCGTTGGGCGGAGGCCCTGGGACTGGTGCATGTGTGGAGATGGAAGAACCCCAGGCTGAGACAATATACCTGCCACTCGGTCACCCATGCCACTTACTAGAGGATTGATCTTGTTTACCTCTCGGGCTCCCTGCTTGCAGGTACCCGGGAGGTCTCCATTTTGCCTCGGGGGATCTCAGACCATGCCCCTGTCATTGTCACCTTGGGGATTGGGGTGGCCCTGGGGGAGGGGGTTTGGCGCTTGTCCAGATTTTGGGTTGCTGATGAGCGGGTGGCCCCGGTTGTGTCTTCCAAACTTCTGGAGTACTGGGTCCATAATGCTGACACTGCCCCTCCCTCGCTTGTCTGGGACGCTTTCAAGGCATGCACCAGAGGAGTGTACCAGCGGGCGATAGGACTGGCTAGGAGGGAATCTATCTTAGCGTTCGTAGAGGCTGAGACTAGAGCCACAAAGAAAAAACAGAGCGCCTCTAAGTGCAGCAGTTTATTGTAGAAGAAATCACAAAAAAGTTAACAACTCACTAGATGTGAGATGTCCACTCTCGGTTCAGTGTACGTTCCTGTCGGCTTCCGTGGAGGAACCGACAGACTTGTCCTTCTATTTGCTATATGCTGTACGGCAGACAGCGGTGAGGCTGCCCAGCCAGGGAGCCCACGCCATTTGCAGCATCACCCGGCATTGCCGGTATTCAGGACTTCCTTCACCACTACACAGGACCCGCCACACAGGACCCAGATGTGACTGTCCTTCATTTGCATCTTCCATCGGATCTACTGTGGGGACTGTCCTTTTACACCATGCATGCTGTTTCATTGGAATACCTGTTTTTAACATGTAAGTTACTATATTAAATTACACAGCTGTTCATCTACCTTTATGACTTGGCGCCCTTGTTTCTTTTCTCTGTTACATGTTTGGAGGGTATCCCTACCTCTTGAGGAGCTGCCTGTCCAATCTTCGCCCCAGTACCCTGATTTGGACTTTTTGTACTCTTTCATCAGCAAGGATCCATCCGGGATCATCGCATGATTGATTAGGACTTCTACACACTTGAGGTTCTTGTATCTTGTTTGCCCTGCAATATTTTCATTGTTACCCATTGTTAAAATTAATTTATTCATTTATCCATTTATATTTTTTTTAGTTTTATTTTTTATATATTTTTTTTAATTTTAATTTTTTTTATTTTTTTTTATTTTTATTTTTTATTTATATTGGTGATTCATCTGTGGTACCACTGGTCATGTGGTCCCCTCCAAAATGGTCCAGTGAGCGCTGATTCACTGACCTAGGTCAGTGTGTGTCCTTTTAACTCACTAGACGTGGATGTAGCAAGGCTCGTAAGTGCCAGTGATGTGCCGAAGATGGTATCAGTCACAGCGGTCCTGTAGGGTGAGACTCCAAAGCCCCGATCAGATAGGCGGGCGGACACCGCGCTGAGGATCCTTTGTCTTCCGGGTTCCGGGTAAGGATGATCACCGTAGGACCTCGCTGGGACGCAGCGCACGTTGCGTGACGTCACTGGGGACTGTGGATGACACGACGCGTTTCAGAGCTCGAGCACGGCTCTTAGTGGGCATGCGTGCTCTTTTTTCCAAGTGTGGGAGGAAGAACACAATCCAAGAGGGAGCCTTATATATGCAAAGTAACAAGGAGGGAGGGGACTAACAATAATGCCTAGGGATGTCTGTAAAAGGCTAAAATCGTTAGTGCTGGATGCCTTTTTTGAAAAAACAGATTAAGAACAAATAATTGATTGGGTCTATGTTAGGATATATACTCCACTCCTAATAAATATAAATACAAATGTAAATAAATGAATGTAAATACACCATAATCATAAATAATAAAATAAAGGTCTAAAAAACAACAGTGATGTATGTGTGTACAAGTAAGAGACTATCAAGTATGCATGTGTGGTGAAATACACATAAGAGATTATTCTAAAAATGTAAATAGATGTATATTGGCCAATAACCCATGTATGTAAATAGTAGTAATGGTATATATAATAAGAATATATATAATAAGAATAATAAAAGACTATAAGGGACAATACACAAAATGTCTATAAAGGGATGATATTCATATCTATAATAGATGCGTAACAATAAACTGTATGTGTAGGTATGAATAGAAGGCCATAATAAAAACAGTATCCTAAAAAAGATAAAAAGATATACACCTGCTCACATGCATGCAACTACACACATACTCGTGTATGTGCACAACTATGTGCGTGTATATGAACCTCACATGACAACCATGGTGTCCAAGATAATCAAAGATATCCCAAGTGGGATTCTATTAATCTAATACTATTATGACTGCGGACATAAGAGATAAAATAATAAAATACAATATATGAAAGGTAAAATGAATTTGAGTAGATGATGTCTACACCGTAAAAAGGGGGGCCATATCAATTAAAATTAAAAAAGGTTTACAAGATGGTACTGATCTCTAACTCTTCGTTCAGGCCAAAAGGCTTCAGAGTGTCAAGAATATAGATCCAGAAGGTAATGGGATGGTATAGACTATTATCCAAACGCGAAGGCCTTCTGTAGATTTTTGGTGTGTCTCAAGAAAGTGCCTCGGAACACTATGCAGATCTGTACCCTCTTCTATGAAGCAGCGGTGTTTGCCAAACCTTTGTCTCAGAGGGCAGATAGTACGGCCTACGTACAATAGCTTCCACGGACAACTAAGGCAATAGACTACGTGATCAGTAGAGCAGTTATAAAAATGCTCTAATGGGTAGGTTTTGCCATTATGTGTGAAGAACTTCTGTCCATAATCAATGAAATCGCAAATCTTGCATAATTTTTTTCCGACATGGATACATTCCTTTAAGAGGGATGAGATTAAGGGGATGGGAAATTTTCTTTTCAGGTAGCTTGCTAGGAGCAATTTTATTTTTTAATGTGGGGGCTCTCCGATAGGTTACTATAGGTTTGGGAGCCAATATAGGTAGAAGATGGGGGTCCTGCAAGAGTATGTTCCAATGTTTGTAGAGGATACCTTCCATTTTTTTGTATTTATTATGGAACCGAGTTATGAATCTAGCTGGAACGTTGTTGGTACACTTAGTGGGCTTAGTAGGACTGGTCAACAAGATACATCTCGTAGGCTTGTTTGATCAGAGTAGGAGGATAGCCTTTGTCTTGAAATTTTTGTTTAAGATGCATACTTTGAATGATGTAATCCTCTTTTTTTTTTTTTGTGCAATTTTGCCTCAGATGACAAAATTGATCTTTGGGGATATTGTTTACCCAAACTGGGTGGTGGCAACTCTTGTAATGAAGATACAAGTTGCCTGCTGTTGGTTTAGTATAATTGCGGGCTAGAATATGTTTATCTTCATGATATAACTCCAGATCTTGAAATGGAAGAGCGTCCGGATGGGATTCAAAAGTGAAGGATAATCCAAGTGTGTTATTGTTACAGTGGGTGACGAAGGATTCTATACTGGTAGCCGGGCCGTCCCAAATAATCAAAATATTGTCTATATACCTCCCGAAAAATACTAGATCTTTAGCAAAAGGGTTATGATTCCAAATATAGAGTTCTTCCCAATGACCCATGGTTAAATTAGCATAGGACGGTGCGAAATTCGCTCCCATAGCTGTCCCATTTTTTGTAGATAAAAATTGCCGTCAAACAAAAAATAATTGTGGGTTAGGCAGAAATGGGTGGAGTCCAAAATGAAAGATGCTTGTGATGGATGAAGAAGGGGATCTTGTAAAAGAAAATGTTGAATAGCAACCATGCCTACATGATGTGGGATTGAGGTGTACAATGAATTAACATCAAGTGACACCCAACAGTACCCTTCTTCCCATACATAAGGTTTTAGCATTTCTAGAAGGTGTGTACCGTCTCTAATATATGAATGTAGTCCTTGGGCTAATGGCTGTAGGAAAGAATCAACATAAATGGAAAAGCCACTAGTAATGCTGTCCATTGATGCGATTATTGGGCGACCTGGGGGGGTATGTGAGTTTTTGTGGATTTTGGGGAGATGATAGAAATAGGGTGTGTTGTAATATTTTTTGAACAAGAAAAGTGCTTCCTTTTTATTAATAATGTTATTGTTGATGGCTGTGTGAATAAGACTTTCTGCTTCTGTTTTGAACATGGGAAGTGGATCTTTAGCCAATTTTATGTATGTGTTGGTATCGGATAGTAATCTTTGGGCTTCAAGCAGATAGTCAGTCTGATCTTGAATGACTATACCCCCACCTTTATCCGCTGGCTTGATAACTAAAGATGGGTTATCAATTAATGATTTAAGGGAGGATCTTTCTCCTGTGCTTAGATTGTATTGTATATATTGTTTGTTGGGAATGGAAGGTGAACATAATTTTTTGAAATCTGAGAACACTACTCGGTAAAAGGCCTCCAAGCAGGGGCGTAACTACAGGGGTTGCAGGGGTTGCGATTGCAACCGGGCCCAATGCTCCAGGGGGCCCTGCATTGGATAGGAGGGGAGGCGGGGGCAGCATGTAGAGAGATCACTGTCCTCCTTTTTCCTCCTGTAGCTGCAGAAAGAAAATGGAGGAGATTGGTTCCTCTGTATGCTGCCCCCGCCACTCCTCCTATCCAGTTCACTTGTCTTCTGCTGTCTCTGGGCCCCTGTGTGCTCCCCTGGTCCCCCCCCCCCCACTGTGATCCCTCCCCTTTCCTGCCGGCTGCTGCAGGGGATGTGTAACAATAGAGAACCAGGAAGGGGTCGTTAAATATGTAATTTACCAGCTCCTTGCTTCTCTAAATGGACAGAGTCATAGTCAGTGACATTGTAAAAAAATAAAATAAAATGATAAAAAATAATACAATTAAAATACCAAAAAATAAAAACTACTGACACCAGTGGGTGAACTTCCAGGATCGCAAAGGTCACACTTGCAACCGGGCCCTGGCATTCCACCACCGTAGGGAGGCCCCAAGATGGCAGGAAGGGAGCCCACTGCAAAACTTGTGAAAGGGATCCGCTGTGGGACCGCAATAAAGGGCCCCGCAAGCGGAGTAAAGGGCCCCAGGATCAGTGGGAAGAGCCCCGGGCTTGAAGGGAAGGGGGTCCGGGGGGGCCCTTCATGGTTTCTTGCACCGGGGCCCTGAAGGTTCTAGTTACGCCTCTGCCTCCAAGTAGGGTCCCTTGGACTGTGAAGGATAGAAAACTGAAGGGGGCTGAAGGGAAGTATGTTGTATAGAGGGGGACATAGGCAGATGTTGAGTAAGTAATAATAGATCAATGTCATCATCCAAGTCGCACATGGAGAGTGTATCATTATATGTGCTAAAAAAACTCTCTGACAGGGACAGACTCTCTGGCTGTAGAGTACTCTCATCAGTAGAAGGAAGAGTCCAAGGAGTGGGAAGATATTGCAGAATTTTGCACCGCTAAATGGATGGGTATACTGGTAGACCAACGAAAGATTAGGTATACTGAGTTGGTACACAAAGTGCAAATTTTAGCCCAAGACATCATATCTCTGGATTGCTGTCTCCCCATTTCCTGGCTAGATACTTTAAAACGTAACACCAAAAGGAATGAAGATAACCTCATAAAAACAAAATTACTGAAATACAGACGTGATATCGAGGACTACCAACAAAATAGTCTATTCCTGGAAAGATAAAAAAACAAACCCACCACCACTTATGTCATTACCTTTTTTGGGGCCTTCATCCCAATTATCTGGGGCAGCATCGGGTCCTCCCCATCCTGCTCCATCACTTTATCACCAGCCTGCCTTATCCTATAGGATTAGGCCACCCAGTTCTGTCCCTAATACTACCCGCTATAAACCTACCCAGTTTATTAAGAAGGCTAAGTGCCCTCTACCTACCTCTAATTCTAGTACCAAGCCTCCTAGTCATAATCATTGTCCTTCATCCAACATTCCAAACTTGTCTCAGACAGATGCTCCTATTCTGTCTAGTAGTAGTTCATCCAGGACATCTACTACACCACATGCACTTCAACTAAAAGCCTCCTCCTCTAGGCCACGGACTCCTAAATTACCACACGCACCCCTACAAAAACCTTCCTCTTCTAGGCCACAGATTGTACCATCAAGGCCTGTAGAACTGTCTATTATTATAGGGGATTTTGGTTTAGGCGAGATACCATTAGATACATCATCCCAGTCTTTTTTAGTGATGGGCCTACACCCCAAACAAAGAAAAAGAAAGCTCACAGACGAGGATGTAGGGGAGGAAAGAAAAGAACAAAAAAGCCACATCAAACATCCCAAACTATCAAGATTTTCAACCTCTCCTTCCATGCCCTGACTACTGAGGACACAGCCTTACTAGGCAAAGGCTTGTCCTTTTCTCCAACATATCTACCCAACTCCTTTCAGTTATTCAAAGATTTAAATAAATTTTTACGCAACCTTACTCTGAAAATATATTATCACCTTCAATCCCTAAAGAGACCTGAACTTCCATCAGTACCATCTAGCAGTCTTCCTTCTACTGATAAGAGTACTCTACAGCCAGAGAGTCCGTCCCTGTCAGAGAGTTTTTTTAGCACATATGATGATACTCTCCATGTGCGACTTGGATGATGACATTGATCTATTATTACTTACTCACCATCTGCCTATGTCCCCCTCTGTACAACATACTTCCCTTAAGCCCCCTTCAGTTTTCTATCCTTCACAGTCCAAGGGACCCTACTTGGAGGCCTTTTACCGAGTAGTGTTCCCAGATTTCAAAAAATTATGTTCACCTTCCATTCCCAACAAACAATATATACAACACAATCTAAGCACAGGAGAAAGATCCTCCCTTAAATCATTCATTGATAACCCATCTTTAGTTATCAAGCCAGCGGATAAAGGTGGGGGTATAGTCATTCAAGATCAGACTGACTGTCTGCTTGAAGCCCACAGATTACTATCCGATACCAACACATACATAAAATTGGCTAAAGATCCCCTTCCCATGTTAAAACCTTATGTATGGGAAGAAGGGTACTGTTGGGTGTCACTTGACGTTAATTCATTGTACACCTCAATCCCACATCATGTAGGCATGGTTGCTATTCAACATTTTCTTTTACAAGATCCCCTTCTTCATCCATCACAAGCATCTTTCATTTTGGACTCCACCCATTTCTGCCTAACCCACAATTATTTTTTGTTTGACGGCGATTTTTATCTACAAATAAATGGGACAGCTATGGGCGAGAATTTCACACGTCCTATGCTAATTTAACCATGGGTCATTGGGAAGAACTCTATATTTGGAATCATAACCCTTTTGCTAAAGATCTAGTATTTTTCGGGAGGTATATAGACAATATTTTGATTATTTGGGACGGCCCGGCTACCAGTATAGAATCCTTCGTCACCCACTGTAACAATAACACACTTGGATTATCCTTCACTTTTGAATCCCATCCGGATGCTCTTCCATTTCTAGATCTGGAGTTATGTCATGAAGATAAACATATTCTAGCCCGCAATTATACTAAACCAACAGCAGGCAACTTGTATCTTCATTACAATAGTTGCCACCACCCAGTTTGGGTAAACAATATCCCCAAAGGTCAATTTTGTCGTCTGAGGCAAAATTGCACAAGAAAAGAGGATTACATCATTCAAAGTATGCATCTTAAACAAACATTTCAAGACAAAGGCTATTCTCCTACTCTGATCGAACAAGCCTACGAGATGTATCTTGTTGACCACCCTACTAAGCCCACTAAGTGTACCAACAACGTTCCAGCTAGATTCATAACTCGGTTCCATAATAAATACAAAAAAATGGAAGGTATCCTCTACTAACATTGGAACATACTCTTGCAGGACCCCCATCTTCTACCTATATTGGCTCCCAAACCTATAGTAACCTATCGGAGAGCCCCCACATTAAAAAATAAAATTGCTCCTAGCAAGCTACCTGAAAAGAAAATTTCTCATCCCTCTTAAAGGAATGTATCCATGTCGGAAAAAATTATGCAAGACTTGCGATTTCATTGATTATGGACAGAAGTTCTTCACACATAATGGCAAAACCTACCCATTAGAGCATTTTTATAACTGCTCTACTGATCGCGTAGTCTATTGCCTTAGTTGTCCGTGCAAGCTATTGTACATAGGCCGTACTATCTGCCCTCTGAGACAAAGGTTTGGCAAACACCGCCGCTTCATAGAAGAGGGTACAGATCTGCATAGTGTTCCGAGGCACTTTCTTGAGACACACTAAAAATCTACAGAAGGCCTTCGCGTTTGGATAATAGTCTATACCATCCCATTACCTTCTGGATCTATATTCTTGACACTCTGAAGCCTTTCGGCCTGAACAAAGAGTTAGAGATCAGTACCATCTTGTAAACCTTTTTTAATTTTAATTGATATGGCCCCCCTTTTTATGGTGTAGACATCATCTACTCAAATTCATTTTACCTTTCACATATTGTATTTTATTATTTTATCTCTTATGTCCGCAGTCATAATAGTATTAGATTAATAGAATCCCACTTGGGATATCTTTGATTATCTTGGACACCATGGTTGTCATGTGAGGTTCATATACATGCACATAGTTGTATACATACACGAGTATGTGTGTAGTTGCATGCATGTGAGCAGGTGTATATCTTTTTATCTTTTTTAGGATACTGTTTTTATTTTGGCCTTCTATTCATACCTACACATACAGTTTTTTATTGTTACGCATCTATTATAGATATGAATATCATCCCTTTATAGACATTTTGTGTATTGTCCCTTATAGTCTTTTATTATTCTTATTATATATATTCTTATTATATATACCATTACTACTCTTTACATACATGGGTTATTGGCCAATTTCATCTATTTACATTTTTAGAATAATCTCTTATGTGTATTTCACCACACATGCATACTTGATAGTCACTTACTTGTACACACATACATCACTGTTGTCTTTTAGACCTTTATTTTATTATTTACGATTATGGTGTATTTACATTCATATATTTACATTTATATTTATTAGGTGTTGAGTATATATCCTAACATAGACCCAATCAATTATTTGTTCTTAATCTGTTTTTTCAAAAAAGGTATCCAGCACGAACGTTTTTAGCCTTTTACAGACATCCCTAGGCATTATTGTTAGTCCCCTCCCTCCTTGTTACTTTGCATATATAAGGCTCCCTCTTGGAGCCGTGCGTGAGCTCTGAAACGCGTTGTGTCATCCACGGTCCCCAATGACGTCACGCAGTGTGCGCTGCGTTCCAGCGAGGTCATACGGTGATTATCCTTACCCGGAAGACGGAGGATCCTCAGCGTGGTGTCCGCCCGCCTATCTGATCGGGCCTTTGGAGTCTCACCCTACAGGACCGCTGTGACTGATACCATCTTCGGCACATCACTGGCACTTACAAGCCTTGCTACATCCACATCTAGTGAGTTGTTAGCTTTTTTGTGATTTCTTCTACAATAAACTGCTGCACTTAGAGACGCTCTGTTTTTTCTTTGTGTATATGTATCCACAGTACCGTCTTCATCTGTGAATCGGAGCTAGCCCTTAAAGCAGCAAACTTCCACTTGACATTTACTATTTCCCTTATTGGACTTGGACCTCAATTGGACTTTTATGGACTTTCACATAATAATATATGTTGATATTTAGCCCGACTCCTTATATTCTCAGCTATAGTCCATTTGTATTGTCCCTAATTTTTATCCTCTTCCACTATGTATGTCTAGTATTGCCACTATCCCACCAAACCTAAACCAGAGCGCTTGTTCTCTTTTCTTGGAGACTAGAGCCACGGCCTTGGAGTTGCGGTTTGGGGTGGACGGGATGCAGGCACGTATGCGCTACTACAATCGGTGCACCGCGAAATAGTGTTGCTGAGGGCCACGGCCTGTCGGAAGCGCCTGTTGTCACAATCACAGCGTGTTTTTAAACAAGGAGACAGGCGGGTCGTATGTTGGCATGGTTGTCTCGGGAGGGCTCCCCTGCCGTGCTGATTGCCAACATCCTGGATGACGCGGGGTGCTGTCATTCGGACCCCTCTGCCATCAACGCCCAATTTGCGGGCTATTACGAGGAACTGTATCGCTCTCATGTGACTTACCCCCTGGAACGCCTCGCGGCTTACCTCGACGACCTGGAATTCCCGCAGCTATCAGAGGTGGGTAGAGCCAAATTGTATGGCCTGATTTCACCCGAGGAACTGTCCAAGGCCATTGCGGCTCTACAGTCTGGTAAGGCCCCGGGCCCGGATGGGCCACCGGTGGAGTTTTACAAGTCCAACTTGGACCTGGTGGCTTTGCGCCTTCATTCTCTGCTGCAGGGTGCCTTGGCTACGAATAGTTTGCCCTTTTCTATGTCGGAGGCGGTGATTGTTGTTATACCCAAACCTGGGAAAGGCCCGGAATGCTGTGCGTCATATAGGCCAATTTCCCTCCTTAATGTAAACGCCAAAATTCTGACAAGTCCTGGCGCGGCTATTAAACTCTGTTGTCTTATCGCTGATCCACGTGGACCAACCGGGGTTTATGCCGGGTAAGGGGACGGACATTAACATACGTCGACTTTATACCCACATCTCTCATGCGGTGCTATCGGGCTCGGGCGGGGTGGTGGCCTCTCTGGACGCAGAGAAGGCCTTCGATTTAGTCGAGTGGGGTTATCTATGGGAAGTTCTACGTCGCTTTGGCATTGGCCCGAACCTTATTTCCTGGTTGAAGTTGCTATATGCGGCCCCACAGGCTAGGGTCCGCACCAATAGCTCCCTCTCCCTGCCCTTTTCACTGCATAGGGGGACTAGGCTGGGCTGTCCGCTGTCCCCGAGACTTTTTGCCCTGGCGGTCGAGCCCCTGGCGATCCTCCTGCGGTCGACTCCTGCACTGGGGGGGGCTGCAGGTGGGTCCGTTAATTGAACGAATTTCGTTGTACGCTGATGAAGCCCTTCTTTATCTCCTGGATGCGGGGGGGATCTCTAGACTTGGTGCTGCGGGTTTTTGAGATGTTTGGGTCGTTCTCTGGGATCCGCATCAACTGGGATAAATCCCAACTGTTTTCGCTGTCGGCGGTTCCTCCTGCCCTGCCTCTGCAGTGGGTTACGAAATTTCGCTACCTGGGTATTGAACTGCAGAGGGATGTTGCTAGATATTTAGATGATAATGTCACTCCTATTTTGCAGCAGCTACAGCTCCGCTGCCAGACTTGGAGATCATTACCTTTGACGCCGGTGGGTCGGATTAATTTACTTAAAATTATTTTTCTCCCTAAATTTCTCTGTCTTCCGTAATACCCCGGTGCATATCCCGAACACCTTTTTCTGACAGTTGGATAGAGTGGTGGTGGACTTTGTTTGGGCGGGGGCTGTCCCCAGGGTTGCGAAGGCTACCCTGCAGCTTCCATTGTCCCTGGGTGGGCTGGTACTGCCCAACTTTCGCTATTACTATTGGGCGGCGGTGTTGGTTACGATGCGGTGGTGGTTTGCGCAGCCCCGGGACAACCCGGCGGTGGCCTGGAGGCAGCGATTATGGGCTCCTACACTGCCCTTGGTCACCTGGTGTACCGCGGCCCTGGGGTGCACCAGCAGCTGAATGTCCCTATGCGGACAGGGTGTGGGGACAAATGTCGGCTGTGGTCGGTGACCCTGACACTGTCTCCCCGCATACCCCACTTTGGGGGAACCCCAGGCTGCGACACCTCCTGTCCATTCCGGACACGGGTCTGTGGAACCGATTAGGGATCACTAGACTACAGCAGGTGATGCCTGCGGGTGTGCTTCTCCCATTCCCGACACTTCGCTCTACCTATGCTCTCCCCTCTTCTATGCTATTTCGCTACCTCCAACTGAAACATGGTAAAAGAAAACTGGTCTAGCACTTGCAATTGTGTACATCTCCATCCCTAAAATTTTGTAAAGACAAGAGAACGGTCGCCCAGGCGGGACTTTGTATGAGGTTGCCACAATAGTCATGAAGAGTCAAAAAGTAAAATTTATTAGTAGAGTAAAAGCATACAATCGATATAAATGTATAGCCATAAGCATAGTTACAAAACATGTACAGCATGTAGAAAACAATTGACAAAATGACAGCATAGCAGCAAATTGCGCATGATGACAGCATTGCAGCATCCGTATAGCATAGTATTGGGTATATCTGTATTGAAAACTCTACGCGTTTCGTGGGTCTAATATGCCCACTCATCAGGAGTATATAAGTAGATCTGTCTAAAAGTAAATAATAAAAAATAAAATATCAATATTTGCTGTGCGTTTATATTGGCCAACAACTGTGAAGTTTCAACAAATGTATGACCCAAGTGGGGAAACAACACTTACATTGGGCCAAATCAGATTAAGAAATGCTGCCATGAGGTGGGGTGCCAACGTCTGATCCGGGAGCTGAAGAGACAAGAGTACCCACAAGAAAATGGGGAGCCGGGCAAGGAAACATAAGTGATGGAAAATGTGATATGACACTGGCTGAAAATGCAAGAAATAATATATCAAAGTATTAGAATATGGGCTGTATCACATAGTGAAACATGAAAGTATTCAATGTACAAGGCATGTTCCAGCAGAAACAGTGTCAACATTAGAGAAGGAAAAAAAAAAAAAAAAAAAAAACGAAAGAAAGCACCGAAGAAAAACGCAGATCCCCAGAAAAAGTGCTGATCACAGTGTAACCAATGACCAGGAATAGTGATGAGAAAGCTGTGATGAATAAAATAGAGCGAGGAAGATGAGCTCATATGGTTTCCTAACACTGGTTGAGTAACCATAAATAGTGAAGCATAGTATCTCAGGATATTGAAAGTACAAAAAAGTATCAATATAATAAATAAAGATGATACAAATAAAAATATATAGTAAAATTGAGACAGGTGTAGGAACCATAGAGTAATGAGCTCACAGGGTGGTGCCTGTTCTAAGGACAGAAATGCTGGGAGTAGTGAAAGACTGAAAGAGTGAAGTGTCTAAAAGAATGGGAGGTGGAGATGGTGAAGGAAGTGGTGGGAATTAGACAAGGTGTGTAATTATGTCCACATAGTAAACCCATTGGAGGGAGAAAATAGGATATCAGTGCATGAAAGGACAGAAGTGCATGAAAGTTGAGTTCCTCACCCGAATATCCACATAGGTTGCACGTAGATCTTGTCCCTAGCGCCATGTGTATGGTAGGACAAACCGAACTTGTTCGTCAACATGGAAAAAGCCAGCACAAGCTGGCAACCATGACCATAGATGTAACAACCATGACCAGCACATGTAGACGCTGCAATTGCAGCGGTGCATGTGACCAGCAGGAACATGACGCCGATATATAGGTGGCTCCACCCTAGAGGGGAGGAGACAGCAGGGGAGGAAACCCTCCCCATAATATATCACAGCTCCCGGAGCAGATCTGCACCTACCACCAGGGGGAAGCGCATAAGCCATTAAAATGCAGGTGCCGAAGTGTACCTGCAAAAACGCATGGTAAAATAAATAGTTAATGCAATGTGTACAATGCTTACATGAATTGACGCTGTAAAACTGAAAACATGCTCTGCAGACTCAGTACCCACGGGCTGTCACGCTGGCCCCCAACACGGTGGAGTGGTTCCTGTCTACTAGACATGCTGACCGTATCCTGTCTTCGGTGTACCTTAGGATAACTTGTAAGGTGGACGGGGCAAGCCCAGACTCTATGCTCTTTTGGAAGGAGGACATTCCATCCCTTGACGAGGAGGCCTGGGAGGAGGGGCTGGGTTGCTACATATCTGGGATGATTTTGGCCAGGGACCACTTCATTCTGCTCAAGTTTTTACACAGGGCCTATTACACCCCTCAGCGAGTGGCCAAAATATACCCTGGCAGTTCAGATGTATGCCCCCGGGGTTGTGGTCAAATTGGTACCTTTTTCCATATGGTGTGGTCCTGCCTTGTTGCTCAGGGATTCTGGCGGGAGGTGGTTGACGAAATTGAAGGTCTGGGGGTGCTCGGCATGGTCCTTGATCCGAAAGTCGCATTACTGGGCTTCTGTGATTTTGGTCTCTCATAGGAGGCATGTGAAACTTTTTATATTTTATCTTATGTTCTATGCCAGGAAAACAATACTGTTATTTTGGAAATCGGCTGATCCTCCATTACTATCCAAATGGAGGACCCTGGTAGACTCGGTCCTGCCACTCTATAAACTCACCTACATGAGCAGGGGTTGTCCTCAGAAGTTTGACAAGGTGTGGGGTCTGTGGGTGGCCAGGGGAGGGTTGTGAACTTGGGAGGTGTGGCTGCTTGGGTGGGGGGGTGGATGGTTTTCTCCCGGCTCTATGGTACCTCTACTGCCTGTATGGAACTGAAGTACTCTTTGCTCCTACGCTTCTGGGTGGGAGCTGATCATCTGTTCATGTCTGCCTATGTTATACCTTGTTTTTCTTTTGCTCATCTTTAATTTTGTCCATTGTGAACACAGCACTGTACCCTTGTTTGTAACTTGCTTTTGAAACTAATAAAAAGTTTCTGTTAAAAAAAAAAATTACTCAAGACAATTGGGTAATTTCCCCTATGTCGCAGGGGAATAAACTGGAATTTCGAGTATTAACGCATCCTCTGTAAAGTCAAACATACCTGCAGATCCACTAAAAAGATCTCTTTTTCTGGCATTGGACCATTTAAGGTCCCAAAGAGTGATTACAGAGGTTCCGGTGGATGAAAGATTCAGGGGTTTTTACTCAAACCTTTTCATAGTTCCCAGGCCAAACGGAGATGTGAGACCTATTCTGGATCTCAAAGCTCTGAACCAGTTTCTAAACATTCATACTTTCCGAATAGAGTCAATTCGCTCAGCCATGGCCTCCCTGCAGGGAAAGGAATTTCTAGCATCCATAGACCTCAAGGATGCATACCTTCACGTGCCTATCTTTCAGGCCCATCAAAGGTTTTTACGCTTTGCAGTAGAAAAGCGTCATTTTCAGTTTGCGGCTCTGCCCTTTGGGTTGGCCACTGCTACAAGAGTGTTCAAAAAGATCCTAGCTCCAGTATTGGCTGTTCTAAGGTCTCAAGTGATATCAGTGATATAAGATATCTAGACAATCTGTTACTAATAGACAGATCGGCTTCGGCTCTAAGGTGGAATGTCTTCCAGACAGTTCAGTTCATAGAATGTCTGGGTTGGATTCTGAACTTGGCAAAGTCAGCATTACAGCCGGTCCAGCATCTGGTATATCTGGGTTTTCCTGTGCACACAATACAGGCAAAGGTATTCTTGCCAACAAGAAAGGTCACAGACCTGAAGGATCTGGTTCGATCCGTAAGAAGGAAAAAGTTTCCTTCTGTATGTTTTTGCATGAAGTTATTAGGAAAGATGGTGTCCTCAGTCACAGCGGTTCCCTATGCTCAATTCCATGCCAGACCTTTACAGAACAACATTCTGTCCGCATGAACATGAAAGGTCCAGTCCCTAGATGGGTGCATGTCTCTGGTACCAAGAGTACGTCAGAGTCTAAGTTGGTGGCTGTTAACCAGAAAAAGGGGAATCCTTTCTTCCATTAGTCTGGAAAGTAGTGACTACAGATGCCAGTCTCTCCGGCTGGGAAGCAGTTCTTGAGGAAGCTACTGTCCAGGAAAAGTGCTCTTGGGTAGAAAAGCGTCTTCCCATCAATATCTTGTCATAGATTTGTGAAATCCGAGCAATTTGTTGGGCTTTAAAGTACTGGATGCCCAGACCCTGTCGCTACAATCCGACAATGCCACAGCTGTGGCTTATATCAACCATCAGGGAGGCACCAAAAGTCAGTCAGTCCAGAAGGAGGAGGATCTCATCCTATCCTGGGCAGAGAAATTTGTTCCATGCCTTTCAGCAGTTTTCATTCCAGGAATAAAAATAAACTGGCAGGCAGACTGAGTCGTCAACAAATGTTTTTGGTGGAATGGTCCTTACCCCCTGAGATCTTTGCATTGATCTGCAAACGCTGGGGGATCCCACATGTAGATCTGCTGGAATCCAGGTTCAACAACAAGTTGTAGAAATTTGTTTCCAGGGATCCACTCGCAGTTGGAGCAGATGCCTTGGTGACTCCATGGGCGGAGTTTTCCCTGATCTATGCCTTTCCTCCGGTTCAGCTGCTGGCCTGCTGCTGCTGCCACTTCTTTTACGCAGAATCCAGGTAGAGGGGAACCAGTATTCCTGGTGGCTCCAGCATGGCCCAGGAGGTTTCTTTACACTACGTCTGGACCTGCTCTCTCAAGATCCGATATTCCACACAGATTTACAGTCTCTAAATTTGATGGCTTGGCTATTGAAGCCTTGATCTTGAAAGAGCAAGGTATATCTGGCCCTGCAGTCTCTACCCCTGCTAGAAAACCAGTCTCTAGAGGCATTTATTACAGAGTCTGGAAATCCTACATTTCCTGGTGTGAGACTAGGAAATGGCATCCCTGCAAATATATGATCGGGAAAATTCTAGCCTTCTTTCAAGCAAGGGTAGATACGAAATTAGTCCTAGGCACTATTAAGGGTCAAATTTCAGCCTAATCATTTTTTTGTTCCAGAGACTGATTGCTTCGCATTCCTTAGTCCAAACCTTTGTTCAAGGAGTGCTATGTATGCTTCCACTAGTGAAGTCACCATTGTGTCCTTGCGATCTAAATTTGGAGCTAGCAGTTTTACAAAAACAGCCTTTTAAGTCCATGTGGCATATCCTTCTGGTTCTGTTGACCAGAACATTGGTCTTTTTGATTGCAGTAACTTCAGCCAGAAGAGTATTAGAATTAGCAGCTCTTTATTGTAAAGAGCCATTCTTGATATTTTATCAAGATAGGGTGATTCTCTGTCCACACCAGGTTTTTTTTGCTCTAGGTGGTGTCTGCTTTTCATTTGAATCAGAATATTATACTGCCTTTTGTTCGTGCTGCCGGAAGGGCCCAGGAAAGGGCTGGCAGCATCAAAATCTACTATTTCTTAATGGATTCGCCAGGTTATTTTCAGGCATATGGTTTAAAAGGGAAAGTTCCACATTTTCTGGTAAAGGTACACTTTAGAGTAGATGCCTCTTGGGCAGTTCACCATCAAGCTTCAATGGCTCAGATTTGCAAAGCCGTGACTTCAGTGCATACGATCACAAGATTCTATCAAGTGGATGTTAGGACCCAGGAGGAGTCTGCATTCGGCCACAGTGTTCTGCAGGCAGCTATGTAGATCTTTTGGGGTCTGATGGTGGTATTTTTTGGTGTCCCCCCCCCCCTCCCCTCAAGTGCATTGCTTTGGGACATCCCATATAGTAATGAATATGGCTGCTCTATGCCCCCGTGATGTACGATAAAGAAATATGGATTGGAGTGGATCCAATTGGAATGGGTGGTCTGTAAATTTCTGCGTGATGTGAAAAACCTTTGACCAAAAGGATGTGGTTTATCACAAGACAAAATATGGATTTTTTTTTCCTACAGCTTACCTGTAAAATCTATTTCTTGGAGTACATCACCAGACACAGGTCCCTCCCGTCTTGTCTGGGATGTTTATTGCTTGCTAAAAAAGGTACTGAGGTACTTCCTGAATGGGAGTGGTTATATGGGGGGACTTCCTTTCTGATTGGTTGCCAGTGTCCATTCACCTATAGGTGGCGTATAACCCACATAGTAATGAATAAGGCTGCTCTGTGTCCCGTGATGTACTCTGAGAAATTGATTTTACAGGTAAGCTGTAGGTAAAATCCATATTTTGTCTTGTGATAAAGATCATCCCTTTTGGTCAAAGGTATTTCACATCACGCAGAAATGTACAGACCACCCACTCCAATTGGACGTTTCCTTCTTCCTATTGCATCATCATACCTTTCTTGGATCGTCCTATAGATATTGGCACTGTTAGTTAATGCCACCTACAGTTGCATCCTGGACTGTGTGAAGCAATAAACAGGCTCCTACATTCGTGAAATGGCTGGGAAAAGTTAACGAGATTTACCACATGGAAGACCTGATAGCCACTGAAAAGGATACTTGCGAAACATTTTGATAGAAATGGTTTTAATGGCATGAATCTCCCTACTCTCCTGAATATCAAACTTTTTAAAAATGTTCTTGAGCTTCTCTGAACTTGCCACAGATGACCCTGGCTGGCTCTCCTGCACTCAGGAAAGGGGTGGCATCTAACCCCTACCTTACTGTGCCCCCCTGCACCTGAGATGGGTCATCTCCTCCTCCCCCCCCCCTTTTGTTTTGTTTTGTCTATGTGGCAATCTCACAGAACGGGTTTTTAGAAATGTGTTTTTCCCTATGGTCTCCTACTTGGACATCATCTGTCTGATAGCTGTACTAACGGGTTGTAGTGCTCTGCCAATATTTCCTTCTGAAACCCTATGGATATGTATGTGTACTAATTAAATCGTTGTCACTAATTTTCTGCAACTTTTCTGGATTTTGTTGTATTCGCTGCAAAAATGTTAAATAAAGAATTTACAAAAATACGAAAAATTTCCTCTTAAAAGAGGAAGCTACTCACTATTACATTATGGTCCTCATCATTCAATTCCATAAAGTATTTTTAAGGTCTTTAGGGCACCTCTGGCATGCAAGGATGTGTTTTGTCATCCTTGTCGCATGTGGAAAAGAATATTTCTTCTCACAATATTTGCTTTGCTCTCAGCAGAAATTGCACTGTGTAAATGTTTCCAAACTCTAAATGTCTGCCTCATCATTTTACTGACCAGACTATAGGTAAACATTATGCTGTGGTGGTGGAGAACATTAATAGGAAGCACTAAAAGATGAAAAAAAGAAACTAATTTGTCAGACAAATTTGCCCTCTTACCTGTCAATTAAGGACTGCGAGGACAGGAACTATCATCTACCGTATCCCAACAATCGCCCAGCTGTGGGAGGTACAAGCAAACTAAACTGGAGCCTTTTCCCTGCAGTGCCACCTAGTGGCAGAAATACATATTTCACTTGTTTGAGAACTGCAATGAGAAGTACAGTGTTAGATTTGCTTAAGTTCAGCTGAGAGCACTAATATACTAACTAAAGAAAAATTTAAGACTTTACATAAAGTCTCAAATCTTTCATTAAGCTTTTTATGTTATATAGATTGAATTCCATGTCTTAGATATATTGTCATTAGAAAAGACCATAATCCACACTGTTTTTTTTTTCCAGAAAAAAAAAAATGCTTTGAAAAAAAATGTCCCCAATTTCCCCAATTTTTCTGTTTTTTTTTTTTTTTAGTCCTTCTCATCTCTTTCTGTAACAGACACACTTCTGGGTGTGTCAGATGCATGATCCTCTGCTATTCTATGTAGTTCCATCAGTCATCCCTATAACATTCATCAGTACAATGTCCTGTAGCGGCCAGCATATGGAACTTCAGTACATAGCAAGAACAAAATCTAAATTGGGACAATGCAGATGCATTGAAACATCTTGTGGTGTTTTAAAAGTTTTTTTTAGCGTAGGATACAAATGACATAATTTCCATAAACTGATTTATGTAAATTACACACCTGTGCTGGAAAAGGTAAAACGTATAAAATGCTGGCATGGTAAGGTACCAGGACTTAAGCCTAGTACACAGCATTCATTTTTTTTGGGGGTTTAACAAAAAATAAAAAAAAACAGAGCATTTGTTCAGAGCCACTGTACTAACAATCCAATGTTGTCCCTAAGCTATTGATCCCTAATCTATTGTATTCTGACAGGTGGACAGTCCCTCAACCAGAACACTCTGGTCAGCGCTCTCACCAATTGGCTGAGAGCACTGTTCGGGAGGCGGTTGACCTCGGTTTTCCAACATGCACATCTTATAGAAGCCAGCCGAATGGCTTCTGTCTTTTGTATTAGCTTTCTGTAATTCCTAGTACATTAGCATTTAGACTGGGGGAGGTATTGTATGGTGCTGTAAATCTAATTTCCCTTCCTGGGACCCACAGGTGTTGTGTACAGGTAGAAATCAATAGCTGTATGCAGGTATACACTGTTACGTGAGTAACGTGCATTAATGCAGACGTTCTTCATCCAGGAACATACATACATATGCATGTTTAAACAAGTGCCTATTGATACAGCTATTGATTTTTATGGCTGGCTGTACACAGAAAATTATGCCTAAATGTTACATTGCATGGCCCCAGGCACCGTGTGAACGAGGCCTTACTCTGATATCAGCAATTTCACTCCCCCCCCCCCCCTATTTTTCTAAGGCCCAACCATACGTGTAAAAATGTACAATCTCATTTAGATTTACTATGCTTACATTTTGCATGATTCAATTATTTTGTCAGTTTACATGGTGGTATATATATATATATATATATATATATATATATATATATATATATACATATACATACAGGTAGCCTTTTATTATTGATTCCCTGTCCAATAGCAAGTATTTTAAGCCTCAAGGTTCCAATTAGGCAATTGGCTTTAGTGCCTCGGATTTTAGGCTTTCATTTGTTGAGATTGTTTTTTTAAGGGGTTTAGCTTCTATTTTATTTTTGTGTGTTTGTGGGAAAACTGCTGATGAACATGAAAGCTGACTTTGAATTACAAAATATGCACCTTTAGGGATGTAGTCAAGGTTTAAAGTAGGTTAATGTTTCCCTTGAAATGAGGTACATGGTATAAGACATTAAAGAGAGTAGTTTAGCTCCCTTCAGATTTCCTTTGTATGAAAATATTGCTGCACTGTGACAGCAGAACAAATACAGGAGGCGTATTAAAGAATTCTGGTTTAATGGAAAATGCAGTTGCCGAAATCACTTAATAAAATCAATTTTAGAGGACAAGTCTACGTTTTAGATAAAATATATATTTTTTGATACATAAAAGCCCCAGGTAGCACAAAAATGACTTCTTTTTTGAAATTGCATTCAAGTTTTTTTTAGAGGTTAGCCACCTGGATTAGAGGTTATCCAAGTAATTCTGACAGGTTGCATGAACTGGACTCAACCAAGATCAGCACAGGTATTTATATACTGACAGTTTATACAGTCTTTTTTTAAAATACTGTACATTAACAACGGTCCCTGCCCTCAAGCTTATGATCGAAGGTTCTAATCACATATTCATAATATACACAACACACATAGTAAGTACATTTATACAGAAACCAGTATGTCTTCGGAATGTGGGATGAATCCCACACAAGCATATGGAGAACATGCAACTCCAGTGGCCTGGCGGGATTCAGAGAATCCCAGAGCTACAATGTACAAGTGTTCAGCACTAAGCCCCTGTACTGTTCAACAGTGTAATTAGCCTCTCAAACTTTTTTGATTCCTTTATGCAGTATATAGCACAGGACTCTACTCTTACATAAATAATTTAGGCCATTTTCTTGACACACCACACAATTATTGATGGGATGATGTTTACTTGTGAATTTTCCTTGGTCATATCCCTTTATAAGTCAATACTCTATAATATATGTTCTCTGGCTTATTTTTGGCAAGTCAACAGAACCATACCAGCTCACAAATCAACTTCCTTGTGACTCCTACAAGGATTATCTTGCACCGAAACTACTTTTAAATATCTTTACGAGTTTTTAAAATAAAAAAAAAAGCAGAAATTGTTTAGGACTTTACTGGTTGCCAATAATAATCACAAGAAAGGAACAGAGAGTACTCATATTGGTATAAAATCCAAAATGTATTATAACAACATGAAAAAAATATCATAAAAGCATATAAAAAAAGTATTCATGGCAAAGTGACACAATGTTCTCCAATATGTCAGATGGCTAGTTGTATAGCTGTACAGAGAAACCTGTTCAAATGGCCCATAAGTATTCAAAACTTCGTTATTTGAAAAAAAAAAAAGAAAATGGATACACAATCTTCCATGTGCAGGGCCAAACGATGGGTTTAGATCACTATGGGTTTGGCCAAAGGCTTCTTTAGGAGATCCTATTGGTACTGGGAGATGTTATAATAACTAATATGTGATTCCAAATACTTGTATGTAAACACATACAACAAAAATACATTTCTTATTGAGCATTATACATATCCCAAAAACGAAAAAGGGGCAATATTCTTTAATAATTGAGTACTTACTGGTACATACCTAAGCCAAAATCAGAAACATGGAGTGCCTGGTTGACAGCGTTGTGGGGAGAAGGGTCATGTACAACCAGCTCTGGGAGGAGTATGCACTGGAAACAGTGCAGCTAAAGAGGAGGAGTTACCCTCAGAAAGGGCCTACACCAAACAATATAATATACACTGCTCAAAAAAAAATTAAAGAAACACTTTTTAATAAGAGTATAGCATCATGTCAAGTAAACTCCTTGGATATTGATATGGTCAGTTAAGTAGCAGAGGGGGTTGTTATTCAGTTTCAGCTGCTTTGATGTTCATGAAATGAACAGGTGCACTAGATGGACAACAATGAGACAACCTCCAAATCCGGAATGGTTTCACAGATGGGGGCCGCTGACATTTTTTTCTCCCAATCATCTTTTCTGACTGTTTTATACTAGTTTTGCATTTGGCTAGGCTCAGTGTCACTACTGGTAGCATGAAGCAATACCTGGACTCTATAGAGGTTGCACAGGCAGTCAAACTCTGATGGGATGGCACATCAATATGTGCCATTACCAGAAGGTTTGCTGTGTCTCCCAGCACAGTCTCAAGAGCATGGAGGTGATTCCAGGAGACAGGTAGTTACTCTAAGAGATCTGAACAGGACCGTAGAAGGTCCCTAACCCATCAGCAGGACTGGTATCTGCTCCTTTGTGCAATGAGAAACAGGATGAGCACCGCCAGAGCCCTACAAAATGACCCTTCAGCAGGCTACTGGTGTGAATGTCTCTGACCAAACAATCAGAAACAGACTTCATGAGGGTCCTGTGCTCGCTGCCTGGCACCGTGGAGCTTGATTGGAATTTGCCATTGAACACCAGAATTGGCAGGTCTGCCACTGGTGCCCTGTGCTTTCCACAGATGAGAGAAGGTTCACCCTGAGCACATGTGACAGACGTTAAAGGGCCTAGAGAAGCCATGGAAAACGTTATGCTGCCTGTAACATTGTTCAGCATGGCCATTTTGGTGGTGGGTCAGTGATGGTCTGGGGAGGCATATCCATGGAGGGACACACAGACCTCTACAGGCTAGACAATGGCACCCTGATTGCCATAAGGTATTTGGATGAAACCCTTGGATACATTGTCAAGCCCTATGCTCGTGAGTGCAGTGGGTCCTTAGTTTCTCCTGGTTCACAACAATGTCCGGACTCCTGTCGAGAGTATGCAGCCAGTTCCTGGAGGATGAAGTAATTGATATCATTGAATGGCCCCCACACTCACCTGACATAAATCCAATAGAACACCTCTGGGACATTGTGTTTCGGTCCATCCAATGCCGCCAGGTTGCACCTCAGTCTGTGCAGGAGCTCATCAGGAGCAGTGATGCCCTGGTCCAGATCTGGGAGGAAATACCCCAGGGCATCACCTGTCGTCTCATTAGGAGCATGTCCTGACGTCAGGCATGCTTACAAGCACGTCGGGGCTATAAAAACTTCTGAGTACAATTTTGAGTTGCTGCAATGAAATTTCAACAAAATGAACTAGCCTGCTGCATAATTTTTTCACTTTGATTTTTTGGGTGTCTTTAAATTCAGCCAGATGTAGGTTGATAATTTTAATTTCCATCAAACAATGTGGCATCCTTTCATTCCTAACCCATTACCCAGTCCATATCAGTATAGATATCCAGCATGATCATTTTCCCCATTGAGATCTGATGTGTTTTCAAAGTGTTCCTTTCATTTTTTTGAGCAGTGTATTAAGGTCAGTGTCTATTGTCTACTATGGATAGAGGTGTCTTCCTGTGAGAAACAGGAGGTAAGTAAACCTACCAAAACATTATGATAGAGGTGGTGAAAGTGACCAGTCATAGTTAGGAAAAAATCACCTCATCTATGCCTATATATATATATATATAGTATCTCACAAAAGTGAGTACACCCCTCACATTTTTAAAATTTTTTATTTATTTTCATGTGACAACACTGAAGAATTTACACTTTGCTACAATGTAAAGTAGTGAGTCTACAGCTTGTGTAGCAGTGCACATTTGCTGTCCCCTCAAAATAACTCAACAGACAGCAATTCATGTCTAAACCTCTGGCAACAAAAGTGAGTACACCACTATGTGAAAATGTCAAAATCGGGCCCAAAGTGTCAATATTTTGTGTGGCCACCATTGTTTTCCTGCATGGCCTTAACACTCTTGGGCATGGAGTTCACCAGAGCTTTAAAGGTTGCCACTGGATTCCTCTTCCACTGTTTTGCGCCACCGTCCTTGGAACGCGTGGCGCACTTCCGTCCTTGGGGCATCGCTGTGCATTCCAGGTACGGACGTTCCTATTGGCTTGCTTTCGAGCATGTGCTGGCGTCCCACCCCACTGATCATTATTTAACCGCAACTCACCGGCGGTTGATGCAAGTTATGGTATATTATGGATACACTTCTAATGAGACATTTTGGTACTTTTAATTAGATACTCAGATACTCCCTGACCTCCATCTTTCCAATGGTAGTTACACCTCCTGGGATTCATAAATATTACAGGTACTGACTCTGTTACTATGCTTTTAGCAATGTACCAATATATTTACTTGTGACACAATTTCATGTCATAATTAATATCAGGGTTTTTCCAATTTAAATAATTTTGATCATACCTTACAGATAACCCAACATCTCATTATTCTTGGGATGCCATTTGGCCCATTTTTGTTTGGGACCATTGCTAGATCGAATGGTTTTGTTGGTTGGCTGAGATGTCTCCACTATAGACCACTATCTGCTACTATTTTATCACCTTGGCATGTTCATCGTTGACTTAGTTTCTTTTTTTTAATGTACACGGCTGTTGTCTTTCTGACAAAATATCCTCATTTTGGGTATGTACGACAATACTTTCCATTTGATGCATATATTTATATTATTATCTTTGAATGTAATACAATGATCACGATAAATTAAGTTCCTTATTCGTCTCAATGATATAGAGAACTTTGTAAACCTCCACTTCCTATGCCCCTGAGGAAAGGTGGTGATCACCTGAAATGCATTGGGTACTGGAGGATTGCTCCATTCTATGAATGAGGCTGCTACATCTTCTATATAGACAATCTTCATAGCCTTGATAATTTTTAAACTGTTATTTTGTATGTATGTTTATTACTATCCTTATGTGATGCACTTTCTATTTGTAACAAATAAAATTTACTATTTTAATAATTTTGAATATTGGTTGCCTTTATAGTCCCACCCTCCAAGGGGGTTATCTGCTTTTTCATTTCCTTAGGAATGATGGCAATCTGTATCCAGGACTTCAAATAATTGGGTTTACCTTTTCTATATCAGAATTTTAGTTCACAATTTATGGCCCTGTGTCTTGCTAAATAATTTCTTAGTCCTAAAATACAGCAGGGGTCCCCAGGCCACAGCAAGAGGTGAGTGGCGACTGCGGTCCATGACAATACTGTCATGGACCGCAGGCGTGCAATTTATCAGCCTGTGTCTGTTCTCCCAGGTCTCCTGCCCAGCTGCTGATGTCATCCTAGCAGCAGGGCAGGGGGCGGTAGGAGCTGCAATTTGTGACAGAGTGGGAGACTTTTCATATTTATTAAGCGGGTAATCCGCTGCTTGTTAACCTAATAAGTTTGGCAGCTCCCACCCTCTGTTCTGATCTGCAGCTCCACCCGCCCCCTGCTCTGCTGATAGGATGACATCAGTGGCTGGACAGGAGATCTCGGAGAATAAACAAAGGCTGATAACTTCCTCTGCCCTGCGGAAGGTAAGACTGTGCACGGGAGGCAGTGAAATGGAAGGGGCACTGCACTGTTAAAGAAAAAAGGGGGCCATGCCAGCAAGGACGACTGTGATGGTGGGGTCAATGACTGCAAGGGGCACTGTGATGGGTGGGAGGGAGCTGTGATTGTTAGGGCACTGTGATATAAAGGGGACTGTACTGTAATCATTACAATGTAGTCCCCTACAGGTCCAGGGCTGGGGATGGCTAGTGGATAAGCCTTGGTCCTGACATCCTTGGAGGTATTGTGGAGAGGGAAGAATGTGAAGATATCCTCTGCAGTAGGTTAGGGCTTGTGTCCTGCTCTATCCCAGGGTGCTGGCGCTCTTATGCCTTTGGCTGCGGTGGAGTGCACTGCGACAATTTAAGCGGTGTGTCAGTCTTGGAGGGGGGAACGCTGGCTGCTTACATTTTGGAAGAATCTGTCCTTTTGAAGGTCAAAGATCGCAGGGGTCACAATCGAGCCCTTTCAGTCCTCCCTCCTGAGTCAGGCTCTGACTTTACTTTTGTGGCTCATACACTGTTTGTGGGTGAGGTAGATGAGGAAGATCCCCTCTTCTTCTGTGGAATTGTATCAAGATGAAACACCTTTGGCTGAGATTTCATCCTAACTTAACCACTTGCGCTCCGCCCACCGTATATTTACTGCGCCACTCTGCCACTGCTGGGCAAAGCGACGTAGCCCTACGTCGCTCGCTCAGGAGACTGTAGGGGGCGAGCACGCGCCGCCCGCTCGTTACCTGGGGAGCAAGCGCGTGTGACCGGCGGCTCCGATAGCCGCTGGCCACTTGCAATCTCCCGCAGCAGAGAGAGAAGGACAGACAGCTGATGTAAACAAAGCCGTCTATCATTCTCCCTGAAGTAATCACAGAGGCTATGTGATCCTGTTATATAGGATCGCATGTCTCTTTGATTACTTCACAAGCCACGCCCCCTGACAGTTAGAATCACGCCCCTAGGGAAACATTTAACCCTTGGATCACCAGTACAGTTAACTCCTTCCCTGCCAGTGTAATTTTTACAGTAACAGTGCATTTTTTTAGCACTGATTACTGTAGTAATGTCACTGGCAGTGTTGGAAGTAACTGCGTTTAAGTAAACGGCATTACTTAACGCAGTTACTTTTCATGGTAACGAGTAATCTATCAGATTACTCATTTTCTCCAAGTAACGGCGCTGCCGCTACTTCCGGCTCCGTTATCGCAATTACATCTACTGCCACTAGATGGCAGTAGATGTAATTGTATTCCCCCTCTCCAGACTATGACGGCTGTCCGCGGTCCTGGAGAGAGAAGAGGAGACTCTGACTCATCGAGTGAGTCACGTGACGTCACGCGGCGCCGGTCCGACACACACTGTCTCACAGGCACGGCAGCAGCAGAACAGCACGCCAGGAGCAAGAGGACAGAGGGCATAGATCCGACCCAGCCATTGCCGCCCACCCACAGTGCTGTGCCAGTCTGCCACTGCCAGTGCCTGCAGCCTGCCAAGTGCCAACCAATATAGTATACACAGTTAACTTACTGTACTTAGAGACCACTGAGACCAGAGACCACCACCAGTCATAAACGATATAGTCCAGCCCAGGCCAGGAGGAGACTCCACCACCAGTCCACCACCTCCACCACCACAGGGCAGTAGGGCACTGGGCAGCAGCCAGCCAGCAGCAAGTCCACCACCACCAGTCCACCAACGACAGTCCTACACACGACCGGACCAACGCACACAGCCAGCCCAGAAGAGGAGAGAGGCACAGAGACAGGCAGGCCTGAGGCCTGCAGGAACCAGAGGGACCTCACCCGGACAACAGTGTGCCTGCCAGGCCAGAGGCCACATCACCACCAGCAAGCCCAGCACAGCAGGTAAGAAAAAAAAATAAACTCAGACAGTCAGGAGTCAGGACTCAGACCCCCACCAGCCACCCACCCACCACACCACCACCAGTGTGCCACGTCACCACAAGTGTGCCAAGTGCCCACGCCACCACCAGTGTGCCACGCCACCACCAGTCAGGCAGCCGCCCACCACCAGTGTGCCGCCCACGTCACCACCAGTGTGCCAAGTGCCCACTACACCACCAGTGTGCCACGCCACCACCAGCCAGGCAGCCACCCACCACCAGTGTGCCACACCCACGTCACCACCAGTGTGCCACACCCACGTCACCACCAGTGTGCCGCCCACGTCACCACCAGTGTGCCAAGCGCCCACGCCACCACCAGTGTGCCATGCCACCACCAGCCAGGCAGCCACCCACCACCAGTGTGCCACACCCACGTCACCACCAGTGTGCTACGCCATCACCGGTGTGCCGCCCATGTCACCACCAGTGTGCCAAGCGCCCACGCCACCACCAGTGTGCCACGCCACCACCAGCCAGGCAGCCAGCCACCACCAGTGTGCCACACCCACGTCACCACCAGTTTGCCACACCCACATCACCACCAGTGTGCCACGCCATCACCAGTGTGCCGCCCACGTCACCACCAGTGTGCCAAGCGCCCACGCCACCACCAGTGTGCCACGCCACCACCAGCCAGGCAGCCACCCACCACCAGTGTGCCACACCCACGTCACCACAAGTGTGCCACGCCATCACCAGCGTGCCGCCCACGTCACCACCAGTGTGCCACGCCACCACCAGCCAGGCAGCCACCCACCACCAGTGTGCCACACCCATGTCACCACGTTTCAATATTTATTTTTTATATGTTTCTATGCATATCATTCATATCTATGGCAGGCTGCAATCTATTGAGTTCGGTTAAAATAAATGCCAAATGTTCTAAAATACTGTATATAGTGTTTTTATTCTTCAATCAGTTAATATAAACATCTTTGCTATTAAAGATGTTATAGAACGTAATTGCATTATAGAATATTAAAAAAAAAAGTCACAGTTACTTTGCTGAGTAACTAATTACTTTTCCTATGTGGTAACTGAGTCAGTAACTCAATTACTTTTTGGGAGAAGTAATTTGTAACTGTAACTAATTACTTTTTTAAACTAAGATGAGCAACACTGGTCACTGGTACCCCCAAAAGTGTCTAAAATGTCAGTTAGGAGTCCAATCTGTTCGCTGCAAAGTCGCAGTTCCGCAAAAAAAATCTCAGATCGCCGCCATTACTAGTATTTAAATAAAAAGGACATAAATCTTTTCCGTAGTTAGACAACGCAATACATTTTGTGCAAACCAATAATAATACGCTTATTGCGATTTTTGTTTACCAAAAATATGTAGCAGAAAACAAATTGGCCTAAAATGTTAAAAAATTTTGATTTTTACATTTTTTTTGAGAATTTCATATAAAAGAAATGTAAAAAATATTGTTATTTTTTCAAAATTGTCACTCTTTTTTTTGTTTATAGTGCAAAAAATTTAAATCGCACAGGTGATCAAATACCACCAAAAGAAATCTCTGTTTGTGGAAAAAAAAGGACGTCAATTTTGTTTGGGTACAGTGTCGCACGACTGCGCAATTGTCCGTTAAATTTACGCAGTGCCGAATTGCAAAATAGGGCCTGGCCATTGAGCAGCCAAATCCTCCAGGGCTAAAGTGGTTAAGAATACCATTGCTACCCTTATTGATGCGTTACACTAGTTTTCCACTAGAGCAGAGTCTGCTCACCCTAAGGTGTCCAGAATAGGTTCCCTAAAACTGCCGAAATCTGCTAAGATCTTCCCAGTCCACTCGTTCTTAGAGCCTATCTTGTACAGTGACTGGTCTTACCCTGAAAAGCTCTTGGACCCACCAAAATGTTTTGCTGAGAAAAAATCGTATTGAGGATGGTTTTCTTCAATTCTGTACAGTCCCTGTGGTGGACCCAGCAATGGTTACTGCTGAGGATAACCCTGTGTTTGAAGTCCTCATGGACTTAAGGTTTTAAGCCCATTTTAAGGCCCTATTTTCCTTGGCAGGCCCCACTATGTAACCTTCAGTTGTCTCAATGCCCATCTGGCAGACCTTAGCTGTCTGAACTAAACTCAAGGCCTGAGACCCCCAGCTCCATTTTAACAAATTCAGTCAGTTTTGATGGGAGAATCTCTACCCTGGAGCCATTTTCTCGTACCCTCCGGGAGAACACAGTGATTACTGTTAGCGGCTATAATAGTGGCTAGCAATAATCGCATGTAAATCTGACAGGCTAGTTGTACCCAAGTTGGTTGATTGATCAACTTAGGTACATTTAGTCTGCCCATACATGGTTAGAATCTCGCCCGGTCCCTGCTGAATCGGCCACAATTGGAACCATCTATGGCCTACTTAATTTCCAGGATTAGCCTCCTCTCTGTCCATATACTGAGGAATCTTTGACTCAAATGCTGGTCAGCAGAACTCCTGTGCAAGAACGGCTGCTTTTTGAGGCAGAATACCTGTTAGGTCCTACCTTGGCAAGTACATCAGGGAGATCATGGGGGCAAGAGTGGACTTTTAAGCCAAATCTGGCTCCATGCCCTTTTCTCAAGGATGGGGCAACCCCACTTGTCAGAGTCAGGGTTACATGTAACATAGAGTGCATCTGTCCAGAATATCAATCCTCAAATGTGGGGGAGTACTGTCATCTAGACATAGGCGTGCTACACTGACACCAGGACAGCTCTTTTAGAGAGTAGAGGCAACTCCAACTGGCAAGGATAACAAATGGAGAAGGCACCTCTAAGTGCAGTATAAAAACCCTTTAATAAAAAAAACAAAATAAATTGCACTTACAAGATCACAGTGTAAAACGGGGTCATCTGATCATCACATAAGGTTCTGTTCCTGTCCCTGTGGCTCTGTCCTCTTTTACCGACCAGCAGTAGCTTAAGGAGACAGGGACAGAAAAGGAACCTTATGTGATGATCAGATGAGCCCATTTTAAACTTGATCTTGTAGGTGCAATTTTCTTTGTGTGTTTATTAATTTATTTATTTTTTTACTGCACTTCGATTCCTTATCCTTGTCAGAGTCGAGGGGATGTCTGTTGGCCTGCTGGTCCTAAGAAATTTCCAGTGGCTACAAATTTGAGACTTGGTCTACTCCTCACTTCATGCTCACCAATTTACCTCCATTGAAAATTTCAGTATGTTTTCTTTCAGGGGGTCTTTGCCCTAGTCCTGAACAAGCAACACTTTCAAGGTTTCTATTTAAACCTCGTGTCAGCTCCCAGGGCAAAAAAAGGTTAGTGCCTACCTCCTTTCAAGGAATTTTCTGACCTCTGTGGACATCCAAAATGCTTATTTCCAACATTACAATTTGTTGCATACATACATGGACAATCTCTTGCTAAAAAAACAGTCCTCCCTAACCCTGTCAGCCAATATTCAGCGGACAGTGCAGTCTCTCAATCTTTGGAAGTTGATGCTGGAAGCAACTCACCGATTAGAGTACTTTTGCCTGACATTGGATATGGTCCTGTCCAGGATGGGCCTTCTTGCCCTGGTATAAACCTCTGTCTCTACACTGGGAATGACCTTCAATACCAGTCTGCATGAGGGTCTTGGGCCAGATGGTAGCCTTTTTATGGCAGAGCAGTACTTCCAGTTTTACTCTAGAATGTTGCAACTCAATGTTCTAGCAGCGTGGGACTGCCTCAGGTGTCTGACCTGCAAAGCTAGACTCTCCTTGGTGGGGTGGATTTCAGGAAAACTCAAAAGAGAAATGGTAAGCTTTCATGACAGATGCCAACTTTTTGGACTGGGGAGGAGCCTGTCTTCCTATCAATATACCTAAATTAGGGGGGATTTGGTTGTTCCTTTCAATGCTGGACCTCTCAGCTGTGAGGTCAACTGACATAAATCCAATCAAATAATGCCATGGCCTTGGCCTACTTCAACCATTGAGGCAGCACCAGAAATTAAAGGGAAGCAGACCTGATCCTCACTTTAACAGAGCTGCACATTTTTGCCCTGTCTACCATCAACATCCAAAGAGTGGAAAATTGACATATGGGCTTTGCTGTCAGTATCTAAATATGGAGAAATGTTACAAACTCTTTACCACAGATAGGGGATGCCAGAAGTGGATCTCAGAGCTTTGCAGTGGTGGCTCTGGTGACTTCAGGGAATATTTCCAGCTGATCTATGCTCTTCCTCCTCTGCAGCTGATCCCTTGACTAGCTCTGTTTACACACTACCACCTTCAAAATACTCCCCCCTGGACAGCAATACAGCACTCCCAGTATTCCTGCTACTTCCGCAATGTCTCCAAGATGTCTACTTTTTGAAGTGTGTCAAGCACCTCCTGCGATTCACACTGGATCTCCGCAATGGTGTCAAAACGGCGACCTTTGAGCTTGATCTACATCTTCAGGATGAGAGCAAAGTCTGCAAAAGCCAAATCTGGCAGGTAGGGTGAGTGCAGAAGTGAGATCATGTTGTGTCCGGTGAGAAACTCTTGTTTGTTTTAACTTGGGGTTCATGATGAAATAGTAGACATGGTAACCCACATGGTCAGAATAATACCAGTTGCACAGCTTTTGTACACAAGACAATGTCTTTTATAACACTGACCTATGAAGGTTAATGCTCCCTGTTATTGTGCATGCAGCCTTGTGCTGCCATGTGTTGGCGTCTCAAAACTTTTTGATACCACCTCATACTCTGACTCCTGACAGGCTCATATATGGAGCCTCTCTATATTGTCCAGGCTTTCTGTCCCCAGGACCAAATCAAACCTCTAGGTTGCAGGCTTTAATGTTATGGCTGTTGAAATCTAGGATAGGGGCCTATCAGATTCAGTCATTAGGGATGATCGAACTTTTGAAAAGTTTGGTTCGACCAGAACACCTGAATTTCCCGAAAGTTCGGTTCGGATTCCAAAACCCCATTGAAATCAATGGGACCCGAACTTCTGGAATCAAAAAACACAATTTTGAAGCCCTAAAACCCAATAAATGCCCCTAAAAAGTGCCTAAGGTTCTGGGTCATGCCCCAGGGACTATTAATCACACAAAAAAAGTTCTTAAAAATTGTCATTTTTGATAGAGTGCCAATTATTGAAAAAGTTATTGAAAAAAAATAATGAGATTTCTTTGGATTTAGTGTCTGGTGGGTCTAAAAAGTGTACCTGTGAAGTTTCAGCTCTGTAGCATGTCCAGAACCAGAAAAAAAGTTTGTTTGTATTAGAATTAATATAGAACAGGGAAATGGCTCCGCTATTTTCACACTTTGCCGGTTTTGTAGCAAGCGTTTTTTTGGGCATTTTTTGGGGGTCTTTGGAGGCAGGCATGGCATCAGAACTTCTGTGTAGGGGTATATATACACACACACATGTATGTATATATACACATACACATATATAAGTGTGAAAGTAGCAGAACACTATGCTTGCGCTAATGAAATAATTAACACCCATATGGCTTCTCTGCTATAACACCTATATGTGTATAAATACATATAAGTGTGTGTGTGTATATATACCCCTATACAGAAGTTCAGATGTTTTGCCTGCCTCCAAAGACCCCAAAAAAATGCCCAAAAAAAACGCCTGCTGCAAAAACACACCTGGGCATTTTTGTAGCTGGCGTTTTTTTGGGCATCTTTGGAGGCAGGCATAACATCAGAATTTCTATGTATGGGTATATATACACACACACACATGTATGTATATATACACATATATAGGTGTGAAAGTAGCAGAACACTATGCGTGCGCTAATGAAATAATTAACACCCATATGGCTTCTCTGCTATAACACCTATATGTGTGTATGTGTATAAATACATATAAGTCTGTGTGTATATATACCCCTATACAGAAGTTCAGATGTTTTGCCTGCCTCCAAAGACCCCAAAAAATGCCCAAAAAAAACGCCAGCTACAAAAACGCCCAGGTGTGTTTTTACAGCAGGCGGTTTTTTTGGGCATTTTTTGGGGTCTTTGGAGGCAGGCAAAACATCTGAACTTCTGTATAGGGATATATATATATACACACACACTTATATGTATTTATACACATACACACATATTGGTGTTATAGCAGAGAAGCCATATGGGTGTTAATTATTTCATTAGCGCAAGCATAGGTTTCTGCTATATACACCTATATATGTGTATGTGTATATATACATACATGTGTGTGTATATATACCCCTACACAGAAGTTCAGATGTCATGCCTGACTCCAAACATGTCCTCAAAAAAGCCCTATAAACGCCTGCAGCAAAAAGCAGGGTGACAGGGGCGAAGCCATATCCCTGTTCTAAAAGTGTTCTAAGAGAAGCGATCTTTTCTCTATAGTGGTCACCCTGATATGGAAGGGCTTTGTCACCCTGCCATAGCAGTCAGAGTCAGTTAACCCTACACTACACTACGGTCCCCTTACACTTAACACTTTCTCTACAGAAACTAGATTATTAAATCTAACTATAGTGGAAAATAGTACCCTAACTACACTAGATATCCCTTTCCTCACACTAATAATTGCTAAATGACTCTTTTAGAGCAGGAGTAACAGAACTGCTTCCACTCTCTTCCACGTCCCTGTATTAGAATGCTAGGAATTTGGCGGGGCTATCTTATATACTGGGGGGCGTATTCACTAATGATTGGCCTCTGGACCCCCTAGTCACTCCAATCACATTCCTAGCATTCTCCTGCCCCATCAATTGGCTTTTACTGATGGTTCTGGTCCAATCACGGGCTTTTAAAGCCCATTTCCTGTCCCATTGCATTTTGGTCGGTTCTGGTTGCCGAATTCCGAACATTCCGAACAGTTCGGAATTCGGCCGAACCTCGAACAGTCAATGTTCGGGTCGAACCGATGGTCGACCCGAACCGTTCGATCATCCCTATCAGTCATCCCTACCTTCTTCAAGACTGTTGGCTTTTCATTCCTTTCCTTGATGTCACACACATTCTCCCTCCCACCTCCTGTACATTTCCCTGTGATACCATGGGACCTTATCCTGGTTCTTTTGTCCCTTTTAAAGGTGGCCCTTCGAACCTGTTAGGGCTATTCCTGGCTGACCTCATTTAAGCTGGCCTTTCTCATGGCTATTACCTCTGCATGAAGGGCCTCTAAGTTAACAACCTTATCCTGTTAAGAGCCTTTCCTGGTGGATGGGCACTGATCAGGCTATAATGGATGGGCATGCACTAGTGAGGCTGCATTGGATAGACACGCTCTGGTGAGGCTGCATTGGATGGGCACTGGTGAGGCTGCATTGGATGGGCACTGTTAGGCTGCATTGGATGGGCACGCACTAGTGCCGTATGATCTCCCAGCTGCCGCGAGAGACTTAGGATGTCTGCAGTCAGTGACAGAGCCGCTGCTTCCTGTATAGTTCCGACTCTGTCACAGGTAGAGTGATATGAAATGCACTCCACCTGTGTGACAGGAGCCATACAGGAAGCAGCGGCTCTGCTCTCTACTGCAGCACCTGCTTCCTCCAGCAGTACCCGATGTCATGACCAGCTTTACCCACCAGCAGTAACCGCACCAGCAGTAACCGCCAGCAGTCTGCAAAATAAGTAGAAAAGGTGTAAATCGTTGCAATATGTTTTTTAATAACTAGTTGTGTTTTGTCATAATATGTCATGTACTTGTTTATACATGTATAAGTAAGGACATGACATTTTCTGGCTGCCTAAGTCATTTGTGCTAGGAGTGCAACTATTCCCCAGCACATAGCTGTAAATATCCCAGCATGTGCAGTGTTATTTTGACTTCTACCACCATGACCACTTCAAATCACTGAAGTGGTTAGAGTGTTCCTTTAATATTTCTCAGAAGAAGTAAACCTCTGTATACTGATTCCAGTATTCCTGATACAACGCAGGAAGGGCTCGGCGGCATTTTATTACTTATATACCTTAACTATTGTATATATTTTATATGCGGCCCGAGAAAATTTCTCTACAATCAATGTGGCCCAGAGAAGCCAAAAGGTTGGACACCCATGGTCTAAAGCTTCTTTTCTCCCTCCTTCCAAATCAACCTGGACACTGTCCTCCCCTCTGTATGCCCTGCTCATCCCAAGGACTCCTACTTCTTGCTCCACAATTGCTGTGTGGATTAGACAAGTGATCATTTAAGCTAATGGTCTAAAGCACAGGTGGAAAACAGGCCCGCAGTCATGTGGCCCGCAGAGGTCCCTGGCTGTCACCACTGGCAATGGTGGGCTACGGGAATGTGGGCTGTGGGGACAGATCTGTGCAGAGGTGGGGGGATGGGGAAAAGTGGCAGGTGCAGAGGTAAGAGTCCAGGAGGAGGGGTGGAAATGAGATACTGCACACTGTGCATAGTGCACCCCTGCACTTTGTACGTAGCACACCCCTGACCCCTGAACCCTGCACTCTACATAGTGCATCCCTGAACCCTGCACTGTGTGTATAGTGCACCCCTGAACCCTGCACTCTGTGTGTAGCGCACCCCTGAACCATGCACTCTGTGCATAACCCACCCCTGAACCCTGCACTCTGTGCATAATGCACCCCTGAATCCTGCATGTAGCTCACCCATGAATCTTGCACTCTGTACATAGGACACTCTTAAATCCTGCACTCTGTATGTAGCGCAAATCCTGAACTCTGTGTGTACCGCATGCCTGAGCCCTGCACTCTGTCTGTAGCACACCCCTAAACCCTGCGTTCTGTAGCGCAACCCTGCACTCTGTACACAGCACAACCCTGCACTCTGTACGCAGCACAACCCCGAACCCTGCACTCTGCACACAGCGCAACCCTGAACCCTGTACTCTTCACACAGTCCAACCCTGAGCCTTGAACTCTGCACACAACGCAACCCTGCACTCTGCACACAGCGCAACCCTGCACTCTGCACACAGCGCAACCCTGAACCCTGCACTCTGCACTCTGTGCAACCCTGAAATCTGCTTACAGTGCATCCCTGAACCCTGCACTCTGCACACAGCGCAACCCTGAACCCTGCAACCTGCACTCTGCACACAGCGCACGCCTGAATCCTGCACTCTGTACACAGCGCACCCCTGAACCCTGCACTCTCTACATAGCACACTCTTGCACTCTGCATTCTGAATGTAGCGCAGCTCCTGAACCCTGCCCTCTGTACACGGCACACCCCTAAACTCTGAGCTAATTATTACTTAATTTAAAAAACAGAAATAGTTAAATACAGAGGCAATTACTTAATATGATAAAGGGGTAAATACAGTCTTATATATACATTTGGCCCCTTGAGGACAACCAACTTGCTGATGCAGCCCCCAATGAATTTGAGATTGACACCCCTGTTCCCAAAGATAGCATATCTCCCTTCCACAATAAATGAGGTGTGGAATGCTGCTGATTGCTCAGTTCTCAGTATTCACTGAGCAGAGAGCGGTGACTGTCAAACAGGAGCACTGGGGGTGTGGAGGGGGGGGGGCAGAAGCAGCTGCCTCAGCCTCTGAGTGGTGCGCTCAGAGGTTGAGCCAGCTGCTTGTCAGGCATCCAGTTGTTGTGACACCGACATTTAGGTTGGAATCCTTCCAGAGCCTGAACCAGCTCTGTGATGTCAGCCAACAGAAGGCTTCTGCCCTCTGTCAGCTTAATGTTGGTCACAGAAAAAAGGGCACTCTTGTTACCCAGAAGAGAAGTATTTGTATTGCCAAAAAAGCTTTGGCCATACTTCTCTTTTAAGGCTCAGTGTACCAGATTTGCTTCATGGGCTTTTCAGCATCAGGCATCCATATTTGCAAGGCTGCCACCTGGTTTTCAGTTCACACTTTTGTTAAGCTTTACTAGGTGGATGTTCAGGCCTTTTCTAATGGCAATTTTGGGCATAAAGTGCTTCAAGCTGGTCTCTGAGTTCCGCCTAGCCCATTTTGAACCATTTGTTACATGGGCCTGTTAGTGTTTGGTATTTTGCACACCCCTCAGTTGGACTGCTTTTCCCATAGTTAAAGTGCCGGCTCTCCTGGCCTTTCTGCTGTCTGAGTGCCCCCATAGCAAACTGCTTGCTCTGCGGGCAGCCATGCATGCTCCCTCTCGAGTCACTTCTGTGTGTCTGTGACACAGACTGGGCAGCTCCCCCGCCCCCTGCTGCCCTTCTGTGTCTCAGCCAATGAGGAGGCAGAGACCCGGGAGAGCTTCTGCTTCTGCTCTCATGCACATCTCTGGAGCAGGATCGGGCTCAGGTGAGTATGGGAGTGGGGGGCTGGGAGGGAGGGGCTTGCGGGGGGAGCTGCACTCTGAAGATTTTTTACCTTTATGTAGAAACCTTTAGAACTACTTTAAAAACTAAAGATCCTGATTTTTGACTTACTGTTAAAGTGTTACAAAACCCACAATAGTGAAATCTGTCTGTAAATGCAGAATAGCATGCTGGTTATACTCACTGTGTAACTTAAGTGAATAATCCTCTGCATTGTGTAAAAAGGCTGTGTGATCCTGTATGCACAGATCCTCTTCGCTCCTGCAATGTCACTCTGGACAAGTCCAGATAAGACACAGTAAGTGTAGATCAGCTGCACATGCTCAGTTTGCTGGAGAGAACACTTCCTGTTTGAGCTGAGTTGGTCGGGTCACATAGTATTAACATCACGCATTTGGCATGTATACGGATCCTAAATGACAGCCCAGTCCCTCCCTCCTCTTCCATGCCCAGTAACTAAAAAAGAACACAGTGGGTTAGATGTCACATCTTGATGGATGGATGACCCGCCTCCCATAAAAGCTTGGGGAAACAGGCTGTAGTGGATTTCAAGAGGCAGTGATTCCCATAAATTAGATAACACCACTGTACATGTTTTGCAGTGTTCTTTTTTGACGTCTCAAAGGCATCAGTTACAGCCTGCAGACGTGTATATTGTGGTAATAGATATTTCAAAATTTTTAAAGGGCCAAAGGGCCAAATAACGCCCCAATAGAAAGATTGAACACACATAATATTGTGTTAATGAAAATCAGGACAAAACTGTTGTCAACATGTTTTGCGGCACATCTGACCCGCTTTTTGGAAAGTAGACACCCTAAGCTATTTTCTGAAAGGCATGTTGTGTCCATGGAATACTTTATATTTTGCCACCTTTTTTTTTTTTACACAAAGTTGTCACTTAAATGATATATTGCTCACCCATGCCATGGGTATTTATGGAATGACACCCCAAAATACATTCTGCTGCTTCTCCTGAGTATGGGGATACCCCATGTGTGAGACTCTTTGGCAGTCTAGCCGCGTACAGGACCCCAAAAACCAATCACCACCTTTAGGCTTTCTAAGGGCGTAAATTGTTGATTTCACTCCTCACTACCTATCAAAGTTTTGGAGACCATGAAATGCCAAGATAACAAAAAAACCCCCCAAATAACCCCTTTTCGGAAATTAGACACACTAGGGTATTTGCTAAGAGGCACGGTGAGCATTTTGCAGCTCTCATTTGTTTTGGAAAATGAAGAAAGAAAAGTAAAATGCATGCAAAATAGATCTGCAAAATACTTAACATGCCTCTTAGCAAATGTCTTAGGATGTCTACTTTCTGAAAAGGGGTCATTTAGGGGGGTTTTGTGCTGTCTTGGCATTTCATGGCCTCTGAAACTGTGATAGGTGATGAGGATCGAAATCAACAATTTAAATATCCCCTATGTTAGCAATAAGTAGTGACAGGTACTCTTTTTAATTCTATTCGACTCTAGATCTCTCCTCTGCCCTTAAAGCATCTGATCACACCAAGATTGGTGTGATAAGATGCTTTCCCAATTTCCCAATGGCGCTGTTTATATCTGGTGAAACCGAAGTCATGAAATGCTCGCAGCTTCCAGTATCTTAGGCCATAGAGATGATTGGAGCCATTCTGATCTCCAATAGTGATGTCGCGAACATAAAATTCGCTGTTCGCGAACGGCGAACGCGAACATCGGCGAATGTTCGCGAACCGGCGAACATTGCGAACCGCCATAGACTTTAATAGGCAGGCGAATTTTAAAACCCACAGGGACTCTTTCTGGCCACAATAGTAATGGAAAAGTTGTTTCAAGGGGACAAACACCTGGACTGTGGCATGCCGGAGAGGGATCACACAAAAAAAAGTTCTTAAAAATTTTAATTTTTTGATAGAGAGCCAATTATTGGAAAAATTAAAAAAAAATAAAAATAAAAAATTTCTTTGGATTTAGCATCTGGGGGGTCTAAAAAGTGTACATGTGAAGTTTCAGCTCTGTAGCATGTCCGGAACCAGAAAAAAATACGAATTAGGGCTAGGGTTAGGGTTAGGGCTAGGGTTAGGGTTAGGGTTAGGGCTAGGGCTAGGGTTAGGGCTAGGGTTAGGATTAGGGTTATTTTTATGGCTAGGCTTAGAGGGTTAGGGTTAAGGTTAGAGGGTTAGGGTTAGGTTTAGTGTTAGGGGCTAGGGTTAGGGTTACGGTGAGATACTTAGGGTTAGAGTTTGTAGCCCTACCCCTACCCCTCTAACTCTAACCCTAAGCACTAAAAATAACCCTAACCTTAGCCCTGACCCTAACCCTAGCCCTAACCCTAACCCTAGCCCTAACCCTGATTCTATTTTTTTCTGGTTCTGGACATGCTACAGAGCTGAAACTTCACAGGTACACTTTTTAGACCCCCCAGACAATAAATCCAAAGACATTTTTTTTTGTTAAGTTTTTTTTTTTTCCAACAATTGGCTCTCTATCAAAAATGACAATTTTTAAGAACTTTTTTTTGTGTGATTTAGTGTCTAGGGGGTCTAAAAAGTGAACCTGTGAAGTTTCAGCTCTGTAGCATGTCCAGAACCAGAAAAAAAGATAATTTTTCAGTAGAGCAGGGATGGTGGGAACCCCTTTTACACCTATATGATCTTTTTTTCCTGGTTCTGGACATGCTGCAGAGCTGAAACTTCACAGGTACACTTTTTAGACCCCCCAGACAATAAATCCAAAGAAATTTTTTTTGTTAAGTTTTTTTTTTTTTCCAATAATTGGCTCTCTATCAAAAATTACAATTTTTAAGAACTTTTTTTGTGTGATTTAGTGTCTAGGGGGTCTAAAAAGTGTACCTGTGAAGTTTCAGCTCTGTAGCATGTCCAGAACCAGAAAAAAAAGATAATTTTTCAGTAGAGCAGGGATGGTGGGAACCCCTTTTACACCTATATGATCTTTTTTTTCTGGTTCTGGACATGCTACATATATATATATATTAAAAAAATACTCAAATACCAGCCCTCAAAGGGGCTTTTGGGGACAATATATATATATATATATATATCACAGAACAAAAAAAATTACACAAATACCAGCCCTCAAAAGGGCTTTTTGGGGACAATAGATATATATATATATATATATATCCAAAAAAACCCTCAAATACCAGCCCTAGGAAGGGCTTTTTGGGGTGCTGTCCTTACAGCAGGAGTGTACCAAGAACACTGGCTAACAAGACCGGGAACTGTCCCCAGCTATAACAGCAGCAGCAGCAGCAGCACTTTCCCTGCTCTCGGTAACACAGAAATGATCTAAAATGGATGCTGCCCTTGCTTATTTATAGGAGGTGGGAGGGTGTGGGAGGGAGGTATGCTGATTGGCCTGGAATGTGTCTGCTGACTGTGATGTTCAGGGTCAAAGTTTGCCTCAATGATGATGTATAGGAGGCGGACCGAACATCGCATATGTTCGCCCGCAGCGGCGAACGCGAACGTTCGAAGTTCGCCGGGAACCGTTCGCCGGCGAACCGTTCGGTACATCTCTAATCTCCAATTAGTTCTATGGTCAGCTGACGGAACCACCGGCTGCAGTCTCGGGTTACCCGGTGGGACAGGAGAGCCCAAGAAAAACACGGAAGGCAGCTGGAGGGGGTGAGTCCCCTCCCACTGCTTGTAAAAGCAGTCTAGTGGGTAATTATCCACTAAGATCAATTTTACATGAAAGCCGATTGCTGGCTGTAAAAAATGATACCAAGATGATGCCTAAATCTGCAGGCATAATCTTGGTATGACCACTCAAAGTCCAGCGATGTACCAGTACCTTGCTGGTCCTTGTTGGGCATATATTGTTAGGTTCTTTTTTTTTTTTATGCAGCCTGCGGGCTGAACGAAAAAAGAGATCCTAACAGATTCCTCCATTCCCATCGATCGATGTGGATGAAGAAATGTCTGCCAAGAAAAGTGTTAAAAAATATATAGCGAAACATAGGGGGGGATCCTCCCTCTGTGTCCACCTCATCCCCTATCCTTTCCAATCGCCTCCTACAGCACTGCCATCATTGATTTACGTATATACTGAGAGCAAAGGCTGTTTCTGTCAGAATATACAAATCAGTGCAGCAACTGCAAATCAAACAATGGTTAACAATAAAAACACACAAACAATAAAATATTACATTATAATAGCATACAGCACAGTAGAATGGTGGTATCTGAAAAGCAAAATATGGTTAACAATAAAAAACAGTAACAATAAAGAATTACAGTAGAACAGTATCTTATAAAGTATAGTAAAAGTAGAAAGAGTTGAAAATTAGAGTAAGAACAGAAAATTAACTTAATAAAATGACAACTACTTTTGGCTTTTTTTTTTTTTTTTTTTTGTGTTATTTTTATTATTTTTTTTGTAACTGTAAAACGTTCCAGGTTATGGTCTCTCAAAATGTGATTGCCATCTAACATCTTTCGAGACCCTGTGTAAAAGTGTGCCGTAGACTATGCCATGCTATACTAATACTCTACTAGTGTGTGGAAGCGACGGAAACAGTCCCCGATGCAGAGACCAGGTTGGCCTTGATAGGAGGGACAAAACTAGTGGGTCTCACGCCTATATCCGTGTTTTCTACAGACACAACATCTTCTTTGGGGTGTTCTTTGGGTAGGGAGTACCAGGGAGGACATCCAGAAAAGGCCTCTCATGCAGCCGTCTCACTGCATCTGGATTGTGAATTTGGGCCACAGCACCTTCTGGATACAAAAGGGCTGTGATGATCTCTTCCTGGAATTTTAGGATGGATACACTTCTTCCGGACGCTTTATATAGCACATAAGCTTTCAGCAGAGCCAATTGGAATAAGTATACAGACACTTTTTTGTACCAGCGTCTGGCATTACGGGCAATTAAGTACGGTGCCATCATCTGGTCATTGAAGTCCACCCCTCCCATGTTAAGGTTGTATTCGTAGACACAGAGGGGCTTCTCAACAACATCAGTCGCTGTTGCAATTGTCATATCTGCGTGAATGGAGGACAGAACAAAAAAATTCTGTGTGTCCCTTCACTTCACTGAAAGCAATTTATTACACTTCAAGCAAGCTCTCTCCCCCGTCCTAAGTCTGGAATCTACAAGCCGTTAGGGGAAGCCGCAGCGATTAGGTCGCATGGTGCCACATGCGCCAATTCAAAAATGTATCTAAAAAGTGGCACCAAGTCCCAAACAATCTTGCTGCTGCTCCCCATGTAGTCTGGGCAATTGGGGGGCTCCACATTGCTATCACATTGCTATCTTTTCCCTTGAAAATCTAGAAACTACATGTATAGCCCGTTGCTCTGTCATATAGCTTATACATCTTGACCCCATATCTGGAACGCTTGCTGGGGAGAAACTGTTTGAAAGCAAGGCCGCCAGAAAATTTAACCAGGGACTCATCAACACAAACGTTACAAGGCTGCAAACATTTGGTTGAAGTGATTACGAGGGGCCAAATTTTGTGGAGGTGGTCATATCCAGGGTCACCCCAAGGACGACAGAGTTCATTATCACTGAAGTTCAAGAACAGAAAGATTTGCTTGTATCTAGTCCTGACTATGGCAGCAGAGAACATGGGAATCTGATGAATTGGGTCAGTGGACCAATATGACTGCAACTCACACTTTTTTAGTAATGCCCATGAGGAGGAATAGGCCCAGAAAGGTTTTAAATTCGGAAACAGCGATACGTTTTCATGAAAATTCTATGGCAAGGGTAAAATTTGGATTTGCAGTGATGAATTGATTGGCATATAAATTACTTTGGTCCACAATAGATTTGTACAGATCTTCCGTGAAAAACAGCTCATAAAAAACAAGGGAAGTAAAATTGTCTCCACCTGAATTCCGGGTTTGCAGTGAATGGGGGAAGTACGGGCACTGCAGAAGTGGTGGGCTCCCAATCAGGATTTGCATCCACATTAGGAAGGACACTATGGATTCTATGGGCCTGTCTTTGAATTCTTGGTGGCTGCAGGACACTACTTTTGCTAGCCACCGCACCAGCTTGAACTGCACTTATGGGACTCGCCACGCCACCAAGTGTTACTACAGGGCTGGCTTGACTATGACCAGGATGTACTAGGCCACTGGTGCTTGCCAGTTCGCCAGAAGGTTGAGCGACACTAGTACTGACACTCTGCTGTATACGAGAACCCTGCTTTTGTTGCACCTCAGCAACAGAAGAACGGGGTTGGGTACGCCTGACCTTAGCAGGGTCCACTACTCCATCCTCAGAGCTATCTGGCAGGGAGCCGCTGCTCTCTAAAGCACTGAGCCTGATTCTGACAATGCGGCTTCCCCATCACTGTCATCAGTCGTGCTCAGCATCGTGTAGGCCTCTTCACTAGTGTACCACTGTTTGGACATTTTGGCCAATAAATTTATAGGTACCTAGTGTGACTCGCATGTAAAAAAGCACCTTGTTGTCAAGGACTGTTTGAACCGCTACCAAAAAATGTAATGCTAGTGCTAGCAGAGATCAGGCCTGACTCTGCTAACACTGCGGTTTAGTGTGCTGTGTATTGGAACTGAAAGTAATCTTCTGATTCTGCACTTCTTGGGGGGAGGAGCGACCAATAGACAGTTACGTCATTTCACGCAGCCGAGCCACCTTGCCGTAGTAAATGAGCTGCGGGTGGTCGGCAACTGGTTAAGGGTCTTGAAGCCTGATAGGACAATCGTGGGGAAATGAAAATTCCTACTACAAGCTAGGTAATGCACTGCTCTAGGACAAAGGAACCTCCGTTAAAGTTCAAACCTCAGAAGAATGTATTGGGTGCACGCCCTGATTGCAAACCGAGGCATATGGAAAAAGTAGGTTGGATAGAAGCAATCCAAAATAATCACTTTAATTGAAGTTTAAAAAACAAAGGATAAATGTAAAGCAACGAGTATGATAACTGGAACAGCTAATGCGTTTCACACCAAAACTGGTACTTAATCATAGCTGAGATAATAAACGAATGTGCAGGTATATATACACCACTGAATAACACTGAAAATCATTCTAATTGGACACACCTGCACATGTCAAATTAAGGCATTGCTTAAAACTACAAAGAAACCATCTGGTCCAGGGGATTGCCACGGCCGATCTTCAGTCAATCAGGTACAGGCCATACTCCCAGGCAGTGTTGCCAACCCCCCGGAGGGAAATTTACTGGCAGAACGTCCAAAATTTACGGACAGCACCAATTTTTTACGGACACTGAAAAAAGTACCTAAAATAACAATTTTCAGTGCTAAACCGTGCAAATATCAATATTTTAACTATAAACATATAGCTAGTGCTATTAGCAATGTGTTAAAGTTAAACAAAAGTCAAAAAACATATTTCTCAAATTTACATGAAGGTTGGGTTACCATAACCCAGCCAGCACAGAGTTCCCCCTTACATCAGAGTCTGCAGACTCTGGTCAGACACGGTACAGGAGGTGGGCAGACACTGCGGACATGGTACAGGAGGTGGGCAGACACTGCGGACATGGTACAGGAGGTGGGCAGACACTGCGGACATGGTACAGAAGGTGGGCAGACACTGCGGACATGGTGAAGGGGGTGGGCAGACACTGCGGACATGGTACAGAAGGTGGGCAGACACTGTGCGGACATGGTACAGGAGGTGGGCAGACACTGCGGACATGAAGGACATACCCATCCATCCCCTGATATTACACGGGTAGGTAAGTAGCTCCCCTCATATCATTGCAAGGCAGTACAAGTTACACATGAAACATCTTCTCCAACTTCTCGTGATGCCAGGGCCAGTGTGTGCCCCCCCCTCACCCTTCCATCCAGATGAGAGGAGCCGGCTCAGTCTGAGTCTGACTTACCCTGCGGCGGATCGGACGGTCGGTCAGTGGCCAGCATGGTGCCCAGCAGCACGGATAGGTAGGTGACGGTGTGGTGACGGTGACCCCCCTCCATAGCTCACGCCCCCCGTAGTCTCGTACTCCTCCTCCAGTCCCGACTCCCGGGCCGGCTTCATCACGCAGGGCCAGGGACACAGGCGGGAAAACTTAAATGAGGAGAGGCGGAGGCAGAGGCGGGCCGTGGGTGGCACTCGTCGTCCGATGTAAATAACTCTCGGGGGCGGACGGCGGAGGCGGTGTCGGGGGTGGAGGCAGAGGCGGGCCGTGGGTGGCAGAGTGACTCGTCCGATGTAATTAACTCCGGGTCGGGGGCGGAGGCGGCGTCAGGGGTGGAGGCAGAGGCGGGCCGTGGCACTCGTCCGACGGGGATCTCCGGGACTGCGCGCCGCACATGCGCAGTTCTGACAGTGCCGCCGCCGTAGATTTACGGGCACTTTTCTCCTGCTACGGGCATTTACGGGCAGGAGAAAAGTGCCCTGTTTTAACGGGCTGTCCGTAAATCTACGGACGGTTGGCAACACTGCTCCCAGGACAGATAAAAAAAATAAAAAAACATAAAAGCAGATAGAACACCTTAACATCAAAACAAATTACATATTGCATAGCCTAACACATTTGTTAAATACATTTGTTAAAATAGCGTCATGAGTTCATATATGTTTTAATATGTAGGAGATCACCAGTACAAAAATGTGGCGACAGGTGAGAAAGCCATGTGACTCTCAGCCATTGGTCTCACGAATAAATGTGCATGTCTCAAACCAAATTAACAATGATGTGTGGCTAATAACGATATTAGGCATGTCATTTTTCAAAAAACACATATAGTTATTTTACAGGACCTTTACAGCATCAAGCAAAAAAATATATAAATAATGATTATGAACAGCACAAAATGAAAATAAAAAATATATAAATAATGATTTTGAACAGCAGAAAATGAAAAGAAAAATAAGGATAGACATAAATAAAGAGAGGGAGGGACAAAATGTCACACATAGAAGTGTGTGACATTCCATTCAAAGTTAAGTCCTAGAGGTATTGGTAAAAACCCAATACACTTCCTTTTTGCATAACATCATGAATTTATCACCACCTCTCTTAAGGAGCACAATTTTCTCAATCCCTTGTATGCGTAAACTACTAACAGCTTGATTATGACACTCGTTCCAGTGTTTGGCAACATTGGTAGAGTGATTTTTATGTATGTCATATAAATGGTCGTGAAGCCGGTCCCTTAATCTACGTGTCGTGCGACCTACATACTGTATAGAACATAATTCACATGTAATAACGTAACTCAAAAACCTGATATTACAGTTAATAAAGGTGCAAATTTTATTTGCAGTGGCTCCTACTACCCCTCCTGTCTTAATGTGTGGACAACAGGGACAGATGTTCGCACCACACTTGGAAACAATGCTGTTTGCTTGAATATAAACTTGGGGACAGGGTTTTGCCCAGAGTGGGGGTTTTACGGGAAACTGTCTTGATACCTTTAGACAAAATCTCAGCATAAACAGAATCATTGTATAAAACTGGAAGATATTTCCTAATATTCAGAATTTTGCCAAATTCAGTGCTAAAACACAGGAATTTCATGTGATCCAAAAGATCTCTTACTAATACTAGAATTATCTTTTTTTCCACTATTCTTATCTTTAAACTGGTCATCTCTTGCTGTATTACGGGCAATGTGAATAGCTTGATCCAAAATAGGATCTGAATAACCTCTGTCCTTAAAATGTCTCCTCATATTTAGTGCTTCCGAATAAAAGTCTAACTCATCACTACTAGGGTTGAGCGAACACGGACTGTATTATTTGGGTCCGTACCGGATAATTGGATTTTTGTTACCCGGACACGGACCCGAAAACTTTACTGTATATTCGGGTTTAAAATCAGTGTTCGGTAATTTTATTTCCTGTTTTGTACGTAATGGCACGGTTTCAACAGCCAATCAACAAGCGTTTAACTGGTGTGCCATAGAAGCCATCATAGCCATGCCTACTAATGGCATGGCTGTGATTGGCAAGCTGAAGCATGTGACCCAGGTCTTTATAAGCTAGAAACACAGCGCGGCGTGCGTCAGTCTGTTCTAGTGTAGGGAGAGAGCACACACAACGGTGCTAGCTGCTGCTGATTAGGGACAGAGACAGGAAAAAAAAACATTGTGGCTGAACAGAATGTAGGGACAGGTCGGAGTGTAGGCAGGGACAGGTCGGAGTGTAGGCAGGGAAAGATAGAAAAGCATTTTAGGGACAGGCTGGAGAGAGTAGGCAGGGAGAGATTAGGAGACACAGGACAGAACAATTGTCCGTTAGCGATCTACATCGATTTTGCTGTGTGGGGGGTGGTGCAGTGAACAATCTTTTTGCCCTCACTTGAGCCCACTGAGGAGGAGGAGGGAGAAAAAAATATATTTTTATCAGTCTGTTGTGTGCAGCGTTCAGCTATATTTTACTACACAGTGCTGAATTTTTTTTTTTTTCTCCTTCATAGCCTGCTGCTGACCATGACATAAAACATAAGACACTGCTGTGTTCACATCTGCTATTGAAAAATCACCAATATTATATACTTTTTTCTATTCCGCTATTCAATATACATCCTTTTGGGGTGAAAAAAATTAAATTGCGGCATAGTCTGTATCGGTACGTGTGAGATATACCTTTTAAATTTGTTTGGCGCATCTCCTTCCACTGCCGAAGATTGCAGGGCGCTTCAGTTTGCCTCCTGTTCCGAACTCCTCCTACTCCTCTTCCTCATCCTCATCCTCCCTTTAGGGTACAAAAAATTGTAATCGGGGCCTAGTCTGTGTTTGTACGTGTGAGATACACCGTTTTATATACTTTTTTCTATTCCGCTATTCAATATACACCCTTTTGGGGTAAAAAAAATTAAATTGCGGCATAGTCTGTATCGGTACGTGTGAGATACACCTTTTAAATTTGTTTGGCGCATCTCCTTCCACCGCCGAGGATTGCAGGGCGCTTCAGTTTGCCTCCTGTTCCGAACTCCTCCTACTTTTACTCCTCTTCCTCATCCTCATCCTCCCTTTAGGGTACAAAAAATTGTAATCGGGGCCTAGTCTGTGTTTGTACGTGTGAGATACACCGTTTTATATACTTTTTTCTATTCCGCTATTCAATATACACCCTTTTGGGGGTAGAGAAAAATTAAATTGCGGCATAGTCTGTATCGGTACGTGTGAGATACACCTTTTAAATTTGTTTGGCGCATCTCCTTCCACCACCGAGGATTGCAGGGCGCTTCAGTTTGCCTCCTGTTCCGAACTCCTCCTACTCCTCTTCCTCATCCTCCCTTTAGGGTACAAAAAGTTGTAATCGGGGCCTAGTCTGTGTTTGTACGTGTGAGATACACCGTTTTATATACTTTTTTCTATTCCGCTATTCAATATACACCCTTTTGGGGGTAAAAAAAATTAAATTGCGGCATAGTCTGTATCGGTACGTGTGAGACACACCTTTCAAATTTGTTTGGCGCATCTACTTCCACCGCCGAGGATTGCAGGGTGCTTCAGTTTGCCTCCTGTTCCTAACTCCTCCTACTCCTCTTCCTCATCCTCTACCGCCTCCTCATCCGGTCAGCGTAACACCTTCACCACAAACTTCAGCACAGCCAGGGGTAAACGACAGCAGGCAGTTTTAAAACTTGCCTGTTTGGGTGAAAAATCCCACACCGCGCAGGAGTTGTGGAGGAGCATATAACAGCAGACCGATGAGTTGTTGGTGCCAGCGAGCCTCAAGCCCGGCCTGGTGGTGTGAGATAATGGGCGAAATCTCATAGCAGCTCTGGCCCTAGCAGGTTTGACGCACATCCCTTGCCTGGCGCATGTGCTGAATTTGGTGGTGCAGAGGTTCCTTAAAAATTACCCCGATATGTCAGAGCTGCTGCAGAAAGTGCGGGCCGTCTGTGCGCACTTTCGGCGTTCTCACCCTGCTTCTGCTCGCCTGTCAGCGCTGCAGCGTAACTTTGACTCTCCCGCTCACCGCCTCATATGTGACGTGCCCACAAGGTGGAACTACATCCTGCAAATGCTGGCAAGACTGTGCGAGCAGCAGCAGACCATAGCGGAAGTTCAGCTGCAGCACACACGCGTGAGTCGCTCTGCAGAACAGCACCACTTCACCAATAACTGGGCTTCAATGCGAGACCTGTGTGCCTTGTTGCGCTGTTTTGAGTACTCCACCAACATGGACAGTGCCTATGGCGCCGTTCTCAGCGTTACTATCCCACTTGTATACCTTTTTGAAAAATTGCTGGATGATGGATGAGGATGAGGAACCATGTTCACAGCAGGTTGGCACCCAGGCCAGCTCGTGGCCATCACTGGTGCGTGGCTGGGGGTATACAGAGGACACAAACGATACACCTTCCACAGAGGGCAGCCTTTCGTTGCCTCTGGGCAGCCTGGCACACATGAGCGATTACATGCTGCAATGTCTGCGCAACGACCGCCAAGTTGCCCACATTCTAACTTGTGCTGATTACTGGTTGGCAAGTCTCCTGACGGGGACATAGGGTTTCCATGATCTGCCTAGCCAGAAGGCCTGGCAGAACCCCGTTCTTCATGGTAGCCGAAGCCACCTCGAATACTAGGTCAGGGGTGCTCTCCCGAAGAGAGACCCCCCCAGGAGGAAGGAACCTGAGGGCCACACATCAAACCTTCCAAGCCCCCATCACTCCAGCAGGTTTCCATAGCCGCCACCCACTCTTGGTCAGGCAGAATGACATCACTGCGCCCCTACTGTATAACTTATAACAACTGATACTACACTTGATCTTAGCCAAAAGGTCGAGAAGCGATGCTGGTGGCATTCCCACATGACAGCAGGGGCACATTGAAAGCACAAGGCAAAAGCAGAGGAGGAGTAGGTCGTCAACGCACCCAGGGCACCGCCGGCACCTCAGAGAGCAGGGTTAGCATGTATGAAATGTGGAAAAGGTTTTTCGGCACGCCACAAAAACCAGGACCACCAGCAGGTTTTTTTTTTATAAGCCCGTGGTGTGTGAACACACTCAGACTATCACCTGGCGGGTTCATAAAAAAGTACACAGGGTGTACACATGGTCCTCCTCCCGAAAGAGGAAGGACCCTGACCCTGATCCCCCGAGGCGCAAGGCTGCTGACAGGGACTGGTGTACTTACACTGGCAAAGTACTAGGTGGGTGAACCAAGCCAAAAGGCCATATCCATACCCCCCCCCCCCCCCAAGACGTTCAGGGACAGTCCCAAGGACCTACACCCTACTAATCAGATTATGTGTGCAAATAAAGTGTACCGCCACATTACAAAAAGACAAACGTGAAACACACAAACAATAAAGAGTGGGGGAAAGGGAGGTACAGAAGTGCAAGCCCGAAGCTTTATTGAAAGGACAAAAACACACAAGGGAGAGTTGGGGAAGGGGAAATCGCTAGACCTCCTCTTCCTCCATGAGATCCATTAGGTTATAGTCTCTGAGCAGACTATGGACCAGTCTGCGATAGTCCTCAATGGACATCCTCTCTCGCTGGTAGATAAGGCACTTTTTGGCGCACCATAAAGCGTCCTTAAAGGAACACAGAACCTGCCAGGCGTTGTCAATGTCCTCTTGGGAAAAAGTTCCACCAAATAATGCATTTAGCACACCAAAGTGTGTGATGGCAGTCTGTGCCACAAAGTCCTTACGTTCAGGTTCCAAGGCCCTAAACAGGCTCTGTGCAAAGGGGCACTCCCAGAAAACCTGCAAAGCAGTTTCCTCCTGGATGAACTATTCCTCTATTCAATATACACCCATGCGGGTGAAAATAATTCAATTGCGGCCTAGTCTATACGTGTGAGATATACCCTTTTATATACTTTTGTTCTATTCCGCTATTCAATATACACCCATGCGGGTGACAAAAATGAAATTGCGGCATAGTCTGTACGTGTGAGATGCACCCTTTTGGATACTATTGTTCTATTCCGCTATTCAATATACACCCATGCGGGTGAAAATAATTCAATTGCGGCCTAGTCTGTACGTGTGAGATATACCCTTTTATATATTTTTGTTCTATTCCGCTATTCAATATACACCCATGCAGGTGAAAAAAATTAAATTGCGGCATAGTCTGTATGTGTACGTGTGAGATACACCCTTTCAATTTGTTTGGCGCATCTCCTTCCACCACCGAGGATTGCAGGGCACTTCAGTTTGTCTCCTGTTCCTAACTCCTCCTACTCCGCTTCCTCATCCTCTACCGCCTCCTCATCCGGTTAGCGTAACACCTTCACCACCAAATTCAGCAAAGCCAGGGGTAAACGACAGCAGGCAGTTTTAAAACTTGCATGTTTGGGGGAAAAATCCCACACCGCGCATGAGTTGTGGAGGAGCATGGAACAGCAGACCGATGAGTTGTTGGTGCCAGCGAGCCTCAAGCCCGGCATGGTGGTGTGCGATAACGGGCGAAATCTCATAGCAGCTCTGGGCCTAGCCGGTTTGACGCACATCCCTTGCCTGGCGCATGTGCTGAATTTGGTGGTGCAGAGGTTCCTTCAAAATTTCCCCAATATGTCAGAGCTGCTGCAGAAAGTGCAGGCCGTCTGTGCGCACTTTCGGCGTTCTCACCCTGCTGCTGCTCGCCTGTCAGCGCTGCAGCGTAACTTCGGCCTTCCCGCTCTCCGCCTCATATGCGATGTGCCCACAAGGTGGAACTCCACCTTGCACATGCTGGAAAGACTGTGCGAGCAGCAGCAGGCCATAGTGGAGTTTCAGCTGCAGCACGCACGCGTGAGTCGCTCTGCGGAACAGCACCACTTCACCATCAATAACTGGGCCTCCATGCGAGACCTGTGTGCTTTGTTGGGCTGTTTTGAGTACTCCACCAACATGGCCAGTGCCGATGACGCCGTTGTCAACTTAACTATCCCACTTCTATGCCTCCTTGAAAAAACGTATCGGGCGATGATGGAAGAGGATGTGGCACAGGAGGAGGAGGAGGAGGAGGAAGAGGGATCATTTCCATGGCTTTTAGGGCAGTCATTCACAAGTGGCTCCGTGGGTGGGTTCCTGCACCCACAAACGCCAGGTACACAATTGTCCAGCAGGGGCACAGTTCTGGAGGATGAGGAGGAGGAGATGGAACCATGTTCACAGCAGTGTGGCACCCAGGCCAGCTCATGGCCATCACTGGTGCGTGGCTGGGGGGGATACAGAAGACACAGACGATACACCTCCCACAGAGGACAGCCTTTCGTTGCCTCTGTGCAGCCTGGCACACATGAGCGATTACATGCTGCAGTGTCTCCACAACGACCGCCGAGTTGCCCACATTCTAACTTGTGCTGATTACTGGGTGGCCATGCTGCTGGATCCCCGTTACAAGGAAAACGTACCGTCCTTAATTCACTCACTGGAGCGTGATCGCAAGAGGCACGAGTACAAGCGCACGCTGGTAGACGCGATGCTGCTGGCATTCCCACCTGACAGCGGGGCCACAGTGGAAGCACAAGGCCAAGGCAGAGGAGGAAGAGGTCGCCAACGCAACCAGGGCACCGCCAGTACCTCAGAAAGCAGCCTTAGCATGGCCGAAATGGGGAAAAGCTTTGCCAGCATGCCACAACAAACAGCAGAACCAGCAGCTCATATGGAACGTCTTAGCAGGAGGCAGCATTTCACCAACATGGTGGAGCAGTATGTGTGCACACGCCTACATGTAGTGAATGACGGGTCTGCCCCCTTCAACTTCTGGGTCTCCAAATTGGGCACATGGCCTGAGCTTGCCCTTTACGCCTTGGAGGTGCTGGCGTGCCCTGCAGCCAGTGTATTATCTGAACGTGTATTTAGCACGGCTGGGGGCATTATCACAGACAAGCACAGCCGCCTGTCCAGAGACAATGTGGACAAGCTCACATTCATTAAAATGAACCAGGCATGGATCCCACAGGACTTTTCCATACCTTGCGCAGAATAGAGATGGATACCGGCCTTACCCAGCCATTGTTATATTTGAGATCTTTCTCACTCTTTTGGGGTGTACCTAATTTAAAATGACTAAAAAAAAGCAGTGTTGGCTACCTCGTCCCCCTCCACCGCCGCTTCCACCTACACCGCCACATCCACCGCCACCTCAACCTCCCTCCTACTCCATATGGTCCTCGTCCTTCACAGATGAAGAAAATTGTTTTATTTTTCAGTTTTTTTTTGTTGTTTTAAGTTTTTTCCCTATCCACATTTGTTTGCAGAGCACTTGCCATGCTCTTAACTACATGTTGCTGCCATTTGCAGCACTCTAGCCCTTTCCATTGGTTTTTTAGAGCCATTTTAGTGCCTGAAAGTTCATGTCCCCATTGACTTCAATGGGGTTTGGTGTCTGGGTCAAGTTCGGAAAAAGTCGGGGTCACGGACTCGGACTTTTTTTTCAAGTTCGGCCAGACCCACCGAACATGGACATCCAGGAGTCCGCTCAACTCTAATCACTACATATGCGTTTGAGTCTAAGGAACTGGCCTACTGGTATGCCTTTAATAGTGTGTCTAGGGTGTCCAGAATCTGCTCTTAAAAAGGCATTAACAGATGATGGCTTCCTTTAGAGTTTAGATGTTACGCTATAATTTTCACCTATTAATAAAATGACATATAGGAATGCAATGGACTTTTGGTCCATGCATCCAGTGAAGCGCAAGTTCAAGTCATTGTCATTAAGGTATGAAAGCCAGTCATCTAGTTCTACAATTTCCTTTGTTCAAATAAAAAGCAGATCGTCAATGTAGCAATGAATAAAAACGTTATAATCAGACGATAGTGACAACCAGCCCTAAAAATATGGGACCTCTCACACCAACCCATGAATAGGTTGGCCAGGGAAGGTGAAAACTTGGCCCCCATGGAGGCCCCCGCACTTCTAGAGGTAGTAGTCCCCATCGAACATAAAAAAAATTATGAGTCAACAAATATTCCAAACATAGCAGAACAAATTCTTGATGGATAAGGGAATAAGCGGAACATGGCTTCAAAAAATAAGATACAGTTGGATCGCCAAGCCATGAGGGATGGATAAATACAGGCTAGTCACATCACATGTGATCCAAAAATAATCTGTATTCCATTTAATGTGTTGGACCTCAGTTAATAATTGTTTTGTATCCCTAAGATATCCAGGCAAGCCTAAAACAAGGGGCTGTAATTGGTGGTCAATCCACTGACCCAATTTTTCATTAAGGGACCCAATCCCAGCTACTATGGGCCTCCCCAGCAGTGAGTTTAGCCCCTTATGAACTTTGGGCTAGTAGTGAAAGATGGGCATGATGGGCGCTTCAGGAATAAACATATTTCTTTCCTCAGGGGTGAAAATACCTGCTGCCACTGCTCTATTTAATAAAATAATTAAATCTTTCTTAAAGCAACTTGTGGGGTCTCCCCTGAGTTTTAAATAAGTGTAATTTTTCCGAAAGTTGACGTATAGCCTCACCTTTATAAATGTCAGAATCAAGAACCACCACAGACCTCCCCTTGTCAGCATTCCTGATTACAATATCCTTATTGCTCAAATTCTCGAGAGCTGTTATCTCAAGAGTAGTAAGATTACTGGATGTTAAACTATAATTACACTTTCTGGCAAGGTGAGTCAAATCCTTCCCCACCAATTTTTGAAATAAGTCAATATCTTTACCCCGAGAATTGACAGGATAGAAATCAGATCGTAATCTAAATGGTATAACCATATGACCACCTGACAAATCAACCGGGAGAAGATTGCCCTCAGATGCCAAATCTTCAAGATCACGCAGTGCACATAAATCAACAAACTGAAGTGGAGAGGTTAAAGACTCACCTGCAGGACTAATATTGCCTGGATTAACCTGTTCCACGGCTTCTGGAGCCTGAAAATAGTGTTTTTTTTCAGGGTTAATATGCGCACAAATTTATTCACATCTAAAATGGTACTAAACAAATCCAAATGGTGACCAGGACAGAAATGTAAACCTTTAGACAGCAAAGAAACCTCTGAATCATTCAAAACTTGTGATAAATTTATAACATAACAAGTTACTTCTAAGCTCGTCCCCGTAATTGGTAACGACCAACATCCTCCTCGTTTGTGCCTTCTACCTCTCCTCCGTGTTTTTTTGTATTGCTTTTTTTCTTTTTGTTGGATTCACGGGTTCTTTGGTTTAAACTTGGTGCATTCCCAAAAGGATTACCAGCAGCTGTCCGATGTACACTATCTGGGAGGAATCAGACGTGGTAATAGCCAAAGTGTCATTTGATGAATCGTTCTCTGTTTCTGAAAAGTTAACATGCTTCTTGGCAGAATGTTTTCTTGGACGGTATGGAAACATTGGTTTCTTCCAAATATATACATTATTACTGTCATCGATCAATATGATCTCTAGCCATCTTATCTTTCTTACCCATCATGACATATCTTTCCAGTTTGTCCATTTTCTTATTAAGACGTCCATCCAATATAGAAAAATCATTGTGATGCTGTAGTGCAATAAGATCCTTTTGTATAATGGATATCTCACATTGTAGTTTTTCAAGTTCCTCAGTTCTTGAATCAATAATGATTTGGATCAGTTTAAAAGAACACGCCGACAGGGTGTCTGTCCATGCTTTTTTATAGCCGTCGTTAAAGAGATCAAAAGTGGGAAACTTCTTAATCCTTAATCCCCGAGGGATCTGCTCCAAGCTCATATTCTGTAAGGGTGTTAACATCCCAAAAAGATCTTATCTCTTTTGCCATCAGATTTTCCAACTTACGGAAAAGTAGCTTTATAGTAACCTCCCCATCGTTAGATGATTGAAGTGTGTGTTGACGCTGGCCCGATCTCAGTGGTTTATCGGATGGTGCTGTAAGAGTTTGACTGTAATTAGTCTCCGTTGCTGATGGAACCGGTAGATTCATATCTTCCGTAGCTAAAATCCGAGGTGACACCCAATGGTATAATAGAAATGTGAAGGGAGGGTAAGTGTCCAAGCTAGTACAGCAGCAATCATTCCAAAACACAAGCGAGGTAATGCACTGCTCTAGGACAAAGGAACCTCCGTTAAAGTTTAAACCTCAGAAGGATGCATCGGATGCACACCCTGATTGCAAACAGAGGCATATGGAAAAAGTAGGTTGGATAGCAGTGCTTCGAAATAATCACTTTAATTGAAGTATAAAAAACAAAGGATGAATGTACAGCAACGAGGATGATAACCGGAACAGCTAACGCGTTTCACACCAAACCTGGTGCTTAACCATAGCTGAGATAATAGACGAATGTGCAGATATATATATATATATACACCAGTGAATAGCGCTGAAAATCATTCTAATTAGACACACCTGCACATGTCAAATTAAGGCATTGCTAAATGCTACAGATAAACCATCTGGTCCAAGGATCCTGGATTGCCACGGCCGATCTTCAGCCAGTCAGGTATAAACAGGCCATACTCCCAGCACAGATAAAAAAAAAGAACATAAAAAGCAGATAGAACACCTTAACATCAAAACAAATACATATTGCATAGCCTAACACATGTGTTAAATACAGTACATTTGTTAAAATAGTCACACGTCATGAGTTCATATATGTTTTAATATGTAGGAGATCACCAGTACAAAAATGTGCCGACAGGTGAGAAAGCTATCAGCACACATTAATGCAAGTCACAAATTTGCTCTAACTATATACTGCTGATGAAAAAAGGTATTCATCAGTTTATAGTTACTAAAATAATTGCATTTCCATGTTCTGTGTACTGTGGGAGGCCAAATATAGTGAATGCAGGGTCCTGGGTTTAGTGACACTTTAAAATGAGTTTTTTTTGGCAGTACAGTAAAGGACACTATTCTCGCCCCTTTTTACTCTATGATCTCCCTGTTGCTTGCAACAAACTTAGCTGGCAGTGGGAGGGGTAATACGGGGGTATCCCTACAGCTTTCTGTTTGCCAGTGTCTAATCCCCTTAAGGCAACTGGATAAAACCTATGGTTAAGGATCCTTTGTCCTGTACTGTACTCAAAGATTTCGATTTTCCTGGAGACATTTTTTTTTGTGGTTTCCCATAGCAGCAAAATACTATATGTACACATTTTTGTTATGTCACATTAATTCATTACTCATTTATTTATTTATAACAAAACAACACTTTTGTATTTGACATCTTTATTTATATCAAATGCTTTTTGTTCTTATTGTTTTTACTCATATTTTTATAGGTAGGAAACAAATCCATGTTTTGTCCTTTCCTCTTACATTGACATCTTTATTTATTTTTCTTACCCGCATGATTGCTAGATCGTTTATTCCTATTTTTCTGTTTTTACGCACATATTCCTGTTTTAATTGAATTCTTATTTAGGTGCGTATTATTATCTGGTATTTTATTCTGTACATACAGTATACTGTATATTTTATATACTGTATATCATATTGTGGTTTTTACACATTTGTGTATATATATATCTTTTTTATATATTGTTTCTATTACAGATGTTTTTGCATTTTTTAAGATTCCTTTTTCAACAATCGATATTAGCTTATTAGCCCCCATGTACCACTAGCCATTTTTTGTGGTAATTTCTGCTAGTAGGCATCAAAGAACAAAGGAGAACTTCCATTCCCAAAACAACATGGTTCTTATGACCTGCTAACGCCATCTGGAGGCATGCAGCTTGATGATGTGCTTGCTGCTTATTGTGTGCTGTAAAGGCGTTAGTGGCCCCAGGGCATTTTTTTTCTGAGATTATATTACTAAAACTTACTACACAATGGAGTTCTTTTGCACTGTTTTTTTTTTTTTGCTATGTTTTCATTTATAGCTGCATTTAACACTCATAACTGAATGACTCATTAGTCGTGACTCATCCCTTATGGTAGGGCTCAGACATACCAATAGAGTCTCAATGCAGGCAGTCACCGCTGTGTTGTCTATTTACTTGTTAAATGAAGATTATATAAAAAACAGCAGTTAAAAAGTTCAAAACATTGTTCTTTTTTTTTTTTTTTTTTAGAAACTTTTTACATAAAACTGATCCAAAAAAAAATATTTAGTCTATAACTACCAACATCCGAATGTAGCTGGTGAATAGCATTATTTGCATCATGCAACATAAAATCGTCTCCAATGTACAGTGCATACAAATATAATGTACGTCATATTAGTATTTATAAAGTTCTCTTACATTCTAAAATATAAAATTCAGCACAAGGACACAATGTGAAGACTTGTTCCATTTCATGAAGATAGGCTAAATGCAGAATGGCAGGCTTGCATAATCACAATGCATGGCAAATTCGGTTTAGCAGGGCAAAGCATATCTGAGAATTCCTGCTGACATGTAGATCAGTGTAATCCGCTGCAGACTTACTGAAACATCTGTAAGAGTAGCAATAAAAAAAAAAAAAATAAAAAAAAGATTTTCCCAGCATTACATGGGCACATCTCTATAAAGAAATTGTGTGTTATGGACATAAAAGAGTCACAATGCACTAGGATAAAACAAGAAGTAATGCGTCACAAGGGTTCAGCATTTCTCGCTGCTATAGAGACCTTTGACTTTAACCACTTCAGCACCGGAAGATTTTACCCCCTTAATGACAAGACCATTTTTTGCAATTCGGCACTGCATTGCTTTAACTATCAATTGCGCGGTCGTGCCCAAATATAATTGACGTCCTTTTTTTCCCACAAATAGAGCTTTTTTTTTTGCTATAAACAAAAAAAAAAAAAAAGCAACAATTTTGAAAAAAAAAAAACAATATTTTTTACTTTCTGCTATAAAACATTCCCAATAAAAAGTTTAGGCCAATTTGTATTATGCTACATATTCTTGGTAAAAAAAAAAATCCCAAAAAGCGTACATTAATTGGTTTACAGACTGTGAGATAGATTTTTTGGACTTTTTATTATTTTTTTTGTTTTTATTAGTAATGACGGCGATCAGTGATTTTTAGCAGGACTGCAACATTGCGGCGGACAAATCTTACACTAAGTGACACTTTTTGGGGACCAGTGATACCAATACAGTGATCAGTGCTAAATAATATGCACTGTTACTGTATAAATGACACTGGCAGGGAAGGGGTTAATACTAGTGATGATCAATGGAAGTGTGCTCCTAAATTGTGCTTACTAGCTGGGGGGGGGGGTCTCTGTGACAGGCACACAATCTCATTGTGCCTGTCTGACAGGAGAGCCACCTGATTTGTTTACATAGGCAGGTGGCTCTCCTGTCCACTTCCCTGAAGATTGGGGGAGCCCACGGTCTGGCTCCCGCTGTGTCCAATCACAGCAGAAGCGCTGCTCCGGCGGCACACGCGTGCCGCCAAGACCACATGCAGATAATGTAGCAGACCTGCTAGACTTGCTGCTCTTCGCCCCATACGTAGTTCCGCCAGCGTGTTGCGTGGCTCCGCCCATCCGCAATTTAAGGTGCAAGATTAATTTCCCCAACGTCTCAGCAACATAGCAGACGCCGGAGAACAGCCTCCTACAAGTAGTTCTTTCTGTCTCTATCCCCAGTGAGACTGTTGTCCGTCCAGACTCTCGCAGCAATAGCTAAGTCATTGCACCATCTAGTGGCAGAGGAGTGGAACTACGAACCCAATTCCAAAAAAGTTGGGACACTGTACAAATTGTGAGTAAAAAAGGAATGGACTAATTTACAAATTTCATAAACTTATATTTTATTCACAATATAATATAGATAACAGATCAAATGTTAAAAGTGAGACATTTTGAAATGTCATGCCAAATATTGGCTCATTTTGGATTTCATGAGAGCTACGCATTCCAAAACAGTTGGGACAGGTAGCAATAAGAGGCTGGAACAGTTAAATGTACATATAAGGAACAGCTGAAGGACCAATTTGCAACTTATTAGGTCAATTGGCAACATGATTGGCTATAAAAAGAGCCTCTCAGAGTGGCATTGTCTCTCAGAAGTTAAGATGGGCAGAGGATCACCAATTCCCCCAATGCTGCGGCGAAAAATAGTGGAGCAATATCAGAAAGGAGTTTCTCAGAGAAAAATTGCAAAGAGTTTGAAGAAATCATCATCTACAGTGCATAATATCATCCAAATATTCAGAGAATCTGGAACAATCTCTGTGTGTTAGGGCTCTTTCAAACGGCCGATCCGTGTGAAAGCTCCGCTGCGGAACTTTTTTTTTTTTTTTCACGGAGCGGATGACATTTGTGTCATCCGCTCCGTGTGTCCGCATATCATCCCATCCGTTTGCGGATGATATGCGGACATAATGTAAGTCTATGGGCATTGCAGATGTCAGCGGATGACACCGCTGACATGCGATTTTCCTTCCTTTCCGTTTTTTACACGGAGGAAAAATAGGGTTCTGTTCCGTTCCAAAAAACGGAACAGAACTGAAAAGAAGAAAATCGGATGTCAGCAGATGGTATTCCGCTGACATCCGCAATGCCATTGACTTACATTATGTCCGCAAATCATCCGCAAAAAAAAAAAATGATTTGCGGACAAGCGGAGCGGCCGTGTGAAAGAGCCCTAAGGGTCAAGGCCGGAAAACCATACTGGATGCCTGTGATCTTCGGGCCCATAGACGGCACTGCATCACATACAGGAATGCTACTGTAATGGAAAACACAACATGGGCTCAGGAATACTTCCAGAAAACATTGTCCGTGAACACAATCCACTGTGCCATTCGCCATTGCCGGCTAAAACTCTATAGGCCTAAAAAGAAGCCATATCCAAACATGATCCAGAAGCGCAGGTGTTTTCTCTGGGCCAAGGCTCATTTAAAATGGACTGTGGCAAAGTGGAAAACTGTTCTGTGGTCAGACGAATCAAAATTTGAAGTTCTTTGTGGAAAACTGGGACGCCATGTCATCCGGACTAAAGAGGACAAGGACAACCCAAGTTGTTATCAGCGCTCAGTTCAGAAGCCTGCATCTCTGATGGTATGGGGTTGCATGAGTGAGTGTGGCATGGGCAGCTTACACATCTGGAAAGGCACCATCAATGCTGAAAGGTATATCCAAGTTCCAGGGGAGTAACTACAGGGGTTGCAGGGGTTGCGATTGCTACCGGGCCCCATGCTCCAGGGGGCCCAGTAGCAAACCAGTGGGTGAACTTCCAGGATTGCAAAAGTCACACTTGCGACCGGGCCCTGGCATTGCACCACTGTGGGGAGGCCCAAAGATTGCAGGAAGGGAGCCCACTGCAGAACTTGTGAAAGGATCCTGCTGTGGGACCGTAATAAAAGGCCATGCAACGAGAGTAAAGAGCCCCAGGATTAGTGGGAAGAGCCCTGGGCTTGAAGGGAAGGGCCCCGGCCAGGGATCTGGGGGGGCCCTTCATGGTTTCTTGCATCGGGGCCCTGAAGGCTCTAGTTACGCCTCTGCCAAGTTCTAGAACAACATATGCTCCCATCCAGACGTCGTCTCTTTCAGGGAAGACCTTGCATTTTCCAACATGACAATGCCAGACCACATACTGCATCAATTACAACATCATGGCTGCGTAGAAGAAGGATCCGGGTACTGAAATGGCCAGCCTGCAGTCCAGATCTTTCACCCATAGAAAACATATGCGCATCATAAAGAGGAAGATGTGACAAAGAAGACCTAAGACAGTTGAGCAGCTAGAAGCCTGTATTAGACAAGAATGGGACAACATTCCTATTCCTAAATTTCAGCAACTTGTCTCCTCAGTCCCCAGACGTTTGCAGACTGTTAAAGAAAGAAGAGGGGATGCCACACAGTGGTAAACATGGCCCCGTCCCAACTTTTTTGAGATTTGTTGATGCCATGAAATTTAAAATCTACTATTTTCCCCTTAAAATTATACATTTTCTCAGTTTAAACATTTGATATGTCATCTATGTTGTATTCTGAATAAAATATTGAAATTTGAAACTTCTACATCATTGCATTCTGTTTTTATTCACAATTTGTACAGTGTCCCAACCTTTTTGGAATCGGGTTTGTACATCAGCAGCTATTTCTAATTACCAACTTATCATCAAACAGCAAGTACTCTGTCTGAATTCCACTTGTTATATCTGCCTATAGTCATACCGTGATGTAACTGTAGCCCACATCACCGAACCTGTTTTTGGTGGACATTGCTTCATTACTAAATGTGGTTGACTTCTGCAGCTGAGGTCCATATAAAAAATTGTGTGAGTTGCTTCACATAGACACGTAGATCTACGTGATTATGTGCAGCCGAGCCGTCCTGCCACAGTAAATCTGCGTGGGGCGGTCGGCAAGTGGTTAAAGCATCTGTTCCCTCAATCAGGGACATTGATATGTTTTACAAAACAATTTGACCTAGGGACAAGGAGTCAGCAGAAAAGATCAGCAGAATCAGAGCATTTTGTTTCTGAAAAATCACCCAGTGTAGTAGAAGTGTTGCCAACTGCTAGTATTTTTACAGGCAGCCAGTAAAAAAACAGGCATTTTTCACCTGCCAGTAAATGCCAGTAAAAGGAAAGGGTCGCCAGTTATAAAAATATGTATGTGACGCTTGGCTTGGAACTGTGCATGCATGGTTCTGGTCTTGAACCGGCAGATACTATCCAAGTGCCTACTACAGTGTGTTCAGATGGTGTCGGTTGGGGGCGGGACTGGTGGAGGCTGTGCCTGAGCATGTTGTGTGATGTCATGGTGCAAGGGAGCTAAGGGGATTGGCAGGAGCCTTGTGTGTGTGGGTCTGTGGGGGCCGGAGTAAGGCAAACTAGGAGCAGGACTGTCAATGCTGAAGTGAACTGAAGGGACCACCTGGCATGGAGAAAAAATGTCCCTATGACTCAGGAGGGGACGTGTCGCGTCACGTCGTGAAGTGTTTCATGTGTGCGTGTGCGCCGCCCCTTCTAATTTCTTACCCTCCTGAGTCCTGTCCCTGAGCTACTTACTTACTATATTGAAAAAATAAGAAATATGTATTTTGCCTTAATATCTATCCTATTTTACATCCCTAATTGCATATGGTACTTGTTTGTAGCCTAAATACTGAAATTTGCACTTGTAATTTTGTACGTTTTGGAAACACCAGTAAAACCTTGGCTGTGCCAGTAAATTTTGGTTGTCGTGTCAGTAAATTTCAATCTGGTAGGTTGGAAACACTGTGTAGTAGTATGGAGAAAATGTTTTGTGCTAGTATACAGTACACGTCTGTGTATGGGAATGGTAAAGAAGGGTCTTGGAATATAGCTGCATTCACCATAACAAAATTAATAATGGTCCTTTACTGATAATTTACACAAACAACTTTTTATAATACTACACATTTACAGAAGCTACACTTTGTAGGGTTCAATATTGAGTTGGCCCATCCTTTGCAGGTATAACAGCTTCAACTCTTCTGGGAAGACTGTCCAAGGTTTTGGAGCGTTTCTATGGGAATGTTTGATCATTCTTCTAGAAGCGCATTTGGGAGGTCAGGCACTGATGTTGGAGAGAAGGCCTGGCTCGCAGTCTCCGCTTTAATTCATCCCTAAGGTGTTCTGTCTCTTAAGGTGCAGGCCAGTCAAGTTCCTCCGCCCCAAACTCGCTCATCCATGTCTTCATGGACCTTGCTTTGTGCACTGATCCAAATCATTTGGTAGAGGGGAGGTTATGGTGTGGGGTTGTTTTTCAGGGGTTGGGTTTGGCCAGTGAAAGAATTTTTAAGGCATCAGTAAACCAAGACATTTTGGACAATTTCATGCTCCCCAAATTTGGGAACAGTTTAGGGTTTGCCCTTCCTGTTTCAACATGACTGCGCACCAGTGCACAAAGCAAGGTCCATAAAGACATGGATGAGCGAGTTTGGGGTGGAGGAACTTGACTGGCTTGCACAGGGTCCTCACCTCAACCCGATAGAACACCTTTGAATTAAATTAGAGTGCAGACTGCGAGCCAAGCCTTCTCTCCAACAACTGTGCCTGACCTCACAAATGCGCTTCTGGAAGAACATTCCCATAGACACACTCCTAAACCTTGTGGACAGTCTTCCCAGAAGAGTTGAAGCTGTTATAGCTGCAAAGGGTCGGCCCAACTCAATATTAAACCCTACAGACTAAGACTGGGATGCCAATAAAATTCATGCGCTTGTAAAGGCAGGCATCCTAATACTTTTTGGTATTAGTGTATATCCAGAAAAATCAAAATCACTGTCTAAATACCTTTTTTTTTTAACCACTTCCATACAGGGCAGTTACACCCCCTTCCTGCCCAGGCCAACTTTCAGCTTTTAGTGCTGTTGCATTTTGAATGAAAATTGCGCGGTCATGCAACACTGTACCTAAACCAAATTTATGTAATTTTTTCTCTCAAATAGAGCTTTCTTTTGGTGGTATTTGATCACCGCAAGTTTTTTCTTTTTGGCTACACAATAAAAAAAAGACCGAAAAAAAAAAAAAAAGACCGAAAAGTTTGAAAAAAAAAACGTTTTTTTTGTTTTATGTTATGAAATTTTGTAAATAAATACGTTTTTTCCTGCACTGACAAGCACTGATGAGGCCACACTGGCAGGCACTGATGAGGGGGCACTGATGGGGTGGCACTGATGATGAGACACTAATATGCAGCACTGATAGGCGGCACTGATATGCAGCACTGATGGGCACTGACATGTGGCACTGATAGGTAGCACTGATATGCAGCATTTATGGGCACTTATAGGCAGCACTAATAGGCACCGATAGGCGACACTGATGGGCACTGATATTCAGCATTGCTGGGCAATGATGGGCACTGGTGGGCAGCACTGATAGATGGCAATGATGAGCAGCACTGATGAGGAGGGCACTAACAGGCTCCCTGAGCACTGATTGGCATCCCTGGTGGCCATGGGTGGGCAATCCCTGGTGGTGATTGGACACAGCTGATCACATGATAAAGAGCCTACGTCAGTAGGCTCTTCACCGGGATCGGAGATGCAGTGTGTCAGAGTGACACACCGCACTACGGATCGCCGCTCTGCGCGGGCCCCCATATGACGCCCGGCCGGAATGGGACAACCACTTTGCGACCGTCATTGATGGTCGGGAAGTGGTTAAAGTTTTATCCCAGTGTCACATGACCGCAATTCCGGCACAGCGCAACATTGAAACTAAGAGATCTATTAGATCTATTAGTAAAAGCAGCATACTTTACACATAAAACACATAGGCGCACATTTGATTGCCCTAGATCATGGGTGATCAACCTTTTGGCTTCTCTGGGCCACACTGAGTGTAGAGAAATTTTCTCGGGCCGCATATAAAATATATACTATAGTTGAGGTATATAAGTAAAAAAATGCCGCCGCGCCCTTCCCACGCCACCGTGCCCCCGCACTAATTTACCACAACTAGAGGATGATCAAATGAAATGGAATCAGTATACAGAGGTTTACTTCTTCTAAATGATAATAAAGGAACACTCTAACTACCATGACCACCTCAGTGATTTCAAGTGGTCATGGTGGTAGGAGTCAGAAACACTGCACATGCTCCCCCCCCCGAGGCAGCCTCTACCTACCGTTAGTTGGAAGCTGCTGTGGCCGTGCCCCTGACCTGACTTCCTTCCTCCCCAGCAAAAATTGTCAGGGGGCAGTGGGCCGCATTGCCTGAGGTTCTGGGCCGCATGCGGCCCTCGGGCCGCAGGTTGGACATGCCTGCCCTAGATGTTAACCCTTTCTTAGCCAGTGTCATTAGTACAGTGACAGTGTATAGTATTATCACTGATCACTGTATTAATGTCACTGGTGATGTCAGTGGCAGTTAGTTTCCCCAGCGTCAGTGTCAGATTGCCCGCCGCACTATCGCAGTCCCATTATAAGTCAATGATCACCGCCATTAGTGGTATTTATGTATGTGTATATATATATATATATATATATGCGCAGAAAAAGGGGGTTCCACTATGGTGGGACTTTTCAGGCACTCTAGTGAAAATATAATAGCATAGTATTTTTTTTCTTTCCCTTTTATGTTTTCATTATTTCATTATTTCATTAATTATTTTTTATCTTTTCTTATTTTTTCCTTTTCTTTTTTCCTCCTTTCCTTCTCATCCCTTTTCCTTTCCCCCCATTCCCACCCTTCCTTTCTTTCCCCTGTTTTTTCCCTTTTTTTCTCCCTCCCCTCTTTTCTTTTTTCCTTCCCTTTCCCCTTCTCTATTCTCTTTTTCACTTCTTCCTTTCCCTCTCCCCCCCTATTTTCTTTCCCCTCCTCCTTTGCCCCCCCTTCCCTTCTCCCCCTTTCCCCTCCTTCCCCCTGTCCCCTTTTTTCTTTTCTTTTCTCTCCTTTTCTTTTCCCTTTTTGCCCCCTTTTTTTCTTTTTCTTTTCTTTTTTTCCCTCTTTTTTCTTATTTTTTTTCCTCTCCTATCCACATTAGCTTTATATATGTTCTTATTTTTGATTTTTTACATATCAGGGCTCCCTTCTTTGGACTTCAGTTACCCAATGGGGTTTGCTGGTAGTCTTCCCACACTTTGGCTGAATCATTGGGCTATTACAACTATTTATACCATCATCTGAACATATCACATGGACCTCCACAGTTCGGTTGCTTTTATTATTGTGCAAGAAAGATACTTGTCATACAAACGCAGTTAATGTAAGTGTTACAATACATTTATATGGTCTTTCTGTTTTTGACATTTATATTTATACTTTTTTGCTATATGCATATATGTGTGATTTCATTCACTAATTATCCAATATATAGAGAGACACTGTAAGCTAAAGAGTACCCCTGAGGAAGAAGTATTACACGTCGAAACGCGTTGGGTCCCTGCTTCTACAGTACTCACGTTGTCTGCAACTTTTGTATTTTCATAACTGCTTGCCATGCTTTTATATATATGAATGTAGCGGGGTTAAACATGCCTAAAGACACTGTTTGATATGTGGGAAGGAACTAGGCTCCCTCTAGTGGTAGCTGCATGGAATTTCCTGGGCTGTGACTTCATTTTCACAAGATGAAGAAACTACATCTCCCAGGCTGCTTTGCAAGATCCAGGAACTAGGCTCCCTCTAGTGGTAGCTGCATGGAATTTCCCGGGCTGTGACTTCCTTTTCACAAGATGAAGAAACTACATCTCCCAGGCTGCTTTGCAAGATCGAGGGTGCACGGCTGCACCGCACGGCACTATGGGGGAGGTTATTTAAAGGAAGAGAGAAGCGCGCGAAGGGGGGCCTTTCTGCGCTGGACTCTGAGGAACCAGCGAGCGAGAGTGAAGGACTGACACTGGATATTGGGCCAGAGCCTTTTAGCCTGGAGGGACGGCGTGGAACCGTCCCATCTCAAGCACGAGGCACATTCCTGGAGGTCATACTGCTGTTTGCCGAGACCGGAAGTCATCCGCCAGAAGGACCCCGCGCGGCTGGCATATAGCCAAAGGACTGAGACCGCAGTGGAAGCGCGCGAAGGAGAAACTTCTGTTGGTGAGAGGGCACATGCCCAATAACTGACTTTATCTGCTGAAGAGACAGTTTTATCTACAGATAGCGGTAGCGCAGCAGGAGGTGATAAAACCCCGGGGTTTATCACCATACTCTCTCAGGAGACTCATAGACAAACAATAAGGTCTGTAAAGGAGTCGCCAGAGGCTTATCTCTCTCGCAGAAGTTATTGCTCAGTTACGCAGACACCCTGCGGTGACAACTAACAGCTCGTTGTTTTCTCTCTCTTGATCTTTATTCCTAATCTGGATTACAAATGAGCTCTATTCAATAACCTTGCTAGCGAAGATCAACAAGAAAGAAGAGAACTCTGGGGGAGGGACTCAGATAGGCCCACCTACCTGGTACTGTGTCTAGCCTTAATGCAGGAGGAGTGTGGGGGTATTCTTTTACCTTTTTAAAGCTGTTTTAAATAACCTTTTATGGACTTGTATTGTATTGTATTGTATCTCCCCTATTCAATTTGATATATAGTAAACTAAGTTTGGTTAATTACAATCTTGTGCGTTGTTCCATTGTGTCACCCAGAAGGACTACTATTCAAGAAGGTAACAAGGTATTGTTGCATAGTGAAGTATTGTATTCCAACCTGTGTATCTATTTGATAGTCCAGTCCTATTCTGGGTCAGTTGTGCCTGAGGAGGGATCGAGCCAATTTGATTGGGTTGTTAGGCAGGGTGTAGACCCAATAATATAATCAGCAGCTCCTGCGGGGGTGGTGCTACACGTGGGGGCTCGTCCGGGATTTCTACAGTCCTGCAACACAACCCTCTCAGCCCCAGAATCCCCTCCCACGCAGAAATGGATCCTGTCGCTGCTGCTGAGTGGTGCAAGGAAGAGAATGTCATAGTGGAAAATGGCCTGGTGGTTGAAATCAAGGGAGAAGCCTGGACTGAAGAAAAGCTCCTCCCTGTTTTAAGGGCACTATCCACAGACAGGAAATTCTGGGTGATTGACATAAAAACTGACACCACTGCCCCACACACGTATGCACTGTGTGAGTGGAGGAAAGGGGTCCCTGATTATTTCAATGGAAACAGTGTAAAAACTATTGACCAAACAGAACTTTTCCTGATACATCCAGGAGTTCCTACTGCGGGTCCCTCATTCACCACCCCTGGGGTATCCAGCCAAGAAAAAGGTGTCCAAGAAGGGCATCCTGAGTCATCACCTTTGTCGACTTTTAGCTCAGAACTGTGTGCTGTTCTTGGGGAGATTGTGGCAAAATGTAGCAGGGACTCCTCGAGCTATCTGATGACTGGATATAGGAAGCTCCGGACATTCTCTGGGAAACAGCCTGTGCCTTCAGCAGAAGATGGGTTCGAAGAGTGGCTAGATACCGCCACTCAGGCTTTGGAGGAATGGGAGGTACCAGAACAGCACAAGAAGCAGAGGATCACAGAGAGTTTAAGGGGACCTGCATTAGAGGCTGTACGTAATCTAAAGCTTAGCAAGAAGAACTGCACTGCACAGGATTATTTGGACATTCTGCAAGATGTGTTTGGTCGGACGGAGAACGCGGCTGAACTTCTCTACCAGTTGGACCACTGTTATCAAGAAGAGGGGGAGAAGTTGTCCGAATTCATTAAACGTCTGGATAGGATTATCCACCAGATTCTGTTAAAGAAAGGAATAGACCCCCGGAAAATAGATGAGACTCGTGCACGACAGGTTCTGAAAGGGGCTCAACCTTTAGATCCCATTGCCATACTGTTACGAACTCGTCGAGATGGCGGCATTCTAGAATACCCCGATCTGATTCGAATGGTCAGAGAGGAAGAGGTCATGTTGGACAACAAGAAGAAAAGTCGGCAGTTTGACTCAACTGCCCGGGTTGGAGTGATAAGTGTGGAAGAGGGTGACTCTCAAGTTGAACTCCTAAAGACCCAAGTGTCTCAGTTGATAGAAATGGTGTCCATCCTGACTGGTCAGGTATCCACTCTACCCAAGGGGAGTATATCGGAGAGGCCAGATGAACCTGTTAGTCTCAGCACAGATCCAGAGCCACGGCCTGCAAGATTGTTAACTTGTTTCAACTGCGGGGGAGTTGGGCATGTTAGAAGGGTATGTCCCAGCTCAGGAAATGCTGCCGCGAAACCTCGCGAGCCAGCGGGAAACTTCAGAGGACACCGGTGAAGGAGTCAACCGGGTGTCCGCCAGTCTTAAGGGACTCCAGAAGTGGTGCAGGATCAGGGAAACTGAGTCAGGGGGTCAGACCCAAATATAACACCCCCAGTTCTAGACTCCGGGTTACTGAGGGAAGGAAAGTCAATGCACGCCAGATTCGGCGGGGGCCTAGATCAAGGAAGAAAAAGGAGAAGAGGGCCAGGGTACAGAGAACTGAATCAGATAACAAGGCTACATCAAGAGAATTCCCAACTAACTTGGTCGGGCCCTCCCCAGTGGTCTCGGTTCAGGTGGAAGGAATTTACACAAGAGCCCTCCTTGACACAGGGGCCCAGGTGACTCTTTTGTATAGAGACTTCTATGATAAATATCTTACCCATCTACCTTTGCAGAAGTTGGAAGATCTGGAGATATGGGGTATTGGGACCCAAAGTTTTCCCTATGACGGGTATCTGCCAATCAAGTTGACCTTTGATCCATCAGTGGCTGGTGAAGCGGAAACCTTCGACACCTTAGCGGTGGTCTGTCCTCGTCCACCAGGGGCCAACAAAAGCTCTCTCATCGTAGGAACAAACACTGACCTGGTAAGGCGCCTTCTGATACAACTGGTCCAGGGACAAGATGCTCAGGCGCCAAGGATCCATCCCATGCTACGGCAGGCCTACCAACGATTAGTGTTGGAGCAAGAGACCCCCGCAGAAGGAGTTGGACGACTCTGGAAGCTGGATAGAGCAGAAAAGGTCTTACAGCCAGGAGAGGTGGCCTGTTTTAAGGCTTCTGTTAAACTCACATGGCAACAGCCGGGTCCCTTCATTATCTTTGAATCAGGTCAAAAGGAGAGACAGAGAGGGATAGAAGTGATCCCTGAGGTGATCCCTTTGAAGGTGTTACAGGAAAACCGTGGAAGGGTTTTAGTGAGTGTCAGAAACACCTCTATTACACCAGTGAAGGTACCGGCCAGAGTCCTCCTGGGCCAAGTCAACCCGGCTACCCCAGTTGCCCCCATTGATTTCAAAGAAAAGGAACAGGGTGAAGCGGTTATAGAGGAGCTTTGCTCTGGAAACGCTGCCCTCCCGCCGGAATGGGTGAAGAGGGCCAAGGCACAACTTGCTCGATGGAGGGAAATATTCTCTAAGGACGAGTTTGACGTGGGATGTGCCAGGAGCGCCACTCATAAGATCCGCCTGAGTGAGGACAAGCCTTTCAGGGAGAGAGTCCGGCGAGTCCCCTTAGGTGACTTAGAAGATCTACGTCAACAGCTGGCAGAGCTCAAAAAGATCGGGATTATCCGAGAATCCAGGAGCCCGTATGCTTCCCCGATAGTGGTAGTCCGGAAGAAAAATGGATCTTTGAGGCTTTGTATCGACTACCGAACGCTGAACAGAAGAACCATCCCAGACCAGTATACCACTCCTCGAATCGAAGATGCCCTACAGAGTCTGTCAGGGGCGAAGTGGTTCAGTGTGATGGACTTAAAGAGTGGGTATTATCAGATCCCCATGCACCCCGAAGATCGGGAGAAAACAGCCTTCATCACCCCTGTGGGGTTCTTTGAGTTCAATCGCATGCCTCAGGGGTTGTCCGGGGCCCCTGCTACCTTCCAAAGGCTGATGGAGAGGACCGTTGGAGATATGAATTTGATAGAGGTACTGGTATACTTGGATGATGTTATCGTGTTTGGCAGAACTTTAGAAGAACATGAGGAGAGGTTGGAAAAGGTCTTGAAGAGGCTACATGAAGAAGGTCTGAAACTTTCTCCTGAGAAGTGCCAATTCTATCAGTCCTCGGTCCATTACCTGGGCCATATCGTGTCTGAAGAAGGGGTGGCCACTGACCCGGACAAGCTGGATGCTGTTGCTTCCTGGCCGAGACCCACAAATGTGACCGAACTCCGGTCATTCTTGGGCTTTTGCTCCTATTACAGGAGGTTTGTGGAGGGGTTCGCCCAGATTGCCCGACCCCTAAATGAGCTCCTGAAGAATGAAGAAGATGATGTCCCTGAGTTGGTAAAGCCGGCGAAGTCCACTATAGGCCCCCGGAAGGCTAAGGAATCCATCCAGGATCAGTGGACCCCGGAATGCGAAGGGGCCTTTGTCCAGCTGAAGGAAACCCTAACCACTGCCCCTGTGTTGGCCTATGCGGACCCCACAAAACCATATGAACTGCATGTTGATGCCAGCCGAGATGGGCTGGGGGGGGTACTTTATCAGGAGCATGAGGGTCATCTGCGACCTGTTGCCTATGTGAGCAGAAGCCTACTGCCTGCTGAAAGGAATTATCCTACTCACAAACTTGAATTCTTGGCCTTGAAGTGGGCAGTGGTTGACAAATTGAAAGACTACCTGTACGGAGCTGAATTCATTGTCAAGACAGATAATAATCCCCTCACCTATCTGTTGACTACGGCCAAGCTGGATGCAACAGGACATCGATGGTTGGCTGCCCTCTCTAGCTTCAATTTTAGCCTGAAGTATCGGCCAGGAATCGGAAATAGGGATGCAGATGCCCTATCCAGAAGGTTGCATGTTCCACAGGAACCTGCGGAAGAATGGACTCATTTGGCTCCAGAAGGGGTGCGTGCCCTATATCAGGGAACTGAATTTCGATCCCGAGGAGGGTCAAGAGCAGAAGAGATTGGGGTTTCGGCTATCGGAGTACCCAAATGCTACTGCCAGGTGACCCAAGTTGAAGGGGAGGGTTTGCCCCGGCTGTCCAAAAGGGACTTGCGGAAGGAGCAGTTGGAAGACCCTTTGGGAAAACTTCTCTTGGAAGCCCTGGAGATCCAGAGCCCTGAGTTGCTTCTAACTGACTCCCCTCAGGGGGCCCGTCTGTTGCATAGAGAGTGGACCCGGTTACAGATCAGAGAAGGAGTGGCCTACCGGAGAGGTCCATCTGAAGATCTGGAGGAGAAGTGGCAACTGTTCTTACCAGCTAAATACAGAGAGGGAGTTCTGGCCGCTCTTCATGATAATCATGGCCATCTGGGGCCCGAAAGAACCTTTCAGCTTGTCAGGGACAGGTTCTACTGGCCTTGTATGAGGGCCGAAGTTGAAGGATACTGTCATTCTTGTGTCCGGTGTATACAGAGGAAGACTCTGCCACGTCAAGCAGCCCCAATGGGCCATCTACAAAGTCAGGGACCCATGGAGCTGGTGTGCATTGATTTCCTTTGCTTAGAGCCTGATCTGAGTGGCCAGGGGAATGTCCTTGTGGTAACAGACCATTTTACCAGATATGCTCAAGCATTCCCAACAAGGGATCAGAAGGCCTCAACGGTAGCCAAAGTTCTTGTAGAGAAGTTCTTTGTACATTATGGGTTACCACAGCGCCTCCATTCTGATCAGGGAAGGGACTTTGAAAGCAGACTGATCAAGAGACTGTTAGATATGTTAGGCATTCAAAAGACTAGAACCACTCCCTACCATCCACAGGGGGATGCCCAGCCTGAACGATTTAACAGGACTCTTTTGGATATGTTGGGGACTTTGAGCTCAGAGAAGAAACAGCATTGGGGCAGGCACGTAGCTGCCATTGTGCATGCCTACAACAGCACTGTCAGTGATGCTACTGGATATTCCCCTTATCGGCTGATGTTTGGAAGGGAGGCTCGGTTGCCAGTGGATTTGGCCTTTGGCATTTCGCCTGATCATACCTCTTCAGCATCGCATAGAGGATATGTGGACCGACTGCGGAAGAGTCTGAAAGCGGCCTATGACAAGGCTCAGGCCACATCTGATCAACGTGGACTGCGGAATAAAAAAAATTTCGACCTAAAAGTTCGGATCCATGACCTGCAACCAGGGGACAGGGTTTTGTTGAGAAACTTGGGTGTCCCGGGAAAACACAAGTTGGCAGACCGCTGGAAGTCCCAACCTTATGTTATCTGTAAGCAACTGCCAAACCTTCCTGTGTACCAAATTCGGCCTGAGGGAAGTGTGGGTCCATTGAAGGCTTGGCATCGGAACCATTTGCTGCCTCTCTCTGAAGCGGTTCGTATGCCCCCTGTGGAAGACTTGTCAGCGGCCCCTTCGACTTCTCGCCGGTCCAGACCAGTTACCAGATCTCAGACGATGCTCCCAGATGAGGGAGAGGGAAGTTCTCCATCTGAAGATTTGGAAGATGAAGAGGAGGTACCCGACTGGTTGTGGTCATCTCAGTTGCCAGAACCCACACCTGCCTCCCTGTCTTCGTCTGACTTGGCTGATAGAGGAGCCCTTCGGGCAGAAGCCCCTGAATTCATACCCTTTCATATGCTTCCAGAAGAAGCAGCTGAGGATGAAGATCCTGAGGAGGAGGTTGCACCCTTCTCTGAAGAAGAACTGACCTCTCTTGAACCATCAGGTGCCTCTGTGTTGGAACATGAGGAGGGGGACATGGAAGAATCCTCAGAAGTGCCTGATCCTAGTACCTCTGAGAGCATGCCTCCACGGGAACAGAGGGAAAGGAGAGTCATTCACCCACCTAAGAGACTGACCTATGATCAATTGGGTGAATGTTCGGAAGAAGCTGTTTTTATCTCCAAAAGGTCTCCTGACCAGCCTAGTTCCTCCACTGTAGATTTGGTGGGGGACAACCCTAGCTCACCCCCAGGCACAACTGTACAAGCCACCCAAGTTTTGGGGGGTCTGTGAGAGATCATGAGAACAAAGTATTGAAGTAGAAAACGTTTGCATTTAAGTTTGTACATAAGGATATTGGGTTTGGCTATTATAATAAGCACAGTTTTTGATGTTCACAATTTGGTTTACTTTGTGAGTTAATGTTTGCGCACATTTTGTTGCTCTGACCTCACTATATGTTTTTTTCTCTTTCTCACCTTTTGATGTTTTTTTTTTCAACACAAACTTTAAGATGTAAGTGTTTAAGAAATTGCAAAGGCACAAGTGCTTTTTAAAGGAGCACTATATAAAAGCACTAGAAATCAGCACTATATTAACACTGTAGAAATCACTTATTTGCTTATTAATTGCACTTTATCGTTTTACTGTTGCACTGCTATTAGAATACAAAATTGGATATATTCAGATTGACTTATTTCAGCAAAATGTTAATGTTTTTGTTGTATAATGCCAACCTATGCACTAGGGTACATACTGTTGACCTCTTTGGGGACCAAAGTTTCTCAAGTGGGGGGAGTGTGTAGCGGGGTTAAACATGCCTAAAGACACTGTTTGATATGTGGGAAGGAACTAGGCTCCCTCTAGTGGTAGCTGCATGGAATTTCCTGGGCTGTGACTTCCTTTTCACAAGATGAAGAAACTACATCTCCCAGGCTGCTTTGCAAGATCCAGGAACTAGGCTCCCTCTAGTGGTAGCTGCATGGAATTTCCCGGGCTGTGACTTCCTTTTCACAAGATGAAGAAACTACATCTCCCAGGCTGCTTTGCAAGATCGAGGGTGCACGGCTGCACCGCACGGCACTATGGGGGAGGTTATTTAAAGGAAGAGAGAAGCGCGCGAAGGGGGGCCTTTCTGCGCTGGACTCTGAGGAACCAGCGAGCGAGAGTGAAGGACTGACACTGGATATTGGGCCAGAGCCTTTTAGCCTGGAGGGACGACGTGGAACCGTCCCATCTCAAGCACGAGGCACATTCCTGGAGGTCATACTGCTGTTTGCCGAGACCGGAAGTCATCCGCCAGAAGGACCCCGCGCGGCTGGCATATAGCCAAAGGACTGAGACCGCAGTGGAAGCGCGCGAAGGAGAAACTTCTGTTGGTGAGAGGGCACATGCCCAATAACTGACTTTATCTGCTGAAGAGACAGTTTTATCTACAGATAGCGGTAGCGCAGCAGGAGGTGATAAAACCCCGGGGTTTATCACCATACTCTCTCAGGAGACTCATAGACAAACAATAAGGTCTGTAAAGGAGTCGCCAGAGGCTTATCTCTCTCGCAGAAGTTATTGCTCAGTTACGCAGACACCCTGCGGTGACAACTAACAGCTCGTTGTTTTCTCTCTCTTGATCTTTATTCCTAATCTGGATTACAAATGAGCTCTATTCAATAACCTTGCTAGCGAAGATCAACAAGAAAGAAGAGAACTCTGGGGGAGGGACTCAGATAGGCCCACCTACCTGGTACTGTGTCTAGCCTTAATGCAGGAGGAGTGTGGGGGTATTCTTTTACCTTTTTAAAGCTGTTTTAAATAACCTTTTATGGACTTGTATTGTATTGTATTGTATCTCCCCTATTCAATTTGATATATAGTAAACTAAGTTTGGTTAATTACAATCTTGTGCGTTGTTCCATTGTGTCACCCAGAAGGACTACTATTCAAGAAGGTAACAAGGTATTGTTGCATAGTGAAGTATTGTATTCCAACCTGTGTATCTATTTGATAGTCCAGTCCTATTCTGGGTCAGTTGTGCCTGAGGAGGGATCGAGCCAATTTGATTGGGTTGTTAGGCAGGGTGTAGACCCAATAATATAATCAGCAGCTCCTGCGGGGGTGGTGCTACATGAACTTATCTTTTCAATAAAATTAATTTTATTACATACTATACTATTGTATTTTCACTAGAGTGCCTGAAAAGTCCCACCATAGGGGAACCCCCTTTTTCTACATTTGCATACCTTTTGGATGTGGCACCATCATCAGGGTCGCCATTGAGAGAAATCTCTTATATATATATATATATATACTGATATATATATATATATACTGAACACAAAAGGCCAATTTCTCTCAAATATTGTTCACAAATCTGTCTAAATCTGTGTTAGTGAGCACTTCTCCTTTGTCCATATAATCCATCCACCTCACAGGTGTGGCATATCAAGATGCTGATTAGACAGCATGATTATTGCACAGGTGTGCCTTAGGCTGACCGCAATATAAGGCCACTCTAAAATGTGCAGTTTTATCACACAGCACAATGCCACAGATGTCACAGGTTTTGAGGGAGCGTGCAACTGGCATGCTGACTGCAGGAATGTCCACCAGAGTGGTTGTTCATGAATTGAATGTTCATTTCGCCACCATAAGCCGTCTCCAAAGGCGTTTCAGAGAGTTTGGCAGTACATCCAACCGGCCTCACAACCGCAGACCACGTGTAACCACACCAGCCCTGAACCTCCACATCCAGCATCTTCACCTCAAAGATTGTCTGAGAGCAGCCACCCGGACAGCTTCTGCAACAATCGGTTTGCATAACCAAATAATTTCTGCACAAACTGTCAGAAACTGTCTCAGGAAAGCTCATCTGCATGCCCGTCGTCCTCAGAAAAGAGAGCAAAAACAAAAGTGTTGCGTTTATAATGTTGTTCAGTGTACATATATATATACAGTATATATATATATATATATATATATATATATATATATATATATATTAAAAAAAATACATAAAAATTCCAGTATACAGTATATATCATAGTTTGTAGGTGCTATAACTTGTACACAAACCAATCAATATACACCTATTGGGAGTTTGTTTTATTAACCGCTTGCCGACCACCGCACAACTATTTACTGCGGCGGTCAGCCCCTCACAGGCAAAGCGACATAGTACTACGTTGCTAGCCTGTGAGGGTCTAGGGAGCGAGCGCGCGCCCCTGGAGGTGCACTCCTGCTCCCGCGCGGGAGGGTCCGTGACCAGTGGACCCGATGTCCGCCAATTACTTGGCGATCGTCGGTGCAGAGGTAGAAAGGCAGGCGGCTGATGTAAGCAAGCCGTCTGTCATTCTCCCCTGTGTAGGAATAGTGATTATACGGTTCTACTATGTAGGACCATTGATCACTGTTCCTACACCTCAAGCCACAGCCAATCACAGTTAGAATCACGCCCCTAGGGACACACAACCCCTCCCTCTCAAAAAAGTTAACCCCTTCACTGCCAGTGTAATTTTACAGTAACAGTGCATATGTATAGCACTGATTACTGTAGAAATGTCACTGGTAACCCCAAAAGTGTCAAAAATGTCAGTCAATGGTCCGATCTGTCCGCCGCAATGTCGCAGTACCGCAAAAAAATCGCAGATCGCCGCCATTACGTGTTAAAAAAAAACAACAAAAATGACAAAAATATTTCCCTTTGTTAGTAAACGCGATAACTTTTGCGCAAACCAATCAAAATACGCTTTTTGCGATTTTTTTTACCAAACATATGTAGCATTAAACAAATTGGCTGAAAATGTTAAAAAATTTTGATTTTTACATTTTTTTGGGGGGAATTTCATATAAAAAAATGTGAAAAATATTGTTATTTTTGCAAAATTGACGCTCTTTTTTTGTTTATAGCGCATGATCAAAAAATCGCACAGGTGATCAAATACCACCAAAAGAAAGCTCTGTTTGTGGGAAAAAAAGGACGTCAAATTCGTTTAGGTACAGCGTCGCACGACCGCGCAATTGTCTGTTAAAGTCACGCAGTGCCGAATCGCAAAATAGGCCCTGGTCAGGAAGGGGGTAAAATCTTCCGGGGCTTAAGTGGTTAAAGACATGTAGCAGAATACATTTTGCCAAAATGTATGAAGAAATTAATTTTTTTAAATTGTTGTATTGCATATGTTTTGTAGCAGAATGTAAAAAATACATTTTTTCGTTTATATTGCAAAAAATAAAAAACCCAGCAGGGATCAAATACCACCAAATGAAAGCTCTATTTGTGTAAAAAATATATACATTTTGTTTGGGTACAGCGATGCATGACTACACAGTTACCAGTTAAAGTAGCGCACTGCTGAATAGTAAAAATGGTCTGGTTATGAAGGAGTAAAGCTTTCTGGAGCTGAAGTGATTAAAATACAAGAAAACATATTTTAGAGTAAAGGCCCATACACACGTGCAGATTGTCGGCCGAAAAGATTCGGCCGACGACCGATCGGCCGATTTTCGGCTTGTTAGTATGATGCTTCCGACAGCCGACAGCACACTTTCGGCCGAACAGAATCTGTTGTGCAAGCATTAAAATTTTTGTATGCCGACACCAGAACGGCCGATTGTTCGCCAGTCAGTACAGAATTCGGCCGACAGACAGCAGATTTGCAAGACTGGGCATGCTCAGAGAAGAAAAAACACAGGGAAAGTTAACCATCACATGACATCACTTCTGCAGTCGGTGGACAAAATTCGTGTGCAGTCTTTTGCACTTTTCAGCGGACAGGACAGCCCGGGGACAAAAGACGGCCGATCGGTCGGCCGTCGATCAGTACGTGTGTACGGGGCTTAACAAACCCTTGAACCCATTGGTACAGGCAAAGTTTTTTTTTTTTTTGCGGGAACGGTAGTTCCGGCACCTCTATCGCTGAATGTATGTAAAGGAAAGGGGAGCTGGGATACACTGTAGGATCTATAGATTCTAGCTGCTGGGGGATCCATTGTTGTTGAAAGGGGTCTATAGTTGGGAGAGTCTGTTGTTTCTGATGGGGGAATCTATTGTTGCTGGTGGGATCTACTGTTAAGGGAGTTGTCTATTGTTGCTGAAGGGGTGGGGGATCTACCACTGATGGAGTGGTTTATTGTTGCTGGCTGCTGAAGGGTCTATTGATGTTGGCTGCTAGGAGATATATTTTTGCTAGAGGAGTTCTATTGTTGCTGAAGTCGATCTATTGCTTTGGTGGGGGCAGCTATTGTTGCTAGGGGATCTATTGTTGGTGGTTAGGTCTGTTATTGCTGTAGGTTTCTATTTTACTGTTTTTCTTTTTATAATTAATAAATTCCATACAAATTACAATTAAGATATTTAGTTCTGTATTCTCTAAAAATGACCAAACTGGGAGGTGGCTAGGGGGTGGTACCAAGGAACATGCTCAAAGTTGGGTAGGGTGTGGAGACAAGGAAAAAAAAGCCCTGGGTACAGGTGGATACAGCTAAAATGTTCTCCTCCATCCAAATACATGATGATGGTGTCTGAAGGAAAAAGGGCCTATGTTGATGGCTTTTTGTTGCACCACAACTGCTTCCCACCCTATATATGTCTATGGAGATGCAAAAGCAGGTCAAATCAAGGGCAATGCAAGTCAAAAGGAGTTCAATTGCATGTCAAATGCACATACAATGATTTCTGAATATTTTAGAAGTGTGCAAGATTAATATCCAAAGCAAGTTATGTTTGTCTATCAACACAGGTCCTTATGCTACACATCTGGTGGCCCCCAACTCCACCTGGTCCAAGAATCTATCAATTTCTCAAAGTGTCAGTAGTCAGACAATGCATAATCTCAGTTGATTCAAGGTCATTATACTCTCATCAGTACGAAAGTAAATTGTAGAGAATAAAAGGAGGCCTTATGGTATTTTTCTCTATTAATATTGTCAACAAGTGCTATTTTTACTGAGCAGGACAGGGCAGTACACTAGTGTGGTGAAACTATTCCTATAGTAGCAGAATGAGCTAGGGAGGAGAGCAGTTACTGGCTGCAGACATACATATTCAAGATCAGCTTGCCTTTGTTTGGTCTTGTCTTGTAAACGTATTTCATTATTTTCTGTATGTAGCGATGAGGACCACAGGACATGTATTCATTACAGACCTTAAAACTCAAAGCTTTAGGCCCCTTTCACACAAGCGGACCGTTCAGATCCGCCTGTCAGTTTTTCAGGCGGATCTGAACGGATGCCCCATGCATCTCTATGGGGCATCAGATGTCAGCGGAGACATATCCGCTGACATCCGATCCGTCAAATCCGAACGGATGGAAACCCTATTTTCCATGTGTCTGGCGGATTGGATTAGAACGGACAGACGGTCCGTACTCATCCGATTCCCCCCATAGAGAAGAATGGGAACCTGACAGCTCTGTCTCCGCACACAGCACGGAGACAGAGCTGCCATCCGCCTGCTCAGCGGGGGATCGGCGGATCGATCCCCAGCTGAGAAAATCGGAGAGTCCGCCGACGGACTACCGTGTGTGAAAGAAGCCTTAATCAGGGATCACAAAGAGGTTATCACTAGCTACTTGGGATCATTTCTAACCACACAAGGGTTCTCTCTACGCTCCATTCTTTTTTCTTTTCACTGGTTTTACTTTCAGCCTATTTCCTCTCTTCTTTTTCTGTACATTACCATTCTAGCACATTGTCACAAATTCACAAAATCAAACTCAACTTATTTAGATGATGCAAAGACTAATTGCATTCAATGCTCAAAGCCACATATTATCAACAATTTTCTTTTCTGGTGTGTAAATCTCTGAAGATAATAGAAGGAAGAGTGTGTATTAAATATATATGGATATACTGCATCTGACATCTAGTCTATGATAGGCAGTGTCTGCGTTTCCGATTCCTAAGGCCCATTTTTTATAGCATCAATATTTTATACCATGAATGGAGTATCTTGGTTCTAATTTACTCTTTAGATATCTAGCTGTACTGAACACCTGAATATTCCTACAGCTATAACATGCCTCCTGCGTCTGAATATACAACACAAATATGAAAAATTGAATTCAGTGAATGAAGATACAGCACATACATCTGGTCTTGCTGATGATTTATTGTGGCTTTCCATTTTTTATAGGTAGGACCAAAGTAAACAAGTCTTTTAAAATGTATACTCATTACATAACCTGTAAATCAGTGTGATCTGAGCCAGACTGATTCACATATTACTATCCTATAAAGGAATCTAATCTGTATTTTTTTTATCAGGACACTCCCATCTTCCAAGCCACATACAAGGGGAGCATATAGATTTGCATTTGATAAACACTACTTTTAAAGTAAAGTACATCGGTAGCCACATCATTTAATATGTATGGAAAGCAAATGGTTACAATTCCTTGCTAATTTTTATTTATTTTTTTCTTGGGTCAGTTGGGTTGAAATTACATTAAACAATCCTTATTCTCCAAAAATGATCTATATATGTCCACTACTTAAGGTTCTTCAAATCTATTTTTCATCAAATTATTCCTTAGTGTGTTTCTTTGCCTCCTTGCAATGTTCTTCGTCAGCTTCTGGACCTTCTCTTTTCACCCTCACTTTTGTTTTGAATGAGCAGTAAACGTTAGTTGTGTTTCTGTGCACTTTTCAATGCATACTATGTATCCCACAGTCCATCTTGGGACCAAAAAAGGAAGGATGGCTTTGATCCTACATACAGGGGGACCATAGAGAATGACCATAGTCACCCTCTAGCAAGGAGTTGGACCACAGCAAAAAAAATTGAAGATTTGCTGGAGGCTGAGAGCATTAGAACGTTTTTTTGATATGCATAGAGAAAGGTCCCAAACACCTCCATGGACTTCCGTGTTGGAGGGTTATTTTGGTTGAAGTTGGCTGAGGCTGCTTTCACCTGTTTACTAATGGTTTTGCTAGGTGTGCAGTGTTTGGGACCTTTCTCTATGCATATCCACAATGTATGAGGAGTTAGCGAAACTCCTGCTCAGCCAGTGCCTATTGCAATAATCACCGTATGGATTTACAGGAGCTTGAGCGTTGACCTTCCTTTTTTTGAGTCTACAGAAAGCTTTTTGAGTTAAAGTATATACTTTTATTGTATAACATCACAATTGTAATAACAATGCAAACCATAGTTATTTTTAATAATGCAGTATTAGCGTAGTTGAAAAATCTCCTTTCATGTTGTAAGTGCTGCCTGTCTGCTGGTCAGGTCATCTCTTTCCACAACTTCCTGGATTCCCTGCATGCTTTACAGCTTCTCCTCTGCTGTTTACTTTTAATTTCTAAGGACTATATAACCCATGGTACCTTGCTTCCTCCTGAACACCTCCTCTCAGCTCCTCTGTAGTTGAGAAGGCAGGTTTGGTGAAATGTGTGCCAAAGCAGAGCCAACTCACAGAGCATAAAGTATATGTGTCACAGAATTCTAGGAAGTCAATGTGGTGGAGATCTTCGCAAAATAAGTTTACAAACTTTAATTCAGATTATTGGCAGTAGGCTAGAAATAATTGCAAAATAATGTGGAAATATATGATTTTATATTTCTACCATGCATAAGCTATGAAATGGCTGAACACAGCCCTGCTTTGATAAATATATGATTTTTCATTTTGACCATAGATATGCTTTAAAGAGGAACTTCACCCTCCCCCAAATTAATTTTTTTTCCTTGTTCACCTAATGCTGGGTTCCTTACAGACCAGACACTCAACCACCCAGGAGATCCAGCAATGTCCGGCTGAGAAATACTTCTCTTGCTCAGGTCCCGTGCCACCATGTTCGCCTATGACATTAAGGAGGCTGCCGACTCTTCCAGGTTCAGGCGCAGCCTCTTCATTGAGTGAATAGAATGACTGTAGATATGCACGTCACATATACCCGGAGGCACTGGTGTATCATCCATGTGTGCATACACTCCGCACTCCTCTCCTGCACATACTACCCTCCTCCAAACACTCTGCACTCCTCTCCTGCACATTCTACCCACCGCAATACACTCTGAACTCTTCTCCTGCACATACTACCCACCATCATACACTCTGAACTCCTCTCCTGCACATACTACCCATCACCATACACTCTGAACTCCTCTCCTGCACATACTACCCACCACCATACACTCTGAACTCCTCTCCTGCACATACTACCCACAGCCGTACACTCCACACTCCTCTCCTGCACATACTACCTACCTCGAGACTCTCTGCACTCCACTCCTGCACCTACTACCCACCACCATACACTCCACACTCCTATCCTGCACATACTACCCACCTGCAAACACTCCGCACTCCTCTCCTGCACATACTACCCACTGCCATACACTCCACACCCCTCTCCCTGCACATATTACCCACCGCCATACACTCCGTGCTCTTCTGCTGAACATACCATCCACCTCCATACACTCTGTACTTCTCTTCTGCACATAATACCCACCACATACACTCCATACTCCTCTTCTGCACACACTACCCTCCACCAAATACACCATTCTCCACATACTAACCACCGCCATACTCTCCACAATCCTCTCCTGCACATGCTACCCACTGTCATACACTCAACACCCCTCTCCTGCACATATTGCTCACCACCATACACTACACACTCCGCTCCTACACTCCGCACTCCTCTCCTGAACATACTACCCACCTCCATACATTCCACACCCCTCTTCTGCACATACCACCCACCGCCCTACACTCTACACTCCTCTTCTGCACATACTACCCACTGCCATACACTCCAAACTCCTCTCCTGCACATACTACTCACAGCTGTACACTCCACACTCCTCTCCTGCACATAATACCATCTCCATACACTCTGCGCTCTTCTCCTGCACATACTACCCACCACAATACACTCCACACTGTACATTCCCTATTTAACATTACTGCATTCTGCACTATGTAAGTCATCTCAGACTATATTAAACCACACCCCCTTTAAGCCGCACACCCAATATTTAGTGAAATTAAAGCCACACCCACAGCGCCGCATTTTTTTTTTATCAATACCTGGGGCCCACATTTTATCTTGCACACAGGCCCACTAATTTCATGATATGCCCCTGCACTGACGTCGTCCACTTACGGGAGAAGGGAGGATAAGGATGGACTACTTTAAAAAGTAAACAAAAAAGAAAAAAAGATAGGTATTTGTATAGCGGAAGAAGGGCTGGATGGAGAGAGAAAACTTATTTGAAAGGGTGAAGATCCCTTTATAAATATCAGTACACTTGAACAAAATTGTTTTTAAACCAGTGTTTAGTGTTGCTTTCATTTCCCTTCAGTTTCTATTACGGAGATACAATTGTAAGTGAATACTAGTTTACTAGCCTTTCATGTCAGTCTCTGGCTTCAGTACTTTCTGAGTTACCCACCTGGAATAAGCATGCAGATTCGAAAGTCAGAGCAAAATCAGAAACTATGAACTGCATACTTGTTCCAGCTCAGTGAGAGAAATGAAGATATTTTAATAGGATGAGGGGCAGATGAACATCTTTCATCTCCTTCTTTCACAATACACCTTTTATTTATTGAAAAGAATACAAAAGGTTTAAAGAATAGCTAGAGGGAGAGCGAGCGGCCTGCTATGAAAGCTCCACTCCAGCCAGGACTGTAAATTTCAGGGTTAGTTTTTCAGTGCTTACTATGTGGCACGAGAACAATAGAGCTAAAAGTTATAGCTAACACAACACAAATCCAACTTTAAACAATTAAAGTGTTACTAAACCCAGGAACCTTCAATCACTATATCTGGTCTCCCACAGTACACAGAACATGCAATTGTTTTAGTAAATATAAACAGATAAATACCTTTTCTCATCAGCAGTATATAGCAATCTTGTGACTTGTATCAGTTCCTAGAAAAGCTTGTAGGAGGAGTTTTCATTCTCCCCTGATCCTCTGTCTGGACAGAGCTAATTGGACCTGTGCGGATTACATGCACTCTCCCAAGAAAAAAAAAAACTCTCTAGCAATACACACCGTCCCCTGGCTATGTAAATATCAGGTTATTTTTTGGGGACAGCAAAAGAAGAGGAGGATCAGAGCGACGGGGTCAAGCAGCCTTTTTACACAATGCAGAGGATTCACCCTTTTAGGTTCCACAGTGAGTATAACCAGCATAATTTACTGAATATACAGACTGATGTTACTGTTGTTAGTTTAGTAACACTTTAAGGCCCAGAATAAAGCTTAAAGAAAAACTAAACCTTCAAAAATACTTACCTCCACTTTCCAGCGATGCAGTGGTTACATTCCTTGCCAGCTGCTGTCATCTTTTCCCTGGCTACTTCAAGGTGCCAGGTTTTCTGCCTCTTGATTGGCTGTTGTGGGAATGACACATACATGGGAGTCAATCATTCTGGCACAGCCGGAGCGTCTCGGGAACACAGCTCAGTGTATGGAAGTGTAAGTGTTTGTTATTGCAGAAGAGACATTGCATGTCTCTTCTCCGATAAAAAAAAACTGCCTGCTAGTTAGTCACTAGTTGAATTTAGTCCCACTTTATGTTTTGCAAAATATATTTTATTTTAAATTCAGCATCAGCACCAAGGATGGTACTAACATTAAATGAAAAGTGTCCCTAGTGTGGTGGCTGGTATATTTGTTAAAAACTTCATTTTTCTGCCCCCAGATACCCCCCACAGCTGTGATCTTTTGGTGCTGCAGAAGTTAATGCGAGCCACTGGATTTGTCACAGGCACTCATCAAAAATCCACTTTAGGTTATGAAAAACACAAACCCCTCCGGGTGATCAATGTGCAATGCAACAATTTTAAAAAACGTAGCAGATTCCTACCTTGTGTTACTGTGAAGAAATTACTCTTTGTTTCACCAGACTGATCACATACTCATTCTAAATGGAAGTGACTGGTTAATTATTAATTAGCTGATACACTTTCTGTGTTCTAATAAGAAAATTTGCAGTGTCTGCATCCCTTGAGAAGTGATTAAAGTGTTATTAAAGTCTTGTTTTTTGTTTTTGTTTAAAAATAACAATGTCATACTAAGGCCCCGTTCACATACAAGCGACGCTACTTCCACGGGCGACCTCGGAGCGGCCGGCACGGACTTCATAACATTGAAGTCTATGGCGGTCGCCTCCTGTTTGCCCCAAAGAAGCTCCGGACCCTTTTTCTAAGTCGGAGCGACTTGTGTCGCTCCTATTAGAACGGGTCCGCAGCTTCCCTATGGAAGGCGACCTACGGCGACCTGTGAGGCGACCAGGTCGCCTCACAGGTCACCTTCGTGTGAACGGGGACTTACCGGCTCTGTGCAGTTGGTTTTGCACAGAGCAGCCCGAACCTCCTCTTCTTGGGTTCCTTGCTGGCACTCCTGGCCCCTCCCCCCGAGTCCCCCTACATGTGTCCATTCAGACATGGAGCTAGGACACAAACCCACCCCCTTACTCTCCTCATTGAGGCACTGTTTTTGATTGACAGCACCGGGAGTCAATGGTGCCCGCTGCTGTGTTTCAGCCAATCAGGAGGGAGAGTCCTGGACAGTTGAGGTTCTTGTGCAACATCGCTGGATCGAGATGGAGCTCAGGTAAGTATTAGGAGGGCTGAGGGGGGCTGCTGCACACAGAAGGTTTATTATCTTAATGCATAGATTGCATTATGATAAAAGAAAAAAACTTCTGCCTTTATAACCAGTTTAATCATTGGGGAGTATCTAACCAAAACTTACATTTCTATTGCAGTGGGTGCATAAAATCTGACTTGTATCTTAGTGTAGACTTTTGAGAAAAACAGTGAGCCAATCAAGAAGAAGATGAAAATTTCAGAGGTGTTCTGTACATCAGCTATGTACAGAAAGTCTCCAGTTTGCCTTATTGGAGGGGTCTTTCAAACTTTGGCCCTCCAGTTATTCAGGAACTACAATTCCCATCATGCCTTGTCATGTCTGTGAATGTCAGAGTTAATGTCTCATGGGATGTGTAGTTCTGCAACAGCTGGAGGGCCGTAGGATTCCTGCCTTATTGCATACATCCCAGAGCTGCAGATTAAAAACGAAAGGCACTTTTTATTAGCATTAAATGAAATGAAAAGATATGACTGGTGTAGCCACTGTATATGCTATTTTTTTGCTATATTTTTTCTACAAAAGTGGAGTTACCCTTTAAGCTTTGATTTTTCTAAAGTATGAAGCACGCAGTTAACAATGAACTATTTTCAAAAAGCAGTAACTTTCCCAAAGCTATAAAATTAAATGACAATTACGTACTTTTAGAATCCTACCATTTGTTTTGCATGTCATTCTCAAACATTTACTACTGCATGACCGAACTCTTCAGTTAAATATACAAGATGTGCCATTAAAGGGATCTGTTTGCTGTGTACGTTTACAGTACATGGCTGTGTTCCCACAGTGAATGAATGGAAGCGATATTCCTGTGTATTTAGGTCTCAGGAGATGCTGAAGAGAATCAGCAGGTGGCATTATGGGTCAGTGGATATAAAAGGTTCTTTTTACTTCTTTGTTACACGGTAGCCACAAAAGCATTGATCTGCCACATGCTCCCTGTTCAGCAAAGACTCACAAATCCTCTTTCAGGACACACGTCCCCTCCAGCATTTTATGTTTCTAGGTGACAATACATACAATTTCCTACATAAGTTATAGAAATTCTATTTATGCAGGATAAATAAAGGCCCAATCAAATCATTTGTCGCTCTAGTCAGAGAAATTCATAGATTCCTAGTTTCCCAGGGCTCCTGGAGTTTTTCTAAAGAGAACTGTTGACGCTAGCATTATAAGTGGAACATTTATAGGGCTGTACAGAAAGAAATAAGGAGGCTACTTTCGCCAAATTAAAAAGTTGAATGTCTGGATGTCCCTGGATTTAATACTTAGGGACATGGACCAAGAACAAGCATTCACATTTAAAGAAAAACACATTCCCCTCTGGGTGATCTATGTACACTGCAAGGATGTTAACAAACTTTGTTGCAGATTCCTACCTTTTGTTATTGTGAAGAAATCATTGTTTGTTCCTCTGTGCCTCTGTGCTGAGTTGGTCTAATGGGAGTGGTTTCATAATTATCTATTATCTGTGGCAGCTACAGGGTCCAGAGATGTTCCAATTGTACATATGGGGAAAGAAGGGCTCATATAGTGTAGTACCGTTGGTATAACATCCAAAAGTTTAATGAAAATATACTCACATAAAACGATATTTAAAAAGGCAGTAATAGGTACAATAGCACTTGTAGCGGTAGTGCACTTTCGGGACGCGATGCGCTCCACGTAACCGGATATGCGTTCCACAAAAGCGGATGTGATGCAATGATGCTCTACGTGTTTCGTCTATCTGACGTCACCCCTGATGTTGTGATATTTAGAGAAATAGGACCCTGGCAGGCTACAGCTTCCATCCATAGGGATATCACTCAGACTGACCAGACCACCCAGTGAGACCGAGGGCTTGGATCTGAGGAGCAGAGGAGCCGATTACTACCAACAGGCTTGTTACCCCTGTAGGGGTAGTTACCTCTGGTAAGTGCGGTCCTGGGAGTGCGGGGAGCACCGGTTGACCCACCACACCAATCACACTTAAGGAAAATTTTTATGGCACCTGCACCAAAGTCATTTTGGTTGTGATACACGCTAATTCTCTGCACTGAAGCAATTTTTTTGTTTTTGGGAATATTTCAAGGACATCAGTATCTGCTCAAATTTAGTTATTCATGCACTTTGTGTTGTGGGACTTTGGACCTTTATATCCCCATCTGCTACAGCATCTATACGTTTTTTGTATTTTTAATCGCAAAGTTATTAATTTTATCTCCATTTTTTTATTTATATTTTTAGCCACCAAACCACTTTGCCTGTTTTTTCAAGCAATTTACATCTATTCCTTTTAGTACCTTGCACATTTATTGTTGCACCTTATTATCTATTTTTGTCACGCTATTCAGCACCTCAATTGTGCGGCTTGCAATTATTTTTTGATGAATCGCATAGTATATTTTATCACATCGCACTTTTGCACGCCCTGTTTGGGCTTACTTGATAGTCATCATCACCTTTACAGCACTTTATATGTCATTTTTTTTGTGTTGGTGCGTTTTTTTAATCACATTTTTTTAATCACATTTTTTTACAATCGTATTTTTGACAATCCCATCATTTATATAAATTTTTCACGTATATGGTTATTTTTTCACTCCCTTTACTTCTGTGGGAGTTGAGCCCACTATTGTGGTTATTTCTCCTGCTCGTTGCACAGTCACTTGAGCACTTTAATTTATTCAATGTTTTGGATAAAATAGTGATTAACCCCATCACTAATTCCTAGCACTATTCACTTTATTCACATGATTATGATGTATGTGTTCTTATGAATTTTATTACTTTTAACAATTTATAGAGTGTATTGCTTGAGACTATATTTACCTTGCTCCTTAGGACTATTTCCTTTATACCACACCTATCATATATAGTTGTTTATGCAGGCAGCACCATCTACCTTTCTTTTTACTGTGTTCAAGATATTCCCTTTACCTGTCAGTAGTCATAATGTTATGGCTGATGGGTGTAGGATACAATATTACAAAGGGGTATCCCAAAAGTTGTCCAAGCATTTCTGAGGTCTTGCCTACTTCCTCAGGACAAGGGAAACCTGCATAACACAACTGTAGAACTACCCACCATAGCGCTTCTGATTTTAACAGGCTGTCAATCACACAGGCAACAGTCCATTCACTTTGGCTCCATTAAACAGTCTAGACTAGAGGATGTCCTTTTAAGATTTGTTGCTTGTAGAACTTGTTTAAGGAAGAGGGGTTGGGGTGGTATGGGAAACTTCAGAAAAGTTGACTTGTAACAGGAGGACATACTTCACTAACTGCAACTTGTTTGAGCAGTCCCAGTAACCAGCAACCCAGGAGAAGACCAGAACTGAGACCCTGTAAGAGAAGTCTGAGAGAAAGAGCTACTGCTAGCCCCAGAGTAGAATAGTACACAGTTATTGGATTCTTGAGCTTGGATCAGTAATTACAATTTCCAATGGCAGCTGCACACCTCCCAGTTCCCACTAGGCACTCTTCAGAGGGTCCTCCTTAGCTCCAGGAGTAATTAGAAATAGTCCCCCCAGATCTGCTATAGTTGGAACCTTAATGAAACTTAGCAGACTCCTTCATAACGATTTCAATTTGGGCAACAGACCCTGAGGCTGGGAACTTCTCCAGTAGGACAAGAACAAGGGCTGCTCCAGACCCCAGACTATTTATGTTCTCCCCAGCCACTTACTGGGCATGCTTTCCCAGGTATTGGCTAAAGCACACTAAATACTCAAGCTGCCCATTTGCCTCTGTTAGCCCTCTATGTTGTAGATTGCCACTGCATTTTGTAGGTTTCCAGGACAGCAGAAAGGAATCAATAGCTGCTTCACCAATTGCAGAGGAGTCAAAAAGAACTAAACTTACCTATCATAAGCTGGAAATTCTCACGGAAGCTTGATCAAATCTGGAGTGCTTGGATTAGTGCTTGTGCTACCTGTTAGGAGTCCTGTTTTTTTCCCATTTAATACTGACCCCTACTGTTATGGTTCTTTTGTCTCCTCCTTCTTTTCTACTTCTACCTACCCCCCCCCCCCCCCATTTCCACAATACTTTTGTGAAAGTTGGTGCTAACCCAATTCATTGATGGTTTCTGTGCTTCTATTCAATCCTTGTATGACTATAGTATTGATTCCTTGCCCTTTTGGTTGACAACTAACTCTATGAGCACAATTACCCTGTTTTTATTTTTTAAAATGTTGCTGTCCTTTCACTATGGATGCTTCTGGGTAACCTCTGGATGAGACTACTGTATCTTTGTGTGTATCTTATTGAACTGCTCAAATAATATATGCTGCTTTATCTGCTGCATTATACCTCCTAAAACTTTTACCAATTAAAAAAAATTACCTGTCATCCTAGCAACCTACCTGGAAGGTCGCTACACAACATATTATTTCATAAATTTCATCCTTATGCCAACATGTGTACAAATAGTTCAGTATCTGAGAATCACTCCACTTTTTGTTGCCATCAACTCAGAAGGACAGGTGCCTGTTCTCCCGCTTTGGGGTGTTGGCCAGTGAATGGTGATGCACATGAGTTGTGTTTATACATAATGGCACATGGTTTTCAGAATAATTTATTATTGGTAGCTTCCATATTGCCTTCAGTACAAGTCTTAATTAAGGTGCAGCAAAAGTAACAATTTATTCAGTGGGCCACCCAGGAAGCAATAAAATGAACACACCCAGGGGATATAAATTCCAACTTTTCCCACACTGCTTCGAGGGACCACATCTTAATGGACAGCAGTGACTGGGCATGTGAGCTGTCACCAGGCACTGGGCCCTACAATGTTGTGTCTGGCATGTGGGCTGCTAGTGAGTAGAAAAGCATGCAGCCACCCTACAAATCCTAGTCACTGTAGAGAACCTTAGTCCAGCTCTACCAAGAGTGCTGAGTTCCCAGTAGGGTGGACCTAAACATACATCCACCTGTTGCCTTTCCATTGCAAAGCAGGCCAAGGAGCCCCTTTGGAAAACCACCTGTACTGCCATCTGCAGGCTACTCCAGTGTGAGAGAGAAGTTACTGCAAGTAACAGCATTTACAATGGATTGAACTGTATAAGTCTCTTAGAACCTGTTAATCTATTGGTATGTACATTCACCGGCCACTTTATTAGGTAAACCTTGCTAGTGCTGGGTTGGATCCCTTTTTGCTGTCAGAACTGCCATAATGCTTCATTGCATAGGTTCAACAAGGTATTTAACCACTTTACCCCCGCTCACTGTGCCTCTACTGCGGCACAGTGGCTCGTTCCCATCCAGCGACGTAGACCTACGTCGCTGGACTCCTCCCCTTGTGGGCGGCGCTCGCTGTATTCAGTCACAGCGGGAGTCGGGCCAGGATAGGAGCAGCGGCGATCGGCGTTGCTCTTCCCCGATCATCGGGGAATCGAGTTTGGAGATCCGCCCGCTTGTGTAAACAAAGCGGGCGGACCTCCTAAGTGACAGACAGTGACAGATTGCAGGATAGCTTAACATGCGATCTGTCCCTGTGTCACTCAGTCACCTCCCCCCACACACGTTAGTAAGCACCAGGCATACATTAACCCCTCCCTCTCCAATAAAAGTTAACCCCTTCCCTGCCAGTGTCATTTTTACAGTAACAGTGCATATTTATAGCACTGATTACTGTAGTAATGTCACTGGTAACCCCAAAAGTGTCAAAAATGTCAGTCAAGGGTCCGATCTGTCCTCCGCAATGTTGCAGTCCCGCAAAAAAAATCGCAGATCGCCGCCATTACTCGTTAAAAAAAAAAACACCAAAAATGACAGAAATCTTTCCCTTAGTTAGTAAACGCAATAACTTTTGCGCAAACCAATCAAAATACGCTTATTGTGATTTTTTTTTTTACCAAACATATGTAGTAGAAAACAAATTGGCCAAAAATTTAAAAAATTTTGATTTTTACATTTTTTTGGGGGGGAATTTCATATAAAAAAATGTGAAAAATATTGTTATTTTTTCAAAATTTACGCTGTTTTTTTGCTTATAGCGCAAAAAGTAAAAATCGCACAGATGATCAAATACCACCAAAAGAAAGCTCTGTTTGTGGGGAAAAAAGGACGTACATTTCGTTTGGGTATGGCATCGCACGACCGCGCAATTGTCAGGTAAATTTGCACAGTGCCGAATCGCAAAAAGTGGCCTGGACGTAAGACAGCAAAATCCTCCGGTGGTAAAGTGGTTAAAAAAAACATTCCTCCAAGATTTTGGTTCATATTGGCATGATAGCATCACGCAGCTGCTGCAGATTTGTCGGCTGCACTTCCAAGATGCAAATTTCCCATTCTACCACATCCAAAAGGTGCTCTATTGTTTGAGATCTGGTGACTGTGGAGGCCATAGGAGTACAGTGACCTCATTGTCATGTTCAATAAACCAGTTTGAGATGCTGTGAGCTTTGTGACATAGTGCATTATCCTGCTGGAAGGAGCCATCAGAACATGGGTACACTGTAGCCATAAAGGGATGGACATGGTCAGCAATAATACTCAGGTAGACCGTGTTATTTAAATAATACTTAATTGGTACTAAGGGGCCCAAAGTGTACCAAGAAAATATCCTCCACCCCATTACACCACCAGCCTGAACCGTTAATACAAGGCAGGATGGATCCATGTTTTCTTGTTGTTTACGCAAAATTCTGACCCTACCATCTGAACTTCGCAGCTGAAATCAAGACCTTTCAGACCAGGCAATGTTTTTCCATTCTTACTGTAAGATTGGAAAAACATTGCCTGGTCTGAAAGATCTCGATTTCAGCTGCAAAGTTCACATGGTAGGGTCAGAATTTGGCGTAAACAACAAGAAACCATGGATCCATCCTGCCTTGTATTAAGGGTTCAGGCTGGTGGTGTAATTGTGTGGGGGATACTGTATATTGTCCAATTTTGGTGATCCTGTGTGAATTGTAGCCTCAGTTTCCTGTTCTTAGCTGTCAGGAGTGGTGCGGTCTTCTGCTGCTTTAGCCCACCTGCTTCAAGGTTCGATGTGGTGTGTGTGTTCATAGATGATATTCTGCATACCTTGGTTGCAACAAGTGGTTATTTGAGTTACGTTTGCCTATCATCTCAAACCAGTCTGCCCATTTTTCTCCTACCTCTGACATCAACAAGAGATTTTTATTTACACCACTGACACTCACTGGATAATTTCTCTTTTTCGGACCATTCTCTATAAACCCTAGAGATGGTTGTGCATGAAAATTCCAATAGATCAACCGTTTTTTAAATATTCAGACCAGCCCGTCTGGCAGCAACAACCATGCCATGTTCAAAGTCACTTAAATCCCCTTTCGTCCCCATTCTGATGCTCAGTTTGAACTTCAGCAAGTTGTCTTTACCATGTCTAGATGCCTAAATGCATTGAGTTTCTGCCATGTGATTGGCTGATTACCAATTTTTGTTACCAAGCAATTGAACAGGTATATCTAATAAAGTGGCCGGTGAGTGTATTTTGGGGGGGACCCCACGCTTTTTTTCTTGCCTTGGATTTCCCCCTAAAATCCATGCCAGACTTGAGGAGTAATAATGCCACTGCTAATTGTTTCACTTCACACTACAGCTGGACGTTTGCACAGGAATCTCCAAAGACTGTACACAGTGCTGAGTTCTCCTTCATATTATTATTTCCCCTGCTGGTCAAATTTTCTTAGCCTAAAATGTTAGGCTATTTCCTCTATTGGTGAATGTTAACTTTCATGGTTGAACGTTTTCATGGGTAAATTTCTTTTAGGAGTGAATGTTTGAGAATGGTACATTCGTCCCTGGGAATATAACAAATCTTACGGGCTTTATTTATTACGCTTGCATGAATGTTGAGAAATTCGCAAAGCAATCTTTTTATAAAAGGACCCAAACGTGTGCAAAATATTTATGTCTGACGGGTACGGTTCTTTTAAAAAAAATTACCCCTTGAATAATCAAATTTGATTTGATAATTAATTTTACGCAGAAAAAATATATTTAAATGGAAAGAAAGTAAAAGCAATGAAAGGGGGAAGAAGAATAGACTATTACAACAATAACTTTTCCACTAGCTCTCCTATAAATACATTTATTAATCACTATTTGGGGTCATGGTTGTGAACACTGCCAATTCATATCCTAAAAATAACATTAAAATAATGTAGATGAAAACAACTTCAGATTTCACTGGAATATTCTTTTTTTTTTTTCAGCAACAATACCTTGGGGGCCTGAAAATGACGAGATGAAATTTCCTTCTCGGATATTCTCATGTACTCATTCAGTGAACAGATAAACTGTTCCTTGGGATGAGTTCTGCATCTGGCTGCAGTAATGAGGAATTTCTGGCAGACTGCTATAACAGCATAGTGAGGCATGTCACATGTCCTCATGTCTCTGATAGAAGGAACAAGTGGGAAAAAGGTAAAGGGAGCTTATTTATTTAGCTGCCCTGTGAATTGCTGTATAGCTGCTGCCAACTAAGTTATAAAATGCTCAGTAAAGTGTTCACACAGACCGCATGGCAGTGTTAGAGAGATCATAAAGAGAAAATTGTAAATTGTATCTAAAATTCATTGTACCGTATTTTTCGGCGTATAAGACGACTGGGCGTATAAGACGACCCCCAACTTTTCCAGGTAAAATATAGAGTTTGGGATATACTACCCCTCTTCCAACGCACACCAAATAAAAATTAAAAAAAACATCACATTTGATTTCAATATGGCCAGTATTTCAATATTTGATTTCAAACTATGACCCAATAGTTAGAGGATAATATAATTGGCAAGTTTTAACTCAGGAAACAAAATAAAAAATGGCCCCTGATCTCAGTGACAGTGTTTTTTAATTTTTGAATGCATGTTTGTCATAGACGATACTGTGTCACTTAAGATTTCAGTTTTCATAACCAATTCAGCATCCTGTCTGTAACGCAAAGATATTTTTGCTTTCTGTACATAACCAGCCCTAACACGTTTATATTATGTGATCCAGCACCTAGATGCTATCTATGATTAAAAATACCATATGCCCGGGGTATGGAAAAAAGAGATAGAGAGAGAGAGCGGCGATGTGACCAGAAAAACATGCCTCTTTCACCTGTCTGGCTCGCCATTGTATCCTGTTACCGTACCTTTTTCTCTGCCTCTCAGATCTCGCACATGCGCGCCTGCACCGCTTTACTGCAGTCCTCGGGAGCGAGGCGCAGAGAAGGAGGTACGGTAATAGGATCCAAGGGCGGGCCAGACGGGTGAAAGAGGCATACCATAGTCTCTGAGACAGGGAGGGCTGGGAAGCAGGGAGAGCCAATCCAAGCAGGCATACCGTGGCCCTTTTTGAGTCCCCCCCCCCCACCGCACAGTTCAGTCGGCTCCGAAGTTTCAGCATCCGCCCTATAAGACGATACCCGGCATATAAGACGACCCCCGACTTTTGAGAAGATTTTCCTGGGTTAAAAAGTCATCTTATACGCCGGAAAATACGGTACTTTATTTATAATTTATAGGATACTTACTAATTTCTTCAAAAGCCATAATAGTGCCAATCATTTTAAGATTAAAAAAAAAAAAAAGAGTTTTTTAGTTATAATTATTTTAGAAAAAAATTATACTTATTTTACTTATTTTATTAAAAAAAAGACTGAATTAAGACAGTCATCATTGTTGCCGTAATGTGTGACGAAACATGCATTTTAACATGATAAAATCAAAGGGAGCCTTACTGTAAATGTGCGGTGTGCCAAATAAGTATTTCCCTTGTGACAGAGACAATGGTTAGAGTAATCCATTTCTTGATGATCTGTGCAAGAGAAAGGCTTCATGACTATTAGTGATGAGCAAATTTGGCTGGGTGTGATTCACCAAAGGTTCAGTGAATCTTGTTCAAAATTTGGCAAACCCTAAACTTAGGCCGGTCATACATGGAGCAAATTTCTTTCCTGCAACCAACGGTTGCAGGAAAGAAATTTGCTTAATTCCCCTGTCAACACAGACAGTGTTGATGCAGGAAATCCTCCTGCCGAGCCATTGTTTTCTCCTGGGGAGTCGGGAGAGCACATGGGAAGCTCTCCCCCTGGGAGAAGACAGTGATTATTTATAGCGGCTATAGCAGCTGCTAGCGATAATTGCAGGTAATACCCGGCATGCTGGTTGTACCCAAGTTGATCAGCCTACCCAGCTGAGATTCAAACCATGTATGGCCTGCCTTAGAGGCAAGTCTATTTTAGAAGGGGGTCGATCTTGTTAAATCCTGGCCATTTATAGCCATAATAGGCAAACAATCATCAGAATTGGCATGAAAAGCTGGGAACTGCCCTGAAGGCATTCATGAAAAAATGTTTTTTAAAAATACAGCACAGCAGACAGTGGATCTTTTTATGCAGAATCAAGGGCAACATTAAAAATGCATAAATCCTTTATAACAAGCTTAAGGAAAGCATTAAATTAAAGCTGTACATGATGTTATGAAACAGTATGATTTTTTTCAGGCAGTCGCCAGTGACAGTGTACACCATCCCCACAGTCAAGCAAGGAGGTGGAAACATTATGCTTTGGGGCTGTTTCTCTGCTAAAGGTGCAGGCTAACTTTGCCGCACTTGGGCCAATGGATGGAGCCATGTATTGTAAAATCTTGGATGAGAGCCTTCTTTCCTCAGCCAGAACACTGAAGATGGGTCATGGATGGGTCTGCCAGCATGACAATTACCCAAAACATATCGCCAAGGCAAGAAAGGAGTGGCTCAAGAAGAAGCACATTAACCACTTAAGCCCCGGAGGATTCGGCTGCTCAAAGACCAGGGCCTATTTTGCGATTCGGCACTACGTGACTTTAACGGACAATTGCGCGGTCGTGCAACGCTATACCCAAATGAAATTGACGTCCTTTTTTCCCCACAAATAGAGCTTTCTTTTGGTGGTATTTGATAACCTGTGCAATTTTTACTTTTTGCGCTATAAACAAAAAAAGAGCGACAATTTTGAAAAAATAACATTTTTCTCTTTTTTTTATATGAACCCCCCCCCCCCCCCCCCAAAAAAAATGTAAAAATCAAATTTTTTTTACATTTTAGGCCAATTTGTTTTTTGCTACATATTTTTGGTGGAAAAAATCACAATGAGCATATTTTGATTGGTTTGCCCAAAAGTTTTTGCGTTTACTAACTACGGTAAAAGTTTTTGCGTTTACTAACTACGGTAAAGATTTATGTCATTTTTATTGTTTTTCTTTTTTAACTAGTAATGACGGTGATCTGCAATTTTTTTGGCGGGACTGCGACTTTGCGGCGGACAGATCGGACCCTTGACTGACATTTTTGACACTTTTGGGGGTACCAGTGATATTACTACAGTAATCAGTGCTATACATATGCACTGTTACTGTAAAAATGACACTGGCAGGGAAGGGGTTAAGTGTGTCCCTAGGGGCGTGCTTCTAACTGTCAAGGGGCGTGGCTTTTGACGTAACCACAGAGATATACGATCCTACATAGCAGGATCGTATGATCTCTGCAGTTACACCAGGGAGAATGACAGGCGGCTTTGTTTACATCAGCCGCCTGCCTTTCTCCCTCTCCAACGGGAGATCACGAGTGACCGGCCGACATCGGAGCCGCCGGTCACTCGCTCAGGGATGGCAGTGAATGAGCGGGGGCAGGAGCGTGCCCCCGGCGGTGCGCGCTCACCCCCTATTGACTCGGGGGCGAGTGACGTACCCATACGTCACTTTGCCCAGGGGGGGCTGACCGCCACAGTATATGTACTTGTGGCGGTCGGCAAGTGGTTAAGGTCATGGAGACCAGACCTTAATCCTATAGAAAATATATAGAGGGAGCGACAGCCAAGAAACCTTGAAGATTTAGAGAAGATCTGTAAAGAAGAGTGGACCAAAATACCTCCTGAGATGTGTGCAAACCTGGTCACCAACTACAAGAAACATCTTACCTCTGTCCTTGCCAACAAGGGTTTCCCACCAAATATTAAGTCATGTTTGCTTGGGGATCAAATACTTATTTTACTCACTTGCTCACTCAACTCAATTTATTACATTTTATCATGTATTTTTTCTGGATTTTTGGTTGATATTCTTTCTCATTTATAATACACCTATGATAAAAATTATAGACCCTTCATTTATTTGTAATACAAACGTATAAAATCTTCAGGGGATCAAATAATTATTTTCCCCACTCTGTCATGGTTTCTGAACTATTAGAGCATGAGAACAGCGCACCACTGTTTAACTAACTTGCTTTTAATTTAAAGTGATAGAGTGCACTTGATTGGTGGTTGCAGCAGTTTGTTCCTTATATCAATTAGCACATAGCACATGTTCTTTAGCAGTGCATGAGTATTTATACACATTTATTAAAATGATTGTAAGCTTTGCACACATAAACCTGTTAAATGTAAGTGGCCATGTCTGGGAAGCCTAGGTGCAGTATACAGCCTCCTATAGACCTGATTATTTGTATGCTGCTGTATCCGTGTATGTTGGTGCGATCTTTCTATTTTTTTGTACACACCTGTTTGCTACACTCAAGTTTACAATAGAACCAGCATACACCTGAGTACAGCAGCCCACAGCCATCCATGTGTATGGGAGGCTATATTTTGCGCTTGGGCTGCCCCAGCAGGGGAAAGATGCCAGGATTTATATTGAACAGGTTCAGCCACCCATGTGCAAGAGGCCTTATGTAGCACCTTCCTAGGTAGTTGCTAGGTTAAGTATAGTTATGGCCCTGTTCTGCTTATCGGGGGGGGGGGGGTCTGATTTGTTAGTTGAGCCTGTCACATGTTTCCAAGTGTGATTCACTGGGTCTGAGGGAGTGTCCCTACTGCAGCCAATGAGGGAGCTCATTGGACAGTGGAGGAAACCCAGCCAGTGACGCACTCTGTTTTATGTCAGTTCCAGTGGGAGGGCATTCCTGCAATGCACCCTGGGATTGTACATAAATAGGAGGCGAGCAAGTGACATGATGTCTTTGGGCGGGAAGCCAGATCCTAGGAGGAGGGTGATGGCTGTCTCTCCTCCTGTTTCAAAGGAAGGTGGTCCAGGCAGTCTGCCTAGGGACCAGGGGATGAGCTGTGCTGTGGAGGATCCAGTGTGTGCTGACCAAGTGGAGCTGTGGGGCAGGATTCTTCTGGAAAACCAGTGTTGTGAGTACTCAAGATCTGCCAAGGGGTCTACCTAAGAGAGGGGACCACTCCAGAGAGGTCAAGGGGATCAGAGAGCCAGCTAACCCGGGATGTTGCAGTAAAGGGGGTGCCAAGTTGTGAAACCCTGAAGAATAGGGAATAAAGAGGATGCCAGGAAGGGCCCTGAAGTGTCTCAGCAGTACAGTCTGCACTACAAGTCAGCTACCTCCGGAAAGAGTACCTTAGGGAGCTTAAAGGACTTTTCACAGTCAAAGGTGAAGCTAAAGTAAGCGGCATAGCTGTGACCAGTGTCAGTCAGCATTAATCAGCGTCAGTCAGCGCTAACCAGCGTCAATCAGCAATTCTGTATAGTCCCTGCCTATTTTGTGCATAGTTCAGTTGTTGGAGTATCCCACTCATCCCTTCTCCTATCCAAGTTCTCAATAAACCCTAAAAAAAAACAAAGAAACTGGACTGGTTCTTGTCTGAAGTAATCACACTTGGAAACATGCTTAAATGTCATACTGTTGCTAATGGTATCTCAGGGGAACCCACACTCAGCAGCTCCCATGGGAGTACTGCTACACTTATATGGTTTATAGAGTGCTTGTTTGAAAAAATAAATGTAGCACTACTTCCGTAGTGTTGCGAGTTGCAAATGTCAGGGTTCCCCCACTACTGCACAGCCAGGCACATAGCATTTTCAACTTGTACCCAGAAACAGCAAACAGTCCTTAAGCTTTTTTTTTTGTTGTTTTATTGCGGGGATAGTTTTTTATATGGGGATAGGAATTATGGGATGCCCAATTTGATTGCAACAAAAAAAATAATTAGGGCCAACTTTCTCCCTATATACAGCACCTCTTCTTCCACCTACTTGTTGTTTTTTTAATGCAAAATATAAATGCACTGGAGTGGACCAGCCCTTTTTATTTTTATTTCATTATTTTTTATTGAGAGAGAGGAACAAAATTATTATGGATACAAAACAGAGCCTCTTGGGCATACCCAGGCTCAATACATTTTCCCATTTCATTTCATTTCATTTCATTTCAATTCTCTTCCTTATTAACACATAATTTTCACTTTACAACCTATAAAAACAAACAACAACACCAGCAAACAAAAAAGAAAGAAAAAAAAAAAAGTTTAACCACTTGCCGACCGCTCACATGGAGCGTACTGCGGCAAAGTGGTTAGTTATCGTCCAGCGATGTAGGTCTACGTCGCTGGACTCCTCCCCTTGTGGGCAGCGCATGCGCGCCGCTGGAGGCTCGCTCCTGCTGTATTCAGTCACAGCGGGAGTCGGTAATAGAAAAATAGTGCAGCGCAATCCTAGTGGTAAAATTAATAAATCATATAATCATGCAGAGTCCCAATGTTAGTAGGTGTCCATATAAACAGATAAAAGTCTCCAGTGTAAAGTGGTCCTAGGGCAATTCCATAAGGTGCTTGTCTCCACGAGTGCTCATGCAATCCCACCACCTGTTCACACTGCCGCTCACCTTAACAAAGAGACCCTACAGGGTCAACCAGCATGTCATCTCAAAATCAAAGCATCCTCACACTTTCTTCCTTAAACGTAGTAAATGATTACACCTCCGATGCACTGTCAGCTCCTCAAACAATGTTACCAATACGTGTAGGAGAAAAGAAAGAAAGATCTAATGCTCTCTGTATGCAATCAACCCGGCCGCCTCTCACTCTTCCGGGTTGGTGGACCTGATGCACGCCTGCTTGCAAACTCTGCAGATATGCGCTGTTATTTTCTTCAAAAATGTGAGTTGTTTACTTGTATGGATTAACGAGTGCTTGATTGCATACAGAGAGCATTAGATCTTTCTTTCAGCATTGCACGACCGCACAATTGTCTGTTAAAGTAACGCAGTGCCGAATCGCAAAATATGGCCTGGTCAGGAATGGGGTAAAATCTTCCGGTCCTAAAGCGGTTAAAAATACGCTCATTGAGATTTTTTTTGTCAAAGACATGTAGCTAAATACATTTTGGCCTGAATATATGACAAAAATTGAATATATTGGATATTTTTTAACTGTCAAATTAGAAAACTATTGTTATTTTTTCAAAATTGTCGCTTTTTTTTATTAATACCACCAAAAGAAAGCTCTGTTTGTGGGAAAAAAAGGATGTAAATTTTGTTTCGGTACGGCGTTGCATGACTGCGCAATTGTCAGTTAAATTCGCACAGTGCCGAATCGCAAAAAGTGGCCTGGACGTAAAGCAGGAAAATCCTCCGGTCCTAAAGTGGTTAATCCTCAGCATATTATTGCTTCATAGCAACACTAGGACCAGCCCTAAAACTATTGTTTTTCTGCTTCTTTGTTATGCCTAGCTGAACACAAACTTCACTTCTGGGATTTTCCCAAAATTAAAATGTGCTTATTGCAGTTTTGTGTCCTTCATGATGGTTGGTAAAACAGGCGTTCGCTTGTTCCGGAGGCCCTCCGAATACCTTGTATAAAAACCAGAGTTCACATTAAACTGACAAATGCTCTTTCAGCTTTTTCTCAGGTCAATGAGAAACTTTTCAACTCCAGTACAAACAGAGGCGGTTTCTCTAAAAACACTAGCCATAGGGCTCTAAGGTCACAAAGATGTCAAATGTGCTATGGGTAAAAGTTCTGGCTGTCTATAGCCTCTAATTCATTTCTCTGATTTCATTTCAAACCTGACAGATGGAAGCTATAGATTGGTAACCATGGACAAATGTCCAGGCCTACATATCTAGGTTTGGTGGACAAATTTACCAATGTGGCCTTTTAGGTAAAGGGCAGATTTATGTTTGACATTTTTTCTTCCCTTTTTACTGTTTAGTACAGCATGATCTGCCAATATCAGTGTGTATAGGCACATGTGAAATGCCATGAATCTCTAAGGGAGCCATTTCAATTGACAATACTGAAGTCGCTGTGGCTTCAGAAAAGGTTACTGCACTAATTTGATCTGACTTTGACACGGCTTCAATACCAGAGAGTGTAAAAGTCTTATCAAAGTCACTTTAAAGTCATATTAAAGTCGGACGCCAAAGTTACACTGAAAATCGAGCAACTTTGAAGTCAGCTAGTGTGACTGATACAAAAATCTTACTGTAATCTGTTTTATGGGCTGGCTCACACCTGAATTACAGGGGAATGCATTCCACGTTGCAATTTGTGCTTTGCGATTTTCAGCCTATTTATTTAAATGGGCTGAAATCGCACTGGATCTCACAAAAAGTAGACCACACACACTACTTTTCAAAAAGTGGTGGACCAAATCGCTTAGTACTGCGATACCATGCAATCCAGTGCAGACAAATGCACTGCATTCGCGATCTGTGTTTTAGGTGTCATTTGGAATAAATTGACACCCGCAGCAGATTGCACACCCAGTGAGGTTTTGTTTCCCACACTGCGTTCTGGTGTAAAAGAGCCCTATATACGATTTTTATTTTCTCCAAGTTGTCATTACATATTTACTACCAGAAGTGACCTCTGAACCCAGTAGAAGAACCTTCTTGTGGTGACAATACAGAGCCAGCTTAACCCCTTATGATAAATCCTAATGCCTGGCATGTGTTATAGTATACAGTAACTGTACATGTCATCGCAAATACTTACAGTAGTGTATCCAGTTGAATTATACCTTGTTTTTTCATGAAAATTGGGCCTCCATTTGGTGATAAAAGATAGATCACATTTTTTCTAATTATCAAAGGAAAACTGTCTCAAAATAGTAAAAAAATATAATTTTATGAAATCCCACCACCAAAGAACAACCCAAAACAAAAAGGAAAACTGTCTCAAAATAGTAAAAAAATATAATTTTATGAAATCCCACCACCAAATAACTTAAAACAAAAAGGAAAACTGTCCCAAAATAGTAAAAAAATATAATTTTATGAAATCCCACCACCAAAGAACAACCCAAAACAAAAAGGAAAACTGTCTCAAAATAGTAAAAAAATATAATTTTATGAAATCCCACCACCAAATAACCCAAAACAAAAAGGAAAACTGTCCCAAAATAGTAAAAAAATATAATTGTATGATATCCTACCACAAAGAACAACCCAAAACAAATGCTCCTACTCCTGAGGATTGTAGTAATATCACATATGTGTATTTATTTATTTATTTTTTATGTATCTGTAGTAGGTCCAGAAACCATAGTGCACATTTTGTTTGTTTTATCCTACCTAAAACTCATTGACAAAAAATAAAAAGCTTTTTTTTTTTTAAATCCTTCTCTAAAACAAAATTGACCCTGACCATGACCTTGACCCTAACCCTGACATGGACCTAGATCAAACCATATCTTTATTTTAATTTTATTTATTTAATTTTACTTCTCCTCTTGCAATGTATCTTTTTCTCCATTCAAAAGGAGAAATAACACAGGAGTGGGTGATATAGTTACTGGTCACTATGATAGCCAATTACGGCAATCATGTGATCAAGAACCAGACATTCTGGCTCCTAATACCATATGCGGTGACACAAATACAAGAATGCTCAAATGTGGCCCCACAGAAGAAGACCCACTTAAGTGTGTCCACATATGTGGATACGCTTGTTGTAAAAGAGCTAAAGGATCCAAACCTAAAAACAACAAATGTGAAATATTGCAGTCCTTATGGTAGCTCCATTATTTTGTTTTTTTTACTTATCCAACTAAGAATATTTTCAGCAATTACAGTAAAAACCTGTTGATCCTTACAGAATTCCAGAGTCCTTGTAACTTCCTCTGCACTTAAATGTTATTAGCTCTCCCAGCTATCTTCTTTGTTTGATCGTCTTTCCCAGCTATGTAATTGAGGGGGGGGTGTCTGTAGTCCAAATCGGGACACCATCCTAGGCTGACAATGCTGCTCCTCCATAGATACAGCACAGGGAGAGAGTACTGTCACTCTAGGAAAGGAAGTTTGTTACCATCAGGATCACCAGGTGAAACTTAAGGGAAGAAATAAAACTAAAGCTTCAGGTACATGGGTGCATTTTCCCATGCAGCATAAATTTGCTGCATATGACTTGTATCTGGAATGTCCTGGGGCTGCATACAGCCTATCACGGATATGATTGGGTCAGTTGTACCCAGCTATGTGCCAGTATTAAAGTAGATATAACATCTGGACATCTCTGTGTATATACTATTTTATGCCAATAGTGGAGCATAGCTGCAGACAGCTGCTTTCACCTATTCATTTCTATGGGCAGCTGTACACAGGTCAGACGTCACAGGTGGCACAAATATGCAGCTTGTTTATACTGCATGGACAATATGCCCATGTGCTTGTAGCCTAGTTCTGGCAATGCATCTAAGGACTATTAATCTGCAATATATATATATATATATATATATATATAAAGATATATATACTGTATATATATATATATATAAATGTATATATACAGTATATATATATATATATATATATATATATATATATATATAGATATATAAAATTATATTTGAAAACATATCAGATCTCAAAAGGAAAAAAAATATCATGCTGGAGATCTATACTGATATGGACTGGCTAATGGGTTAGCAATGAAAGGATGCCACATCGTTTAAAGGAAATGAAAAATTATCAACCCACAGAGGACTGAATTCAAAGACACCCCTGAAAAAGTGAAAAAAGTTTAATTCACTTGATGCTGTACTCTGATTAAAAAGTGCTCCTTTAATTTTTTGAGCAGTGTATATATATATATATATATATACAGTGGGTACGGAAAGTATTCAGACCCCCTTACATTTTTCACTCTTTGTTATATTGCAGCCATTTGCTAAAATCATTTAGGTTCATTCTTCTTCCTCATGAATGTACACATAGCACCCCATACTGACAGAAAAACACAGAATTGTTGACATTGTTGCAGATTTATTAAAAAAGAAAAACTGAAATATCACATGGTCCTAAGTATTCAGACCCTTTGCTGTGACACTCATATATTTAACTCAGGTGCTTTCCATTTCTTCTGATCATCCTTGAGATGGTTCTACACCTTCATTTGAGTCCAGCTGTGTTTGATTATACTGATTGGACTTGATTAGGAAAGCCACACACCTGTCTATATAAGACCTTCCAGATCACAATGCATGTCAGAGCAAATGAGAATCATGAGGTCAAAGGAACTGCCTGAAGAACTCAGAGACAGAATTGTGGCAAGGCACAGATCTGGCCAAGGTTACAAAAAGATTTCTGCTGCACTTAAGGTTCCTAAGAGCACAGTGGCCTCCATAATCCTCAAATGGAAGACGTTTGGGACGACCAGAACCCTTCCTAGAGCTGGCCGTCCGGCCAAACTGAGCGATCGGGGGAGAAGAGCCTTGGTGAGAGAGGTAAAGAAGAACCCAAAGATCACTGTGGCTGAGCTCCAGAGATGCAGTCAGGAGATGGGAGAAAGTTGTAGAAAGTCAACCATCACTGCAGCCCTCCACCGGTTGGGGCTTTATGGCAGAGTGGCCCGACGGAAGCCTCTCCTCAGTGTAAGACACATGAAAGCCCGCATGGAGTTTGCTAAAAAACACCTGAAGGACTCCAAGATGGTGAGAAATAAGATTCTCTGGTCTGATGAGACCAAAATAGAACTTTTTGGCCTTAATTCTAAGCGGTATGTGTGGAGAAAACCAGGCACTGCTCATCACCTGTCCAATACAGTCCCAACAGTGAAGCATGGTGGTGGCAGCATCATGCTGTGGGGGCGTTTTTCAGCTGCAGGGACAGGACGACAGGGATATCCTGGACAAAAACCTTCTCCAGAGTGCTCTGGACCTCAGACTGGGCCGAAGGTTTACCTTCCAACAAGACAATGACCCTAAGCACACAGCTAAAATAACGAAGGAGTGGCTTCACAACAACTCCGTGACTGTTCTTGAATGGCCCAGCCAGAGCCCTGACTTAAACCCAATTGAGCATCTCTGGAGAGACCTAAAAATGGCTGTCCACCAACGTTTACCATCCAACCTGACAGAACTGGAGAGGATCTGCAAGGAGGAATGGCAGAGGATCACCAAATCCAGGTGTGAAAGACTTGTTGCATCTTTCCCAAAAAGACTCCTGGCTGTATTAGATCAAAAGGGGGCTTCTACTAAATACTGAGCAAAGGGTCTGAATACTTAGGACCATGTGATATTTCAGTTTTCCTTTTTTAATAAATCTGCAACAATGTCAACAATTCTGTGTTTTTCTGTCAGTATGGGGTGCTATGTGTACATTCATGAGGAAGAAGAATGAACTTAAATGATTTTAGCAAATGGCTGCAATATAACAAAGAGTGAAAAATTTAAGGGGGTCTGAATACTTTTCGTACCCACAGTATATATACTGTTTTCTGTGTTGTTTTTTTTTTTTTTTTTACAAAACTTAAGGATTTTTACAAAATACAAGTCAGGTTATAGCACACATCATAAGGTAATACAGAGATCATTCAAAATGGGCAACAACATCATATTATAAAAGTACCATTTAAGGTCATTGTACAACATAGGAATAAGCTGACAGAGCAATGGAACGAGGAGTTAGTAGTGGGTGTAAATTACCTAAATGCAATACATTTTAGGGAAAGAGTATATTTGGAGTGGGGAAGATGTGGGGTGGTAAGAGAGCAGAATATGGAGAGAGGGAAATTGGTGGAGGAGTGGCAGGAAAAGAAAAAAAAAAGCAAGGAAGAGTTTATGAGGAGAGAGGAAAAGGACGTTGTAGTGGCCTGTGCAGCTCCGGTGTAGCTGGCCTTTGCAACAAGAACAACATGGAAGGGCTGCGCATGTCAAAAAACAACAAAAATTCCTAGCTCACTTACCAGCCAGCTTGCAACAAACCGAACTGACCTCTTTACCAGTTCATGTTAAGACCAAGGGGTTTAGTTTTCTCTTTGCTGCAAAGACCAGGTGTAGGTTGGGATGGTTGCCATTAGTTTGTACTGTTGGGAATGGATGAGGGAAAGCACTGATTACCCTTGCCATAGTGCTATTGCTGGGTGTCCAGTGCATCCCTCTACCCTTAAGGAGGGATGGGCTCCCTCCAGGCATACCTGCCCTTAATCTATCCATTATTAAATATGTGCTCCAATTCAGGAGACTCTAAAAATTATAGTTAGGACTGCAGTAAAGTGGGGTGCCGTGACTAGGCTGCTGCAGCTTACGCATGAATTTGCAAATGTGTGAAAATGAAACCCCTTGGTTTTTACATGAACTGTTAGACAAGGTCAATTCAATTTGTTGCAGGTTGGCTGGTAAGTGAGCTGGGAATTTTTGCTTGTTGTTTTTAATAATATTTCTTCAACCACTCTGTAAAGACTGAAAGAGTCAACTGGTCTGTGACACAGACGAGTTGAAGCTAGATGTCAGAATATGCGCGAGTTTGAATGGCTGTGTGAATCACCACCATGGTGCGGACATTCAGTGAATTAAAATAATTGTCACACCTCATATATATATATATATATATATATATATATATATATATATATATATATATATACACACACACACACACACTGTATAAATACATACAGTATATACTGTATATATATATATATATATATATATATATATAGATTTTTTCTTTTTTTTTATGTAGAAAAAAATATAAATATAAAAGACATATACTTCCCACTAAGATCTCAGAACTATATCCTCAGATCAAATTTCTGCTTTCCCATTTTCTATAAAACAGCTTTCTTAAGAGAAGTTGTAACACCTATTGTTAGATTGGCAAGTTAAGGTCTCTATATTAACTACTGGAACCTCCCAGCTTTACATTATACACATAATGGGACATGCTCTAGGTGTGACCGCCTTTCATTCATGCATGCGTAACTATGCCCTTAAGCACACTCTATATTTAGATATTTCATTCATTACATCAAAGGTTAGTTACAGTATATAATGGCTCAAGCTACTATGTATTCTGTATGTCTGTGCTGCTGATATGCTTCCAGCTTTTGTCATTATTTTGTAGAATGATGTGATAATACAATAAAGATAAAAGTCAACAATGCAGGTTTCTCTATCTCCCACTATAATACTTAGTACAGTTTTAGATTGTATTCGTCCTGTGATAAATACTTATCTCGACCAGAACACCCGAATTTTCCAAAAGTTCGGTTCGGATTTCAGAACCCCATTGAAATCAATGGGACCTGAACTTCGGTAATAAAAAAACACAATTTTTAAGCCCTAAAACCCAATAAATGCCCCTAAAAAGTGCCTATGGTTCTGGGTCATGCCCCGTTAACTATTAATCACACAAAAAAAGTTTTAAAAAATTGTCATTTTTGATAAAAAAGCCAATTATTGAAAAAATTAAAAAAAAAAAAAGAGAGATTTTTTGATTTTTATTGGATTTAGTATCTGGGGGGTCTAAAATGTGTGCATGTGAAGTTTCAGCTCTGTAGCATGTCCAGAACCATGAAAAAAAAAGATAATTTTTCAGTAGAACAGGGATGTGGGTCGGGACCCTCCTTTAACTTTAACACCTATATGATCTTTTTTTCTGGTTCTGGACATGCTACAGAGCTGAAACTTCACAGGTACACCTTTAGACCCCCCAGACACAAAATCACACAAAAAAAGTTCTTAAAAATTGTCATTTTTGATAAAAAAGCCAATTATTGAAAAATTAAAAAAAAAAAAAGAGATTTTTTGATTTTTACTTTGGATTTAGTATCTGGGGGTCTAAAAGGTGTGCATGTGAAGTTTCAGCTCTGTAGCATGTCCAGAACCATGAAAAAAAAAAGATAATTTTTCAGTAGAACAGGGATGTGGGTCGGGACCCTCCTTTAACTTTAAAACCTATATGATCTTTTTTTCTGGTTCTGGACATGCTACAGAGCTGAAACTTCACAGGTACACCTTTTAGACCCCCCAGACACAAAATCACACAAAAAAAGTTCTTAAAAATTGTCATTTTTGATAAAAAAGCCAATTATTGGAAAAAAAAAAAAAAAAGAGATTTTTTTTGATTTTTACTTTGGATTTAAGATCTGGGGGGTCTAAAAAGTGTACATGTGAAGTTTCAGCTCTGTAGCATGTCCAGAACCAGAAAAAAAAAGATTGTTTGTATTAGAAAACTTTCAGACAGGGGGTTGGCTTCGCTGCTCTAACACCTTGCCGGTTTAATAGAAGGCATTTTTTTGGGTTCTTTGCAGTCAGGAAAAACATCTGAACTTGTGTATAGTGGTACTGTGCACAAGTTCTGATGTTTTGCCTGCCTCCAAAAACCCCCAAAAAATGCCAGCAAAAACACACCTGGGCATTTTTTTTTTTTTTTGACGCTAGCATTTTTTTGGCATTTTTTGGGGGGTTTTGGAGGCAGGCAAAACATCTGAACATGTGTATAGGGGGTATATATACACATATATGTCTGAATATATACCCCTAGACATATATAGGTGTGATAGTAGCAGAAATATATTACTGTAAATGATTTCATTAGCGCAAGCATTTATTTCTGCTACTATCACACCTATGTATGTCTAGGGGTATATATTCAGACATATATGTCTATATATACCCCCTATACACATGTTCAGATGTCATGTCTGACATCAAACATGTCCTCAAAAAAGCACTGGCAGTGGCAGCCCCTGCAGCATAAAAAATGCTTTGCTGGTGAGAAGCCATATGGGTGTGCCGAAGCAATTCAGAGAAATGATCATTTCTCTATAGCGGTCACCCTGCTATGGAAGGGTTTTGTCACCCTGCCATAGCAGTCACTGCCAGTTAACCCTACACTACACTACGGTCCCCTTACACTTAACACTTTCCCTACAGAAACTACATTTTTGAAGCTAACTAAAGTGTAAAGGAGCACTCTAACTACACTAGATATCCCTTTCCTCACACTAAAAATAGCTAAATGACACTTTTAAAGTAAAATTAACAGAACTGCTTCCACTCTCTTCCATGTCCAGTATAACAATGCTAGGAATATGGCGGGGCGATCTTATATACTGGGGGGCGTATTCACTAATGATTGGTCTAGGGACCCTCTAGTCACTCCAATCACATTCCTAGCATTCTCCTGCCCCCTCAATTGGCTTTTGCTAATGGTTCTGGTCCAATCACGAGCTTTTAAAGCCCATTTCCTGAAGCATTGCATTTTGGGCGGTTCTGGTTGCCGAATTCCGAACTTTTTGGGCAAAAAGTTCTAAATTCGGCCGAACCTCGAACACCCAATGTTCGGGCCGAACCGATGGTCGACCCGAACCGTTCGATCATCCCTATTAACCAGTTCTGAACCAGAAGGATTTGCCCCCTTAATGACCAGGCCATTTTTTGCGATTCGGCACTGCGTTACTTTAACGGACAATTGCGCAACGTGCAAAGCTGTACAGAAATAAAATTGATGTCTTTTTTTTCCCACAAATAGAGCTTTCTTTGTGCGATTTTTATTTTTTGCACTATAAACAACAAAACAGCGACAATTCTGAAAAAAAAAAAAAAAAAAAACAATATTTTTCACATTCTGCTATATAACATTCCCAAAAAAAATTAAAAATCCAATTTTTCATTTATAGGCCAATTTGTATTCTGCTACACATATAAAAATCTCAATAGGCATATTGGTTAGCGCAAAATTTATCTCGTCTACAAATGAAGGGAAGATTCATGTTTATTTATTTATTTATTTTTTACTAGTAATGGCAGCAGCAATCTGTGATTTTTAGCAGAACTGCAACATTGCGGCGGACAGATCGGACCCCTAACTGACATTTTTGACACTTTTGGGGGGACCAGTGACATTACTACAGTAATCAGTGCTAAAAATATGCACTGTTACTGTAATAATGACACTGGCAGGGAAAGGGTTAACACAGTGTTGATCAAAGGGTTAAGTGTAAGCCTAGGAGAGTGCTTTCTAACTGTATGGGGGGAATGCGCTTGAGAAATGATCATAGAGATCTGTGTTCCTATACAGAAGGATCACAGGCTCTCTGTGATCATTTCAGAGAGAACAATGGTCAGCTGTGTTTACAACAGCAGACCATCCTTTTCTTTCAGTGGGGAGCGATTGCAGCTGCCTGACGGCAATTGCAGCCCCATGCATCGGGATCCCTGATCGCCCCCCCAGCACCACTCCCGCAAACTGACGTACCCATAAGTTGATTTGCGCAGCCGAGCCAGCCTGCCGCAGTATATATGCGGCGGGCGGTCGGCAAGTGGTTAAAGTGTCCCAGTCATTACAGAAAAAAGAACTACGTAAAAGAAGAGGCACCATACTTACCTTTCTAGCAGCTCGTGTCTTGAAAAACAGCTGCCTCAATGCTCTCTGCCGCAGGTATTTGACCAGTCAGATGGATGGAATACATGCCCCCCCTACCGTCTGCAGTGGTTCTTAACAAAGCTGACCATAGACGGAACAAAATGTGGCCGGTTCAGCAGGGACCAGCCAAATTTCTATCAGTGTGTGGCTCTCCCTGTTTGACAGAAGTCGATTGTTAGGTTGGCTTTCGTCAACGGACATGTAGCAGGTTTTTCATGCCATTTAAGCTGAATACCCAAGTGTGAGATTGGAGACAATGACCATTCCGGCATCTTTAGTTTGTTTTGTTTATTTGATATTGGGGATGGGAGAAGGGAATGAGTGGGATACTCCTCTGGCTCAACTAGGTACAAATGGGACACTTTGTGAAAAAATGCTTTTCAGCGCTGACTTGACGCCGGCTGAAGGCCGACTAACGCTTGCTGACGCTTGAAAAGACACTGACTTGCTGAACTGTACTTGAACTTGACTCCTGATACTCTGATCAGCTCAAAAGTCCTGGACTTCTGATGCTCTGGGTAGCTCAAAAGTCCTGCAAACAGCTCCCTCCAGTCCTTCCTGACTGAGGTAGCTCCTGTAACTGCTTGTGCTGCTGCAACTCTCAACACTGTACACTGCACGCTGTACACTTTAAAGCATCGTTGTCCAACCTTTTGGCTTCTCTGGGCCACATTAAGTGTAGAGAAATTTTCTCGGGCCACATATGAAATATATACTATAGTTAAGGTATATAATAAAATGCGGCTGCGCCCTTCCAGCGCCGCCGCGCCCCCTGCACTAATTTAACACATCTAGAGGATGATCAAATGAAATGGAATCAGTATACATAGGTTTACTTCTTCTGAGAGATATTAAAGGAACACTCTAACCACCATGACCATGTCAGTGATTTGAAGTGGTCATGGTGGTAGGATTCAGAAACATTGCACATGCTCGCCTCCCCCCCCCTCCCCTCCGAGGAAGCCTATGCCTACCATTAGTTGGAAGCTGCTGTGGCCATGCCCCCGACCCAACTTCCTTCCTCCCCAGCAAAAAAAAATTGTCAGGGGGCAGTGGGCCGCATTGCCTGCAGGTTGGACATGCCTGCTTTAAAGCTTCAGGGCCCAACCGCTGGCGCCCCCTTTACACTTCATGGTCCTCTCACTAGGCATCCTCTCTGCACTTCAGGGTCCACACACTGGCACCCTCTCTACTTCTCTTCAGGGTCAACACTGGCACCCCCTTTACTTTTACTCCTGCACTGGCTAGCTAGCTCCTGAATCCCCACGACCTTCACTGTAGTGGTCCTCTCTCTCTCTAGGCAGACCCCAGGGGGAAGTTTGCAGTACTCACGAACTGGGAATGCTTTCCTGAAACTGGACCCCTCTCAACTCCGCTGGTCCTCGGCACACCGGATCCTTTCTGTAGCTCAGCTCAGCCCTTTGTCACCTCAGGCAAGCCGCCTGGGACACCAGATCCTGCTGACAGGAGGAGAGACAGCCATATTCTCCCTCCTGGGACTCTGCTTCCTGTCAAAGACGCTGCGTCATGCACTCCTCTCAAACTTATATCCACTCCCAGAATCCTGTGCAGCAGAATCTGCCTTTCTGGGGTTGAGTTTCCTCCATTGCCAATGAGAGCCCACTCAGAGCACAGTGGGTAGACTCCCCAGTCTCAACAGCCACACCTGGGAGACATGACAGCCCAGCTTAAAATCATGGCCCTGCTGTTAGGCAGCCAAGGCCCACTATACTTTACCTAGCACCTACCTTGTAGGGTGCTAAATCCACCCCACACCAAAAATGAGTCATGTCCCCATTGACTCTGAGGCAGCCGCCTCCTATCAAAAACTCTGGCCAAAACCCAGGAGTATCCCACAAACCTGGAAAAGGGAAAAATGAATGTACAAATAAGTTACGGTGAAAAAATATAGCTATAATATAGCTATACCTCAAATTTCAAAACAAACATAATGTACATTCCCTGACTAACGGTCTCTAAGATGATCCCACCTGTAGAGAAATGGGAGCAAAAGTTAGTCAACTGCATACATTTTAGAAAATATAAGACTAACTGTCTAAACAGTTGAATGAAAAGACCCTCCTATTAGGGTGACCTTTTCACTCCCTTCCCTAACTACCTCTGCTGACCAGTGTCTTGACTTGCCGGGTCCACTCCTTGCAGATAAGAAGTCTGTGCCCTACACTGGCTAAATAAGCAGAGTCCTTTTCTGAAGTGAGACACAGCGCCCCCTGGCTGGGTCTCAGAGTACTTCTTGTAGGAAGCAGGGCAAGTCACTGGAGCCTGAGTGACCTGCAGTCCTGCTGAGTCAGGGAAGTAACAATAGGGGTTGTTCAGGGCACCCCCCACCAAAGTTCCTGGATACATTCTTGAACCTGTAGCAACTGTGTCTACTCTTTACTTGAACTGTGGAAGGCGTCCCACACAGTATTTGTAATCCACATAGATCCTGGCCTGCTGGCACAAGGGATCTGTCATAGCAAACAGTCTTCCAAAGACCCTGGCCCGATGGCCCAAGGGGTCTGCAATTGCTTGTGCTGCTGCAACTCTCAACACTGTACACTGCACGCTGTACACTTTAACGCTTCAGGGCCCAACCGCTGGCGCCCCCTTTTTGCTTCAGGGTCCTCTCAATAGGCACCCTCTCTGTGCTTCAGGGTCCACACACTGGCACCCTCTCTACTTCTCTTCAGGGTCAACACTGGCACTGGCACACTGGCACCCCCTTTACTTTTACACCTGCACCTGCTAGCTAGCTCCTGGATCCCCACGACCTTCACCGGAGTGGTCCCCTCTCTCTCTAGGCAGACCCCAGGGGGCAGTTTGCAGTACTCACGAACTGGGAATGCTTTCCTGAAACTGGACCCCTCTCAACTCCGCTGGTCCTCTGCACACCGGATCCTCTCTGCAGCTCAGCCCTCTGTCACCTCAGGCAAGCCGTCTGAGACACCTGATCCTACAAGAGGAGAGACAGCCATACTCTCCCTCCTGGGACTCTGCTTCCCGCCAAAGACGCTGCGTCATGCACTCCCCTTAAACTTATATCCGCTCCCAGAATCCTGTGCAGCAGAATCTGCCTTTCTGGGGTAGATACAGGCCTGAATGTGCCATTGATTGGGTTTCCTCCACTGCCAGAGCTGTGACTCGGCTCAGGTGCCGCCATAGCATGCTGCTTGCTGTGGGAGCACCCAACAGGAGGGAGGGGCCAGGAGCACTGAAGAGGGACCCGAGAAGAGGGGGATCTGGGCCACTCTGAGCAAAACCATTTAACAGGACAGGGAGGGATAACATGTTTGTTATTTTTAAGTAAAAAAAAAGAGACTTTAAAATCACTTTAGAGCTTAATTAAACCCCGTTGAATTACTACTCTAATGCAGGCATGCTGCATATACATACAGTAATAAATATGATGCTTTTTACTTATTTTAGCTGCTAAATGCTTCAGCAAGGTCTAAATACCCTGTGTTGGCGGCACATAGTAAAGTCAGAAGACTGCTGTCACTGTCAACACAGTGGACTTGACTGGTCCATGAATATGGCTCGAATCAGCAGTGCTTTCACTCCCTGAGAATTGCTGTTGATTGCAGCAGTGTTCAGGAAAGGTGGGGGGTTGGGGGGCTGTTGGACTATTGGAGACCCAGGTTAATGCGGTTAAATTGTGTGTGAAGGCAGTGGTCAGACTCTCCTACTTGCTGTCAGCACAGGGTATTTTAACCCTTGTTGTAACAGTTATCTGCTAAAAAAAAGTAAAAGTAAAACATTTGTTACTGAGCCTGACTGCATTACAGTAATTCATCAGTTGGGCTTCAACCCCTTTTAGCCCAGAGGCCCTATATATACGGCCTAGGCAGCAAGTGGTTATATCAGGATTATGGCTGCACCTGCAGCTATGATCCTGGTATCTTTTTTTTATTCAGCTGGCGATCAGCTTTGTTGTAAAAGTGATCTGATCAGCTTTACAGCCACTCAATCACTTTTACTGGGCTCGGAAGGGCACATCTCCTGCCCCCATTCCCAGCCTATCCTGTTCCAATAGGGAAGGCTTTAAGCAGTCAGGTCGACTGTGCATAGAGGAGATGGAGGAACATCTGTTCCCTGATCTCCTTTGTGACTAATGTGAAACTGGAAGTGACAAGGATTTTGTAACTTTCGGTTTAGGTGCTGTGTTTTCCTGGCTAGTACAGCCAGGGAGGCATCTGATCAAACCAATTTGTATTTGATTAGATGCTTTGAAGGATAGTGGAGGGATGAGGGGTTTAATACCTCTGATCTCTCCATAAGTAGTACCTGTCGCTGCCCAAAGCTTTCACAAGGGGGAACAATAAAGTTAAATGAAAAAAAAAATCAAAAATGTAAACAAAATAAATATATTAATTAAAAAATGTAAAAGCACTCCTGTCCCCCTTTGCTCACATGCAAATGAAATTGCACAAGTAGGTCTAGCACGAAAATGTAAACGGTGTCTGGACCACACATGTGAGGTATCACAAGCGTTAGAGTGAGAGCAATAATTCTAGCATTGGAGCTGACATTTAACCCTAAATTGATACCTGTAAGGGCTTTTAAAGTGTCGCCATTGGACAATTTTATGTACTGTAATTTTTTCGCCATTTCACAGGCCTGCAAAATTGTAAATCTTGACACATTTGGTATCTATTTCCTCGCAACATCATCTTTTATATTTTACCAAAAAAGTGGGTGTTATATTGTGTTTGTGTGCACTAAAATTCATTTAAGTGAATTTTGTTTCTTGCAAGTTTGAGGTTAATAAACGGCTGCTCAAATCATGTAACATAAGAAAATTGCAACATCAGCCATTTTATTCTCCAGGGCCTCTGCTTTCAGAAAATATATCAAATTTTGGGGTTCCAAGTAATTTTTTGGCAAAAAAATCAGATTTTAATATGCATGTTAAAAATTTTCAAAACTGCTTTGATAGGCACATTCATTTTTGCAGAGATTTAATTGTTCTATCAAGTTACTTGATAACTATTTTAGTGTACATTAGTACCTTAAATGTACAGTATACTACTGTAATCAAAGATGTTTAAATGACCTAAAACAAATAATAAGCAGCGTAAGTCGTTTAACAAATAATAAGCAGTGTCAATAGCTTAACGAATAATAATAAGCAGTGTAAGTAGTATAACAAATAATAATAAGCAGTACCAAAGGTGTAACAAATAATAATAAGCAGTGCCAGTGGAGGCCTGCTAAAACAGTAATTGTGTAAAAGAGCATTCATCACATGTTGTCATGATAAAAAATACCCTTCTGGTTGTTATTATTTGTATTATTATTAATATTACAATACCTTATATCCAAGGCAGTGGCCCCTAGTAATCTGACTATGCCGAGAGCTCTCCTGCTGTCTTCCCTTGAATTAGGCATACATTTTTGTTAAGATCAATGACACATATTATCACAGTTGGCACTGCCAGCTGCTACAGAGTGAGTTTGCCCCATCAAAATCTTGCTATGGGGCCCCATGATTCATAGTTAAGCCCCTGGGAAGCACACATAATAACAACATGTTTTAAAGTTACAGTGGATATAAAAAGTCTACACACCCCTGGTAAAATGTAAGATTTCTGTGATGTAAAAAAATTGAGACAAAGATAAATCATTTCAGATTTTTTTCTACCTTTATTGTGACCTATAAACTGTACAACTCAATTGAAAAACAAACTGAAATATTTTAAGGGGGGAAGTAAAAAAAAAAACAAAAATAATGTGATTGCATAAGTGTGCATACCCTCTTATAACTAGGGATGTAGCTGTGTTCATAATTTAAGCAATCACATTCAAACTCATGTTAAATAGGAGTCAGTACACACCTGCCATCATCTAACGTGCCTCTGAATAACCCCAAATAAAGTTCAGCTGTTCCAATAGGTCTTTCCTAAAATGTTCTTAGTCACTTCCTACAGCAAAAGCCATGGTCCGCAGAGAGCTCCCAAAGCTTCAGAGGATCTCATTGTTAAAAGGTATCAGTCAGGAGAAGGGTACAAAAGAATCTCCAAGGCATCCAATATACCATGGAACACAGTGAAGCCAGTCATCATCAAGTGGAGAAAATATAGCACAACAGTGATATTACCAAGAATTGGACATGAAAAGACAAGAAGAAAACTGGTCAGGGAGGCTGTCAAGACGCCTACAGCAACATTAAGGGGCTGCAGGAATATCTGGCAAGTACTGGCTGTGTGATACATGTGACAACAATCTCCCGTATTCTTCATATGTCTGGGCTATGGGGTAGAGTGGCAAGACGGAAGCCCAGCTAAATTTTGCAAAAACACTGAAGTCTCCCAAAAGCATGTGTGAATATGTGTTATGGTCTGATGAAACCAAGCTTGAACTTTTTTGCCATAATTCCAAAATTTATTTTTGGCGCAAAAACAACAATGCACATCACCAGAAGAATGCCATACCTACAGTGAAGCATGGTGGTGGCAGCATCATACTTTGGGGCTGTTTTTCTTCACCTGAAACAGGGGTCTTAGTCAAGGTAGAGGGAATTACGAACAGTTCCAAATGCCAGTCTATATTGACACAAAACCTTCAGCCTTCTGCTAGAAAGATGAACATGAAGAAGAACTTCATCTTTCAGCATGACAACAACCCAAAGCATACATACAAATCAGCAAAGGATTGGCTTCACAAGAAGAAGATTAAAGTTTTGGATTCGCCCAGGCGGAGCCCAGACCTGAATCCGATTGAAAATCTGTGGGGTGATCTGAAGAGGGCTGTGCACAGGAGATGTCCTCGCAATCTGACAGATTTGGAGTGTTTTTGCAAAGAAGAGTGGTCAAATATTGTCAAGTCAAGATGTGCCATGCTAAAAGACTCATACCCAAAAAGACTGAGTGCTTTAAAAAAAAACATCAAAAGGTGCTTCAACAAAGTATTAGGTTAACCACTTGACGTCTAGCCACCTAGACCTACGTCGGCTGACTTTGCGTGGTTGTACCCGGGTGATGCCTGTAGCTAGAGGCATCATCCCGGTACCGTTTTTTAGAGCCGACGGTCGGCTTTCCGGCGGTAATGACCGATGAAGCGGCTTCCATTGGGTCTCCGATGACGTAACCCGGAGGTGGCGTCCATGACGTCACGTCTGGGTTACTCTGCTGCTAAAGGCGGCAGATTCAAAAAGTGACAGTATTCAAAAATGCCGGTTTCGGCGTTTTGAATACATGGAAGTGTAGTGGAGGGGTCTAGGGTCCTTTAGACCCTCGATCCCTCCATAAAGAGTACCTGTCACTGCATATTGCTGTCACAAGGGATGTTTACATTGCTTGTGACATCAATAAAAGTGATCAGATTTTTATTTTTTTTTAAAAACCTGTGTTAAAATTAAAATAAATAAATAAATAAATAGGATAAAAAAAAATGTAGCCGCCCCCCGTCATCGTTAGCTCACGCACGAAAGAAAACAAAAAAAGCAAATGAAATCGCTGTTCAAACCACACATGTGAGGTATCGCTGTGATCGCCAGAGCCTGAGCAATCATTTAAAAAAAAAGAGCTACACTCTACCTCTTAACTGGTAACTGTTAAAACATTTTAAAGCGTCGCCTATGGAGATTTTTATTGACCATTTGTCGCCATTCCGCGGGTGTGTGCAATTTTAAACCATAGTTGGATATCTATTTACTCGGCGTGACATCATCTTTCACAATATACAAAAAAAATGGGCTAACTTTACTGTTTAGTTTTTACTAAACATACTATGATCATTAAACCAGGTATTGGTACTTTTGGCAGTGTGGGCAGGTGCCAAGTCCTGCTGGAAAATGAAATCAGCCTCTCCATAAAGCTGGTTAGCAGAGAGAAGCATGAAGTGCTCTAGAATTTCCTGGTAGAGGGCTGCGCTGACAGCAGATGACATGGCTTCCCTAATCTCTGAATATAGAAAATGTTACATTGCATTTGGAAATCAAGGTCCCAGAGTCTGGAGGAAGAGTGAAGAGGCACAGAATCCAAGTTGTGTGAAGTCCAGTGTGAAGTTTCCAGTCAGTGATGATTTGGGGAGCCATGTTATCCATTTCTTATGGGGAAATTCGCTTTCATATACGAGTGCTTTGGATTACAAGCACGTTTCCGGAAGGAATTATGCTTGCAATTTAAGGTTTTACTGTACTTTTAGAATTTGGAAGTTTTTGTTGAGGAAGACGGGATAAGAATGTAAACTGTTTTTAAGACCACAGACAGCAATAACTATAACCCGATACACAATGGACATCACCCTACTTGGATTAGAATTAACCCTAGCGGCCAGTTTATTAAAGTATGCCTCAACTGCCAAAATGATAAGGAGTTTTACAATCAAGCAGACATACTTAAATACATATTGAAAAAAAGAAAATATATTGGAGGAAGAGATTTTGATAGTTGCAAAATTAAATAGATTAGCCTTAATTCAGTATAAAAAGAAAGAACGCAAGACGCAAGAGCCAAAATTTAATTTTTTATTTGTTACAGATAACAATGGCCCATTTTAATGAAAGACAAAATATTTGGTCCTGTACTTTCATCTACACTATGAATTGTACATGAAAGAGAGCCCTCTATAAAGAATAAATTGACCATGAGTATAGCTGATCCTCTGAAAAACAGAAAATGTACCTTTTTATAAAGGAGCCAGTTTCTATTCGGGAGATGTAGAGCCTGTAAATGTATACAAAGAACAAGAAAACCACATGGATTTATTTTTACGGTAAATAACCATAAATTGCAAATATTTCCACACAACGCATGCTGTATATTTATTGCAGTTCCCTTGCAGTTTCAAATATAGGGGGACATACTACTAGAATTTTCAAAACCAGACTATGGGATTATATTTACAACATACTTCTAATGATTATACTATACAATGACTTAAATGGCATTGGGGCATTTCAGTATAGAATTTTTGACACTTTTCTGGCAGTAATGCGTCCAACAATATGCTGTGCCAAATTCAGAAAAGCAGTGCGATAGTTGTAATGCTATTACCAGCATGTGCGACAAATTTGGGTATTTCTTAACAGTGACACTTACATTAGAAGAAACTTGAGACCCCACCCCATCAAGCTCCCCGATTGTTCTCCCATGATGCAGACAGCCAGGTGCAGATGAGGTCATGGAGCCCATTCACATGCTGTGTAAGATTACAAAATCCGTAAGTTTATCTAACAGACAGCACACACGGCATGCTTCCACCCTTAGTCTGCGACTAAGCCTGGATGGGTGAATTGCATTAGACAGGGAAAACCTAGGGAAATGATCGTGACTCCATCCACATGTCTCTCTATCTCAGCCAATCAGAGGAAGCCTTCTATTCATTCTTAAAATTACAAGACATCCTGTGAATGGCTGAGCAGCGCTGCGCTGATTTTGTTGCCCAGCAATTGGGAAGTCCCCGTATTGCTTCCGAAACTCAGGGCAGTGTAGTGCATGTAGCTGATGAAGGATACAGTTTGTATAACACTGACAACGGGTGCATCTATTAGTAAAGGAAGTATTTAGTTTGGGCCAGCTTTGTCCAAACAAACTATTTAACATGAAAATAAACCTGGAGTTGGGCTTTAACTCTGATGGTATTAATGTAGATGTTGACATAAATTACTTTATTTTCTTTCTTGATTGGGTTTGATATGGTTTGGGATTTTAACTAGCCTGACTTTTCTGACCCTTAAAGGACAAGTTCACTTTTGGAAAAGTTACATGTTCCATCTGTTTTTAAGGTGGAACATGCAACATGTTGCAGCATCTGCAGCTTATTCCCTCTGACAGCGGGCAGGTGATCTTCTCCCCGCACCCGCTGTCACTATTTGAAAAACTAATAAGGCTTGATTTTTCTATCTCTATCTGTCTCTAACAGTTCAGTAAGGACCAGAAAATTGACACTCTCACGGAGTCCCTTTTAACAGATCAGAAAACATAAGGTAGGAATGCCGCATACCGGAACCCAGCCACTATATAGGTTGGGTGTTGACAGTAAAAAAGGCTCATCCAGACTAGCTGAAACAGACCGGAAAAATGAAGGTGGAAACTCAACACAATAGAACCTTGCCACTATATAGAAAGGTAAAGATTGGGCTTTTGCCTGAACTTCTCCTGGTTATGCTACTCTAACACGTTTCACCAATCATAGTGATGTATTGTTCTTGTCACTTCCTATGAGCTGAAAAGCAAGCACAAAACAATTTGTTCAATTGAAGATATTTTGCCTTATGGTCTCATAAAGAAAATTTAGATGTGAAACATATACCCATCATCTTCCAATCAAAACAACTGCGCATTCTGTCTGGTTTCTCACATGCCAGACTGTGGTAAAAGATATGTACGGAAAATAAATTAGGCACAATATCTGTGAAAAAATTGTATGACGAAAAAAAAATTTGTTTTGTATATAAATGGTGGTGATGAATAAATATGGGATGGTAGTGAAATTAATGTAAAACAACAAATGCTAAAGCAAATGTATGCTAATTATAAGTGCTAGTGCTTAACCACTTGCCGACCGCCGCACGACTATCTACGTCGGCGGTCAGCCCCTCACAGGCAAAGTGACGTAGGGCTACGTCACTAGCTTGTGAGGGTCTAGGGAGCGAGCGCGCGCCCCCGGAGGCGCGCTCCCGCTCCCGAGTGGTCACGGACCCCCCCGCGCGTGTGACCGGCGGACCCGATGTCCGCCGGCCACTCTGCGATCGGCGGGGGAGAGGGAGAAAGTCAGGCAGCTTGTGTAAACAAGCTGCCTGTCATTCTCCTCGCTGTATGAGAGCTGATCATCTGGATCTACTATGTAGATCCGTTGATCACTCTGCATACAGCTGAAGCCCCAGCCAATCACAGTTAGAATCACGCCCCTAGGGACACACACAGCCCCTCCCTCTCAAATAAAGTTAACCCCTTCACTACCAGTGTATTTTTACAGTAACAGTGCATATGTATAGCACTGATTACTGTAGAAATGTCACTGGTAACCCCAAAAGTGTCAAAAATGTCAGTCAAGGGTCCGATCTGTCCGCCGCAATGTCGCAGTACCGCAAAAAAAATCGCAGATCGCCGCCATTACGCGTTAAAAAAAAAAACAACAAAAATGACAAAAATCTTTCCCTTAGTTAGTAAACGCAATAACTTTTGTGCAAACCAATCAAAATACGCTTTTTGCGATTTTTTTTACCAAACATATGTAGCCTAAAACAAATTGGCCGAAAATTTTAAAAAATTTTGATTTTTACATTTTTTTGGGGGGGAATTTCATATAAAAAAAAGGGAAAAATATTGCTATTTTTGCAAAATGGACGCTCTTTTTTTGTTTATAGCGCGTGATCAAAAAATCGCACAGGTGATCAAATACCGCCAAAAGAAAGCTCTGTTTGTGGGAAAAAAAGGACGCCAAATTCGTTTAGGTACAGCGTCGCCCGACCGCGCAATTCTCCGTTAAAGTCACGCAGTGCCGAATCGCAAAATACCCCCTGGTCGGAATGGGGGTAAAATCTTCCGGGGCTTAAGTGGTTAAGTGCAAACATATATGCAAATAAGCACCTGAAACCAATTGCTTGGTATGTATGGGTGCAAACTTAAGGTGCTGGTGCTTCAGTGCAATGGTGTATACTTATAAACAATAATATTCATAAACCCAAAAATTTACCAATCGGCAAAAAATAATTATATCACAAAAATATATTTTGTGTGCAAAAAAGAAAAAATGCAAAAAATGCGAGCATTAGTAAAATACTAAAAAATATTTCTCAAACTTAATGATCTCATATCAAACAATTAAAAATAAAGTCCATTGAATAAAGTTTATTATTATAATCCTCCTGTGCAGAAAAGTGCCAATAGTGCTGAAAAATAAATAAATTCCAAGGTGCTTGTGATGTGTCAGTGAGGATCCTTTCACCACAGTAATTAGTGCCTGGGTGAACTCACCAGATATATTGCTGGTAAAATTATAAACCAGCAATCAAGCTTTGTTCACACTTTAATTAATCCTTGACCTCCTCTCTCCTTGGTCACCGCAGCTCAGGTTTAAATTAGTGGAATTACATAGAGGGATAAAGAGGGATGCCACACATAGCATTATACTGCATAATAAGACTATTTTATTTGTAAAAGATAAGTTCCATAACACTCACAAGGATGGTGTCTGCCAGACACTGGGGATCTGTGCTGTGTAACATTGATCCTCTGCTCAAGCCGTCCGTGAGCAGGGATATGTGAAGCAGTTCCTTTCCAATGCTTGAGCAGTGCTGTCTCAGTGTCCTGTAAGCCACGCCCTACTGGTTTCGTTACCTGACTTCTTCTCGGGGCTGTCTGATATGTGCATAGGAATAACATGCAGTTGTTGTACATGCTTGTGGTACGATCAATGACAACAAAATCATTGCACAGAGCAGGTAAGTATGATTTTTAGGATACAAGAAACAACATCTCAGATCAAAGGTTGTAAAAAATTGCCACTATCCCATATAAAGCAAACTGGTATACAAACAAAAGGCATAACATATACTAGGACCAAATATTGGAAGGGACCCAATACACCTCCATGAGGAGGTAATTACCAACGCGTTTCGAATATTAAAGTGAACTTGTAGTTCAATTCTTCTTAAGGGATGAAATTATTATTATTTTTTTTTAAATTACAACCTTTAGAATCACTTTAAAAAATGAATGCAGCCATCTAAGCTATCTACTGAGGGGCTGGTAAGATTCAATATATCATTTTTGTTTTGGGGTTTTGCTACACTTTAAAGTAATCCTTTTACATAGACAGTGCAGCGTGTTATGGTGATACTGATATTTGCTATATACAGTTTACTTCTTCCAATAAACTGAGAAAAAAAAGCTAATGACTGTTATTCTGGTATCTTTTTTGCCTATAATTGCCTATATACACTTATAAAGGTAAGAGAGCAAAAGGGTATACAAAAAAGTTACATACATTTTAAATATCTACATTTTTCCCAAGCATACAGTATGTATTTTTATAAACCCAGTTGTGGATCCTAAATATAAAATTGCTCTTTTGCAGTATGTTTATCACTGTTTTTTTTTTTTTTTTTGATAATGCAAAAAAGGCAATTTCATTTTCTTTTGAACCCTCTAAAACATTCTATAGAAGCAGATATCACTGGGGTAATTGTGGGTGGGGGGCAAAGTATGCAGCTCTAAGTTGCCTTATAGAGCATTATTTTTATACTATAGCAAAATAGCTGTAGGTTCAGGTGTATACGGAAGGACCCTGCCCCCATCACAATTAACTTGCTAGGTTAACCCACACTTGAAGGTACTGAAATGGTAAATAATGTAGTACAGGACGATCAGCTTTGCATCTCACACATGCATTTAACGAAAATTCCTACTTTGCAAAACAAAGTGGTGCGTAAAACACAACACTGCTGCTCAGTTTGGATCTGACTGGTTGCAATGAGTTGTCTTCAGTTCAATACATACAGTGCATTCGGAAAGTATTCACAGCGCTTCACTTTTTCCATATTTTGTTATATTAAAGCCTTGTTCCAAAATATAATAAATTAATTATGTTCCTCAAAATTCTACAAACAACACCCCATAATGACAAAGTAAAAGAAGTTTGTTTGAAATATTTGCAAATGAATAAAAATGAAAAACAAAAAATAACATATATATAAGTATTCACAGATGTAGGAAATATAATAAATAATAAATATATATTATATAAAGTGCGCTTCAAAATATTGCCAAACAAAACATATCTCAATGTGGTAAAAACATTGTGATCAATAGAAACTACACAAAAGAAAAGTCTCTCAAATATAAAAGATGTCTGTGTCAACTTCAAAATCGATGGTGAAGAATGAATCCGTGCCAAGGTGACGTGAAAATAAATGCAGACAAAAAGTGCTTCACAATCTTACATAGTTGCTGTGCTCGGGTGGCCTCTTACTGCAAACAAATAGTGACATAAAAACTGGTGAAGTGGAAGTGCAGTGGGAAGATGACACTGTGATGAAGGTGGATTCTTACCAAAATAAAGGCAGAAATGAGTTTGATACTGTTGTGGCAAAGGATCCAATTGCTGGTCAGCTTGGAGTGATGTAGAATGGATCTACCCTCTCCTCAAATGTATGGATCCAGGTTCAAACGCCAAAGAGAAGTTCCCACAGGAAAGAGAGGGGGACTGATAGTGCATTACCCTTATAACTGTATTAATTTAAAAAGGCAAACACTTACATCAATTTGGTAGATATGATTGAGGACAGTGCTCTTTAAAATTCACGGCCGCCTGCAGTGCGGTCTGTGGTGTGTGACAGCGTGGCTTGCTCCCTCCGACGCGTTTCCACTAAGGAGTCGGCTTCTGGGATTAGAGTCCTGACCTCAACCTGATAGAACACCTTTGAGATGAATTAGGGCGGAGACTGCGAGCCAGGTCTTCTAGTCCACAAATGCGCTTCTGGATGAATAGTCAAACATTCCCATAGACACACTCCTAAACATTGTGGACAGTCTTCCCAGAAGCGTTGAGGCTGTTATAGCTGCAAACGGTGGGCCAACTCAATATTGAACCCTACGGACTAAGCCTGGGATGCCAATAAATTTCATGTGCGTGTAAAGGCAGGTGTCCCAATACTTTTGACAATATAGTGTAAAAACCAATATCCCCCCAAAATAAATGAAAACCCCAAAATATCACCCCTGGAACAAAAGCCCTGTTTTTTTAATGGAAGACAGGGCAGCAGCAAATCCTGCTGACTGCAGATGAACCACAAAATATAAGACAAATAAAAGTCCAAATAATAATAACAACCAAAAAGACAGAAAAGCATTTATTTGTGCAAACACTGATAGAGCTCATCAGAAATTAAAGCACCGTTTCTTCCCAGACCCTAATCTTTGCAGTTTGTCAGCTTTCCCTATGCTTTCCCTTCAGCAACTTCCAATTCACTGACTGTTGACCACTATTCAAAGACCATGCAATGTATTATGGTAGTGGGAAGTCTGAACCCCTTCCTTAAAAACAAGTACCAGAGCTTTCTAATCTGATTTTTATTTTTAAAATAATAAATAGCCCATTGTAACCATTGATGTTTATTTTTCCACCTGCCTAACTACAAAACAAAAACTGAGCTGATTTATATCTGAAGGTTATTATTATTGTCTTCCTGAAAATGCTAATTTGCTAATTTTTTAGAGGGAAAGGAAATCAAATCATTTATGGCCTGCCTTAGATGTTTGGATAAGCATGGCAGCCTACCCCAGCATTATTGTGTTCTGCCCCAACGGGGTGGGGAGTGAGTGCACAGGGAGCCTTCCTGGACAGCAGAACACAATGATTACTGCTAGTGGCTATAGCTACCAGCAATAATCGTATGTAAAAAATCCAACAGGCTGGTTGTACCCAAGTAGATCGATGGATCAACTTAGGTACAACCAGCCTGCCCATAGACGGGTCGAATCTAATATGTCCTCTGCTGAACCAGCTGAGATTCAATCCATCTACAGCCGGCTTAAGCTTTCATAGTCTGTGATCCAAATCAAATATGCAGCCAGGGAAGGCAGAGTGAAGATCAAACTCTTGATCTGTATACTTTCTCTAGATCAGTGACTCAAAAAGTACTGATTAAGTCAGTGTGACAGCCCGGCAACTAGCATTTTCAGAAAGAGAATTCAGCATTTGCAACTAACAAATTTTCTCTTCTGAAAGATTTCCTATACCTGTAGTCCAATTGTCTGCTATGAGTTAATGAACATTCAGCATCCCAGTTAGCAAGGATAACATGTCACAAAATTGTGACAGTCTTTTTAACTGCTGCACATTTTCTTTTACAATATTTTTATTGAATAAAGACAAGGTCACAAAACTGTGAACAGATGACAAGGCCAGTGGCGGACAGTAGTTTTAGGAGGATTACATACATACCACAGACAAGTAGGCCTCTTATATGGTTTAGCTAGTAGCTTCAAACAGAGACTAAATCAGGTGGGGATGCCTTGGTACCTTTACAGTCTATGGGGTAATAACAAATTGTATAGCTGTCAATGATCAAAACCTAAAAGGTATGTTAGGCAAACAATATCCTGGAAATCATCAGCGGATCATAAGATGTAGCCAATATCATACAATACCTGAGATTAGTAAAGTCCGAGAATGCTCTCAAAGACCAGAAAAAAATGAAAGCATATATCTATATAAAAATAATGGGGGGGGGGGGGGAAATGTAACCCCAAAAATGTGGCCAGAAAACAGTAACAAACTCCACACACGAGCCTCTGGCTATAAATAACCAAAAATAAGAAGCAAAAATGAAGAAACAGAAAAAAGGAAAGAATAGAAAAGAAGAGATAAGGGCCATACACACTATAAGATTTTCTGAAGACTTTTTCCTTCAGATTTACCTTTTCTATGTAGAGCAAGGGCCTGCCAGATTGCATACAAATTGAAAGTGTTTAGGTTTGACCTCATATTATATGGTTTTGGTAAATCTAAAGGAAAAAGTCTTCAGAAAATCTTATAGTGTGTATGGCCCATAAGAGTAGAAGACCAAGAAGAGAGTGATGAAAAAGAAAAGAAGCCCCACCCCAGGGAATCCAAGGTCGGCACCAAAAGTGGACTCAACAAAATTTCCTATAAATCCAAAAAGCTGGAAGGCAGGCGAAACTGGTCTAGCCAAGGTTGCCAAATCTTACGAAATGTGTCCCTAGTGTCCGCGAGTATCGCCATAAGCTTTGTTTGTCAAAATACCATGCACCCGTCACTTCACCTCCTCAAAAGAGAGGAGAGGTATTTTCCACGCCTTTGCAATAGTTCGTTTAGTAGCCATAAAAATGTGTGCTGCCAAGATATGTTCACGTTTTGTTAACTCCAAGATGGGTTTATGAAGTAGAGCTTCCCACGGGTACTTGTGTATATTAGAATGAAAGAGCAAGTTGACCAAAGCGTACACCTGGATCCACAGCTTTTTAACATTTTTGTAAATATTTTATTATATCTTTTCATTTGGCAACACTGAAGAAATGACACTTTGCTACAATGTAAAGTAGTGAGTGTACAGCTTGTATAACAGTGTAAATTTGCCACCTGTCACCTCAAAATAACTCAACACACAGCCATTAATGTCTAAACCACTGGCAACAAAAGTGAGTACACCCCTAAGTGAAAATGTCCAAATTGGGCCCAACGTGTCAATATTTTGTGTGGCCATCATTATTTTCCAGCACTGCCTTAACCCTCTTGGGCATGGAAGAAAAAGAAGATATGATAATGGGACTTTTAAGGTGCTAATAATTATTGAATGATGGAGAAAAAATCATTTTTTATAAAATAATTAAACATATTTTTATTAAAGACAATGGTACAAACATGAACATGGATTCTTTTAAAACATATAAAGAAAGGAGAAAGCACTTAATTATGTCTGCTCAACATGTTTCACCATCTTGTAATGGCTTCTTCAGGAGACTGACGAACATCTTTCACAAGTAAGCATTCTATGTGTAATGAGAAATATTATGAAAATATCAAAGAATATATATATATATATATATATATATATATATATACATTAAATGACAACTATGAATAAATATGGTAGTCACAGTATTCAAAATCCATAGAGTTTACAAAAACCAAAGAAAGGCATACCTCAAATAACTGAACTTTGGCCCACATATGGAGGAAGCTGTGGATGGATAATGCCCTTGAATAGGAGGAGAGATAGAGTCGACCGTTAAGCATGCGTCACACCATAGAGGAGGAACGAGCCAAGCCACAGGGAAAAGCTGATACTGATAAACAAAGGCATTCTTGGAGTTTCACAGGTTGCCACTGGAGTCCTCTTCCACTCCTCCATGGCAACATCACGGTGGATGTTAGAGACCTTACACTCCTCCACCTTCCATTTGAGGATGCCCCACAGATGCTTAATAGGGTCTGACATGCTTGGCCAGTCCATAGCCTTTATCCTCAGCTTCTTTAGCAAGGCAGTGGTAGTCTTGGAGGTGTGTTTGGGGTCGTTATCATGTTGTAATACTGCTCTGTGGCCCAGTATCTGAAGGGATCATGCTCTGCTTTAGTATGTCACAGTACATGTTGGCATTCATGGTTCCCCCAATGAACTGTAGCTCCCCAGCAAAGAGACTAGGCCACGAGTAGTCGGTTGAGAACAGCATCTGGTTTCAAACGCAGTTGAAGTCTAACCAGGGAGTCTAAGAAGTGGCGAGTTTGGATAAAACAGTATTTCTCTTGGACAGGAGCTTCATAAACCTCCTGAGGCTGCTGAAATGTGTATACCCCTCTGGTTGTGAGAAAAGAACATACCAATGTCAGGCTCTTTGAATGCCACCATTGAAAGCTATGAGGGTCATCCAACCCTGGAGGAAACCATAGACAGCTGTAATGTTCTGGTACCTTTGGGTACCCTAATTACTCTTTCATAAGTGTATGCGCCCCACCATTCTCTTTTGGTAAGGTGCGCATACACCTTTAAGACTGATGCTGTCATTACTGAGCGCCGGACTGATGGCTATTTAGATCGCCGGCTCTCACTCACATGTGTTCGTTCAAACTGCTTTGTGCCTTGATGCTAACCTGTCTTGAAGCTCTCATGCTTGCAAGCTTACCTCGCTGTCGGAACCACGCTGCGCTGATCCCTGTATCCCGCTACCGGATCATCCGCTCTTGCCGAACCTCTCCTCTGCTACATTGCTATTAGTGATAAGTACCCTGTAGGGGAAACCTCTATAACTTTCATACTAAAGCTTACACTATCTAGCTCTGCATACTAAGGACTATTACTACATCTGCATTATCTAAGATTGCTAGCTCTTGAGCCTACTACCACCTGTTCTTGCACTGGGTTGATCTCTCTTGTATGTCCACCTGCTACTCTGTCATCTGCTACCATACATGATTGCTAAACCTATCTGCATCTCATCTGCTACTATCTCACTTTCAAGAACATTTCCTTTCAAGTGTCTGTCATCTACCATCTCTACCCAACCTGTCTCTTCAGCCTATCATCACTGTGTTACTATATACATAAGTCACTCTAGGAAACATCTTATTGAGTGTGTGTATTTACTTGCTGAATTGAGATCCTCCACACATGATGAGTCATTGGGAGTTGGGAATGGTATCTCAGCGTTTCTCTACATGACTACTGAAGTGCAATATTTCTGCAGCTGAAAATCCACACCATACATAAAACGCAGGAGCGTTACAACAGCTAAAAACCTCCAAAAGAAGTAGGTGAGGTAAAAGTAGCCCTGTGGAATATTTAACCGAATCCTAAATCTCAAGCGAATGAGATAAAATGAAGTTTAAAGGCTTAGGACTAAATTAAGCGGGCAGCTATAAGAGTATCGATAACGGAACAGGGTCCACATCCACTAATTCAATGCATAAAGGGTCATCTTGATTGTGTGGATGTGGCCCCACCAGGAGAATATATACTTGTCCCACAATTCCAATATACAGGTGAGCGATTTGATAAGGGAGGGATAATTAGCCATATATAATATACGGTGAGTTGAGGTTAAATTGGTCCCCAAATATGGTAGAGAGGGTGACCACTGAAATGAGAAGTTAGTTGCCAAAAGACCATTGAACCAAGTCTGACAGACATTTAGTACATGGGATTTAGTGTGATTAACTTGAAGTCCCGATAAAGAGGCAAAACCGTGCAGAAGTGAGAGTAAATTAGGGAGACTGGTATGAGGAGATGTGACATACATTAGGACGTCATCTGCAAACAACGGCAATTTATGATGCACTCCAGACAATTCCAGACCCCGAATATCGGGATTCAGGCGAATGTGTTTCCCCAAAGGTTCAAGGGCTATTATAAAGAGAAGCAGAGATAATGGGCAACTTTGATGTGTACCATGTGAAATGAGAAATTTAGAGGATTCATGCCCCATATATTTGACTGAGGCCATCGGCTGGGAATATAACTTATAGACCCATCACAGGAAGGAATCACCTAGGGCTCTAAACTGGTTGCACATTTTCACTGGCAAGTTGTACACTTGCAGAACACAAGTTCTAGCTGACACTTTTCCAATTTGTAGCAAATTTGCAAGGCAAGACTCTAGCAAGAGCAAAGTTGCAATGGTGAATCTACAGCAAGAGCTCTGCAAGTCACAGTGACCCCTGTGGTGGGACGATCATTGCACAATATAACTGAACCAGGACTTGCAGCAGACTTGCAGAATGTTTGCAAAGAGAGTTGATCTAGGGTCATGCAGTGCAGACTTAGCTTAGCACTATCTGGGATCATGACTGCTCTTTGCACTCCCTCACTGAATATACTTGATAGAGTACTGTTCCAAGGGTGAATAAGAATCCACACAAATCTATACATAATATGAAGAGATTGATTGTGTTCGTCATGTGTGCGAAGACTCTTTTCCAAGCTGCATATTTTTTTTTTTTTTTTACACTCTGTTACACATATACCAGCTGGAATGCACATGATAAATGAATTCTTGAGAGAATAGACAAACCATGAAAGACATTTAAAGAATGATGGAACCACTACATATTTTAAGGCTGACAGTTAAGTGTTATTCTATAAAATCTCTTTATATTCTTTGCCTATTCATCCAAAAAGGGAAATGTTTAATAATGAATATTGTTATTAGTAACTGAATATGCTTTTTTTAATGCAATGTATTATAATTGTCTACTGTCTGAGATATTCATAATGCTAAAACCAGTAGGTGGTAAATGTGATAATCATGTTTTAAAATGACTTGTAGACAGCTTTGCTTTATTACCAGTATTGTGGCATCCTAGGGGGCTTCCTGACTCCCCAGGTGTATGAATTAGCACTTTGGGTATCTATAGTAGAAAGTGACACGCCAGCCTTGATAAATGTCTTACAATACTGCTGTGCTGTGCCTTCTCCTTTGCACTAGCTAATACATTGTTTCCCAGGCGGAACAATAAAATACTTTTCTTGCGTTTGTAGAATTACTTTGTAAAATGTGGAAATTATCTCCCTAGGAACACAAGATTGCAAAAAAGAATAAATTATCTTAGGTTAAACAAGCAAAGAAATGTACAGTATAAAATATTTAGAACTTTGACCTCTATCTTGTCAAAGACCACTAACTTGTCAAAAAGCCATTCATCTATATATACACTAAATGGTCAAAGGTTTATGGTCACCTGACCATACTACTATATGATTATTGAGTTCAGATGTTTCCAGTGAAGGGTACTGTTATATTACAGCACACAAAAGCATTTGTGCAGTTCCAACCTTGAGTCAATAGTATGGGGAACGCTCTTTTTTTATTCCAGCCTGACTGCGGCCCTGTGCACAAAGACTGCTGCATGGTTTGATTATTTGATATGAAAAAAAAAACCCCCTAACCTCCCAGAGCCCTAACCTCAACCCTATTAAACAGCTTTTGGATTATTCCAATCAAGGTGTTTCTGGGACAGGAAGTAAAAGGAAATCTTTATACTCCTACTACTAGACTGCTCTGTATCTTTTCTATACCCACTGTACAAGTAGCAAAACTGCAATACCATTTATTTTCTGATCAACTTTACATGTGTAAATCCATTCTCAATAAAGATATAAAATTCAAAATAGAGTAGGCATGAACTGCAGGAATAAAGTAAAGTTGTCATAGAGTCAAAAGTATTGAATAGTATTAGTAACTAGTGACCAGAGGGACAGGAAGAAAGGAATAGGCACATGTCTTGCAGCAGAAAAGTACTGGAAGGTCACCATGGCAGGACTAAGAAGGCACTGAATCTCAAAGCTAGACTCTGCATGGCAAAGAAGTGGGAAAGATGGTCTGCTGTATTTGGTTCTGCTGAATTTAAGTTGGTGATAGATGGCGTTATGAATCATTTTAACTACCTTTCTACAAGACCAATATTGTTTGTTCAAAGTGCTAGATAGCATTGTTTATTCAAATTATTTAACACTGTTGTCTATATTAATTGGCTAAGGAATCTGTGATTCAACCTAGCTGAAAAAGAAGAAAATATATTAGGGCAATGGGCATCACAATTTGACCCAGCTGGCATTCTAAAACCATTCAAATACATTGGTTTTATGTCAAAGCAAGAGACCCAAATGTGTGTCATGAGGGTAGCGAAGAGCACATGATGATTTAATCATAAATTTCAGTGTTCAGCATTTTTTCATACTACCACTTGGATGCTGGGATTACTTTTGACCAGAACATTATTTACTGCATTTTTAATTAAAATGCTGGCACCCTTTTTTTGTGGATTGTGGATGAAGGAAATTAAGGAATCTATGAGCAATCTATGACCATCCTAAGTGCAGCCATAGCAAAACAAAATACTGATAAATCAGCACACAGGACATAACTTACAGTCATTATGATGTGTTCCTTTCTTTCTGACTCCTTTTCTTAGTTGAAATCCTCTTCTGTCCATGTCCCTACCCCTGCCGCCATAGTTCTCTGGTGCAGCAGCAGTTAATACTAGGGGCTGGCACTAATAAAGACATAGAAGCTGTAGTACATAGCTGGGCTCTCTTTATGAGAGCCTGTGACAGCCCTTAAGCCTGGTACGCATGAATATTGCCTGCTATTGGCCGATTCACTGGGAACCAGTTGACAAATGGCCTGTGTGTACAGCAGATGAACAGCCAGCTTAGATCGAACAGGCTTGCTGGAAAACAAGTATCCAACCAGCATCTGATCAGCAATTGGGGAAGGGGGGGCAGTCCCCCTGTCAGAACACAATAGCTCAGCGACTGTGTTCTAACATCACATAGTTAGTACAGTGAACTCCTCCCCAGCTCCTCAGTTTTTTTTTCCCTTCAGCTCACTGGGTTTGAAGGAAAAAAAAAAAACTTAGTGTGTACCAGGCTTTAGTTGTATTAATCTCTGCCACATCGGATGATTTCAGTGGCAGGGGTGGGGCATGGACAGAGAAAGATTTCAACTAAAATAAGATACATCAGCACAAGGGACACATCCTACTGACTGTAAGTTATTTCCCTTTTGTTGATTTTTCCGTTTTTTTTATTTTGTCTGCACTTAGACTTTAAAGTTTAGCTTCTAGTCCCTGAGTGGAAGTTGATCTGATCAAATGACTGGATCCCACTCCAAAACATTTGACACTTCTGCTGAGAACAAGTCAAATACAGGGGGTCAGGACAGAATATGACAGAATATGGCCTTTCTCAACTGTCCTTTCAATAGAAGAAAAAGGGCAATTTTCAAGAGCTCTGTGCAGTGTTCCAGCAGGAAAACCCCCCAACTTGACAACTCTATAACATTGTTTCCCAACTCCGGTCCTCAGGGCACACTAACAGGCCAGGTTTTAAGTATTACCTTGGGGAGATGCAGACTAGAATACTGCAATCACTGAGCAGAAAATTATATCACCTGTAACGTATTTCAGTTTTCTTGCAAACCTGGCCTGTTAGTGTGCCCTGAGGACCGGAGTTGAGAAACACTGCTCTATAACCAGTGGGTTGCAAGATGAGGGCAAGAAAACTCTTACAAAATAATGCTCTAGTCTCAATAAATCTACATTTGTAGACCAATCTTTGAGGATCTCCATATACGGTAACTACTGTGTAAAATATTTAATATGTGTTTATTACACAGTTCATATCTAAACAGAGCTGTCTTCCTGCTGAGTAGTGTAATTGTCTCCCAACTCAACTGTGTAGTCACATACAGCTACACTGCTACAAATTAGCTTCTTCAGCTGGCCATAGGTGACACCAATCAGTGTCATTGTTTTGAATGAAGTACACGCCTGCTGAAAAGTGTGAGAGCATATAGTAGTTGTGATTTAATGAATACACATTTATGTCTGTACAATCCACCTGTACTGAACTGCAAACACTATAAACCATGGTTGAGACATCACAGTGATTACTGTTCTTCCGACAGGATGTCATTGTCCTATATTACTGGAAGGGTAACAGAAAACAATCACAAGCTCCACTAAGTACTAAATATGATACTCACACATTTGTACAGGCACTTTGTGAAGTTATATAATGTTGTGTATTTCATCTCGGCAACCTTCACGGCTTTGTAAGAGATTGTGTCACTTCCATGTAATTCAGCCGATGGGCATCCTCCAGCTGTAGAGCTGAAGTCACTTCTGGGCATGTGATCATCTCAACCTTACTTAACTTTCTTACATGTTCTGCCAAGTGTTGTGTATGCAGATATAACTGCATATTACTGTATATGCCACATTCTTTGACCAGCAACATCTTCACACTTTATGTCCAGTCTATCAAAATGGTAAACACAAACTATTTTGCCTTGATTCCCTAATCAGTTGTAACATATTCTATAATAACACATAATGTTTCAGACACAAGGTTTAGAAAAATTCACTTGGATCCAGTACTGATCATGTGATTTTAGCCTTTGTTTAACTACTTTAATATGGGGAACTTCTACCCCCTTCCCGCCCAGGTCAATTTAAAGCTTTCAGTGCTGTAAGACTTTCATACCTATGAACTTTTAAACTTGACAATGAGGGACACCCAAGGGGGTGTGGTCAAACTATTAACAGTGGGAGGGGCTTAAGGGACAGGGTCACCTCTGGAAAGCAGAGGATAGTGGTCATATCTGCACTGAGAGGATAGAGGACAGGGGTCACTCCTAGCATTAGAGCGAACAGGGGTAACCACTAGCAGGAGAGAGGACAGGGGTCACCGCTGGCAGGGAAGAGCACAGGGATCAAATCTGGCAGGAGAGAGGGCAGGGGTGACTGCTGGAAGGAGAGAGGACAGTGGTCATCGCTGGAAGTATAGAAGACAGGGGTCATCGCTGACAGGGCAGAGCAAGGGGTCACCGCAGACAGGAGAGATGGCAGAGGTCTCTGCTGGCAGGAGAGAGGACAGGAGTCACTGCAGGCAGGAGAAGGAAAATGTGTCACCACTGGCAGTAGAGAGGGCAGGGGTCACCGCTGAAAAGAAAAAGAGGACAGGGGTCACCTCTGGCAGGGAAGAAGATAGGGGTTACTGCTGGCAGGATTGAGGGCATGGGTCACCACTGGAAGAAAAGGGGACAGGAGTTACACTGGCAGGGCAGAAGCCAGGGGTCACCACTGGAAGGAGAGAGAACAGGTGTAACCTCTGGGAAGATAGAAGACAGGGGTCACTGCTGGAAGGATGGAGGACAGGTATCACCGCTGGAAAGAAAGAGGATAGGTGTCACCGCTGGCAGGGCAGAAGACAGGGGTCACTGCTGGCAGTATAGAGGACAGGGGTCACTACTGGAAGGAGAGAGGACAGTAGTCACAACTGGAAAGATAGAAGACAGGGGTCACAGCTGAAAAAGTTTTTAAAAGCGATCGTTTTTAAAGGAGCAGTGATTTACTGATTTTAATGATGCTTAAAGTGAAACTATAATAATGAAAAATTCCTTCAAATATCCTGCCTGTGGGGTCCCCTGAATGTGCCTGTAATGTAGTGCATTTCTATGATGTATGTAGCCTGCTCCAACAATACTGACATTTCTAAAAGAAAAAATGTCATATACAAATATACATACAAATTTCAAATCACATGTACTTGTCATGTAGGTGCAGAAAAATTGGGCCTTGGTTGCTGGTGGTGCCTGAACACTGTAACCCCTCGCAGTTACTCTTGTTGGGCGCAGGAACGAGCCCTGCTTCTAAAAATTCCATACAAAACAGGGCCTGCTGTTAAAAACTACGGGCAGCATACGCAGTCTTCAAGGGATGGCAGACCCCTAGCAAATTCAATCAGTTACATCAGCATCAGGGGCTTGATAGCTGTTGTTGATCCAGGACTGATTCATTTTGATATAAGTCAGCTGGTCAACAGAGTCTGTGGACAGATGCACTCTTTTGACCCTCACAAAACCTCCAGCAGCACTGAATGTCTGTTCGGAAAGCACGCTGGAAGCAGGACTGGCCAGTAGCTCCATTGCATATTGAGCATGTTCTGGCTAGTGGTCCATTCTCAAGACCCAGTAACCCCGGCTCACCATCCTTGTGTCCTCCTCAAATGGTGACATGACGATGCATGCATCCTTTATCAAAAGCCACTGGCGTGGCAAAAAAAAAGCCAAGCTCCCCTGACCCTGTCCTTGTGCCATACTCACACAGGCACTCATTGATTGCCCTCTGCTGCATGTGAAGCCGCTGCAGCATTGCCAATGTTGAGTTCCACTTGGTGGGCATGTCACAAATGAGGCGGTGGGTGGGCAGGTTGAATGCAGGTTGCACTGGCATTGTATGAACGCCGGAAATGGCCACAGACTTTTCTAGCCTGTCTCAGGAGGTCTTGGAAACCCTGAGTATCTGGTCAAGAAACGCTGCACCACCAGATTCAGGACATGTGCCAAGCATGGAACATGTGTCAAGTGTGTCAAGCATCAGGGGCTTGATAGCTGTTGTTGATCCAGGACTGATTCATTTTGATATAAGTCAGGTGGTCAACAGAGTCTGTGGACAGATGCACTCTTTTGACCCTCACAAAACCTCCAGCAGCACTGAATGTCTGTTCGGAAAGCACGCTGGAAGCAGGACTGGCCAGTAGCTCCATTGCATATTGAGCATGTTCTGGCTAGTGGTCCATTCTCAAGACCCAGTAACCCAGTGGATGCTCAGCTGGAAAGGTCTTCAAGTCTGCTCTTGCGCCTAGATAATCATGCACCATATGATGGAGACGCTGGCGATGGTTGCTTAAACCTAACAGCCCTGGGTGCTGCTGAGGACTAAAGAACTGTTTAAAGGCATCGGTCACCTGGCTGCCTTCCCCACCGCTCCTCCTTTGGCTGAGCGATGCCTCAGAAACACGTTCAGAGAATGTTAACCTCCCAGTGTCTGGAAAGGTGGTACACAATTTTTTTTTCAAGGCCTCCTCAAGATGTTTCATCCTCTGCTCCCTCTGCAAAGGCAGGATGAGCTCTGCAACTTTACCCTTGTAACGTGGATCAAGAAGGAGGGTTGCCAACCAGTAATTACCCCTCTCCTTGACAGCACAAATTCTCGGGTCTTTTCGCAGGCTTTGCAGAATCATGGAGCCCATGTGACATAAGTTGGAGGAGGCATGAGCTTCTGAGTCCTCTGGGTCACTAAGGATGACATTGTCAGCAGGAGCAACCTCTCCTCAATCCCGTACAACTCCTGGGGTTTCTGGGGAATCAAGACCATCCCTTGAAGACTGCTGTATGCTATCCTCTACACCCATGCTGCCACAATCCTCCTCCTCCTCTTCTTCTTCCTTCTGTGGTGAGTTTTGTGTCCCTGAAGGCATGATATATGCATAAAAGGGGCCTTGTGAGGAAAGAAATTCCTCTTCCTCCCACTGTTCTGCCTCAAGTGCCCTGTCTATGATTCTATGAAGCATGTGCTCCAGCAGGTAGACTAGAGGGATAGTGTCTCTGATGCATGCATCCTCCCGGCTCACCATCCTTGTGTCCTCCTCAAATGGTGACATGACGATGCATGCATCCTTTATCAAAAGCCACTGGCGTGGCAAAAAAAAGCCAAGCTCCCCTGACCCTGTCCTTGTGCCATACTCACACAGGCACTCATTGATTGCCCTCTGCTGCATGTGAAGCCGCTGCAGCATTGCCAATGTTGAGTTCCACCTGGTGGGCATGTCACAAATGAGGCGGTGGGTGGGCAGGTTGAATGCAGGTTGCACTGGCATTGTATGAACGCCGGAAATGGCCACAGACTTTTCTAGCCTGTCTCAGGAGGTCTTGGAAACCCTGAGTATCTGGTCAAGAAACGCTGCACCACCAGATTCAGGACATGTGCCAAGCATGGAACATGTGTCAAGTGTCCCTGACAGAGGGCGGAGAGAAGGTTGGTGCCATTGTCGCATACAATCGTTCCTGGGTCAAGCTGTCGTGGCGTCAACCATCTCTGAGCCTGCCCCTGCAGAGCTGACAGAATCTCTACCCCGGTGTGACTCCTATCTCCTAGACAGACCAACTGAAGCAAGGCGTGGCATCTTTTAGCCTGACAGCTTGCATATACCCATGAACATTTAGGGAGCACTGCTGCTTTAGAGGACGATTGAGCAGAAGAAGACAGGGAGGAAGAAGAGGAGGTGGTAGTGGAGTAGCCAGATGTGGCAGAACCAGCACCAGCTTTTTGGAGGCATGGTTGCAAAACAAGCTGCCACGCTGAGCCCTATCCTGCATCCTTCCCAGCTGCCAGCAGAGTTACCCAGTGTGCCGTGAAAGAAATGTAATGTCCCTGTCCATACCTGCTGGACCAAGATTCAGCAGTAATGTGAACCTTCCTGCTGACTGCTCTGTCCAACGAGGCCAAAACACTACCTTCCACATGACGGTAGAGAGCTGGATTTGCGAAAGGGAGCAGAGTCTTCCAGAAGAAAAGGCAGCAATTGTAATGCTAGCAATTTGGCCTAGCTAGCATTAAGACGCTGAGCATGTGAATGGCTAGGACAGTATTTCTTTTTACGGTTCAGCAACTGGGGTAGTGAAATTTGCCTGCTGCTCAAATCAAGCGGTGGTGTACTGCTAGCAGATTGGGTGTAAGTCTCTGTGGCACTCATTGCTATACCATCATCCCTCTTAATTCAGGTATTTGAGAAGACATGAGGTATAGGGTTAGAGATCCCAGATGAGGAGCAAGGTGCAGTATGCTTGTTTTGATATTGTGGCTCTTTCAGGTGCTGTTGCCAACAGATTGCATGGCAGGTCGTCATATGCCTTGTCAAGCATGTGGTGCCCAAGCAGCTGGTGTTCTGGCCACGCTTGATCTGCTTCAGACAGATGTTGCAAACAGCAATGCTGCGGTCTACTGCACATGTGCTGAAAAAAGCTCACACAAATAAACTTTTGGGAGTCTGCGGGGAGTTTGCAGCACCTTGCACCTGTGGAGCTTTGTGCTGTGATGCAATATGTTGACTACTCCTATGGCGACCCCTGGAGCACATCCTGCCTCGTTGGAGTTGTGCCTCCTCCTCCCCCTCCTCCTCCTCTTCTAGCCTGTCAGGCACCCAAGTACAGTCAGTGACCTCATCATCCCCTCCCTCCTCCTCACAGGAGCAAACTTGGCAGTATGCTGCAGCTGCGGCAACATGACTGCTAGTTTCTTGTCCGTCATTGTCACCCCCTCTCTCTAGGCTCACGTTATTCCCTTCATCAACCTGCGAACCAACATTCAAATTGCTGTACATCCTCCAGCAGCATGTCACTGACACTATGATCGAATATCTCAGATGACTCCTCCGTGCATGATTGTGGGGCGACAGGAGTAGCTGTGGAGAAGGAGCCTGTGGAATGGGCCCCTTTGGCAGCTACATAAAACATAAAAGCACAATACATGTTACGGGGGAACCCTTGGGGGAATCAAAAATGGAGAAAGATCTGGGAGTCTTGGTAGAGGATAGACTAGGCAATAGCATGCAATGTCAAGCGGCAGCTGCCAAAGCCAGCAGAATATTAGCATGCATAAAGAAAGGGATGTATTCCAGAGATAAATCTATAATCCTTCCACTTTATAAAATTCTGGTCCGAACACATCTGGAGTATTCTGTCCAGTTCTGGTCGCCAGTCGTAAGGAGGGATGTGTTGGAGCTGGAGAGAGTCCAGAGAAGGGCAACTAAACTAATTAGGGGATTGGAGGACCTTAATTATGAAGAGCATCTGCAATCGCTTGATTTATTCTCCCTGGAGAAGAGACGCCTGAGAGGGGACATGATAGCAATTTATAAATATCTCAATGGTGATCTCGGCATAGAAAAAAAGCTATTCAATCGGAGGGATTGCATGAGGACTCGAGGGCATACAATGCGATTAGAGGAGAAGCGTTTTAACCTCAGGCAACGTGGGGAGTTCTTTACTGTTAGGGCTACAAGATTGTGGAATTCTCTACCACAAGAGGTGGTTTCTGCGGGAAGTATGGTGGCTTTCAAAAGACTCTTAGACGTACATCTCAAGGATCAGAACATTCAGGGCTATGTGAGATGATTACAGCCACACACACCTACAGGTTGAACTGGATGGACTATTGTCTTTATTCAACCTCACCTACTATGTAACTATGTAACTAAACTCAGGTGTAAATTCTCTTGCAAAATGAACAGCCTTTTTGCCTTTAGTAAATTATAAAAATGTAATAATCTAAATCCAAAAAAAGGAAAAATATTTAATAAATTGGGGTTGATTTACTAAAACTGGAGAGTGCAAATTCTGGTGCAGCTGTACATGGTTGCCAATCAGCTTCTAACGTCAGCTTGTTCAATTAAGCTTTGACAAAAAAAAAAAACTGGAAGCTGATTGGTTTCTGTGCAAAGCTGCACCAGATTTGGCACTCTCCAGCTTTAGTGAATCAACCCATTTGCATTTAACCAGACCTGAGATGTGGCAGCTGGTGATCCTGTCAGTAACACATTTCCTGTCCTAGTGTGCCAACGCTCAATCAAAAATTGTACTGTATGTGTTGAGGAGCAGCATTATCACCTGCCTTGTCTGCTTTAGGAATTTGGACATAACATGGGAAGGTTTTCTTTACTACACAGAGAATAACTGGGAGGCTGATATCATTGTTTTGAGATTTCAGTTCAGGGCACAGAACATAGCAACGAAAGACACAAGATTTCTAACAAGACCAATCTTTTTTGTATACAGATGTATTTGTATTTTTTTTTTTTTTTTGTATTGTGTTTTTGCAGAAAATGTGAAAAAGAAAAAGAACAAGTACTTTGCAATGCTTAATTTTAGGTTCTTGTGTTAACTTCGTAAATTCGTGTAAATAACAGATTTCTTCAGGGACCTCAAGAAGTTTTGGAAACTATATGCTTACTCATCATAGTTATTCGGGATAGCACCATTAGTTATGTACCAGGCCCTGATCGTTGATCTCAGATATTTGCAGCCACTGTCGGGACCTGCCAGGAAAACACATGAAGGTTTTATTAGCATCAAACTAATACTCAAATTTAATTTAGCATTTTTTATTTGACTGGACATGCCCTATAAAATCTGCATCAACGTAGTCGACTTGTCATGTCTCATAAAACCACAAATTGCTAAACTGCCAGGGATCAGAAAAAGGTTACACATCCCAATGACTATGTCACAGAGGAAAAAATACCTGCACTATTCTGTGCTGGCCTCATAGTCTTTATATACATGCACACTGCATCTATTTTCAAGAAAAATGTTCTAAAACATTTACAACAATTTACAGGTTGTAAACTCCTAGCAACGATACCTGAAAGGTAATTGTTTTTTCCTTTGTTTTGTATGTGCCAACCACATGGGGCCTTATTTGTACAGTAAGTGTGTGTACGATTGCATTCTACAACACTCATTCTTCAGTGCAGTTTTACATAAAATGTGCTACTACAGAGCAACAAACACACTATTTCTTGGTTTTCAATTTTTTTTTTGCTCCATGACCATTAAAATGCAAAATAGACAAGTTACAAGATGAAAATGGAATTTTCTTTTAACTGTTTTTCTTTGGGCTTTACCTCCCTCCTATATTAAAGCACATTTTGTGATACCTGTGTATTTTGAAGATTATATTTTAGAGATGAATAACTTTGGTTGTGCTAATTACTGTACATAAATGTAAGGCTGAAAAAAAACTATTTTTCTACAGACAAGGTACATACATGCTACACACCTTTTCACAAAGATTGTCAACCTAGAGAAGTGTAAAAAAAAAAAAAAAAAAAAACAGTGGCAATAAAAAAGTAATTCACAGTTATGAGTCAAGGCTATATAGAAAAACATAGATTTTCCTTTTCAGCGTTTTCTATATTTCAGTGCAGATAAGTAACAGCATTGTTCCAATTAAATAATAAAAGGGCAAGCACACACACACACACTAATTGTATTTGCATAAAGAAATATTTTATCACGTGTGGCTCTATATATTTTGAGTTGTATAATAGAAACCATTGGTATCCAATAACCACTGTCTTATTCCAACTTGCATTTTCAGATATATTTATATCAAAAAAGAAAAATAAGGATCATCGTACACAGTGACAGTTGACCTCAATTGCTGTAGGCAGTGATGTAAAATTATATTTCTGTTACTTTACTAGTAATATTACTTGGTAAAGTGGTTGTATACCCCGCTTGGGGATTTTTACCTACAGGTAAGCCTATAATAAGGCTTACCTGTAGGTAAAATGAATATCTCCTAAACCTGCATGTAGCCGCCGACATCAGCGGCTTATCATGCTGGAACTTCAGAGCTCCTTGCTGGAATGGAGGGCTCCTGCATGCATGCACCGCTGCGGGGGCTTTGTTCTAAGGTAAGTATTTCCTACTAGCACATTATGCTATTGTCTTGCATGTTTGTTTGTTTTTTCAGATGTTTACTACCGCTTTCAAACATTGCTGAACAGACTATTCTATAGTCCACACTTGTTATAGTTATATTATATATCCTAAAATCTTGGTTGGAAAAAAATTACAAAAAACACACCATTGTGACTACAAGGCCCCAATAATATGTGCAGTGTGTGTGCTGAAGTCTCTGAGACAGCATACAAACCAAAAGAACAACTGCACTATGAGACTGCAATGGTCAGCACAGGACAAGACATACTGTATACATTAAATAAAGTTACATCCTGGATGCTGACCATTTTAGCCTTTCAATGAGGCTATTTTTTTTTTCTCTTTAAAAGCAAGGAAATTTGATTTTAAAAGGCACATTTAACATATTTATGCCACATTCACATTGTCCTAATAAGTTAAAGTCAAAATAAAAGAATGCCTAATAAATACAGTCCATAGTCAACTGTGTTTAGACCTGGTTCTCATAGCCATATAGCACTGTAAAATACGAAGAAAAGTCTGAAAATTAAAAAAGTTTTTATATGTGTGCAGCACTAATTATGCACAATCATAGAAATATGCATATGCATATTTTTTTTTAATTTCTAAAATAACATGATTTTTTATACCAGGCTTCCTGCTGACGTGAGTAGGTGGAGGTGTGACCTGCTTTGTATGTTCTTGCCTAACCAGACATTAGGGATGAGTGAATCTGCCTAGATTTGATTTTCTGGGGGTTTAGTCATTGAGCAAATCATTACCACAGCCAGGAATTTGGTGCACCATACACACATCAGCTGGTCATTGTGATTGACTCTGGAACCAATGTACCCCTGTACATATTTCCCTGGGAGGGTACAAATGTCTGGTCACCTCCTTTTTATAAATGGAACTTCCACATTCCTCTATAGGTCCCCCCTAGTAGCCTCGCCTCTATTTTGGGGCACCATAGGTGAGGAAGAGGCCTTTGACCCCAACATTGAGACAAAAGTACTTTGCAAAGGAAGGAGTTTATTCTGCCCCCTTGCAAATACCCCCCCCCCCCCAACATTAAAAGACATGCGGCCTAGGGCCTAGTATTGTATCTGAAGGAGAGTGGTGCACACTGGCTGCCCTCCCTTTCTAGGCCAGCAAGCTTCCTGTCTGGATAACAATCTGGTTAAATATTTATTGTTTTCGTCCTAATTTTTTAAAATAAATGTAATAAAAATAAATTACATTTTTAAACATTATACGGCTCTGAGATTATACTTTTATGTGTTTTAAAGCTGAAAATATACATCACAATCATAGGGGTCAAGGGACATTTTAGTTATGTATAATGTTACTATTAGGGGGACTGCTGTGATCAGAAGAGTCGGGTTTGACTGGCGAATAGAAATTAGCCAATAGTTTACTGAGGCTGTTTCTGGTCTCACTGATGCAAAACTGCCTGGCCACTAGCTAGCTTCTTTCAAACTCTCCTTAGGAAATAGGAGACTGAAGATGGCACAGCAGAATAAGATTGGACAGCAGTAGGACATTTTTATTGAAGGAGAATTGGTCAGAATGCACTAGAATTAAAAAGTGCAGGCAGGCGTAATATTGGTCAGCTGCTGGACAATTTTAAATAGGAAAGCATAGAAGTGAGTTTTCTTAAGGAATGAGTGAGCTTATGTTAGCTGTCAATCAAACGATCAAGCCATCAAATGGCTAGCGTCCTAACTGATCACATGTGCAGCACCATGGCAACTGCAGAAACAAAGGCTACGATGGAAGCTTCCTTGGCTGCAAAAGATAGGAAGGTTTAGTTCCGCTGTCACATAATGTGAGCAGACACGTCGCACTGGCCAATATAGATTGCCAAAAACTGGCACATAGAAGAAGATGCCTGCGCCAGTGATGGGCTGTTGAAAAGGTGAGTATTCATTGCTTTAGTTCTGCTTTAATATTGGCAGTCACTTTAAATGAAAATTATAATTATTCTTCTATGTTTACATTGTTTAAAACTGATATCTTATGTTATTCATTCTCTTTATTGACCCTCCAACTGAATCCCACATGGAGGTAAATTGAGCGCATTTAAACTGTGTTGATTCTTTGAACAGAATTTTTCGTTAAATGTACATCACTGGAACAGTTAAATTCTGTTACCGTGTCAAGGGTGTTTTATTATGAGAGCTTTTCATGCTAAGCTTTTGCCCTGTGGCTATATAGCGGTCAAATGGGAAAATCTGGAAGGTCATATACTTCACACAAAAGACTTCAAGTGGTAATGCAACTGAGCTCACCTTACATTTATTTTTCGGGCCAATTCTGTTATGCAAGTTTACTATACTGCTTTTCTAATCAGTAAACAGGTTTGTAGGCTCCCTTGTGTCCTTTAAATCTTTTACCTAAGTTTATCACATTGTCTTAGTTACCAGTTGTATATTAAATATTAGAATGATTACAAAGAAGTATTCAAATGAGATGCAGCTTGCAGCCCCCTCAATATTTGCTAGTTAGGGCCAAGTCCTATATTAGGTTTCCAATATTTCTAATCAATGTCCAACTCCCTTTTCTCTTGTCTGCTCTTTGTGTTGTCAAGGTTATGCCATTGGAATCTATTTTCTTTATCTGTGTATTGTTCTTGACCTGACTGTTTTTGGAGAATAGGCACAGTGATTGGCATACTTGGAAAAAATAGCCACTCAACCCTATCCAGGCTATGTGGTTAACATGTATAAAATTTGACTCAGCCTTACACCACTCCACATGCCATGTTCTCTGACATGCTTTGCCCGACCCACCGGGGCTTAGTCATAGAGACCTCTATGACTAAGCCCAGGTGGGTGGGGCATAACATGCCAGAGGACATGGCATGTGGAGTGCTGTAAGGCTGAAACCAACTTACAGTATACATGTTAATCCCTTAGAATGGATAGGGTTGAGCGGCAATTTTTTCAAGTATGATACATTAATGGATGGTGATATTTTTCACCAGCACCCCATTTCTAAATACCAGTGAGTGGGACTATATATAATCCCTTTTTTGCTTACAGCGGCACTACAAGTATTAGCATATCACAGTGGTCAGCATATTGTAGATTTCTCCTAAATTAAATTATAACATAGCACAAATAGTACCATAACCAGAAACTATTCTATGCTCAATAATTAATAAAACATATTTGGCGTATCATTTCTATACCACCACTTGACATATGAAGTAAATGTGCCACACATTTTATAGACATAAGAAAACTATTTAAAAAAAATCTCTTTCTTTCCAACAAGATATCATCACCACTGTGAGCCCTTTCCAAATCACTAAAGTTCCCCACACTGATGCTCTTCTAAATCTATCCCCAGACCCCTTCAAATCAGCAAAAATCCCCTCAAAACATCTTCACAAATACTTTTACATCTCCCTATTCCTTGACAAAATTCTCAGGACAAAACATGTTGGTAAGAGCTTGAGCACAAAAACAAACAGCTTACCAACACTGCCAGGAGTGGCAGTACACAGAACAGCTGGCCTTCAGGCATGTGAGAGCTGCCAGTCAGTGGCTGTGGGCTATCCATTATATACCCAGCTGACAAGGGAGAAATATTGGCATTGGGCAGTGTATGGTAGAGGCAGGGTGTTAACAAGCAATGGATTGGGTGCAGACATAACAACTTATAATGTGAGCGTAGTCCTTTTTATTTTTATTTTAAATTTATAAAACACTATCTGGAATACTTTGGTCTATTTTTCATTTTTGGGAGATGTGGAAGTATTTGTGAAGACGGATCGATGGGATCTTTGCGGAAGGTCAGTTAACTCCAGTGAGTGATTTAGGGGAGCAATAATGTGGGAAACACCAGTGATTTGGAATGGATTCACAGTGGTGATGATATTTTTGTGGGAAAGACACTTGCATTGTCAACATTTGGAAAGAATCACAGTGTGTCCCAATACTCCATTGACTTGTTTCAGATATCTGTCTATAGCTGCATAACAAGTGTTAGTTCTCTTGCTGCTGCTGATGGGGTATGACAGATTTGACCAAGCTGTCTGACTGTGCACTGAAGAAACTGTTACCATCTAAGAAAATCTGTGTGAACAGGCGTCAATAGCGATTTTGGGAGCTCCATTTCACTCACTTTTTCATTGTTTGTGCATATTAAAGTGCATGTCTGGGTAAAAAAAAAAAGAAAAACCGATATAGACAGTACATCTCTAGTTATATTACGGAGAGGAGGAGAGGGGGTGTTCTGTAATTCAGCAGAGGAGATTTCAGGTAGGGCTGAAAACACTGCTTGAAAATTTATAGACAATATTGTTAGTTAAAATGGAAAGTTAGCAGCTCATTGGATTTATGGCAGCTCTGGAAGTGAGGCATACCTCCCAACCTTCCCGGGATTTGGTAGGATAGTCCTGAGATTCAAACTAAATTCCAGAGTCCTTTGAATCCAGGCTGAATTTTGGGAGCCCTGTGCCAGAACAATTTGCAGCACATGGCTCCACTAATTATCCTGACAGGGGAGCACTAGCATGGGTACCTGCCCCGCATCTCTGACATGGTGCCTGAGGTGGCAGACATCACAATCGCCCCCAAAACAGCAGCTGGCACCTTTCAAAGCTAGCTACCTGCAACAATCACTGCTCTTAGCTCTCCTGTTTTATATACACAGGACAGGAGGAGGAGGAACTGGGGTGGGGAGACATTCCTTTGTATCAGCCATGCTGACCTTAGGTCTGTAATTAGTTTAGGATAGAAAATTGTAAAGAAGGGACACAGAGACGTGGGGGATATACAAGTAATGGAGATTTATTCTGATAGGAGTGATTTGGGGAGGCAGAGTGTAAGAGTGCTTTGGAAGGGGAGAGAACTTGTGCTAGAAGGGGGGTAGGTCAGATTTGTATAAGGGAGGACATTTTATTTGTGTCGAGGGGGGAGGGGGAGGGGGGATTTGCTAGGAGAGGGGATTTGGGTGGGAGGATTTGTGCTGGAAGTCGGGAAAGGATTTGTTTTGGTAGGGGGGATTTTTGTGCCTAGATGGGGGGGGGGTTTCTGGGAGGGGCGACTTTGGGGTTGGAGGAGGAATTGTGCTGAAAAGTATTGGTGGAAGGAGAGGATATGTTCTGTGAAGGGGGTTGTGCTGTGAAGGGGCATTAGGGGGATATGATCTGTTCTAGAAGGGGAAAGGGGATTTGGGAGGAAGGAGGATTTGTGCTGGGAGAGATTTAAAAGGGGGGGGGGAATGGACTTGTGCAGATTTGGGGGGAGGATTTATGCTAGAGGTGGGGAGAGGATCTGTGATGGCGGAGGGAATTGAGGGAGGGAATGTTTGCTGGCATGGGGGGTTGTGCTGGGAGAGAGGATTTGGGGGTGGAAGATTTGTGCGGGGGGTATTTGGGGGACAAGATTTGTGCTAGAAGTGGGGAAAAATGTATGCTGGGAGTGGGGGATTTGTGCTAGCAGGAGGATGGGGGAATGGGGGAATTTGAGCTTTTATAGAATTTTTGCTGGGAGGAAGAATTTGGGTGAAATTTGTGATGCTGTGAAGGAAAATTTGTGAGGTGGAAGAGGATTTTTGCTAGGAGCAGTTAATTGGAGAGGAAGAGGATTTGTGCTAGGGGGGGGGGGGGATATTTGGAGGTGAAACAATTTTGCGCTCAGAGGGAAAGAATTTATATTGGGAGGGGTATTTGAGGGTGGTGGGATTTTTGCTGGGACAGGGAATGGGGGGAGGTTTCGCTGGGAGGGGGATATTGGGTGAGATGGAGGAAATTTTTGCTGGAGGAGGGAGAAGAAGGTTTGTGTTGGGAGAGTGGATTTTGGGGGTGGATTTGTTCTGGAAGGGGAAGAGGGGATCTGTGGTAGGAGAAAAGATTTGTTCTGGGAGGGGTGAAAGCATACAGATTAGTGCTGTTATTTATTTTTATTTTTTGAAGGGGAGGGGGTAGGAATGTGTTCAGAAAAGGTAAAGTGGGGGAGAGTATTGCACGCAGGATGAATTTTGCACTCTCCTGACCCACGCTGTGTGTTACACACCCCTGACACCTGCACTTTTTTTGCTTTGAACTCGCAACTCCTACTATGTATTACACACTCCTGTCCCCGGCATTCTGTGCATTACCTACTTTTGGACCCTGCTCTCTAAGTTTCATGTACTCCTAAACTGACTTCAGCATTCTGTGCGTTACATACTCCTGATCCTTGAACATATTGCATTACACACCCTGGACCCCTGCACTCTGTGGTATGTATTCCTAAAAATCAACATTGACTGCAGCAATCTGTGCATTACACAGTCTAGAGCCTTGCACTCTGTGCATTGCACACCCCTGACCCTTGCACTCAGTGTGTTACATACTTCTCACCCCTGCACTCCGCCTTACAAACTTCTGTACTATTTACATTCAATTGTTTTGTACACTACATACTTCTCACCAAAGTGGTCATTGTGTTACTGGTTACTAAAAAGTACCTGGCTTTTAATTAAGTTCCTTTTTAAGGTAGACTCAGACAAAGCGGTAGCTCTCTGTCTTTATTCTGTGTGTGCAAAACCAAATGTAATGGAGATTTATATGTGTCTGTGAGACTCTTGCTTGTGGAAGAGCAATCTAAAGCATATCTTACAGGTACAAAGAAGCATGGGTTTTGTTTAATCGTGCCCCTTAAACCCCTCCCACTGTCAACACTTTGGCCACACCCACGTTTTGCTGTAGGTCGCTGCCTTCCTGAAGAGTCCCCTATTCTCTAGTTCTAAAGTTGGGAGGTATGAAAATGTACCCTTGTAGTCCCCCCACTAAGTCGAGTGGGGAAACGAAGAGACAGTGTTACTTACCTTAACCCCACTCTGACTGGACCTGGTGCTGTCCTCTTCTCCTTGGAGAGCCATTCACCTTAAGTGAAAGGGTATTTGAAGGAGGTTAGAGTTCGATCACGGCCCAGAGTGCCTTAGAGAGGAGGCAGCACTGGACCAGTCACACGGATTGAGGAAGCCTGCCAAAGTGAGGAGTAAGGTAAGTTTTACCTCTGATTCCAGCAAGACTTAACAAGTAGTTAACCTGTGCAATGCAGAGAGGCCCCACTGCAACAGTACATTTTGCCATTTCTACATTTCAAGTTTATACACAGATAGCCTGAGATTATATTTAGATATGTATAAAACAAACCATAATGCATGGAATGAAATCCCTATAAAATATCATTATATTATGTTTAAAGGGGTTGTAAGGTCAGAAGGTTTTTTTAATCTGAATGTAGTTTATGCATTAAGATAAAAAAGCCTTCTGTGTGCAGCAGCCCCCCTCAAACCCCCTAATACTTACCTAAGCCCCCTCTTTATCCAGCTATGTCCATGAGTGCCTCAGCCATCTGGGACTCTCTCTCCTGATTGGCTGAGACATAGCAGGGGTGCCATTGGCTCCTACTGCTGTCAATCAAACTCAGTTAGCCAATCAAGAGAGAGAGGGGGCATGGTTGATTGGTAGCTCAGAGTCTAAATAGATACACGCAGCTCGGCTCGGGTGCCCCCATAGCAAGCTGCTTGCAGTAGGGGCACTCAACAGAATGGAGGGGCCAGGATCTCCAGCCTGGGACCCAAGAAGAGAAGGAATTGGCCTGCCATGTGCAAAACCATTGGACAAAGGGGGTAAGTATAACATGTTTGTTATTTTGATAAAAAAAACAAGACTTTACCATTACTTTAAGTTCACACGTATACTTTGATAAAATACATCTGGTGGTGATGCTTCCCTGAGAGTAAGTAAGAAATTAAGACTGAACTGTATCAACCTGATGATTTTGTAACCCAAGACAGAGAAAATTAAATTCCTTCGTCTTTACAACACCTTGTGATTCATTGTAAACATATGTACACTTTCCCGTCTACCTACTCTAATGTAATATGGCAGCATACTACTTTCATGACATGCAAAGATAAGCTGCAGTTTTGGAAAGAAAATGTATTGCCTGAGGAATTAATTACTTTAAAAGATAGACCACAGATGACCATCAAAGAACCTGAAGCATCCTTTTATGAGCCTTCTCACAGTTCACATAATTGGCTGAGGATACTAGAGCATCACTTTCTAACATATATATTTTCAAACTTAGTCAAGAAAGTTATCATAGAAGCAAATTCACTAAGAAATTATATTTTTAATATGGACTGTACATATACTGTATATATATATATATTACACACATATATACATACATACATACATACACAGTATCTCACAAAAGTGAGTACACCCCTCACATTTATGTAAATATTTTATTATATCTTTTCATGAGATATTTATTATATCTTTTCAGTGCATGCGCACTGAGGATAGTTAGTCAGTCACGCTCCTTTGTCATGCTGCTAGTATGGGACTAAGAGTGCCTGTCTATTGATCAGGCTTGGCAATGCATGTTGTGTAAGGATCACATTACAATTAGAAACGCATTGTAAAGGGGTGGGAAAATGCAAATGACTCTATATAAATACATATAAAATATATATAAATAACGAATAATAGATAATAAAATAGAGGTTGAAGGGGTTGAAGGGGTGGGAGGTCAGCCTGTTAAGGCGCTTTTCCGTTGCATGGTACGGATCTGTTTGGCTCGGTTTGGCGCTTTTCCACTGCATGGTACCGCATGGTACGGGTTAGAACGGTTCGGTACGGTTTGGTACAGCGGAGCTTTTCCACTACATGGTACGGCATCGGTACGGCTCACTTAAATAGTACCACCTCGTTTGGGGTTCCAAGCAGGCCGTACCGATATCATATCCCACAATCCTTTGCATGCAGCATTGATTGTTTGTCACTACTAGCCACTGATTGGTCAGAGAATTGTTGTAATCCCACCCACTTAGTACTAAATACTACAACAGTGGAAAAACATACTGAGCCAAGTAGAGCCTATACAGTGCTGAAAGGTGCTGACTCATACCACGCAGTGGAAAAGCAAACTGTGCCGAGCTGGGCCAAGCAGTGCTGAGTGGAGCCGAGCCGGTACTTGCAGTGGAAAAGTGCCATTAGTGCTCAGACCATATGCCCCACACTGCATCAAATTGGTCTGCATGGCTGTCATCCCAGAAGGAAGCCTCTTCTACAGATGATGCACAAGAAAGCCCACAAACAGTTTGCTGAAGACAAGCAGACTAAGGACATGGATTACTGGAACCATGTCCTGTGGTCTGATGAGACCAAGATAAACTTACTTGGTTTAGATGATGTCAAGCGTGTGAGGAGGCAACCAGGTGAGGAGTCCAAAGACAAGTGTGTCTTGCCTACAGTCAAGCATGGTGGTGGGAGTGTCATGGTCTGGGGCTGCATGAGTGCTGCCGGCACTGGGAAGCTACAGTTCATTGAGAGAACCATGAATGCCAACATGTACTGTGACATACGGAAGCAGAGCATGATCCCCTCCCTTCAGAGACCGATCCGCAGGGCAATATTCCAACATGATAACGACCCCAAACACACACTTTCAAGAGGACCCCTGCCTTGCTAAAGAAGCTGAGGGTAAAGGTGATGAACTGGACAAGCATGTCTCCAGACCTAAACCCTATTGAGCATCCTGAAACGGAAGGTGGAGGAGCGAAGGTCTCTAACATCCACCAGCTCCGTTATGTCGTCATGGAGGAGTGGAAGAGGACTCCAGTGGCGACCTGTGAAGCTCTGGTGAACTCCATGCCCAAGAGGGTTAAGGCAGTGCTGGAAAATAATGGTGGCCACACAAAATATTGACACTTTGGGCACAATTTGGACATTTCATTTATGGGTGTACTCACTTTTGTTGCCAGCGGTTTAGACATTAATGGTTGTGTGTTGAATTATTTTGAGGGGACAGCAAATTTACACTGTTATACAAGCTGTACACTCACTACTTTACATTGTAGCAAAGTGTCATTTCTTCAGTGTTGTCACATGAAAAGATATAATAAAATATTTACAAAAATGTGAGGGGTGTACTCACTTTTGTGAGATACTGTAAATTGATGGCGCTATATGAGCACCTGTAATAATTAAATAATAAATACCATCAAAACAGAGAAGGTTATAGCAGCCTTTTATAACGTCTAATATGTTCTTTTAACCACTTTAAGACCGGAAAGGATTTGCCCCCTTAATGACCAGGCCCTATTTCGCGATTCAGCACTGTGTTACTTTAACGTACAATTGTGCAGTCGTGCAAAGCTCTTTATCTAAATAAAACTGATGTTCTTTTTTCCCCACAAATAGTGCTTTCTTTTGGTGGTATTTGATCACCCGTGTGATTTTTATTTTTTGCGCTATAAACAAAAAAAGCGACAATTTTGAAAAAAAAAATATTTTTCACATTCTGCTATATGACATTCTCAAAAAAAAAATTTAAAAAATCAAAATTTTTAAACATTTTAGGCCAATTTTCTTTCTGCTACATATTTTTGTTAAAAAAAAATCGCAATAAGCTCGTTTTGATTGGTTTGCGCAAAAGTTATCGCGTCTACTAACTATGGGAAAGATTTATGTAATTTTTATTGTTTTTTTTTTTTTTTACTAGTAATGGCGGCAATCTGCGATTTTTTGCGGGACTGCGACATTGCGGCGGACAGATCAGACCCCTGATTGATATTTTTGACACTTTTGGGGGGACCAGTGACATTACTACAGTAATCAGTGCTACAAAATGCACTGTTACTGTAATAATGACCTTCTCTCTCAGCGGGGAACGATCGTGGGTGTAAGGCGGCAATTGGAGCCGCCTGACACACGCATCGACTTCCCTGCTGACGAGCGGGGGCGGGAGCGATCCGCTGGTGGCGCGCGCTTGCCCCCTAGCCTCCTGAGAGTGATTAACATATACCTACGTCACTTTGCACAGGAGCGACTGCCTGCCGCAGTATATCTGCGGTGGGCGATCGTAAAGTGGTTAAGAAAAAAATACAGAAACACATTAATGATGCAAAAACAGACTGTTAATCCTGATGGATGATTTCAACGCTTAGATTAGCACTAAAAGAAGTGGATGGTATGTGTGCACCCTACAGGAAAGAGAAAATCAACAGGAAATAATAAATTCAAAGAAAAAGGGTGACCATGGAATAGAAAAAAGCTAGCTAGATGAGACTGCGATCAAGAAGAAGTACAACAGCACAATCCTAAAATGCAAAGTAATGCGATGGGGGAGATTTACTAAAACTGGTGCCCTCAGAATCTGGTGCAGCTTTGCATTGTAACTGATCAGCTTCTAACTTCAGCTTGCTCCATTACTCCATACCGTGGATATATGACGGCAAGGTGGTTTCCCTGTGCAAAATCATGTACAGGTATGTGATTTTGCACTTCCAGGTCTGTGGCACACACAAGCGCCATCGGTGGCCTGCTCCTGCTGTGATTAAACACATTGGGAGCCAATCAGCAGGTCCGGCAGACTCAATGTCTGCCTGGACCTGCCGATCGTTCTCGAGAGAGGCATAACTGTAGTCTGCCTATGTAAGCAAGGCAGATCCCTGTTCTGTTAGCAGAGAAGGTAGAGATCCTGTGTTTCTGTTAAACAGGAACACTGATCTCTGCCTTCCCACAGTTAAAACACTTCCCCCACAGTTGGCAAGCACTCCCTAGGGACACATTTACCCTTTGATCGCCCCTGATGGTAATTCCTTCCCTGCCAGTGTCATTCACACAGCTACAGTGCATAATTTTTAGCGCTGATCACTGTATTAGTGTCACTGGTCCCCAAAAAAAGTGTCAAAAGAGTCAGTGTCCGATTTGTCCACCACAATGTTACATTCCGCTATAAGTCGCTGATCGCCGCCATTACTATAAATAAATAAATAAATAAATAAAAAATTCATAAATATATCCCATAGTTTGCTTTGTGCAAAAGTTATAGCAATCAATATACGCTTATTAAATGTTTTTTTCACCAAAAGTTTGTAGCAGAATACATATTGGGCTAAATTGATGAAGAGATTCAATTTTTTCGATTTTTTTTTATTGGATGTGTTTTACAGCAGAAAGTTAAAAATATTGTTTTTTTTTTTTTAAATTGTCTGTCTTTGTTTACAGTGTAAAAAAAACAAAAACAAACGCAGAGGTGATCATATACCATCAAAAGAAAGCTCTATTTGTGGGAAAATACATTACCCACAAATAGGACATACATTTTATTTTGGTACAGCGTCGGATGACCGCGCGGTTTTCAGTTAAAATAATGCAGTAGCGTATCGCAAAAAAATGGCCTGGTCAGGTGGTTAAAGCTTTAGTAGAAGAAAAAAAAATCTCCCTGCAAGGTAATAATGTGCTAGTATGCATGGCATACTAGCACATTATGAGAGACTTACCTTAAAATGAATACTGTCACCCCTGCAGAGGCCTCCATCTTCACCCAATCTTCCTCCTAGGCTCGCAGACTGCAGCAGCTTGAATGACCGAGCTGTGATGATGTCACTCCTGTTCATAAGTGTGGGAGTCACGGATTACGGCACAGAGCTCTGAGCTTGAGCATGCCGTTCCTTTAGAGCACATGCGCTGGTAATGTCACGGGCTGCTGCTTGCTGGAATATCTCCTAAACGGTGCATGTTTAGAATGTATTAATTTTACCTACAGGTAAGCTCTATTATAAGCATACCGGTAGGTAAAAATAGGCGTAAAGAGTTTCTTCTCCTTTAAGCTTTGACAATAAAACCTAGAAGCTGATTGGTTACTATGCACAGCTGCACCAGATTCTGTGTGCACCAGTTTTAGTAAATCCTCCCCACTGAGCCAAAATAAGGTTAGATCACGTGCCAATAATAGCAAGACTAAAGGTAGTAATTAACAAAATAAAGAAAATCCCAAGGACTTTATGAGCATAGTAAAAGATATGAAGAAACAGTAAATCCACAAGATTAGTGCAAAATAGGCAATTAATTGCTGGGAAACTCAGATACGCAGCATAAACTGTCATTCCAAAGGCCAACCGAAGGGAGAAAAAGAACTGGATCACAAAGGAAATTCTTGCTATGGTGAGTGAAAGGAAAGGAAAAACAGATGAAAGTAAGTTTAGAGAAATTACATGAACAATTAGAAGAATTTGTCAACAAGCGAAGCAGAAAAAAATAAACCTTATTATGGATGTGATGAAATACAGAAATTACAACAGGGAAATCAAGAAATGAAACAAGAAAAATGTACTTGGAAGTAAAGAATTTAGCACCCAAACCAACATTTAACAATGGAAATGGAATTAAAAGACCAAGAAAAATGACCTACAACCTAAAGCTATAGAGATAACAAATTGTGAATTAATGAAAGCAATACAATGCTTGGATAACAAGGCCACAGGCATTCATGAAATACCACTTGACTATATTAAAAGAGCAGTAAAAAAAGTAAAAGAAGTGTTTGCTAAAATGCCACAAGAGGCCTTTACCTAAGTGAGGAAGTTCCTGGAGTATGACTACCGACTATTTTAATAGCAATCCACACAATATAAAGAAGAAAGACAAAACCACACAATGTAAATAGCATCAGACAATAGAAAAATCTCAACTGCTCAAGTAGTAAAGCAGAAAAGGGAAAAGAAATCTTGATATAAATAAACACTGTAAATATTCGGCCACCGAACGATCGGCCGATTGTCGGCTTGTTAGTATGATGCTTCCGACAACCGACTGCGACTTTTCGGCCGAACAGAATCGGGTGTGCAGGCTATAAAATTTTTGTTGGCCGTCCCCAGAACGGCCAATTGTTCGCCAGTCAGTACAGAATTCGGCCGACTAACAGCAGATGAGCAAGACTGGGCATGCTCAGAGAAGAAAAAACACACGGAAAGTTAACCATCACATGGCATCACTTCTGCAGTCGGCTGTTGTTGGCCGACAAAATTCGTGTGCAGTCTTTAGCACTTTTCAACCGACAGGACAGCACCGGACAAAAGACGGCCGATCGTTCGGGCCGACATTAGGTACGTGTGTACGGGGCTTAACCAATAAAGGAAGCAAAGAAGTAAAACAAATGATTAATAATGAAAGACTATACAAGTAACCAATTTCCAATACCTTGGAATATGGATTAATAAAGCCAAGCTCCCTCTAAACACACGGAAAATGTTGCCACAAATGCAAGTCTGGTCCATTTTCCCTCATAATGGGATGGATTTACTAAAGGTAAATAGGATGTTCCATTAGCAAGGGACTTTCTCCCAGAGCTTAATGAATGTGGTGAAGATTCACTTTGAAAAGAATTTGCATTTGGCCTTTGATAACGTCCACTGTAGTGACAAAACGCGTCAGTTACGTCGGCCCGCACGCAGACACGCCCACAGCCGCAGCCATCTTGATATCTATTTTTTAGTAATCTACCAACATGTGAGTTTTTTACAATGTATTGTTGAATTTAATAAATTGAACCTACTACAACATTCGAGTTCCATTTGTTTTTGGAGGTATATCCTCAACCATCCTTGCGGAGGAACTTAGGAGGAGTGGAAATATTTGGATATATCATTATCCTTGAACCGAGTGCGTCTGACCTGGTGCCACTTACCATTGGAGATATCGTTTAACCTCAGCTTCCAGTTTGGTCTATGCTTGTTTGACCTCTCTTAATTGGGGGTCAAGAGTTCCAGTAAGGAGACATCTCCACTAGAGCATGTGGTTTCTGCAAGAATTAGAGATAGGAAGTTCTTTGGAGTTGGATTCCCTTCCTTTTCCACTAACAACTGGCTTTCATGCACTTATTTATGGACTTTATGGACTTTGTTTTCTATTAAGTTTTCATTTACATGCTTCCTTATATTGTTTTGGCGCTGTACACATTTTTGTTACTTTGAAAAGAATACCTGTTTCTGTGCAATAAAAAAAACAAAACAGTATTTTGCTTGCACATTTCTAGATTATGGAAGTCAGCAGAGCTTCTTCTCATTCACTAAGCGAAATGTAAATTCCTTTGCAAAGTGAAATTTCCATTCCGAAGTGACCAGCCTGTTTGCCTTCAGCAAATCAACTCCCTTGTTTTTAAAAAAAAGTAGGTCACAAGTTTGATTTGTGATGCTACATGAGAATCTTGCACTTGGGTGGGTATGGTTATGAATAAAGAGCTGCTGAAAAGAGATAATGAAGCAAAGCCATGTCTGTTGTCTAAATATTGAAAAGGAAATGTACATTTTTTGACCATATCGCAAAAACTCAGCTGGAGAGGAAATATGGAAGATTATGAAAGAGAACATGGTAAATAAAGGGAAAGAGTGAGGAAGAACATGGTGGATGGATGACATCCAGGAAATCCCAGGTAGCTATGATGTGAATCAGAAGATTAAACGGACAAATTACATGGTCAAATAGAAAGTGGAGGTGAATAAGGTTCCAATTCTGAAGTTCACCAAAGACCACAAATGGTCATGAAAGTTTGCTGTACACTGCTTAAAAAAATTAAAGGAACATTTTAAATACAGATCAGATCTCAATGGGAAAAAATATCATTCTGGATATCTCTACTGATATGGACTGGGTAATCTGTTAGGAACAAAAGGATGCCATATCGTTTGATAGAAATTAAAATGATCAACCTACAGAGGACTGAATTCAAAGACACCCCGAAAATCAAAATGAAAAAATGATGCAACAGACTAGTCCATTTTGCTGAAGATTAATTGCAGCAACTCAAAGTGGTACTCACTGGTTTGTATGCCCCCCACGTGCTTGTATGCATGCCTGAGAACATTAGGGCATGCTCCTACTAAGAGGATGGATGGTGTCCTATAGTATTTCCTCCCAGATCTGGACCAGGACATCACTGAGCTACTGAACAGACTGAGGTGCAATCTGGCAGGGTTGGATGGACTGAAACATAATGTCCCAGAGGTGTTCTATTGGATTTTGGTCAGGCGAGTATGGGGGCCATTCAATGGTATCAATTCCTTCATCCTCCATGAACTGGCTGTATAATCTCATTACATGAAGCCGGGCATTGTCAAGCACCAGGAGGAACCCAGGACCCCTGTAGGGTCTGACAATGGCTCCAAGGATTTTATCCCGAAATCTAATGGCAGTCAAGGTGCCATTGTATAGCCTGTAGAGGTCTGTGCATGGATATGCCTCCCCTGACCATCACTGACCCACCACCAAACCAGTCATAATGATGAATGATGTTACAGGCAGCACAACATTCTGGTGTTCAATGGCAAATGCCAAATGAGCTCCACGGTGCTGGGCAGTGAGTACAGGGCCCACTAGAGGACATCGGGTTCTCAGGCCACCCTTATGAAGTCTGTTTCTGATTGTTTGGTCATTCGCACCAATGGCTTACTGGAGGTCATTTTGTAGGGCTCTGGCAGTGCTCATCCTGTTCCTCTTTGCACAAAGGACCAGATATCGGTCCTGCTGATGGGTTAAGGACCTTCTACGCCCTGTCCAGCTCTCCTAGTGTAACTGCCTGTCTCGTGGAATCTCCTCCATGCTCTTAAGAAAATTATAGACATACATGTCAAAGGTAAAGGCTGTAAAATCATTTACAAGCCGCTTGATGTTCCTGTGACCACAATTACAAATATTATGTCCATGGGAGTGTCAACCTCTCTGAACAAGGAATTTTTGTCCATGACATTTTATTTCTGTTATTTAAAATATTCTGTTAAATGAAAACACTAATATTAACAAATATAGAATAATCAATTATGGATGCCAATTACTTTTGTCCATTTCAAGTTATTTTGGAGAACACTATGGGTTCTTTTTTTTTTCGTGTTAAAGGTTACAATACAAAAAATCAGCAGCACATTTTCCATCTAGTCAGTTCAAAAATACTAGCAAACTGCTCCAAGAACGGAGGTTGAAAACAGAGTACCCGAATCTGGAATATAGTAGAACAAGGTTCTCCAATAAAAAATAAAAATAGATCCACCCTACAGATCACTTATTGGTTTAGGTTAGATCTATCACAGTAATAAAAAGTAGCCAAAGTGTAAAATACAGGGCGTTTCAAACAATGCACATTTATTTTTATTTTTTAACAGAGTAGAGAAGGGTTTGAAGCTGTGTCAGGTTGTATTGCTGCCTATGTCCAATTTTTATCTTTTACCTACTCTACTAGAAAAAATTTTTTGGCCGTTGCCTGTTTTCATTTTCCCTCTCTTCCTTGTCCTGTGGCACAAGTCATCAGCACTGGAAATGAAGGGAAAATCTCCGTAGTGATGATGATGCAGACAGAAAAAACCTGTCAGAGGTTCCAACCCTTCCCTACTTTTTTCAAAACTAAAACAGAAATGAGTCATAAGGCTGGAAGGTCATATCTTGACTAAAATACATATCATAATACAACATTCAGATGGCAATCAATGTGTAGAGTTTTATTTCATTTTAATGTGAAAAAATAAGTTGAATTACAACAAACAAATGGCAGTTGGCAAGTATGGAGTATTAAACCTGGTTCCCAGTTCACTGTCTACAACATGATTGCACAGGAGACACAAGCTAGTATGTCAAAGGCAATTTCCATGGAACATGCATGGTTACCAGATCTTGATTATTATTATTATTATTATTATTATTATTATTATTATTATTATTATTATTATTATAATATAGGATTTTTATAGCGCCAACACTTTACACAGCTTTACAACATAAGGGCCGACAGTACAATTACAATACAATTTTTTACAGTAGGAATTAGAGAGCCCTACTCATTAGAGCTTACATTCTAAGAGGAAGGGTCAAACAGGTAATAAATGTGGGGATGGGCTGATGGAGAAAATAAATGTAAAATTTTTCGGTGGGGTCCGGATAGGCTTCCCTGAAGAGATGAGTTTTCAGGGATTGTCTGAAAGAGGACAGAGTAGGAGATAGTCGGACAGATTGCGGTAGGAAGTTCCAGAGGATGGGAGAGGCTCTGGAGAAATCCTGGAGGCGAACATGGGATGGGGTAACAAGGGAGCAAGAGAGCAGGAGTTCTTGGTAGGAATGAAAGAAACAAATTGGTTGGTATTTTGAGCCTAGGTTAGTAATGTAGCTGGGGCAGAGTTGTAGATGGCTTTGTAAGTTATTATTAGTATCTTGAATTAAATTTTTTGGGTAAGTGGAAGCCAGTGGAGGGATTGGCAGAGAGGGGTAGCAGACATTGAGCGATGTGTGCATGAACCTGGCAGCAGCACTCATGATGGACTGAAGGGGGATAGACTATGTAAGGATAAGAGAGTGAATTAGAAGGTTTGAGGTGTCATTGGATAGGAAGAGGCGTATCTTGGAGATGTTGTGAAGGTTGAGGTGGCAAGCTTTGGGAATTGATTAGATGTGGGGCTGAAAGGATGGTTCAGATTCCGGGATTACACCTAGGACCTTGGCATGGAGGGGCGAGTTGATAGCTGAGCCATTGACAAAGAAATCAGGGGGAGAGGCACGTGGGGGAGGAAATATTATGAGCTTGGTTTTGGATAGATTGAGTTTGAGGAAGTGGTTTGACATCCAGGCTGATATGTCTGTTAATAGAGTGAGCTGAGCGGTAGAGAGATAGATTTGGGTGTCATCGGTGTAGAAACGGTATTGAAAGCCATGGAAGGAAAAAAACTGACCCAGGGAGGAGATGTAGATTGAGAATAGGAGAGGTCCAAGAACAGAAAGAAGAAAGGAAGAAGAGAGGAGGAAGTAGAATTGTAAGTGACACTGAAGGCGCAGTGGGATAGGTAAGATGAGAACCAGCAAAGAGTATAGTCACAGAGACTAAAGGAGTGGAGTTTTTTTAAGGAGGAGGGGGTGGTCCACTGTGTCAAAGGTAGCTGAGAGGTCCAGAAGGTGGAGTACAGAGTAATGGCTGTTGGTTTTAGCTGTTAGTGGATTATTTGTGAGTTTAAGGAGAGCAGGTTCCGTTGAGTTTTGAGGGCAAAATCGGGACTGAAGGGGATCAAGAAGTTTGTTCTCAGTCTGATGGTCACTCAGTTGGTTGTAGAGCAGATGTTGAAGGAGTTTGGAGGAAAAGGGGAGTAAGTATGGGGCTGACTAGTGCATGTTTTAGAGAGCTGGAGAAGATGCCAGAGGAGAGGAGGAGATTTAAGATGTGAGTTAGAGAGTGTAGAATAGAGTCAGAGGGTGACTGTAGCATTTGCAAGGGAGCAGGATCAGGGGGGCAGGTAGTTAGGTGGGCGTTAGAAAAAAGTTTAGCAACCTCATCAAAAGTAACAGGGTTAAATGAGGGAAGTAATGATTGTATCTGTGGATATGGGGTGTTAAGTGGATGAGGTATCTGTACATTGGAGATCTCCTCACAAATTATATCAATCTTATTTGGAGTGATTGGCAATCCCCTGGGCAGTGAGTGAATTAGTGGGTGGAGGCAGTGGAGGCAGAAGTAGAGAGTTAAAGGTAGAGAAGAGTGGATGGGGACTGAATGAGAAGGTGTTATTGAGAGTGATAAAATAGGTCTGCTTGTCAGTGAGGAGGCAAGAATAGTATTTTTGGAGGGTAGATTTTATTTGGTTAAAGTCTTTCTGGGACTTAGTCTTATGCCAAAGGCACTCAAGAGCGTGGCCAAGGTTGTAGGGGTCAGGGCCTGATTCTGAGTGTAGTGAGGGAGGCAAGCTTGTCTAGGGAGGAAGACAGTGAGCTGTTGCAGACAAAAGTGTCTAGGTTGGGGCAGGACAGGGGTGAGATTTTGTCATAGAGGTGGTCAGTAGCAGAAGAGAGAAGAGAAGGGTTGAAGTTGCGAAGGTTTCTATGGGTAATTGTTAGGTGGTTGAAGGGAGAGGTAGTGGAAGTCAAAGAGAGCAAAACTAATCAGGTGGTGATCAGAGAGTGGGAGAAGATTGTTGGAGAGGTTGCGGACTGCATAGATATGACAATAAGGTCAAGGGTGTTGCCATCGGAATGAGTAGGAGCCTGTGTCTATTGCTTCAGGTCAAGAGAGGAGGTTAGACTGAGAAGTTTAGAAGTGGCAGTGTTATTAGCATTAACAGAGATGTTGAGGTCACCGAGAAGGATTGTGGGCATCTCAGAAGAGAGAAAGTAGGGTAGCCAGGCAAAGAAGTCATCAAGGAAGGTTGACACCTGTCCAGGGAGCCTGTAGATGACAGCAATTCTTAGAGAAACAGGAGAAAATAGACAAATGCAATGTGTCTCAAAAGAGGGGAGTGTAAGAGAGGGAGGTGAGTGAAGTACCAGATAGGTGCTGCATGGGGCTAGAAGGATTCCCATTCTGCCTCTCTTTCGTCCACTGGGTCTGGGGGTCCAGAATCAGGTTCTCTATAAATCTATGGAGGTGATTTACTAAAACTGGAGAGTGCAAAATCTGGTTCAGCTGTGCATAGAAACTAATCAACTTCCAGTTTTTTTCTGTCAAAGTTTAACTGAACAAGTTGAAGTCAGACACTGATTGGCTACCATGCATAGCTGCACCAGCTGCAGAACGACCATTAAAGAGGTTGTAAACTCGTATAAATTTTTTTTTTTTTCTTACACCCTGCAAAAGAAAGACATAATGAGCTAGTATGCATCGCATATTAGCTCATTATGCAATACTTACCTCAGAACGAGCCCCCGCCGTGCCGCTCACTCACCTCTATGACGGGCGACATGTCTAGTCGCCGTCTTCCGGGATCGCGGCATCCGGCCATCTGATTGGCCGGAGCCGCGGTGACGTCACTCCCGCGCACGCGCGCGGGAGCCGACAGTCACGGCACGGGGCTCTGAAGGAACGGCACGATCGGCCGTTCCTTCAGAGCGCATGCGCCAGTGACGTCACTGGCGACATGTAAGGTAAATATCTCCTAAACGGTACATGTTTAGGAGATATTTACAGTACCTATAGGTAAGCCTTATCATAGGCTTGCCTATAGGTACAAGTTGTAGAGGAGGGTTTACTTCCTCTTTAAGTGAAATCCACAATTGTATTTTGGCTAAAAGTTGGAAATAAACATTTGATGTGGGCTAGAAGAGTTTTTAAACATAACATATTTTGACAAGAAATGGTTCCAGTTAAGACAAGAATAGTGCACCCTATTTGCATTTCTTCATGTCAGGCTGGTTTACATTGCTGAAACTTCTGACTAACAATAATACATTAGGGCTGACTTGCTAGTAACCAAGCCAATTTCACATTCTAATTTTGGAAAAAGAAAAAAAAGTACTTCTAATTGGTCACTGATTGATTTACTAAAACTAAAGAGTGCAAAATCTGGTGCAGTTCTGCATAGAAACCAATCAGTTTCCAGGTTTTATTGTCAAAGCTTAATTGAACAGACTGAAGTTAGAAGCTGATTGGCTCCCATGCACAGCTGCTCAAGATTTTGCACTCTCCAGTTTTAGTAAATCAACCCCTATGGGTACCAACCAGTTTTTTTGTCAATTTGTACATTTAAAATGTCAGTCTCACTTTGATACGTCTGTTGGGCCTTTTTTCCTTGATTCAGCCAACATACAGATACAAAATATATTTGGTGAAGAAACTGTTTCTTTTCATTGGTAAAAACAAACAATTTCTAACATATACAATCTTTGGTTATTATAATGAGCTTCTTAAATATTTGTTATGACTTGAGAGTTTGACATCTTATGACCTGACTGAGTTGCCTGCTATGATAAATGGCAGAATATATGCCTATTTTTTAATCTATAGACAATTAGAGTAATAAATGGTAATTTTTTTTAGTCTTGCCCTCAAAAAGCAATGATTCTGCTTTAGTCTACTTAAAAACCTTCTACATACTGACAGAAATATACAACATAAAAGAAATCAAGCCAAAGCAATGCAACTTAAAATGCCTGAGAAAATATTGTTAGATGAAAGAAGACATGTGAATTTATGCAAGCCAGGAGGGACAGCAATCTAATTTAAAAAACTACAAAGAGTAAAAGAAAAAATTGTACATCACATCCAGGTCAGCCGAAAAGCAAAATGAGATAGAAACAGTAAGAATAAATTCTTACAGAGGTGGCCAAAATAAAATTGGGTTTGTGATTTTCAAGGATATGGTAAGCTTTAAAAAAAAAAAAAACTGCTTTAGTTCCACATTATCACCTTTAGAATGCAATGGATACAGAATTCTTGAAGAAAACAAAGAAACAAAATGTGCTTTAATGTTTTCTCATTTTACTCTTCTGCTCTATCAAAGGCTACCATCATATAGCATTTTTATTCATTAGACAATGGCAAAGCCTGCTGAAGAGAATAATGCAAAATTGTAATGACAGCCTGTCACTAGGCATGAAATTTGGGTCTGGGTCAAGCATGGGTTAGAGGCGAACCAAACCCATTTACAGTTTGTGAGCCAGGCAAACTAATGGTGGTTTGGTTTTGCTGCCATAGCAATCGGCTACCAATAATGCACTTTCTGATCTTTGAACTTCGGTCAGATAGCTTAAAAGGGCCTATAATGCCTCGTTTCCACTGAGCGGATCGGTTCGGGTCAGTTCGGTACGGTACGCTAATTTGAGTGTTTCCATTATGAAAGTGGCCCATACAACCGAACCAAACCGCACCATTCCTGGTCCTGCTTCAGATGTAGGGCCATAAGAAATGGAACGGTACGGTTAGGGCGGAGCTACTGGCATCACACGATAGATTCCACTGATTGGCGGACAGGAAAACTTCAATGCTCACGTCAAATGAAAGAGCAAAACAAACACCTCATTTGGTGTAAACCCCGCATGGTCCCTGGTGGCCCGACTTGCAGTGGAAACGCTCACCTGAATAGACCGGACCATTCTAACCCTTCCAAACTGTACCGACCCGAACCGTTCCGCTCAGTGGAAACGAGGCATAAGTGGGTCTTTCATAAGCCAGCGCCCTTACAATAAAAAGTCGGGTTCTTGGCAGGCATATTGACAACATACTTTGCTGTGTTAGGGGAAAAGTTGATAAAGTGCATCTGAACAGATTAGTTAGGGCTTGTAGACACAGGTCTCTTAACCACTTTAGCCCAGGAAGATTTGGCTGCTCAATGACCAGGCCACTTTTTTCAACTTGGCACTGTGCGACTTTAACTGACAATTGCGCGGTCATGCAATGCTGTATCTAAACAAAATTTACTCTTTTTTTTTTCCACACAAACAGAGCTTTCTTTTGGTGGTATTTGGTCACCTCTGTGCTTTTAATTTTTTGCTATATTAATAAAAAAAGAGCAGAAATTTTGCGAAAAATTTACATTTTCTACTTTGACAGTTAAAAAAAAAAAATATCCAATATATTTAATTTTTGTCATATATTTCGCTACATGTCTTTGACGAAAAAATTCTCAATGAGCGTATTTTTATCCACTTTAAGACCGGAAGATTTTACCCCATTCCTGACCAGGCCATATTTTGCGATTCGGCACTGCGTTACTTTAACGGATAATTGCGCTATTGTGCAGCACTGTACCCAAATGAAACTTACGTCCTATTTTCCCCCACAAATAGAGCTTTCTTTTGGTAGTAATTGATCACCTGTGCGATTATTAATTTTTGAAAAAAAGAGTGACAATTTTGAAAAAGAAAAACAGTATTTTTCACATTCTGATATACAGTGCCTTGCGAAGGTATTCGGCCCCCTTGAACTTTGCGAACTTTTGCCACATTTCAGGCTTCAAACATAAAGATATAAAACTGTAATTTTTTGTGAAGAATTAACAACAAGTGGGACACAATCATGAAGTGGAACGAAATTTATTGGATATTTCAAACTTTAACAAATAAAAAACTGAAATATTGGGCGTGCAAAATTATTCAGCCCCCTTAAGTTAATACTTTGTAGCACCACCTTTTGCTGCGATTACAGCTGTAAGTCGCTTGGGGTATGTCTCTATCAGTTTTGCACATCGAGAGACTGAAATATTTGCCCATTCCTCCTTGCAAAACAGCTCGAGCTCAGTGAGGTTGGATGGAGAGCGTTTGTAAACAGCAGTTTTCAGTTGTTTCCACAGATTCTCGATTGGATTCAGGTCTGGACTTTGACTTGGCCATTCTAACACCTGGATATGTTTATTTGTGAACCATTCCATTGTAGATTTTGCTTTATGTTTTGGATCATTGTCTTGTTGGAAGAAAAATCTCCGTCCCAGTCTCAGGTCTTTTGCAGACTCCATCAGGTTTTCTTCCAGAATGGTCCTGTATTTGGCTCCATCCATCTTCCCACCAATTTTAACCATCTTCCCTGTCCCTGCTAAAGAAAAGCAGGCCCAAACCATGATGCTGCCACCACCATGTTTGACAGTGGGGATGGTGTGTTCAGGGTGATGAGCTGTGTTGCTTTTACGCCAAACATAACGTTTTGCATTTTTGACAAAAAGTTCAATTTTGGTTTCATCTGACCAGAGCACCTTCTTCCACATGTTTGGTGTGTCTCCCAGGTGGCTTGTGGCAAACTTTAAACGACACTTTTATGGATATCTTTAAGAAATGGCTTTCTTCTTGCCACTCTTTCATAAAGGCCAGATTTGTGCAGTATACGACTGATTGTTGTCCTATGGACAGAGTCTCCCACCTCAGCTGTAGATCTCTGTAGTTCATCCAGAGTGATCATGGGCCTCTTGGCTGCATCTCTGATCAGTCTTCTCCTTGTATGAGCTGAAAGTTTAGAGGGACGACCAGGTCTTCGTAGATTTACAGTGGTCTGATACTCCTTCCATTTCAATATTATCGCTTGCACAGTGCTCCTTGGGATGTTTAAAGCTTGGGAAATCTTTTTGTATCCAAATCCGGCTTTAAACGGACCTCTGAGACTATCACAGTGCAGGTGCATTTATACGGAGACTTGATTACACACAGGTGGATTCTATTCATCATCATTAGTCATTTAGGTCAACATTGGATCATTCAGAGAACCTCCCTGAACTTCTGGAGAGAGTTTGCTGCACTGAATGTAAAGGGGCTGAATAATTTTGCACGCCCAATTTTTTTAGTTTTTTATTTGTTAACAAATTTTGAAATATCCAATAAATTTCGTTCCACTTCATGATTGTGTCCCACATGTTGTTGATTCTTCACAAAAAATTACAGTTTTATATCTTTATGTTTGAAGCCTGAAATGCGGCAAAAGGTTGCAAAGTTCAAGGGGGCCGAATACTTTCGCAAGGCACTGTATAACATTCCCCCAAAAAAAAAAAATGTATAAATCAAAATTTTTTAACATTTTAGGCCAATTTGTTTTCTGCTACATATTTATATATATATATATATATATTGGTTTTGCGCAAAAGTTATCACGTTTACTAACTACGGGAAAAGATTTGTCATTTTTATTGTTTTTTTTACTAGTAATGGCGGCGATCTGCAAATTTTTTGCGGGACTGCGACATTGTGGCGGACAGATCAGACCCCTAACTAACATTTTTGACACTTTTGGGGGGACCAGTGACATTACTATAGTAATCAGTGCTAGAAAATATGCACTGTTACTGTAATAATGACACTGGCAGAAGAAGGGGTTAACACTGTTGGTAATCAAGGGGCTAAATGTATGCCTCATGCTTACTGACGTTTGTGGGGGGAGGGGGTTCTGTGACAAAGACAGAGATCGCAGGTTCAGCTATGCTGAATCCTGTGATCTCCTGTCTGTCACAGAGAAAACAAGTGGGCGGATTTTCTCACTTTTTCCCCGACGATCGGGGAAGACAGACAGTGATCACCTCCTCTCCTCCTCCAGCCCGACTCCCGCTGTGTCTAAACACAGCGGGAGAAAGCCTCCGGCGGCGCCCGCGCACCGCCGAGACAGCTAGGAGTCCAGCGAAGTAAGTCAGTAGCAGCACAGTGAGCTGTCCTAAAGTGGTTAAAGCAGATGTAAAGTATTACTAAATGTCCTCTAAAGAGCAAAATGCTGTGCGCCTTTTGGATTTTTGGGGTGGTAGAAAGGAAAGGTTTTTACATCCCAATGCGGCTGATGCCCTTCAATTTCTTTATGGCCCGTCCTTGTCCATGCACTACAGTCATGCCAGGCTGCATGTGTTTTCCATGGTGTATTTCCTAATTTTGATGGCTGCAATTTATTTTTTTCACAGCACGTCCTTGATCACGTGTACTATACTAATAAAATGCTACATGTGTTTTTTCATTAGGCAAATTTCTTAATTGTTGCTGGCTGCTATTTTTTAGTTAATTCTAATTTTATTCGATTTTCAGGGGAATGTTGTTGATGCAAACATAGTTCTAGAAACAACATAGGATAGATGAATTACTACAATGAGAGTCAACAGTAACAAAAGAATGGGAATGTTGGTGCTTTTTTGTGTGGTTCTGGCTGCATCTATTTATATGAGAGAGAACAGTAATTAAAGAACGGAGAAAAAAGTTTACACCGCATTTCTCCAGTAGTGGGGCACAATGAACTGCCATAATATGGGAGACTCAAATCCTCTTAGTGGCCACTTATAGTTGAGCCTAAGAGACTAATGACCAGAAGATGTTTATGGAGACTATGCTGGTTAGTGACATACAGACAGGCTAGGAAAGGAGGGTACAACCTACAGTATTGGGGAAAATAACTGATTCTTGGCAGAGCAAAGAAAACATAATGTAATGAGTAATGATTTGAATGAAGGGGGAAGTAGGAGGAAGAATAAGAAAACACCTTGCAGGAAAAGCGAGGGAGTACAGGAAGTGGAAAAGACAAAGGGGTGACCTAGAACATTGAAATAGGAGAGAAATGACAGATTGGAAAGAACAGGGGATGTTGGGAAATGAGAGGGAAAAAAGGGGTAGCGGCTGTGGACATTATGAGGTAGTCTTTAGGACTTTTAGGTATTTTTATTTTGGTGTGGGTACCCTGATTCATGGGGAGTTTTGTGTGGATCAAGATCAGGATAGAGTGTGTGTGTGTGCATGTATGGGCATTGATCTGATTTATTTAATATATTTTTGGGTAGTAGTAGTGGGAGGCTTGGCTTACCTCGTTTCCCCATATGGGATGTTTTTGCTCACTGCCCTGGGGTTACAAATTTACAACCTGTGTGCACATTGCTAAGGTGAGGTTGGATGGTGCCATTGGCCCTGGGATTGCTTCTGGGGGATCCATAGATAATTTGGTTTATTTGTCCTTTTCTGTTTTATGGTTAAATATTTTCATTTGTGTTTTTATTATGTATTTGCTTTGTGAAAATATCGTATTCATGTGGAGCCGTGAGTGCATGTATTTTGTTTACATATGCATGGTATAACTTATGTAGAATTGCTTGCAGACTTCTTTACTATTTATTATATTTATGTTTTATTTTGATACTGTACTTGTGTATTTGTGTTATACGTACACTGGGTACGGAAAGTATTCAGACCCCCTTAAATTTTTCACTCTTTGTTATATTGCAGCCATTTGCTAAAATCATTTAGGTTCATTCTTCTTCCTCATGAATGTACACATAGCACCCCATACTGACAGAAAAACACAGAATTGTTGACATTGTTGCAGATTTATTAAAAAAGAAAAACTGAAATATCACATGGTCCTAAGTATTCAGACCCTTTGCTCAGTATTTAGTAGAAGCCCCCTTTTGATCTAATACAGCCAGGAGACTTTTTGGGAAAGATGCAACAAGTCTTTCACACCTGGATTTGGGGATCCTCTGCCATTCCTCCTTGCAGATCCTCTCCAGTTCTGTCAGGTTGGATGGTAAACGTTGGTGGACAGCCATTTTTAGGTCTCTCCAGAGATGCTCAATTGGGTTTAAGTCAGGGCTCTGGCTGGGCCATTCAAGAACAGTCACGGAGTTGTTGTGAAGCCACTCCTTCGTTATTTTAGCTGTGTGCTTAGGGTCATTGTCTTGTTGGAAGGTAAACCTTCGGCCCAGTCTGAGGTCCAGAGCACTCTGGAGAAGGTTTTTGTCTAGGATATCCCTGTACTTGGCCGCATTCATCTTTCCCTCGATTGCAACCAGTCGTCCTGTCCCTGCAGCTGAAAAACACCCCCACAGCATGATGCTGCCACCACCATGCTTCACTGTTGGGACTGTATTGGACAGGTGATGAGCAGTGCCTGGTTTTCTCCACACATACCGCTTAGAATTAAGGCCAAAAAGTTCTATTTTGGTCTCATCAGACCAGAGAATCTTATTTCTCACCATCTTGGAGTCCTTCAGGTGTTTTCAGCAAACTCCATGCGGGCTTTCATGTGTCTTACACTGAGGAGAGGCTTCCGTCGGGCCACTCTGCCATAAAGCCCCGACTGGTGGAGGGCTGCAGTGATGGTTGACTTTCTACAACTTTCTCCCATCTCCTGACTGCATCTCTGGAGCTCAGCCACAGTGATCTTTGGGTTCTTCTTTACCTCTCTCACCAAGGCTCTTCTCCCCCGATAGCTCAGTTTGGCCGGACGGCCAGCTCTAGGAAGGGTTCTGGTCATCCCAAACGTCTTCCATTTGAGGATTATGGAGGCCACTGTGCTCTTAGGAACCTTAAGTGCAGCAGAAATCTTTTTGTAACCTTGGCCAGATCTGTGCCTTGCCACAATTCTGTCTCTGAGCTCTTCAGGCAGTTCCTTTGACCTCATGATTCTCATTTGCTCTGACATGCATTGTGATCTGGAAGGTCTTATATAGACAGGTGTGTGGCTTTCCTAATCAAGTCCAATCAGTATAATCAAACACAGCTGGACTCAAATGAAGGTGTAGAACCATCTCAAGGATGATCAGAAGAAATGGAAAGCACCTGAGTTAAATATATGAGTGTCACAGCAAAGGGTCTGAATACTTAGGACCATGTGATTTTTCAGTTTTTCTTTTTTAATAAATCTGCAACAATGTCAACAATTCTGTGTTTTTCTGTCAGTATGGGGTGCTATGTGTACATTCATGAGGAAGAAGAATGAACCTAAATGATTTTAGCAAATGGCTGCAATATAACAAAGAGTGAAAAATTTAAGGGGGTCTGAATACTTTCCGTACCCACTGTATGTGTAGCATAGTATCTACTTGTGACAGAATCTCACTTGGGAGAGATTGCTTACAGCTGATTCCTGCGTAGGTGTCTGCTATTTTGACAGGGGGCTCCTCTGAAAGGTGAAGTCATAAGAAAGTGCTGAGGTAGCATGAAATGTGTCAACCTTTTCCCTGAACCCCAAGGTTCATTGCTGTATTAGAGTGCTTTTACATTTTTCAACAAAGACGGATGTTTTCTTTTTTGTGTGCAGCTGTCTGGATCCTTGTATGTTTTATGGCATGTTTGTAAAGAGTGAAGTCTTGCAGGGATTTCGTTTTATGCCACACTCACTCAAGACTTTTGGGGCTGTCCATTTGCAGCCTGGTTTTATGTGTGGAGAGAGGAGCAAATGTGTTCAGGGAGGAGGAGAGTAAGTTGTTGTAGACAGGAGCAGAGGTTATCACACAAGCAGAGCCTACATTACCCCAGCGGCATCTGCAGGAGGGGTGGCACAAGCAACAATAAAGATAGCAGTACAGGTCCTATAAGCAGTTCCGGAGGCCATTAAATAGTAAAGTGTAGCGCCCTCCTAGTTAAATGCTAGAGCGAGTTATATTGTTTTTGGTTTCTCTGCTTAACAGGGGGACAGCTACCAACTTCCCAAGGCAGATTAGCCTTACCGAACCATATATTATTATGCCTCTCAATTTGTTTATGTACTGTACATTGGTGGCTATTCCCACAATTGAATAATGCTGCCACTGCTGTATAAGCTGCAGTAGTGTATTCATATGAAACATTATCCCCAGTATTTTAAACACTGAACCTAGTACATCGATGGTATACACAGATATACACATATGCCCCACAGATGCTCAATAGGGTTTAGGTCTGGAGACATGCTTGGCCAGTCCATCCCCTTTACCCTCAGCTTGTGGCAGGCAGTGATCTTGGAGATGTGTTTGGGGGTCATTATCATGTTGGAATACTGCCCTGCAGCCCAGTCTCCGAAGGAAGGGGATCATGCTCTGCTTCAGTATGTCACAGTGCATGTTGGCATTCATGGTTCCCTCAATGAGCTGTAGCTCCCCAGTGTCAGCAGCACTCATGCAGCCCCAGACCATGACACTCATACCACCATGCTTGACTGTAGGCAAGACACACTTGTTTTTGTACTCCTCGCCTGGTTGCCGCCACACACGCTTGACACCATCTAAACCAAATAAGTTTATCTTGGTCTCATCAGACCACAGGACACGGTTCCAAGCAATCCATGTCCTTAGTCTGCTTGTCTGCAGAAAACTGTTTGTGGGCTTTCTTGTGCATCATCTTTAGAAGAGGCTTCCTTCTGGGATGACAGCCATGCAGACCAATTTGATGCACAGTGGGGCGTATGGTCTGAGCACTGACAGGCTGACCCCCCACCCCTTCAACCTCTGCAGCAATGCTGGTAGCTCTCATACGTCTATTTCCCAAAGACAACCTCTGGATATGATGCTGAGCACGTGCACTCAACTTGTTTGGTCAAGCATGGCGAGGCCTGTACTAAGTGGAACCTGTCCTGTTAAACCGCTGTATGGTCTTGTCCATCGTGCTGCAGCTCAGTTTCAGGGTCCTGGAAATCTTCTTATAGCCTAGGCCATCTTTATGTAGAAAAACAATTCTTTTTTTCAGATACTCAGAGTTCTTTGCCATGAGGTGCCATGTTGAACTTCCAGTGACCAGTATGAGAGAGTGAGAGTGATAACCCCAAATTTAACACAACTGCTCCCCATTCACACCTGAGACCTTGTAACAATAAAGAGTCGCATGACACCGGGGAGGGAAAATGGCTAATTGGGCCCAATTTTGACATTTAAACTTAGGGGTGTACTCACTTTTGTTGCCAGTGGTTTAGACAATATTGCCTGTGTGTTGGGTTATTTTGAGGGGACAGCAAATTTACACTGTTATACAAGCTGTACACTCACTACTTTACATTGTAGCCAAGTGTCATTTCTTCAGTGTAGTCACATGAAAAGATATAATAAAATATTTACAAAAATGTGAGGGGTGTACTCACTTTTGTGAGATAATGTATATATATATATATACACACATACAGTGGGGATCGAAAGTTTGGGCACCCCAGGTAAAAATTTGTATTAATGTGCATAAAGAAGCCAAGGAAAGATGGAAACATCTCCAAAAGGCATCAAATTACATATTAGACATTCTTATAATATGTCAACAAAAGTTAGATTTCATTTCCATCATTGACACTTACAAATTTACAGAAAACAAAAAAATGGCGTCTGCAAAAGTTTCGTCACCCTGCAGAATTTATAGCATGCACTGCCCCCTTTGCAAGGCTGAGACCTGCCAGTGTCATGGATTGTTCTCACTCATCGTCTGGGAAGACCAGGTAATGTCAATCTCAAAGGTTTAAATGCCCAGACTCAGCTGACCTTGCCCAAACAATCAGAACCATGGGATCTTCTAAGCAGTTGTCTAGAAAACTGAAACTGAAAATAGTTGACGCTCACAAAGCTGGAGAAGGCTATAAGAAGATAGCAAAGCATTTTCAGATGTCAATATCCTCTGTTCGGAATGTAATTAAGAAATGGCAGTCATCAGGAACAGTGGAAGTTGAAGCAAGATCTGGAAGACCAAGAAAAATATCAGACAGAACAGCTTGCAGGATTGTGAGAAAAACAATTCAAAACCCACGTTTGACTGCACGATTCCTCCAGAAAGATCTGGCAGACACTGGAGTTGTGGTACACTATTTCACTATAAAGAGATACTTGTACAAATATGGTCTTCATGGAAGAGTCATCAGAAGAAAACCTCTTCTACGTCCCCACCACAAAAATCAGCATTTGAACTTTGCAAATGAACATATAGAAAAGCCTGATGCATTTTGGAAACAAGTTCTGTGGACCGATGAGGTTAAAATTGAACTTTTTGGCCGGAATGAGCAAAGGTACGTTTGGAGAAGAAGGGGCACAGAATTTAATGAAAAGAACCTATGTCCAACTGTTAAGCATGGGGGTGGATCAATCATGCTTTGGGGTTGTATTGCAGCAAGTGGCACAGGGAACATCTCACAAGTAGAAGGAAAATGGATTCAATTAAAATTTCAGCAAATTTTGGATGGTAACTTGATGCCATCTGTGAAAAAGCTGAAGTTAAAGAGAGGATGGCTTCTACAAATGGATAATGATCCTAAACACACCTCGAAATCCACAGGGATTACATCAAGAGGCGTAAACTGAAGGTTTTGCCATGGCCTTCACAATCTCCTGACCTCAACATAATTGAAAATCTATGGATCGACCTTAAAAAAGCAGTGTGTGACAGGCAGCCCAGAAATCTCAAAGAACTGGAAGACTTTTGTAAGGAAGAATGGGCAAAGATACCTCAATCAAGAATTGAAAGACTCTTGGCTGGCTACAAAAAGCGTTTACAAGCTGTGATACTTGCCAAAGGGGGCAGTACAAGATATTTACTCTGCAGAGTTCCCAAACTTTTGCAGACGCCATTTTTTTGTTTTCTGTTATTTTGAAAGTGTAAATGATGGAAATAAAATCTAACTTTTGTTGACATATTATAAGAATGTCTAATATGTAATTTGATGCCTTTTGGAGATTTTTCCATCTTTCCTTGGCTTCTTTATGCACATTAATACAAATTTTTACATGGGGTGCCCAAACTTTCGATCTCCACTGTATATGTATATGTGTGTGTCTGTGTAAATCTAGGAAGTGAACAAGCAGCAGCTTCAGCTGCCCACAGTTCAAATGGCTGCAGCCAAACTTAGTAGTGGGAGATTTCTGCAGCATATGTGGCAAGTACAGAATCGCAGTATATTTAAGATAATATTAATTTATTATGCTGTATTAGTGAGACACCGCTCTGGATCACAGTGGGGTCACAGGAGGCAAAGGACAGGGGAGTTGTGTGAAATATATTAGCAAATTTAAATACACTAACAAATTGAAGCTAGACTCCAGTTCACACATTGTGATTAGGTACAGCAAACAGTTTTTTAACTCCTAGGATAAAGGTTTTACATTAACCGCTTGTGGACTGTATACTGTATATATACGGTGGCAAGGCGGCTCTCCTGCGCAGGATAACATACCTAGTAAGTGATCCTGCACTTCCGGGTCTAGGGTGCGCATGCACAATGCCCGCGACCAGCTCCCGCTGTGATTAGGTACAGCGGGAACTGATCTGCGGGTACCGCGGACTCCATGTCCGCCGGGACTCGCTGATCATTAGGCAGAGAGCCAGAATGGCGATCTGCCTATGTAAACAAGGCAGATCACGGTTCTGTCAGTAGGAAAGACATAGATCCTGTGTTCATGCAAAGCAGGGACATGAATCAATGCCTTCCCATAGTTCAAGCACCTCCCCCACAGTGAGAATACACAGGCTAGGCACACTGTTAACCATTTGATCGCCCCTGATGTTAATCCCTTCCCAGCCAGTGTCATTAGTAAAGTGGCAGTGCATATTTTTAGCACTGATCACTGTATTAGTGTCACTGGTCCCCAAAAAGTTTCAAGAGTGTCAGATAGTGTCCTATTTCTTTGCCGAATTATTTCAGTCCTGCCATAAATCACTGATCACAGCCATTACTAGTAAAAGATAAAAAATAAATAAAAATTCCATAAATATATCCCATAGTTTGTAGACGCGATAACATTTGTGCAAACCACTCAATATTCTCTTATTGGTATTTTTTAACAAAAATATGTAGCAGAATACATATTGGACTAAATTGATTAAAAAATTCGTTTTTTTTTTTTTACATTTTTTTTATTGGATATGTTTTATAGCAGAAAGTAACACATTTTTTTTTTTTTTTTTAATTGACTGCCTTTTTTTTAGAGCAAAAAATAAAACCGTAAAAGTGATCAAATACCACCAAAAGAAAGCTCTATTTGTGGGAGAAAAAGGGCATACATTTAATTAGGTATAGTGCAAAACTGTGCAATTTTTAGTAATGCAGTGCCGTATCGCAGAAAATGGCCTGGTCATGAAGGTGGGTAAATCTTCTGAAGGTCAAATGGTTAATATAAAAAAGCTGATCATTTTAATCACCCTGCCAGTGCTAAATGGTTTGTCTCATCCATGAAAACAGATACATTCTGCTGGAGAGATTGTGTTTGTGAAAAGCAACGGACTTACTAGCCAGATCACCAGATGAAAATAGAAGAAAGAAAGCCTAAAAAAATGAATGCATCCATCCCATCTAAGAATTGGTAAGCTTCAATATAATAAATGTAAAACCAAGGTAAAAAATGAGCGCTGAGTGATTATAAAGCAGCTGGCACAAAAAAAGTTGAATATACATCAGCAAATAGTAATAGCAAAAAGTGTGCAGTGATTCAATATAATTGGTAAAGCAAAAGTTTTGTTATGTGCAAAAAATAAAAATAAAAGTCCAAATGATGAAACTGTGACATAAGCCAGAAAATATCTTCAATAGATTAAAACATTTCTCGGATAGGCGGACCCTTTGAGAATTTTAATGCACACAAAACGCGTCAGAAGGGGGCCTACACACTGATGTCATCAACCAGGCGTCCTCATGGTAGGAGCGACGGTCATCTTTGAAAGTCTGCTCTGGACATTATTGTTTTTTTTGCTACAGTACATGTACCTGCTTTTAACTTCAATAAAATACTACACTATATGAATATAATTTGGGCTCCCGCTGGTGGGCTTCTTTTGTACAGTGTCTGATCCCATTGGAGCCTAGCACGCAATCAACACACCGGAGCATGATGCTATTATACTTCATGACAACAGTTTAAGTACTACTTACCATCTGGCGAATGTTTAAATTGGTGGAGGTGTATCACTGTGGAAGATCCTTCTTCATCACTTTGGGTGAAGTGTGTTTATTCAGTGCTGGAATTTGTCTGGTTTCTGGTGAGTGGTTTGGCACTTCACTCTGACTACTGCAGCAATTTTTTGAATATATTTTCTGGCTTATGTCACAGTTTCATCATTTTGACTTTTATTTTTTTTGCACATGACAGGACTTTTGCTTTCCCAATTATCACTTTTCTATTGCAATAGAAATATTGCTTTGGAGTTTAATACCACAAGTCATCAAAACTGATGCTCAGTCAGGGATGACTAAAGTAAGGAAATGCAATAAAATCAATGTATCCACAATTTTCTACTTGGTACTAATAATTTTATTGCTATGTATAAGTACAGCTAAAGACAGCAAGTATGAACAAGAAATTTAAAACCTAGTAATGTAACAGAAGACAGCACTGAGAACATTTAAGGGTGCTGTTCCTCTGCAGTAGCTGCCATGCAGGCAAGATAACTGCATTGAGTATATAAAAAATGTATATGTGACATTTGATTTGTACATCCCTTATGTAAGCAAAACTCCAGTGATCACACAGGCCTAAGCACAACAACATAATCTGTGTGAATGTATATTTACCCGTTTTTTCTGTATGTTTCTAGGTTAAATGTCAAACGGCGGCTTACCTAGATGACACACAGAACAATATTTTTACCCATCAGGCTTTCTCCTGTAACAACTTTAAAATCTATGGCTAATCCGGGTAATTTGTTGTTACAAATGTAGCGCTACCCCCTCAGGAGCCGCTGAAGTAAAACGGGTCCCTTGCTCCGCCTTTCAACCCCCAAGATCAAGCTCCACCCCTCTGTCACACCTGGTGATTTTCTGGGTGCATGTGCCTTTAAGAATACACTTAGACACAATGAAGCACCAGTTTAACAGTTTACTGGACAATTAAAGTGTAGCAGTTACAAATCAACACGACAGGAATTAAAGATAAAAAAGAACCAAATGTAAATCCTGAGTCCTAAAACCCAAGAGTCAAAAGGGGATTCAAGACTCAGGATTGCAGAATTTTATAGAAATAAGCAAATGTAGGTATATTAATAGTTTGAATGAGAAATAGTATATGAATTGCTACTTCAATAGAATACTTCTCCTTTAATAATGTGAGAGTGACAATGCTAGTACAACAAATATCTGAACGTTATTACAGGATAATGCATTTAGCTTAAACTAGCTCAGCTGCTCTATTACCACATTTGCAATACAATCTGAAAGAGTGCACTCTGTCACCTATATGGGGGCCCCCTTTTCCTGTGGATTGCGTGAGTCTCCTTGTTGAGCAAGGCCTTGCTAATCTTTGCCGGCAAAGAGATCCTTAATCATTCAAGGAATGATATTTGTAATCCACGGTAAAGACAAAGAATAATTGTAATCCAAATTTGGAAGAAATGCGGGTTTCTAAACTCAGTCAAATAGATGTACAATCTGGGAAAGTTGAGTGTATGAAGTGAGGCCTTCTGGCTTGCCACGCACCAACACGGCACAACAGTGTCCTATGGCAACCGGTATATGTCAATGCAGCTCTCTGTCCAAGCTAAACTGTGTCACAGGCCTTTCCTTGCTCTGTTTCTGTCAATTACAGTGTGTGCTGTAATCAGATATCTCTCACCCAATCCGTCAGTGTCCTTGTTCAACAATCCTCCACACTCAGCCGGTTACTTTGCTGTAACGTCCTCCGCTGTGCGATCACCAGAATCCACGCTGCTGAAGCCTCATGCATTAGGCCTCAACACAGACTGTGTTTCAGCACACCTCCCAGGCTGATCTGTCCTCACTGAGTGCAGGAAGCAAAGAGAGAGAGACGCTGTGAAGCAGGCAAGTGTCTAGCTCTGCTCTGATCCACCCTTTCCCCCATTGCATCATGGGATTGTAGTTTCTTCTGCAATCCAAACAGTCTGCTCACAGTTCAGAACTACATTTCACACAATCCTGTTCTTCTATTTCCTGTAGGAGGCTGACCAAATAATTATTGTAGCCTATGTTTTTTAATCCCTTGGAGCATCGCCTCCATGCTGTTACTGACACCTGTCACAAGAAAAAAAATACATGCACCTGCAGGCACCACCCAGCTCACAAACTTCTATCTAAAAAGCAAGATGACAACTAAAAATTGTTGGCCAAAGATTGCAGCCAATCTTGCTTCGACTTCAACACATATTAAAGAGCCTACCACTTCAACATGCTTTTTTGATGGGTTTTTGATGATTCAGTGATACTTTAGTGAGGGTTCAATGGTGCTTCACTGATGCTTTTTTGAAGCTTTAAAGCGTAACTCCACTTTTTTGGCAAAAAATATTCCCCTCTGGGTGATCTCTGTACATTGCAGGGATTTTAACAAATTTTGTTGTTATTCTGAAGAAATCATTGTTTGTTCCTCTGTGTCTCTGTACTGAGTGGGTCTAATGGGAGTAGTTTCATAATTATCTATCAGCTGTGGCAGCTAATGAGGGAAGCTACTGGGCCTGCATCCCTTTAGACATTTTACCTTTGTGAGTATCTCACCAAAAATGACATTTTTGTTGCAGGGGATGCCAGAAATCTGACTTGTATCTTATGCAGACTTCTGGGAAACTTGGTGAGCCAATCACACAAGCCGGAAATAGTGTTTCTGGGGTGTGGTCAGTACACATTCTGTGTACAGAACAGCTCCAGGTAGCCATATTGCAATGGATTTTCATAAAATTCAAACAGCTGCAGATTGAAAAGGTAAGGTGATTTTTAATAACATTCAATTACAATATGATTTGTGTCGCAATTGTATTCACTATATTGTTTTTTCTTTATTTGCAATTTTTTTTTCCTCCACAAAAGTGGAATTACCCTTGAATAAAGCTTGGACAATGCTCTATGTGTGTGTTGATTTTCTATTTGTTTTAAATGGGCACAGTTGAACCTCAGCTTAGTAGTACCTCCTCTCAGCAGATCCCCAGCTCATTAGTACCCCTGTTTAGCAGATCCCCAGCTCATTGGTACCCTCGTTCAGCAGATCCCCAGCTTATTAGTACCCTCATTCAGCAAATCTCCTGCTCAGTAGTACTCCCAGCTCTGCTGATGCCCCACTCAGTAGTATCACCAGCTTTGCTGATCCTTCACTCAGTAGTAACCTCCAGCTCTTCTGATCTCCCACTCAGTAGTAACCCCCAGCTCTGATGATCCCCTGGTTTGCTGATCCTCCTCTCTCTCTGGTCCCCGTTAAACTCCCGCTATATTGCTCCCATGCTGCGCACTCCATGTGACATTGCTTGTTGCTCCTGCTCAGGTCCCCCAGCTCTGCTGATCCTCTGCCGCTCAGTCCTCACTCTCCAGTCCTGTTCCCCTTCTGCTTTAGTGTTCCCATGTTGCACACTATGTGTGCCGTCTGCTAGTTGCTTCACTCTGGTCAGGACTGCTGCTCTTCGCTGAACACCAGATGAGACATCTGCACCAGACACTTCTAGAATATATACACATGAACTGGAAGTTACTGCTGTTGATGTCTTTCTAGTCCCCCTGTTTATTTCCAAGTGCATCCTGGGATATCTCATACCTGCAATGCCTCCAAAACAAAACTAACCTGAAAAAAGCCTCTCAAAAGCTGCAGGTGATGCTAGCGAGCTTTATTATAGACTTCTTTGGAGGCTTTGGGGACACTTTGAAGCACCAAGAAAGTGACATTGGGTAACATTTTTAAAGCAAAGCAAATGCAATGTGTAAACAGTACTGTAATCTTTCCATTTTAGCTAGTGACATAAGCTTTAATTGGCATTCAGAGCCCTTTAAAAATCTCGTCCAATGCCCCATTTTGAAGCAAGTGTAAACAAGTCCTAACTGTTCTGGTATTCTGGCAGCTGTTGGCAATGATTAAAGTGATTGTAAAGTCTTGTTTTTTTAAAAATAACAAACATATTATACATACCTCCTCTGTGCATTTGGTTTTTGCACAGGGCAGCCCGTAGCCTCCTCTTCTCAGGTCCCTCTTCCCTGCTCCTGGCCCCTCCCTCCTATCGAGTGCCCCCACAGCAAGCAGCTTGCTATGGAGGCATCAGAGCCGAGCTGCAGCTCCATGTGTCCATTTTTTCAATAACTTTCGTTGCAGTATTACAGCCAGACACAACCAGTCAATAGGTAGTTTTAGGAGGTCAGTGTCTTTGTATTCATCTCAGACATAATTCAACCTATTTAACGTGTAACTATTTACCTTCAGAAAAGATACTGTTTGGAGTTTACGGGTTTGTTTGAAGCTAGCCAGACTTACAAAGCTGGCCTGTGTCTTGAAACACCTTGACTTCATTGCTTCCCAGCTGTGCAGGTATTCAACAGGTCAGATGGCCAAATACCTGCTCCTTTGCTGCATGCTGCATGTGGCAGGAGGAGCAGGTATACACCTGTAGGCAGGGGCAGTTAATTGGTACCCAAGATGGAATAACAACACACAGAGACCACAGAAAATGGCACAGGTATGTTTTGGTTCAGAGGAAATAACAACTAAAACTTGGAGAACGGTGGCAAAGTGCTAGCTTTACAATCCAGCTAACCGGGAATACTGTCAGCACACAGTTTACACTGAAAATCAGGGCATTGATCATCAGTGCCCGGAATATTAGTGCAGCCCCATCAGTGCCCCCATCAGTCCAAAACAGTGACGCTTATCAGTGCCCATCAGTGCAGCTTATCGGTGTCCATCAGTGCCGCCTATCAGTACCTATCAGTGCTGCCTATCAGTGCCTCCTGCCAGTGCCCATCAGTGTGGCCTATCAGCGCCGCCTCATCAGTGTAACCTTATCAGTGCCTCCTCATTAGTGCCCATCAGTGCAGCTTATCAGTGCCGCCTCATCAGTGCCCATCAGTGCCACCACATCAGTGCCCATCAGTGCCACCTCATCTGTGGACATCAGTCCACATCAGCACAGCCTCATCAGTGCAGTCTCATTGGTGCCCATCATGAAGCCCATCAGTGCAGCCTATCAGTGGCCATCAGTGTAGTCTTATCAGGGCACATCAATGAAAAAGAAAAAATACCCATTTCAAAAATGTTATAACAGAAATAAGAAAAACTTTTTTTTTTTCAAAATGTTAGCAAAAATAAAAAACCCAGTGGTGATTAACCACTTTACCACCGGAGGATTTTGCTGTCTTCCGTCCAGGCCACTTTTTGCGATTCGGCGCTGTGCGACTTCAACTGACAATTGCGCGGTCGTGCGACGCCGTACCCAAACGAAATTTACGTCCTTTTTTTCTGATAAACAGAGCTTTCTTTTGGTGGTATTTGATCACCTGTGCGATTTTTACTTTTTGCGCTATAAACAAAAAAAGAGCGTTTATTTTGAAAAAATAACAATATTTTTAACATTTTTTTATATGAAATTCCCCCCAAAAAAGATGTAAAAACCAATTTTTTAAAAATTTTTGGCCAATTTGTTTTCTGCTACCTATGTTTGGTAAAAAAAATCACAATAAGCGTATTTTGATTGGTTTGCGCAAAAGTTATTGCGTTTACTAACAAAGGGAAAGATTTCTGTCATTTTTGGTGTTTTTTTTTTTAACGCGTAATGGCGGCGATCTGCGATTTTTTTTGTGGGACTGCGACATTGCGGCGGACAGATCGGACCCTTGACTGACATTTTTGACACTTTTGGGGTTACCAGTGACATTACTACAGTAATCAGTGCTATATATATGCACTGTTACTGTAAAAATGACACTGGCAGGGAAGGGGTTAATTTTATTGGAGAGGGAGGGGTTAATGTATGCCTGGTGCTTACTGACGTGTAGGGGGGGAGGGGCCTGAGTGAGTCATGGACAGATCGGATGTCCAGCTATGCTGAACAGTCCGATCTGTCACTCCCTGTCACTATGGAGATCCGTCCGCTGTGTTTACACACAGCGGGCGGATCTCCACACTAGATCCCCGGCGATCGGGGCAGAGCAGCGGCGATCGCCACTGCTCCTCCCCTGGCCCGACTCCCGCTGTGAATGAAAACAGCGGGAGCGAGCCTCCGGCGGCGCGCAAGCGCCGCCCAGAAGGGGGAGTGTCCAGTCACGTTAATACTACGTGGCTGGACGATAACGAACCACTTTGCCGCAGTACTATTACCGTACTCGGTCGGCAAGTGGTTAAATACGACCAAAAGAAAGCTCTATCTATCAAACCGATTTTCATTTGGGTACAGTGTTTCATGACCCCAGAATTGTCATTCAAAGTGTGACAGCACTGAAAGCTAAATATTTGCCTGGGCAGGAAGGGAGTGAAAGTGGGCAAAAAAAAAAAATGATACACATGATACACTGAAACAAGGTTTTAAAAATATTAACCCACACTGATAAGATTATCTACATTTCACGTATGCCTTTACACATACTGTATATCGAAAAACACATTGAAAAGTCAATACATTCCTTTTACCCTAATAAGCACAAGACAAAGTGTTTGTTTTATGTCAAATATTTGTCACATATAAATCAGGTGTAAGTGGGTTAGGGATCATGTAAACATTGCAATGTGTCTGTAAACTACAGGAATCAGTCAAGGCTCTTCCAGAGTGTATATCAGGGAAAAAAGAAAAACCCGGAGGGTGCGTTTTAACTTGGCCTTCTAAAGCTGGGCATACATGAATAGAAAAACAAACGAAAATTTGTATAAAAATCGAAATGTTCTTCAATCTAATATTCCATAGCCCAATTATTGTATCAGAAATTTTCCTGCAAATTTCAACATATTCTTGTCCTTTTACAAATTAAACTTTTTTTTTTTTTTTCTGATCGATTACATACTGCTTTTGCGCATTTCACTTTCATCTTTGTTTTTTTTTTTGTTTGTTTTTTGTTAGAATGATTGACCTACAAACAATTAGAAGATAGTTTGATCACAAAAAAAATTGAATTTTCAATTTAGAAACAGAAATTGATTGTCTCTGTAAGCTCACTAACATGCGAAAATTTAAAAATTGGTCTACTGACTTGATTTTTCATTAAATTTTCTATCCATGTATGGCCAGCTTAAGGAGCGTGAAACTGGAGTTCTATGACATTTTTCAGGAAATAAAAAGCACCTATGTATATTTTAGATGGTAGAGAGCGCTACAAAATATATCCATAGAGTGAAATTAGGAGATCTGGGCATCCCACGAATTTGGAAAAGTGTCAGCACAAAAAGATATATCTATATATAAAGAAATAACGCTGTAAAGATCTCCATAAAAAGCAGCCCTGATCCACTTCTTCTGGGGTCCCCAGCTGGCACTCCTGGCTCCTCCCCCTTGACCAGTGCCCCCAATAGCTGCTTGCTATTGGGCACTGGAGCGTGCTTGCTCCTGAGCCCTGCTCTATGCATCTATAAGACATATAGAGCCACTGCTCTGCCCTGCTCTCTCCTTGGCTTGCCGCTTGTAATTGACAGCAGCAGGAGCCGATGTCTCCCGCTGCTGTCTCAGCCACTGAGGAGAGGGAGTTCCAGGACAGCCAAGGCTTTTGTGCACATTACTGGATTGAAAGGGAGCGTATTAGGGGAGCAGCATACAGAAGATTTTTTACCTACATGCATAGAATGCATGAAGGTAAAAAAAAAACTTAAGCCTTTACAACCACTTCCAGTCCTGTGTCTGGGCTTTGCTAGTTGTCTACAGCCTGTATGAGTGCACAGGTGGTCAGGATTGTTAAAAGCCAGATGTGAGCAAAGCTCAGGGCAGTTGCTGCCATTTGGAGACAGACCCCTGTCAGGAGATCTGGTTGTTTTTGTCAGAGACGGCACCCCTTGTGAGAAAGATTTCTTGCCTGTGGCGCTAGAAAGGTTATGATGGCTACGAGGGCCTGGGAGACCAAGAGAGGGTCTGGGAAGCTGGGAAAGTTGAGGCGGCCAGTGAATCCAGGGAGGCTGGAGGTAGTCCAGAAGTCTCGGAGAGGTGGAGAAAACCTAGGGGGTCTGGAGAACCATATTTAGAGGTCAGGTGTGGCTGTGGTCAGCAAGGTCATGCAACTGAGTTAGCCTAAGAGCAAGGTGGCTCTGTATTTTTCAATAGTTGTGTTTGCTGAAGAAGAACTCCTGTCTGGGTAACCTTCTATTGTAGAAACTTTGTTTCCGTTTCCTGTTTCCTTTTAATAAAAACTACAAAACCCATCTACCACTGAGATAAACACCCCCAGTTTACACACTATACTGTGAAATATAGGAAAGACATAATTTGCTTTTGTTCTGTGCTTTCTAAAGTTCTCAAGCATATCCATGCTGGATAATGTCAATGTGTTTCACCTCTACATTGGAGCTTCTTCAGGACATACAGTATCCACAGCAGACCATTTTGCCATTCACATCCAGTCCAGTCTTTGCTATGGTTCTTTATGTATTTTTATCTTCTAAATCAATATATACATATTGATTTATGCAATTATCGCGAAAAATAAAACTGAAAATTCCTGAAGGGAAATAATTACCAGCTGGCTAAAAGTGGATTTTTTTATATGCTCATATTCATGCAATCTAACATACAATTCTGTTTGGAACTACAATCTTGCCGACATTTCAAGTTAATTACTTTTTAGTATTCACTAGTATTTATTAAAGGATGCACACATTTTTTGCTGCAGATACTGTATACAACATAGGCATATGGTTATCACACTGCCTAGCTCAAACCGTTGGTAGGTGGAGTTTATCGTTTTTTGGATCCTTTTGTCAGCATTGTATTTTTTACTGTGGTAAGAGTGGATGTATAAACAAATGGTAAATTAAATTTGAGGGTTTTGGAATATACATTTTTGAAATATGGAGTCTATGGAGTCTTAGTTCATTTAGCTCTTTTACCCAAATTTCAAATTTAAAAATGACACGCCCAAACCGTTTGTGCCAGAAAGAGACATCAGAATCGTCGCTGTCGTCACTTTCCGTACCCGATGACGAATTTTCCCACAAATCGCTATTGCTCAGTTCTTCAAGTAACTCTGTTTCGCTGTCGCTGTTTTCCAGTTCGTCTAAAAGAGCTTTTTGGGCGCCATGGTTGTTCTCTATTTTCCAGGCACAAAGAACTGGAAAAGCACAGGCAAGGCACTGGAAAAGTCACCAGGTGCAATCCTGTGGTGAAATGGCTTGATACAGTGTAATCCGTTAGGATAACAACTTTGTATCATTTGGTTTATTTACATTTTTGAAATTGCCTCCGATTTCACCCCCCTGCATTGCAACGCTCGCAGAGAAGGGAACCGGAAGACAGGTGCCGGCATCGGCCGAGCACACAGCGGGATGACAGTGGGAGGATGGCTGAGGACGGGGGGGAAGGACAGCGGGGGATCGCAGGGGAGGTTAACAACCAGTGTGTAGCTGGTTGTTAAGAAAAGGGCCAGGAAGCCAGCCACAGCGCCCTTAACAACGAATGACTATTTCCCCGCTGACAGCTGAATGTAAACAAAACAATTGCTGCTAATAAAAATGGAGAAAAAAAAGCAGGGGGTCCTCCCCTCAATCCAAACCAGGCCCTTTCAGGTTTGGTATGGATTTGACGGGGAACCCTACACCAAAAATAAAAAATAAAACAATGTCGGGTACCCTCCCAACTCCACTAATAAACACAGGGAACTCTAGGAATCTTTTCCACTAAGAAACAATGGGAACACTAGCAATTTTTTCCACTAGGAACCAGAAGGAACACTAGGAATCTTTTTGGAAATATAAAGCCACTGCCTCTAGGAACACTAGCTGTTGTTGACTGATGGAATGAGCCTAGTTTAAATAGAAAGGGAGGTGGGCTGGCTGGGCTTGGACAGGGTGTGGGGCTAATTGAATTGTAGCACCCTCCTAGAGTAGGCTACTCGGCCAAAATTCATTTTAGCTCCTCTGCAATCAGTGGGGCATGGGTTGATTAATTGGGGCTGCACAGACTGCTGCTCTGCTATCCCCTGTCTTCTAGAGAGAGAGGGCAGAGACTGCATCCTGAATGTTTACTGGAATTCAGCCAATCCCTAAGGAGGTGTGTCCAGAAGGTGAGGAAAAGTCCATAAATAATCTAGTGCTGTGCAGCAAAGGCAACTTGCGGTAGGTGGGTGTAAGGCAGTGTTCCTGGGTCCAGGAACACTTCCCGGCCAGCAGCACACAATGATTACTGCTAGTGGCTGACATCTGACATCTGCTAGTATCTGACATGCTGGTTGTGCCTAAAGCCCCGTACACACGTACCGATCGTCGGCCGACCGATCGGCCGTTTTTGTCCAGGGCTGTCGTGTCTGTTGAAAACTGCAAAAGAAGTGATGTCATGTGATGGTTAACTTTCCGTGTGTTTTTTCTTCTCTGAGCATGCCCAGTCTTGCAAATCTGCTGTCTGTCGGCCGAATTCTGTACTGACTGGCGAACAATCGGCCGTTCTGGTGTTGGCCAACAAAAATTTTAATGCTTGCACAACAGATTCTTTTCGGCCGAAAGTGCGCTGTTGGCTGTCGGAAGCATCATACTAACAAGCCGAAAATCAGCCGATCGTTCGGCGGCCGAACATTTTCGGCCGACAATCGGTACGTGTGTACGGGCCTTTAGTCGATTAATGGATCAACTTGGGTACAATTAGCCGGTCCCTGCTGAGTCGGCCAAATTTCAATGCATGTATGGCCAGTTTAAGAGCAGTTAAAGTTATGGAACTGCATGCCTACTGGTCTTTGTGAATAGAGGTGATATAGCAGCAGAACTGCAGATATGGTGCACATAATGACTAAAAATGCATCATGTTGCCATCCTGCCCAGGAGAGTCACTGTTGTAGAAAGGGAGTCTCACTTCTACTGCTGTATTTTCCATCATGTAGAGGAAGATGAATCTGAAACTGCAGATTTGGTGAATGTTATAAGAAACAAGTGGTTCATTCTGTCTTGTAGTATTCATTCAACACTGAAATACCAATATGGGGTGCAGCTTACATTTCCGAGCAGTGCTACTCACAGTAACTATAAAAGAAAAGGCTTTCAGATTATATCTGGAAAGCAAAATGACCCTTTCTAGTAAGTGGCTTTTCCTAATTCCTCCACAAAAGACAATAACCTTGAGATTGCCCGTTCAAACAAGAATAGAGTTTAAAAGGTTCATTTTACATGACTCCTTTTCTAGAGGACAAGAGAATTACCTTGGGCTGTCATGGAGTATTAACGATCAGATTGACAGTTACTGATAAGAGTAATTTTATTTTCCATTTCTTCCTCTATGAAGGCTCATAACTGAGAGACATTCCGAGACCAACCAAGGATGGAAACACCGTATAACCTGTTATGAGGTTCCTAAAGACGGTATGTGGAATGCAGACCATATAAATTAGGACATACAGTAGATAGCCAACCTCTGAGAAGGAGGCTACAATCTCTCAGCAATATAGAATTCTATTCTGCAGGAGAGATATACTGTATGTATCATGTATACAACTCAACTAAGGTCTAGAATAGGTGACATAAGAACAGCTTCAGACTTTACATTATCTCTTAAAAAAAATAAAAGCTGTGCGAAGAAAAGACATAAATAACATTTAATAACAACAATGTGTCTAAAAAAACAGAAAAGCGTATACTGTATTGCCTATATATAAATATGCTCCAAGGTGACATATGCTTTAGACATGGGAAATCCTATTAAGCCATACATGGTGATCCTGAAATATAGAATACTAGGAAGAAATGTCATTTTGTATGAAAAATATCACATGCTCTGATATTGACAAAGCAAAATTTTTCTCCTGTGTAAAGACCAATTTTCTCCTCAAAGGCATTTTCTTATGCTTTGTGTTCCACATTGTAACCCCAGGTCTAAAATGAGAGAGAGATGGAATATCACATGGGCTAAATAACAGCCAAATTATACTATGCACCTACTTTGACACCTCCGAGTCCTTCCCAATGAGGAACTGAACTTTGAGAGAGGTGCCCAAAGAAAAGCTGGCAGAAGGAAAAGGACTAGTCACCGGTATTGTAAGAAAAAGACAGGCGCCACTCTAAGTGCAGTAGGACACGTTTTAATAATATAAATTCAAAACACCATATACTCACAAACGAGTAAGTATAAACAGCAGTGGGCAATAAAAGGTTGGTTCCGTCCAGGGGATAGGTGAATCCGGATGCCTGTGAGCATATCGAACGGTCCGCTGAGTAGTCCGCTATGGCCGGTGGAAGACGGCGTTTCCCAGACACTGTAGGAGCTACCGGTGCGCACTTCCGGCTGGAACGTAGGAACGTGATGACGTGGCAGGCAACGCGTTGTCGGAGCATGCGCTCCTTCCTCAGGCCTCTGGTATTGCCTATGGTTTTCCTGTAGTTGACCTTTCCCCAAATACTGACTTACAAGGGCTTGTTCTACACCAGGGGTCTCCAAAACTATGGCCCTCCAGTTGTTTAGGAACTACAATTCCCATCATGCCTAGTCATATCTGTGAATGTCAGTGTTTTACAATGCTTCATGGGACGTCTAGTTCCGCAACAACTGGAGGGCCGTAGTTTGAAGATCCCTGTTCTACACTGTATCTCTGTGTGGAGTAAAACATAGCAGTCGGCTTGTACATTCACTATATTACCAAAAGTATTGGGACACCTCCCTTTACACACACATGAACTTTTATGGAATCCCAGTCTTATTCCGTAGGGTTTAATATTGAGTTGGCCCACCCTCTGCAGCTATACCAGCTAAAACTCTTCTGGGAAGGCTGTCCACAAGGTTTAGGAGAGTGTCTATAGGAATGTTTGACCATTCTTCCAGAAGTGCATTTGTGAGGTCAGGCACTGATGTTGGATGAGAAGGCCTGGCTCGCAGTCTCCGCTCGAATTCATCCCAAAGGTGTTCTATCGGGTTGAGGTGCAGGCCAGTCAAGTCATCCATGTCTTTATGAATTATATCTAGCCTCCTGCAAGGAGAAGAGTGAACAACAAAGAATTGACATTACCAAATATCACATTTAAGTGATTGTAAACCCGTTTTTTTTTTGTTTTTTTTTTTAATAAAAAACATGTCATACTTTACTGCTCTGTGCAATGGTTTAGCACAGAGCAGCCCCATTTTGCTCTTCTCAGGTCCCCCACTGGTGCTCCTGGCTCCTCCCCCTGTCAAGTGGCAACCATAGTAAGCCACCTGTTGTGGGGGCACTTGTGTGGGCTCACTCCCAAGGAGCGCTTTGTGACACACAAAGTGCAACTCAGCCCCACCCCCCACTCTCTCCTCACTGACTGTGATTGACAGCAGCGGGAGCCTTTCATGAAGTAGAGAATGGAGAGAGCCACTGCTCGCGTGCACAGCGATGGATCAATATTGGGTTCAGGTAAGTATATAGGGAGGGGCTGGGGGAAGCTACATTCAGAAGGTCTTTTTTACCTTAATGCAGAGAATGCATTAAGGTAAAAATCCTTCAGCCTTTACAAACATGGCACTGCTCTCTCTCTCTCCTCACTGGGCATGGAGCCATTGGGGTTTATTTACTAAAGCTGGAGAGTACGAGGCTCACTTCTGCATAGAAACCAATCAGCTTCTAACCTCAGCTTGTTTAATTAGGCTTTGGCAATAAAACCTGGAAGCTGATTGGGTTCTTTGCAGAAGTGAGCCTGATTTCGCACTCTCCAGCTTTAGTAAATAAACTCAATTGGTTCCTGTTGCTGTCAATCAAATCCTGTGAGGAGGGAATGGAGGGTGGGACCAAGTCACATTGTATATGTCAATAGATGCACACAGTCCAGCTCAGGATTAAGCCCACATGAGTGCCCTCTTAAGAAGCGGCATCTCTGTATTAGTAATGTGTATATTATTAATATTTGAATACCTAAGTAACATTATAAGATCAAGCAATATTTACACCATTTTTAGTTATTCATTTGCTCCTACTCCTCTGCTAGCGGAGTTCTAGCCCTTTTTATTAATAAAAAAACACCCCTGCGATGGTTGCAGCTTACATTCTGGCATTTGTAGTAAATGTAGTCTTTTTTGGTACATACTTATGCGATGTAATAACAGTATTCTCTCTAACAAGTATGCTCCCATCTTCAGTGTGGGTATCTGAAGCCCACTCATAGCTTCTTCCTGGGTTGCACAGAATGCACCTCCTGATCTTGTGCATGCACAGTGCATACAAAGCGTGGCACACTCATTGAAATACTGCGAAATGGAGGCTGCCCATTGACTCCTGGGATTGATGACACTTACAGTGTGGGAAAAAAGTATTTCATGCCCTGCTGGTTTTTTTTTTTCAAAGCATGTTACTTTTTTGGGCATTAAACAGGTCCACTTCTGCTGTACTGCGCCGCGGTACGTCATATCCGGCCGCCCATTGGCTTTTGGGATATACAGTGAGGGAAAAAAGTATTTGATCCCCTGCTGATTTTGTACGTTTTCCCACTGACAAAGAAATTATCAGTCTATAATTTTTAATGGTAGGTTTATTTCAACAGCGAGAGACAGAACAACAAAAATATCCAGGAAAATGCTTTTCAAAAAAGTTATAAATTGATTTGCATTTTATTGAGTGAAATATGTACTTGATCCCCTATCAATCAGCAAGATTTCTGTCTCCCAGGTGCCTTCTATACAGGTAACGAGCTGAAATGAAGAGCAATCTCTTAAAGGGAGTGCTCCTAATCTCAGCTTGTTACCTGTGTAAAAGACACCTGTCCACAAAAGCAATCAATCAGATTCCAATCTCTCCACCATGGCCAAGACCAAAGAGCTGTCCAAGGATGTCAGGGACAAGAATGTAGACCTACACATGGCTGGAATGGGCTACAAGACCATCCTCAGGCAGCTTGGTTAGATGGTGGCAACAGTTGGTGTGATTATTCACAAATAAAAGAAACACAAAATGACTGTCAATCTCCCTCAGTCTGGGGCTCCATGCAAGATCTCACCTCGTGGAGTTTCAATGATCATGGGAACGGTGAGGAATCAGGCCAGAACTACATGAGAGAATCTTTTCAATGAATTCAAGGTAGCTGGGACCATAGTCACCAAGAAAACAATTGGTAACACACTATGTCGTGAAGAACTGATATCCTGCAGAGCCCGCAAGGTCCTCCTGCTCAAGAAAGCACATGTACCGGCCTGTCTGAAGTTTACTAATAAACATCTGAATGATTCAGAGGTGAACTGGGTGAAAGTATTGTGGGCAGATGAGACCAAAATCAATCTCTTTGGCATCAACTCAACTCGCCGTGTTTGGAGGAGGAGGAATGCTGCTATGACCCCAAGAACACCATCCCCACCATCAAACAGATGGAAACATTATGCTTTGAGGGTATATTTCTGCTAAGGGGACAGGACAACTTCACTGCATCAAAAGGACGATGAACAGGGCCTTGTACCTTCAAATCTTGGGTGAGAACCTCCTTCCCTCAGCCAGGGCATTGAAAATAGCCTAGCCAGTCTATAGACCTAATCCCATAGAAAATATGTGGAGGGAGCTGAAGTTCTGAGTTACCAACGTCAGCCTTGAACCCTTAAAGTGTTACTAAACCCACAACAGTAAAATATGTCTATAGATGCAGAATAGCATGTTTGTTATACTCACTGTGTAACTTAAGTGATTAATCCAGAGCTGATCCTAGGGGCACAGACGTCTGGGTGAAGAAATATTTCTGGTGCCCCCACATGGGCGTGGTCATCATACTAACTCCTCCCCTTTACAAATGCTTCTATGGCAATGAGTCCTGCTATAAGTCGCTGATCGCCACCACTAGTAGTAAAAGAATGAATAAAAATAAATATATCCCATAGTTTGTAACTTTTGAACAAAAAAATCAATATACGCTTATTTGGTCTTGTTGTCCTCCACTAGTTGGGGGAGGGTGACACATCCTCAGTTCTGAAGGGTTCATGCTGGGACTTGCAGTCCTTCGCTTTAGGGAGAGTCACATCCCCCAAAAGTGACAGAGTACAAGTCCCAGCATGAACCCCGCAGAGCTGAGGATGTGACACCCCCCCCCCCAACTAGTGGAGGACAACAAGTCCCAACATGAGCTACTGGTTTTCAAGAATGTGATCCCCCCCAAAAGTGAAGGAGTACAAGTTCCAGCATGAACGCCTGAGATCTAAGGATGTGACCCCTTATAACTGATGGGTTCATGCTGTGATCTGTAGTCTTTCACTAGTTGGGGGGACTGGGGGAAACATCTTCAGTTCTGAGAGTTTCATGCAGGGACATTGGGACCTGTAGTCCTTCACTAGTTGTGGGGGCAGGGTGTGATACATCCTCAGCTCTGAGGGGTTCATGCTGGGACCTGTAGTCCTTCACTTTTGGGGGGTCACATCCGCAAAAGTGAGGGACTACAAGTCCCAGCACGAATTCCTGAGATCCATCCTTGTGACCTCCTCCTCCCATCCCTCTGCGGGTGCCATCTTCTGCCAGCCTCAGCCTGCCCAGCAAACACAATAAAGAGACGGGAAGGCGTGCTGACGTCACTACTCTGCATCCGGAAGCCGGGCGGCGGCGTGTTTTTGAAATCTTTGACAAGCGCTTATTCATCTGACTAACTGTGAGTGTATTTCGTTGTTTACCCATTAAAATTGCCTAGACCATCTGCACTATTGTGGCCCCTTCTTTCTTTACATATATATGGCTAATCATTGATTTGGACGGGGTGGCTGGTGCTTTTTCTTGCTGGACGTGGCGGTTCCTTGCATACAACAGGACCCGGTCAGGAGAGGTGTTCCCTTTGCAGCTGGCTATTCTGAGAGTATACAATGCTGTTAACCCTTTTCCATCTGGTAAGCGCATACCCCTAGCATGCTTCACTGCGGCTGTTAGAAGTGATCTTTGGTGGCGGATTTACCATCTCTTCATTTGCACTTTGGAATCCTTATTCTTGGACTGTCCTATTTTAATACATATCTTCAATCTGTGCTATTTGCCTGGACTTTATTATGATCTCTGAACATTTGAACCATTGCTGATTGTCTTTCCAGTGTATCAATTGTGTAGCGCAGCTTTTCCATCTACATATTTATCTATAGTGATTCCCACTACAGCTGCAGCTCTGCAGCTTCTTGTTTGTTTAGCTTAGCGCAGTTATTTACATTTTACAATAAAGAGACTGCTGCTCACTGCCAGTGCTTCTCCTTTCCAATCCACATCTGCAGGAGCTTCAAATCTGTTTATTTGATTTACCTGGTAACTGGGGAGAGCAGACTCCCACATACCTTGATACAGTACAGCCCCACCGTCTTCTGGCTGCCCACATCTTCTTTTTAAATGTGGCGGGCTGCAGAAGGGGGGGGGGGCGGGTTACAGTAGAGTTCTAATGCTGATTGGCTGAGAGGTGTTGGGGGGGGGGGGCAGAGCAATTGTTGCAGCTGCAGAGACTCGGATCAGACCGTCTAGGGTGGCTGGCTCTCGAGCATCTCCGGAACTGCGCTGTTCAGTTCACAACGCTTGTGCAGCTTACGGCGCCAGGATAGGCTCTGGATTAATCCTCTGCATTGTGTAAAAAGGTTGTGTGATCCTGTAGGCACAGATCCTCCCCCTCCTGCAAGTTCATTCTGGACAAGTCCAGATAAGCACAATAAGTGTAGTTCATCTACACATGCTCAGTTTGGTCTCTATTGCTCAGAGAACACTTCCTGGTTTTACCTGAGCTATTTAGGTCACATGGTATTAACATCACACATGTGGGCATGTATACAGATCCTAAATGACAGCCCAATCCCTCCCTCCTCCTCCATGCCCAGTAACTGAAAAGGAAAACACAGTGGGTGGGATGTCACATCTTTATTGATGGATGATTTTTTTTTTCTTGGGAGGGTACATGTGATCAGCACAAGGCCAATCAGCACTGTCCAGACATGTTTAGACAGAGAATTAAGGGTCTTGAAGCCTGATAGGACAATTGTGGGAGAAAAGAGAACTCCTCCTACAAACTATCAGCACTCACTGATACAAAATACAAGAGTGCTCTAATTGCTATATACTGCTGATGAGAAAAGGTATTTATCAGTTTTAATTTACTAAAATAGTTGCATTTCCATGTTCTGTGTACTGTGGGAGACCAGATATAGTGAATGCAGTATCTGGGTTTAGTAACAGTTTAATGACTTGGAGAGTGAAAGAGTGTATCAATGTGCCTTACTGAAATATTATATTTCATAATACATTTCAGCTCATGCCCACTTTCCAATGGAATGTGGCCCCTTGCAATTACATATTAACGAGTCAGACTAACACACCTCATTCATACACCCTGGACACTTGGCAGTTGTATTTTGCATATAGACGACAAGACATTGATAGGTGTTTACATTTTAAACACCTTTTCATTCACTCATTTGGACACTTAACAAGTTAAGGCTTCGCATAGAGATTACAGACAACACCTGAACACAATTGACAATTGCTTACATTAACACATCAGACAGCTGAACACAGACGGAGCGGATTTCCCACAAAACACAATTTTGACAGAGATGTATGGGGAACACTAGAGCCTTTTCATGTATTGTTTTTGGTGGAGATATGTTCTATTGTTAAGTTGACCCATGAATTGTAACCGGTTTAACCGGTTTAAAGCAGTTTTTGCCGCTCAAACTTCCTTTAAATGTGAGCGAAACTTGAAATAAATTAGATGTGTCTACGCTATGCTTACGGAGAATTCACTATACAGGGGGAGTTGGGACTGAAGGGCCGTATATCATCTTGTAATTGCCTCCTGACAAGATTGAGCTAACAGAGAGGATCTGCAAAGAGGAGTGGGACAAAATCCCTCCTGAGATGTGTGCAAACCTGATGGCCAACTACAAGAAAAATCTGACTTCTTTAATAGACAACAAGGGTTTTGCCACAAGTACTAAGTCATATTTTGCGATAGGGTCAAATACTTATTTCACTAATTAAAATGCAAATCGATTTATAACTTTTTTGAAATGCATTTTTCTGGATATGTTTGTTGTTTTTCTGTCTCTCACAGTTAAAATAAACCTACCATTAAAATTACAGACTGATCATTTGTTTGTCAGTAGGCAAATGAACAAAATCAGCAGGAGATCAAATACTTTTTACCCTCGCTGTAAATCAGAGGCGTAACTATAGCCTTCAGGGCCCCGATGCAAGAAACCATGAAGGGCCCCCCCAGATCCCTGGCCGGGGCCCTTCCCTTCAAGCCCGGGGCTCTTCCCACTAATCCTGGGGCTCTTTACTCTCGTTGCATGGCCTTTTATTACGGTCTCGCAGCAGGATCCTTTCACAAGTTCTGCAGTGGGCTCCCTTCCTGCAATCTTTGGGCCTCCCCACAGTGGTGCAATGCCAGGGCCCGGTCGCAAGTGTGACTTTTGCAATCCTGGAAGTTCACCCACTGGTTTGCTACTGGGCCCTCTGGAGCATGGGGCCCGGTAGCAATCGCAACCCCTGCAACCCCTGTAGTTACGCCCCTGCTGTAAATCCCAGGAGCCAGCGGCCGGCCGGATATGATGCATCTCGTCGTGGCAGGGTAGAGCAGAAGTGGATCTGTTTAATTTCCAAAAAAAGTAACGCTTTGGAAAAAAAAAAAAACATTCCAATCATTAATGGCACTGTGATCAGCAATGCGGGGTCAAACTTCAAAAATTGGGTGGAACTCTGCTTTAAGCACCTCTAGATGCTGATGATACTGTGGTTTCTTCTACTGGCCTCTACATTGCTACTAGGTCTGCAGTGGCATAGGGGCTGGGAGAATGAACTGCGGTGCTCAATGGTGGACCATGAATCTGACAAACCCAGACGTGTGTTCCATTAACAGGATTCTCAAGGTAAGTGAGCAGAGATCAGCAGTGCAGGCAACAGGATTAGTAAATATTTTATTTTTTTCTTATATATAATTGGGCATTGTTTAACCACTTGCCGACCGCCGCCCGACTATATACGGCGGCAGTCAGCCCCTCCCAGGCAAAGTGACGTACCGGTACGTCACTAGCCTGGGAGCAAATAGAGGGCGAGTGCGCGCCACCGGAGGCGCGCTCCCGCCCCCGCTCGTGCCCGATGAAGCCGGCGCTTGTGACCGGCGGACTAGATGTCATTACGTGTTAAAAAAAAAAACAACAAATGACAAAAATCTTTCCCTTAGTTAGTAAACGCAATAACTTTTGCGCAAACCAATCAAAATACGCTTTTTGTGATTTTTTTTTACCAAACATAGGTAGAAGAAAACAAATTGGCCAAAAATGTAAAAAAATCTAGATTTTTACATTTTTTTGGGGGGAATTTCATATAAAAAAATGTGAAAAATATTGTTATTTTTGCAAAATTGTCGCTCTTTTTTTGTTTATAGCGCATGATCAAAAAAAAAAAATCGCACAGGTGATCAAATACCACCAAAAGAAAGCTCTGTTTGTGGGAAAAAAAGGACGTTAAATTTGGGTACAGCGTCGCACGACCGCGCAATTGTCCGTTTAAGTCACGCAGTGCCGAATCGCAAAATACCCCCTGGTCAGGAAGGGGCTTAAGTGGTTAAGAAGAGAGTTTGCTAAAATTTCCAAAAATTCAAAGCTGGTCCCATATTAAAGGCAACTCCGTTCTGAATGAGAAAGAGATGTAAAAGCACCATATGATAAGCATTTGGTTTCAAGGGAACATTGCTTCTGAATTTTCTAAGCTCAAGTTACATTGAGTTGCTTCTGAGTTTCTTTAAGTTTAATTTGCCCTCACATTGACTTTCATACGAAAGAAAGGCAGTTCAAATGCAAATAAGCAAATAAATAAATATGTGACCTCTGATATTCAAGTCCTTTTGTGGATTTCAAAGTGCATACTCTAGGATCAAACTGCGTAATCTGCATTATCTATACAATGTTCAGAACCCAGAGGAGTATGTTGCCTAAAGCAGGCATCATATCCTGGTACAGGTCTAAAACTGCATGCATTTTCATTTCTGCTCTTCCAACTGGTTAATTAGAAAAACAAAAAGCATACACAGGTAATTAGCCATTCATTTTAATAATTATAACAGTAATTTGTGTTCTTCCCAGAGTAATAATTTAAAATGCTTCCGGGGAGATTCATTTTACATTTAATTTCATTTTTCTAGAGCCAGAGAATGAAAATGGATGATACAGGCCTTATCTCTTTGTTCCTTTGTCTGCAGACTTTTGTAAATGTATGCTTTTACAGAAGTGTATTCCCGCATGTATCACTACATTGCACGCTTTCCAAACTCTGCTTACTGTACAATTGTACACAATATATATTTTTAATTTATATTTTTAGCTAGCTTTCTGCAGTCAGCAGGGGTAGCGCCCTCTGCTGGTATAACTGATTTCTGAGTCTCAAATTGTTCTTCCATTAACTTATTTCCAAAGTTTTCTTTATAAGTTATTATTGTTCTTGGCTAATCCATCCTGTATAGTTCCATTTTTGTACAAGAAAGGAATAAAATGGGCCTTCATAATGATGTTTATGATGCTATTTTGTATCAACATTATCTGCTAAAGAGCAATATAATGCTCATTAACACATTGCAATTAACTTATTAGTCTCTAACCTAGAAGTGTACTTCTCTTTTTCAATGGGGGATAACATAAACATCTCATTAAATATTATATATAATTAGACAGCAATAAGCCTGCTGGAGTTCATGGAGACTAAAGCAGGTGCAGCCTCTGATTATGTATTTTTTGCTTTAGGGCATAATGCAAATGGTTACATGGCAATGGATATGACGGATGAAAATAATTCTCTTAGGTATTATATGTATGCAAAATGGCCACATAAGAAAATATTTAAATATATATCTTGGGTCAGTCTGCTTTATCTACTTAGTGGCGATAGCAACTTTACAGGAAGATTATAAGTATATAATTTTCTACAATGCATTGCATTCATGATAAAACTGATGCTGTCACTGCTTTGCCCTATTTATCTGTACTGTCAATCAGCAGCTATTCAAGTAGACTGACATTGTGTAATCATTCGCTGTCTAGATAATTGGAAGTATGCAATGGAAAGCGAGCTTTCTATGTTTTGGCTTGCGAACCTTCCTCTGATATAATCATACTGCTGCTTGTTAGCTAATCTAAAATCAGAAATGAGCCAGCCAACAAAAAGCTTGTAATAGGCTGTTTGAGTCCCATTTTGGGGAATAGCTGTGCTCATTTCTAATATTTATTACAGACAAGAAAACCAGCTGCAGGAATCCAGAGCTCACTAATCAAATATTAATATTATACAGGATTTATATAGTGCCAACAGTTTGTGCAGAGCTTTACAATATGAAATGTTTTTCTCGTTACTTTTACTAGGGCCCTTGGCCTGACCAAAGGGAGGAAAGGAAACTGTGTGCCACATGGCATCACTTACAAGTAAATCTGGAACCCCACAACTCCTGATTAGAAAAATGCAGTACTTAAAGGGCTCCAATGCCCCGCCATCAAGTGCCTTGAGAAAACAGTGCAATGTGTGTTTGTTCAAAGGGCCCCAATGCCCCGCCATCAAGTGCCTTGAGAAAACCGTGCCATGTGTGTTTGTTCAAATGGCTCCAATGTCCTGCCATCAGGTGCCTTGAGAAAACCGTGCCATGTGTGTTTGTTCAAAGGGCTCCAATGCCCCGCCATCAGGTGCCTTGCGAAAACCGTGCCATGTGTGTTTGTTTAAAGGGCTCCAATGCCCTGCTATCAGGTGCCTTGAGAAAACCATGCCATGTGTGTTTGTTCAAAGGGCCCCAATGCCCCACTATCAGGTGCCTTGAGAAACCTGTGCCATGTGTGTTTGTTTAAAGGGCTCCAATGCCCCGCTATCAGGTTCCTTGAGAAAACCGTGCCACGTGTGTTTGTTTAAAGGGCTCCAATGCCCCTCTATAAGGTACCTTGAGAAAACCGTGCCATGCGTGTGTGTTTAAAGGGCCCCAATGCCCCGCTATCAGGTGCCTTGAGAAAACCGTGCCATGTGTGTTTGTTTAAAGGGCTCCAATGCCCCGCTATCAGGTGCCTTGAGAAAACCGTGCCACATGTGTTTGTTTAAAGGGCTCCAATGCCCCTCTATCAGGTGCCCTGAGAAAACCGTGCCATGTGTGTTTGTTTAAAGGGCCCCAATGATCCGCCATCAAGTGCCTTGAGAAAACCGTGCCATGTGTGTTTGTTCAAAGGGCCCCAATGCCCCGCCATCAAGGGCCTTGAGAAAACCGTGCCATGTGTGTTTGTTCAAAGGGCTCCAATGCCCCGCCATCAGGTGCCTTGAGAAAACCGTGCCATGTGTGTTTGTTTAAAGGGCTCCAATGCCCTGCTATCAGGTGCCTTGAGAAAACCATGCCATGTGTGTTTGTTCAAAGGGCCCCAATGCCCCACTATCAGGTGCCTTGAGAAAACTGTGCCATGTGTGTTTGTTTAAAGGGCTCCAATGCCCCGCCATGAGGTGCCTTGAGAAAACCGTGCCACGTGTGTTTGTTTAAAGGGCTCCAATGCCCCTCTATCAGGTACCTTGAGAAAACCATGCCATGCGTGTGTGTTTAAAGGGCTCCAATGCCCTGCTATCAGGTGCCTTGAAAAAACCGTGCAATGTGTGTTTGTTTAAAGGGCTCCAATGCCCTGCCACCAGGTGCCTTGAGAAAACCGTGCCATGTGATTTTGTTCAAAGGGCTCCAATGCCCCGCCATCAAGTGCCTTGAGGAAACCATGCCATGTGTCTTTGTTTAAAGGGATCCAATGCCCTGCTATCAGGTGCCTTAAGAAAACCGTGCCATGTCTGTTTGTTCAAAGGCCTCCAATGTCCCGCCTTCAGGAGCCTTGAGAAAACCATGCCATGCGTGTGTGTTTAAAGGGCTCCAATGCCCCGCTATCAGGTGCCTTGAGAAAACCGTGCCACGTGTGTTTGTTTAAAGGGCTCCAATGCCCCTCTATCAGGAGCCTTGAGAAAACCGTGCCATGTGTGTTTGTTTAAAGGGCTCCAATGCCCTGCTATCAGGTGCCTTGAAAAAACTGTGCAATGTGTGTTTGTTTAAAGGGCTCCAATGCCCCGCCATCAGGTGCCTTGAGAAAATCATGCCATGTGTGTTTGTTTAAAGAGCTCCAATGCCCCTCTATCAGGTGCCTTGAGAAAACCGTGCCATGTGTGTTTGTTTAAAGGGCTCCAATGCCCCGCCACCAGGTGCCTTGAGAAAATTGTGCCATGTGTGTTTGTTTAAAGGCCTTCAATGTCCTACCTTCAGGTGCCTTGAGAAAACCGTGCCATGTGTGTTTGTTCAAAGGGCTCCAATGCCCCGCTATCAGGTGCCTTGAGAAAACCGTGCCACGTGTGTGTTTGTTTAAAGGGCTCCAATGCCCCTCTATCTGGTGCCTTGAGAAAACCGTGCCATGTCTGTTTGTTCAAAGGCCTCCAATGTCCCGCCTTCAGGAGCCTTGAGAAAACCATGCCATGTGTGTTTGTTTAAAGGGCTCCAATGCCCGCTATCAGGTGCCTTGAAAAAAACATGCCATGTGTGTTTGTTCAAAGGGCTCCAATGCCACGCTATCAGGAGCCTTGAGAAAACCGTGCCATGTGTGTTTGTTTAAAGGGCTCCAATGCCCTGCTATCAGGTGCCTTGAGAAAACCATGCCATGTGTGTTTGTTCAAAGGGCTCCAATGCCCCGCTATCAGGTGCCTTGAGAAAACCGTGCCACGTGTGTTTGTTTAAAGGGCTCCAATGCCCCTCTATCAGGAGCCTTGAGAAAACCGTGCCATGTGTGTTTGTTTAAAGGGCTCCAATGCCCTGCTATCAGGTGCCTTGAAAAAACTGTGCAATGTGTGTTTGTTTAAAGGGCTCCAATGCCCCGCCATCAGGTGCCTTGAGAAAATCGTGCCATGTGTGTTTGTTTAAAGAGCTCCAATGCCCCTCTATCAGGTGCCTTGAGAAAACCGTGCCATGTGTGTTTGTTTAAAGGGCTCCAATGCCCGCCACCAGGTGCCTTGAGAAAATCGTGCCATGTGTGTTTGTTTAAAGGCCTCCAATGTCCTACCTTCAGGTGCCTTGAGAAAACCGTGCCATGTGTGTTTGTTCAAAGGGCTCCAATGCCCCGCCATCAAGTGCCTTGAGAAAACCGTGCCATGTGTGTTTGTTCAAAGGCCTCCAATGTCCTGCCTTCAGGTGCTTTGAGAAAACCGTGCCATGTATGTTTGTTCAAAGGGCTCCAATGCCCCGCTATCAGGTGCCTTGAGAAAACCGTGCCACGTGTGTGTTTGTTTAAAGGGCTCCAATGCCCCTCTATCAGGTGCCTTGAGAAAACCGTGCCATGTGTGTTTGTTTAAAGGGCCCCAATGATCCGCCATCAAGTGCCTTTAGAAAACCGTGCCATGTGTGTTTGTTCAAAGGGCTCCAATGCCCCGCCATCAGGTGCCTTGAGAAAACCGTGCCATGTGTGTTTGTTTAAAGGGCTCCAATGCCCTGCTATCAGGTGCCTTGAGAAAACCATGCCATGTGTGTTTGTTCAAAGGGCCCCAATGCCACACTATCAGGTGCCTTGAGAAAACTGTGCCATGTGTGTTTGTTTAAAGGGCTCCAATGCCCCGCTATCAGGTGCCTTGAGAAAACCGTGCCACGTGTGTTTGTTTAAAGGGCTCCAATGCCCCTCTATCAGATACCTTGAGAAAACCGTGCCATGTGTGTTTGTTTAAAGGGCTCCAATGCCCTGCTATCAGGTGCCTTGAAAAAACGTGCAATGTGTGTTTGATTAAAGGGCTCCAATGCCCTGCCACCAGGTGCCTTGAGAAAACCGTGCCATGTGTGTTTGTTTAAAGGCCTCCAATGTCCCACCTTCAGGTGCCTTGAGAAAACCGTGCCATGTGTTTTTGTTCAAAGGGCTCCAATGCCCCGCCATCAATTGCCTTGAGGAAACCGTGCCATGTGTGTTTGTTTAAAGGGATCCAATGCCCTGCTATCAGGTGCCTTGAGAAAACCGTGCCATGTCTGTTTGTTCAAAGGCCTCCAATGTCCCGCCTTCAGGAGCCTTGAGAAAACCATGCCATGTGTGTTTGTTTAAAGGGCTCCAATGCCCCGCTATCAGGTGCCTTGAAAAAAACATGCCATGTGTGTTTGTTCAAAGGGCTCCAATGCCACGCTATCAGGAGCCTTGAGAAAACCGTGCCATGTGTGTTTGTTTAAAGGGCTCCAATGCCCTGCTATCAGGTGCCTTGAGAAAACCATGCCATGTGTGTTTGTTCAAAGGGCTCCAATGCCCCGCTATCAGGTGCCTTGAGGAAACCGAGCCACGTGTGTTTGTTCAAAGGGCTCCAATGCCTCTCTATCAGGAGCCTTGAGAAAACCGTGCCATGTGTGTTTGTTTAAAGGGCTCCAATGCCCTGCTATCAGGTGCCTTGAAAAAACTGTGCAATGTGTGTTTGTTTAAAGGGCTCCAATGCCCCACCATCAGGTGCCTTGAGAAAATCGTGCCATGTGTGTTTGTTTAAAGGGCTCCAATGCCCTGCTATCAGGTGCCTTGAGAAAACCGTGCCATGTGTGTTTGTTTAAAGGGCTCCAATGCCCCGCCACCAGGTGCCTTGAGAAAATCGTGCCATGTGTGTTTGTTTAAAGGCCTCCAATGTCCTACCTTCAGGTGCCTTGAGAAAACCGTGCCATGTGTGTTTGTTCAAAGGGCTCCAATGCCCCGCCATCAAGTGCCTTGAGAAAACCGTGCCATGTGTGTTTGTTCAAAGGGCTCCAATGCCCCTCTATCAGGTGCCTTGAGAAAACCGTGCCATGTGTGTTTGTTTAAAGGGCTCCAATGCCCTGCTATCAGGTGCCTTGAAAAAACCGTGCAATGTGTGTTTGTTTAAAGGGCTCCAATGTCCTACCTTCAGGTGCCTTGAGAAAACCGTGCCATGTGTGTTTGTTCAAAGGGCTCCAATGCCCCGCCATCAAGTGCCTTGAGAAAACCGTGCCATGTGTGTTTGTTCAAAGGGCTCCAATGCCCCGCCATCAAGTGCCTTGAGAAAACCGTGCCATGTGTGTTTGTTCAAAGGGCTCCAATGCCCCTCTATCAGGTGCCTTGAGAAAACCGTGCCACGTGTGTTTTTTTAAAGGGCTCCAATGCCCTGCTATCAGGTACCTTGAGAAAACCGTGCCATGTCTGTTTGTTCAAATGCCTCCAATGTCCCGCCTTCAGGTGCTTTGAGAAAACCGTGCCATGTGTGTTTGTTTAAAGGGCTCCAATGACCTGCTATCAGGTGCCTTGAGAAAACCCTGCCATGTGTGTTTGTTCAAAGGGCTCCAATGCCCTGCCATCAGGTGCCTTGAGAAAACCGTGCCATGTGTGTTTGTTTAAAGGGCTCCAATGCCCTGCTATTAGGTGCCTTGTGAAAACCGTGCCACGTGTGTTTTTTCAAAGGCCTCCAATGCCCCGCCATCAAATGCCTTGAGAAAACCGTGCCATGTGTGTTTGTTCAAAGGGCTCCAATGCCCCGCCATCAAGTGCCTTGAGAAAACCGTGCCATGTGTGTTTGTTTAAAGGGCTCCAATGCCCTGCCACCAGGTGCCTTGAGAAAACCGTACCATGTCTGTTTGTTTAAAGGCCTCCAATGTCCCACCTTCAGGTGCCTTGAGAAAACCGTGCCATGTGTTTTTGTTCAAAGGGCTCCAATGCCCCGCCATCAAGTGCCTTGAGGAAACCGTGCCATGTGTGTTTGTTTAAAGGGATCCAATGCCCTGCTATCAGGTGCCTTGAGAAAACCGTGCCATGTCTGTTTGTTCAAAGGCCTCCAATGTCCCGCCTTCAGGAGCCTTGAGAAAACCATGCCATGTGTGTTTGTTTAAAGGGCTCCAATGCCCCGCTATCAGGTGCCTTGAAAAAAACATGCCATGTGTGTTTGTTCAAAGGGCTCCAATGCCACGCTATCAGGAGCCTTGAGAAAACCGTGCCATGTGTGTTTGTTTAAAGGGCTCCAATGCCCTGCTATCAGGTGCCTTGAGAAAACCATGCCATGTGTGTTTGTTCAAAGGGCTCCAATGCCCCGCTATCAGGTGCCTTGAGGAAACCGAGCCACGTGTGTTTGTTCAAAGGGCTCCAATGCCCCTCTATCAGGAGCCTTGAGAAAACCGTGCCATGTGTGTTTGTTTAAAGGGCTCCAATGCCCTGCTATCAGGTGCCTTGAAAAAACTGTGCAATGTGTGTTTGTTTAAAGGGCTCCAATGCCCCACCATCAGGTGCCTTGAGAAAATCGTGCCATGTGTGTTTGTTTAAAGGGCTCCAATGCCCTGCTATCAGGTGCCTTGAGAAAACCGTGCCATGTGTGTTTGTTTAAAGGGCTCCAATGCCCCGCCACCAGGTGCCTTGAGAAAATCGTGCCATGTGTGTTTGTTTAAAGGCCTCCAATGTCCTACCTTCAGGTGCCTTGAGAAAACCGTGCCATGTGTGTTTGTTCAAAGGGCTCCAATGCCCCGCCATCAAGTGCCTTGAGAAAACCGTGCCATGTGTGTTTGTTCAAAGGGCTCCAATGCCCCTCTATCAGGTGCCTTGAGAAAACCGTGCCATGTGTGTTTGTTTAAAGGGCTCCAATGCCCTGCTATCAGGTGCCTTGAAAAAACCGTGCAATGTGTGTTTGTTTAAAGGGCTCCAATGTCCTACCTTCAGGTGCCTTGAGAAAACCGTGCCATGTGTGTTTGTTCAAAGGGCTCCAATGCCCCGCCATCAAGTGCCTTGAGAAAACCGTGCCATGTGTGTTTGTTCAAAGGGCTCCAATGCCCCGCCATCAAGTGCCTTGAGAAAACCGTGCCATGTGTGTTTGTTCAAAGGGCTCCAATGCCCCGCCATCAAGTGCCTTGAGAAAACCGTGCCATGTGTGTTTGTTCAAAGGGCTCCAATGCCCCTCTATCAGGTGCCTTGAGAAAACCGTGCCACGTGTGTTTTTTTAAAGGGCTCCAATGCCCTGCTATCAGGTACCTTGAGAAAACCGTGCCATGTCTGTTTGTTCAAATGCCTCCAATGTCCCGCCTTCAGGTGCTTTGAGAAAACCGTGCCATGTGTGTTTGTTTAAAGGGCTCCAATGACCTGCTATCAGGTGCCTTGAGAAAACCCTGCCATGTGTGTTTGTTCAAAGGGCTCCAATGCCCTGCCATCAGGTGCCTTGAGAAAACCGTGCCATGTGTGTTTGTTTAAAGGGCTCCAATGCCCTGCTATTAGGTGCCTTGTGAAAACCGTGCCACGTGTGTTTGTTCAAAGGCCTCCAATGCCCCGCCATCAAATGCCTTGAGAAAACCGTGCCATGTGTGTTTGTTCAAAGGGCTCCAATGCCCCGCCATCAAGTGCCTTGAGAAAACCGTGCCATGTGTGTTTGTTTAAAGGGATCCAATGCCCTGCTATCAGGTGCCTTGAGAAAACCGTACCATGTCTGTTTGTTCAAAGGCCTCCAATGTCCCGCCTTGAGAAAACTGTGCCATGTGTGTTTGTTCAAAGGGCTCCAATGCCCTGACATCAGGTGCCTTGAGAAAATTGTGCCATGTGTGTTTGTTTAAAGGCCTCCAATGTCCCACCTTCAGGTGTCTTCAGAAAACCGTGCCATGTGTGTTTGTTTAAAGGGCTCCAATGCCCCGCTATCAGGTGCCTTGAGAAAACCGTGCCACGCGTGTTTGTTTAAAGGGCTCCAATGCCCTGCTATCAGGTGCCTTGAGAAAACCGTGCCATGTGTGTTTGTTTAAAGGGCTCCAATGCCCCGCTATCAGGTGCCTTGAGAAAACCGTGCCATGCTTGTTTGTTTAAAGGGCTCCAATGCCCTGCTATCAGGTGCCTTGAGAAAACTGTGCCATGTGTGTTTGTATAAAGGGCTCCAATGCCCCGCCATCAGGTGCCTTGAGAAAATCGTGCCATGTGTGTTTGTTTAAAGGGCTCCAATGTCCCGCTGTGTATGGCCTCAGCAGTTAGGCTGACCATACACAGACAGAGTTTCAACTGATTCCTGCTGAACGAGCCAAATCCAATCTGGACGGCCCTGTGGGCATCCTCCCACTTTACATCCTTTGATCTGAAGATTAATGGAGCTAGACAGATAATTGTCAGCCAAACAGCAACTGCATCCAACCAGATGCAGCCATAGTGTGACAGCTGTGGGGGCTGGCTGGTAAAATAAATATCCTGGCTGTGTAGCGTGGATGGGGGAACAGTTCTTATGGTGTATGGCCAGCTCCTGAATTTGCACATACTGTACCCTGAAAAGACAAGAACTCACTGCTCAAGGTGGTGTGATTGCCTGATGACTCACACCGGTGCATGCCCCGACTCCCCTCCGTGAAAACTTGATAAAGGAAAAGGAATTGGCAGCACTCCAGGTTGAGTCAAAATCCAGATTTATTGACTGGACATCCAAATATGACAATCGTGACAAGGTGTCATATTTGGATGTCCAGTCAATAAATCTGGATTTTGACTCAACCTGGAGTGCTGCCAATTCCTTTTCCTTTATCATACTGTACCCTGACTGATATTTTAAAGCTGAGCTCCAGGAAACCCAAAAATCCTCCTCAGCAGGAGCAGTTGTGTCTGCACTGCAAGGGTTAATAGCTCGTTTATGTCTAGGGGACTGTGTAAAGCACTTTTACTGACCCGATCCCCTACTTCTGCAGGATCCTCTTCAATGCTAGACTGGACCCCACAGCCTTCTCTCCCCTATGCTCCAGTGATCTAAGTTCCTCTGATATCATCAGGACTGATGCAGGGTCCAAAGTCCTGCATTGGACGTGAGCATGCTGACAGTGGAGGATCAGATAAGTGAAACTGTTTTCCGGTCCCCTAGATTAAAAAAAGCAGTTAACCCTTGCATAGCTCCCAACTGTCCCTGATTTCCAGGGACTATCCCTGATTTGAAACAATGTCCCTCTGTCCCTCTATCCTCTCCATTGTCCCTCATTTTTGTGTGATCTATAGAGTTGTATATAAAATGCACTTTTTATCTTTCAAAAGTGTTTGACAGTGCTAAACCTTGCAACCAAAGTCAAATTTGCTGCATTTGTAAATTTCAAAGGCCAATATAAAAGAATAGTAGCGGTAAAAAAAAAAAAAAAAAAAAGCACTTGTGGGTTTAACTAATTATTTATTTTGTATCATTCTCCTTTAGTGCCGGTTCACATACATGCAATGCGGGAACCCTTTGGTTCCCTCATCACATTCAAATCACAGGCCATATGCAAATTGCTGGGGGTGTCAATCCAAATTTAACAATACCCCCAGATCAGTTCGCATATCGCAGTACGAACTGTCAGTTTGGACATGAATCGGATCACATGGGTGTGAACCCCCATGCGATCCGATTCTGCTGCGGACCCAAAAAAGGGTCCTGTGCGTGTTGTGTCCGAATCAGATGCAAATTCAGTCAATCTGTATTGCTGAATTTGCATTGCAGAAATATTGCATGTGATTTTTAGAGCAGTGCACTCCGAATCACACGCAATGTCTGTCATCGCTATAGTGTGAACAGGGACTTAGGTCCGGTTCACACTTATGCGATGCGGGAAGGCTGCGAATCCGCAGCCTGTTCCCGCATCGCACACGCACCCCCGGCAGTTCACACTGCCATATGCGATATGCTGGGGGTGTCAATGTAATCTTAACGACACCCCCAGTTTGATCGCATATCGCAGTGCGATCTTGCAGTTCGCACAGCATCAGATCGCACAAGTGTGAACCGCTGTGCGATCCGATCCTGATGCGGCCGCCAAAAAGGGTCCTGTGCGAGTTTGCTGCGGGTGCGGGTGCGAATTTAGCCATACAAAGTGTATGGCTAAACTTGCACCGCACAGCCGATCGCATGTAATGAAGGAGCAGTGCGCTCCGACATTACATGCGAACCCCGCACTCGCATAAGTGTGAACCGGGGCTCAAGGGGGAGTAGCAAGAGGTGTGTCCTATGCCTACATACTTTTGCTAATAGGAGTCCTTCTCAAAGAGTTGGGAGGTACAGGATCTCAGAAAAGTGAGTACACCCCTCACACTTTTGTAAATATTTTATTGTATCTTTTCATGTGACAACACTGAAGAAATGACACTTTGCTACAATGTAAAGTAGTGAGTGTACAGCTTGTATAACAGTGTAAATTTGCTTTCCCCTCATACTGTATGCCCTCGCAGTGCAGACACAGACCCACTGCAAGGGAGGATTTTTATTCTTCTTGGAGTTAGGCTTTAAGACACGCTGACACTATTATCCAGTAATTCAGAAGTTGCTGGGATTTTCTTCATGTTGCATGGCAAAGCATTGCATTGCCTAATAGGACAACTGTACCTTTACATTATTAGCTGTTTTCAAGCCTATTTTTTGTGTTACACATAGCCACAGGTTGTTTCTATGCAGCATTATAAGCACTGACGTTGTTTGGGGCCACCCACTCGTGTCTTACCAACTGATAATGTCATTGGTTGTTAAGCAGCCCGTCAGGCATCTGCACAGGGTCCTTGGTTGCCCCTCCCCTACTTGCCACGTTAGCTGCGTAAGGGAGAGAAAGGCTGGATAGGGGCAGTCTGTGCTGAGTTCTTTTGAACTATGCAAAACTGATTTGTACCTGTCTAGAATCTGACCCACATAGGAAGTGTGTCTGGGAGCCTCTGTCTGACTGTTAACCTCTTCAGGTCTGCCCCTCCTGCTACAGGGTGGCACCTGTGTGCTGGATCATGTATATATATTCACATGATCCAGCTCTTCCAGGTAGAGCGCACAAAGGCACCGATGATTCAGCAGAGAAGCAGAATGGCGGTTTGCCTATATAAACAAGGCAGATTACTGTTCTGACTGAAGGAAAGACATGGATCCTGTGTCTCTGCAAAGCAGAGACATGGATCCATGTCTTCCCCTAGTAAAAGCACCTCACACAGTTTAGAGAAACACAGGCTAGGCACACATTTAACCCTTTGATCGCCCCTGATGTTAACCCCTTCCCAACCAGTGTCATTAGTACAGTGACAGTGCATATTTTAGCACTGATCACTGTATTAGTGTCACTGGTCCAAAAAGTGTCAAAGGTGTCAGTTAGGGGTTTATTTACTAAAGCTAGAGGAGAGGGCAAAATTAGACACAATTCTGCGGAGAAGCCAATTAGCTTTCAGTTTTTTTTGCTAAAGCTTAATTAAACAAGCTGAGGTTAGAGGCTGATTGGTTTCTCTGTAGGAATGGTGACTAATTTTGCCCTCTCTAGCTTTCGTAAATAAACCCCTTATGCCCCATACACACGTGCAGATTATCTGCAGACTTTTGTCTGCAGACTTACCTTTTCTATGTAGTGGAAGGTCCTGCCGGATTGCATACAAATTGAAAGTGTTTAGGTTTGACCTCATATTATATGGTTTTGGTAAGTCTGCAGACAAAAGTCTACAGATAATCTGCACGTGTGTATGGGGCATTAGTGTCCAAATTGTCTGCCGCAATACCACAGTCCCGCTACAAGTTGCTGATCACCACTGTTACTAGTAAAAATAAATAAATAAATAAAAATATCCCATAGTTTGTATAAGCTTTACCTTTTGCGCAAACCAATCCGTATACACTTATTGGGATTCCCCCCCCCCCCCCCGAAAAACATGTAGAAGAATACATATTGGCCTAAATTTTTAAAAAAATTCAATTTTTATTAAATTTTTTAAATCGGATGTTTTATAGCATAAAGTAAAAAAAATATATATATATTTTTTTTTCAAAATTGTCTTTTTTCTTTTAGCGCAAAAAAAAAAAAAAAAAAAACCCTGCAGAGGTGATCAAATACCACCAAACCAAAGCTCTATTTGTGGGAAAAAAAGGACATCAATTTTATTCCGGGAGAGAATCCCACGATTGCGCAATTGTCAGTTAAATTAACGCAGTGCCAAATTTAAAAAAATGGCCTGGTCAATAAGGGGGGTAAACCTTCCAGAGATCAAATGTTTTTTTTATTTCAGAGGAATTGAATATTGTACAAGCACAAGGCAACATTTGAAGGTTAGAATTGTCTAGTTTGCTATATCAGGTGATAGTTCACAATATTTATGTTCATTATTTATAATTTCTTCATTCATCAGTATTTATGTGTTACCTACTACGTATCCCAAAGCTCTGTGTTATTTACACCTGACCCTTGCAAGCTGTGAGTTACTACTGACCTCTGCCCTCTCCATTACAAACTACTGACTTCGTCAATTTACATTACCTAATAATGACCCTCTGAAATCTATGGTACTTACTACTCATCCCTGTTTTACATACTATTGACCACTGAACTCTGTGTTAAAAACCACTGACTTCTGTATTCTTCCTTATTTACTACTGACTTACTACTGACCTCTGAATGCTGTATTATTTACTCCTGACCACCTAACTCTGCAATAACAAAGGACTTCTGCACTTTGCAATATTTACTTCTGACCCCTGCATTCTGCTTTACTTACTACTGATCTCTGAGTTACCTACTACGGACCTCTTAATTATATACTACTGACTTTTGGACTCTGATTTACTTATTCTTGACCCCTGCACTCTGCATTACTTACTACTTACCTCTGGACTGTGCATTACAAACTGCTGACCACTAAAATCTGCATTACAAATTACTGACCACTTAACTTTGCATTACAAATTACTGACCACTAAACTCTGCATTAGAAATTACTGACCACTAAACTCTGCATTAGAAATTACTGACCACGAAATTCTGCATTACAAATTACTGACCACTAAACTCTGCATTAGAAATTACTGATCACTAAACGCTGCATTACAAACTACTGACCACTAAACGCTGCATTACATACTACTGACCACTAAACGCTGCATTACATACTACTGACCACTAAACGCTGAATTACAAATTACTGACCACTAACCGCTGCATTACAAATTACTGACCACTAAACCCTGAATTACAAATTACTGACCACTAACCGCTGCATTACAAACTACTGACCACTAAACGCTGCATTACATACTACTGACCACTAAACGCTGAATTACAAATTACTGACCACTAACCGCTGAATTACAAATTACTGACCACTAACCGCTGCATTACAAACTACTGACCACTAAACTCTGCATTACAAACTACTGACCACTAAACTCTGCATTACAAACTACTGACCACTAAACTCTGCATTACAAACTACTGACCACTAAACTTTGCATTATAAACTACTGACCACTAAACTCTGCATTACAAACTAGATCACTAAACTCTGCTTTACAAACTACTGACCACTAAACTCTGCATTACAAACTACTGACCACTAAACTCTGCTTTACAAACTACTGACCACTAAACTCTGCTTTACAAACTACTGACCACTAAACTCTGCATTATAAACTACTGACCACTAAACTCTGCATTACAAACTATTGACCACTAAACGCTGCATTACAAACTACTGACCACTAAACTCTGCATTATAAACTACTGACCACTAAACTCCGCTTTACAAACTACTGACCACTTAACTCTGCTTTAAAAACGACTACAGAGAGTGACTGTGGACCAGGAGATCCAGGTCTGTGTCTCATCCATGCCTGCCAGAATAAAGTGGGTGTGCGCCTTATACCAAGCGGAGGTTTCCCACTGATAGTACGTAACATTTATGTTTTATACATTTTAGACTGGGGTGCTTCGAGCTCATGCATCATTTGAAAAGGTACCTTGACTGTTCCAGACAACTTCTGAAAAAAACACCTAGTATACCATATGTTATATAGCGCCTCCAGGACATGTGGGACAATGCTCAGCATGCTAATTATACCAATTACCTAGAGTTTCATCTGTGCCTTCTAATCCCTGGATAATAGGAACACTTGGAAGCCTATAGTCTTTGTTTTGTCTTTGGTGCTGTTTGTCATCTGCTGCTGTTTGAAACCTAAATGAGTAATATCTCCAGCTGTGATCGAGTATAAACTTATCATTGAAAGAACAGAGCAATGGAAGATGGAAGACTTGTGTCAGGTACTGAAGAAGGATGTTTGAATTCATTTTTTATTAGCTAAACATATTTAAAAAGTTATAGTGCTCACTGGCATTACCCTCACCCTTGGGAGTACAGACCCTGCCACTGACAAATTTCTATTTGAACCTGTAGTCAGGAAATATGGGTACCGCTAACGCTAGCTTGTTTTTAAAATGCATGCTTCATGGTTGTCATTGTCATCCATAGCCTTGTTTCACTGAGAGTCACTGAGCTTTATAGCCCATCTCTGAGCCCAAATTCTTATTCTGGACGAACAGACACATCCTCCCCAAGGTTGTGGAGGTAAGGAGAGAGGTAGTCTGGAAGCTGTAGTCTAGCAAAAGATAACTGGACAGTGCTGACACCATTCCTTGCAAATTCAGTCCAAAAAGGCTTTGTGTTGTCAGCCCAGAACAAGTGAATTTCTAGAAAATCAATAGGTGCTTGCAGGGTCATTAACCCTTTTATGCCACCTCCAGGCTGCCTTTTAAGTGGCATTTAATGTTTGGAAGGAGGCGTGTCTTCTCTATCATGTAACCACTGTGATTGGTTCTCACAGCAGTAACATGATCAGAAGCCCATTTGCTGAATCCTGATCAGAAGCCAGGACTGAGAGCAGTTGGGAACAGCTTGGTCAGTGTGCTTGGAGCATGCAATGAGCAGTTGAAGCACACAACCTCTGGCCGCTGTGGATACATATGTGCGGTGGCTGAGCATTAAAGTGTTACTAAACCCAGGAGCCTGCATTCACTATTTCTGGTCTCCCACAGTGCACAGAACATGGAAATGCACTGGTAAAAGCTTGTAGGAGAAAAAGCTTGTAGGAGAAGTTTTCATTCTCCTATGACTGTCCTATGAGCCTGCATAACCCTTGATTTTCTGTATGGACAGTGGTAATCACATGCAACCTCCCAAAAAAGGAAAAAAACTGGAACTGCTCTGAGACTGCAGGGTGGAGGACCTATCTGTAGCACCCTCCTAGGTAGGTGCTAGAGCAGGGGTACTGAATTAAAATTCATGGAGGTCCGCTTAGTAAAATCTTCTTTCAGCAGAGGTTGGAATCACATTTGTGGTTTGATTCAGATCCATTACATTAGCACCCTCTCCTAGGCGTTCCCATCTCCGCAGCTGGGGAAGGCAGGTGAAATTGCACATGTTCCCGGCCCGCAGAGGAACACGCCACACTTCAGCACAGCTTGGTGCTGCGCAATTTAAAAAAAGGGCCAGGGACTTGTTTTCCTGTATTTCTCATGGGTAGTGCAGCCCATTAAAATGAATGGGCTGACCTACCTGTGACATGCGCAAGCACAGATCTGAACTGAGCCCCATATCACAATCCCATCCTTACATCAGTTCCACAGTGTCCACTGCACATCACAGTTCCCTTCCCTTCACCAAGATCCCCCCTTGTGTTCTCATACCCCCTTAACATCAACACCCTTCTTAGCCCCAGTACAGTCCTCAGCCCCCACATATATAACTATGTACACAATTGTATAGATGTATACATTGTCTTTATATTTATCTTAGGCAAGTAGTGGCACCTATACCAGAAACCCTGAACACTCTCATATTTTTGTGGGCACCATATCCATTGAGGTCGATAGGACACTATGGACTGTCCACTAGAACAGTGAGGTAAGATACCCCAAATCGAATAATTTCGCTATTGTCTACTTTTTATAAGGGTCATAAGATATATTCATGGCTCCGATTCCTCTTCCCAATAGGACCAACAATTCAGTAAGTCCTGGAGATACTTATATCGGAGGATAACTATCTGGAATTCTTTAGGAATTTTTTCTTCTTCTCTTTTTTATCCCAAGAAAACCCTCTTTTCACATATTTTTATACATGGCAAATTATCACAACAGGTGAATTGATTTGAACATCTTCTCCTTATATTGCATGATTAATTATATATACATCATTTTAGGCTCCCTGACAGTCATTAATTACTATTTCCGGGTGAAGATTGGTACTAAATACACCTGACTCTAGCTCTCATCTTGTGGGAGAATTATTACATCCCCTGAAGGGCAATTTTATGGGGCTCCAATTTCTCGCAGGTATGTGACCTCCACACTAGTGGCATTTCATCTGGAAGTTTTTCCTCTCTTTTTTTTCTTTTTTTCTTTTTCTACTTTTCTTCTTTCAGTTCTGTTTTCAACTGTTGAGGGGTCTCTATTTCCCCATGGGGTGGCACCTCCCGGGCTGGTTTGGTGGCATCCTTGGCAAACCAGCAGAGATTTCCATGGCAATCTGGGGCAATATGTGGTCGCAGCTGCAAAGTTATTTGTGTAAATGATAATTGTTTAAATATGTATTTGTTTGTCCTTTTTTGGGACTTATATTTTGCATGTGGTTATGCTTTTCAGGAATATATGCAGATTCCCTGAGGAAGATTTCTGTATTAGACAACATTTTGAAACGCGTTGGACTCTGCTATTTACCTGTGACTGTATTGTATTATAATGATAATTCATATTTTTTGAATATATGCTAACCTTGTTATGATGTCTTTGCCAACACTCACCTCTTTCAAATAAACTTCACGTTTTACTTAAATTGAATCTTTCTCTTGAGAGATCTCTACGGTTACCTTTAAAGTCCCACCCATTTTAGGGGGGTTTTTTCCTTTACCACATTCCTGTCCTCAGCCTCCTCCATTACAGTACCCAACTCCCCTACATTACTATCCTCAGCCCACCAAATACACTACTCAGCTCCCCCACATTGTCCTCAGCCCCCCCAATATTACTGTCCTCAGCCCCCCCCCACATTCCTGTCCTCAGCCTCCTCCATTACAGTACCCAACTCCCCTACATCACTATCCTCAGCCCCCCATCACAGTACTCAGCCCACCAAATACAGTACTCAGCTCCCCCACATTGTCCTCAGCCCCCCCCCAATATTACTGTCCTCAGCCCCCCCCACATTACTGTCCTCAGCCCCCCAATACGGTATTCAGTTCCCCCACATTACTGTCCTCAGCCCCCCCCCCCCACATTCCTGTCCTCAGCCTCCTCCATTACAGTACCCAACTCCCCTACATTACTATTCTCAGCCCCCCATCACAGTACTCAGCCCACCAAATAGAGTACTCAGCTTCCCCACATTGTCCTCAGCCCCCAATACGGTATTCAGGTCCCCTACATTACTGTCCTCAGCCCCCCCCCCACATTACTGTCCTCACCCCCCCCCCCACATTACTGTCCTCAGCCCCCCCCCATTACAGTATTTAGTTCCCCTGTTTACAGTACTCAGCCCCCCCCGACATTACAGTACTCAGCCTTAACCCCCATTCCCCCCACATCAGAGTCCTCAGCCCCCACACACATCAGAGTCCTCAGCCCCCACACACATCAGAGTCCTCAGCCCCCACACACATCAGAGTCCTCAGCCCCCACACACACATTAGAATCCTCAGCCCCCACACACACATTAGAATCCTCAGCCCCCACACACACATTAGAATACTCAGCCCCCACACACATTAGAGTCCGCAGCCCCCACACACATCAGAGTCCTCAGCCCCCACACACATCAGAGTCCTTAGCCCCCACACACATCAGAGTCTTCAGCCCCCACACACATCAGAGTCTTCAGCCCCCACACACATCAGAGTCCTCAGCCCCCACACACATCAGAGCCCTCAGCTCCCACACACATCAGAGTCCTCAGCACCTACACATATCAGAGCCCTCAGCCCCCACACACATCAGAGCCCTCAGCCCCCACACACATCAGAGCCCTCAGCCCCCACACACATCAGAGTCCTCAGCCCCCACACATATCAGAACCCTCAGCCCCCACACACATCAGAGTCCTCAGCCCCCACACATATCAGAACCCTCAGCCCCCACACACATCAGAGTCGTCAGCCCCCACACACATCAAGGTACTCAGCCCCCACACACATCAAGGTACTCAGCACCCACACACATCAGAGTCCTCAGCCCCCACACACATCAAGGTATTCAGCCCCCACACACATCAAGGTACTCAGCCCCCACACTTATCAGGGTACTCAGCCCCCACACACATCAAGGTACTCAGCCCCCACACTTATCAGGGTACTCAGCCCCCACACACATCAAGGTACTCAGCCCCCACACACATCAAGGCACTCAGCCCCCACACACATCAGAGTCCTCAGCCCCCACACACATCAGAGTCCTCAGCCCCCACACACATCAGAGTCCTTACCCCCCCCCACATTACTGTCCTCAGCCCCCCCACATTACTGTCCTCAGCCCCCACACACATCAGAGTCCTCAGCCCCCACACATATCAGAACCCTCAGCCCCCACAAACATCAGAGTCCTCAGCCCCCACACATATCAGAACCCTCAGCCCCCACACACATCAGAGTCCTCAGCCCCCACACACATCAAGGTACTCAGCACCCACACACATCAGAGTCCTCAGCCCCCACACACATCAAGGTACTCAGCCCCCACACACATCAAGGTACTCAGCCCCCACACACATCAAGGCACTCAGCCCCCACACACATCAGAGTCCTCAGCCCCCACACACATCAGAGTCCTCAGCCCCCACACATATCAGAACCCTCAGCCCCCACAAACATCAGAGTCCTCAGCCCCCACACATATCAGAACCCTCAGCCCCCACACACATCAGAGTCCTCAGCCCCCACACACATCAAGGTACTCAGCCCCCACACACACCAAGGTACTCAGCCCCCACACACATCAAGGTACTCAGCCCCCACACACATTAGAGTCCTCAGCCCCCACACACATCAGAGTCCTCAGCCCCCACACACATCAGAGTCCTCAGCCCCCACACACATCAGAGTCCTCAGCCCCCACACACAATAGAGTCCTCAGCCCCCACACACATCAGGGTACTCAGCCCCCACACACATCAAGGTACTCAGCCCCCACACACATCAGAGTCCTCAGCCCCCACACAAATCAGAGTCCTCAGCCCCCCCCCCACATTAGTGTCCTCAGCCCCCCCCCCCCCCACATTACTGTCCTCAGCCCCCCCATTACAGTATTTAATTCCCCTATTTACAGTACTCAGCCCCCCCCCCCGACATTACAGTACTCAGCCTTAACCCCCATTCCCCCCACATCAGAGTCCTCAGCCCCCACACACATCAGAGTCCTCAGCCCCCACACACATCAGAGTCCTCAGCCCCTACACATATCAGAGTCCTTGACTTGAGGCATAGCAGGTCTGGAGGAAGGAAGCTGCAAGATGGAGATTGGTTGTTTACATTGCCATTCATCTTAGCAACCAATCACTTGCTTGCTTAACTCTGGCAGTTCCCGCACTCCCTCCAGAACTCTGCAAAGAAAGAAAGCATGACAGCTGAAAGGAAAACAAGTTGATAAATGGCGCGACCGCTGCAGTCCGGGAGGGGGAGTGATGGGGGCTGGATTCGGACCGTGGGCCGCCATTTAGTGATGCCTGTGCTAGAGAGTAAGTATAGTTTTGGCTCTGTCCGCCTATCAGAGGAGCAGCAGGCAAATTCTATGTTCCTTTCTGCTTAACAGAGAGCAGGATCTGTGATTTAGGTCTGGAGCAGTTGTGCATTTAGAGGGGCAATGAGAGACACTGTTGGGTTGCGCTCTTCTGACATCAGCAAGGTTGCATCCTTCATTGGCTTTAATGCACTCACAGCATCCTCTGCATTTGACACATCTATTTCATTGAGAGTGCAGAGATCAGACTCTCCTTTTCTGACTTATGGAGACAGCAAGGTGGCACAAACTGCAGGTTGTTGTTCTAAGAACCTCTCAACCATGTCATATGCGCTGTCCCATCTTGTTGGCACATCAGATATTAGCTTATGATTCTTCAGGCCCAGACATTTCTGTTTCTCTTTTAGACAGTGGCTTGCTCTAGTGCTGCGGTGAAAGAATGTGGATATTCGTCACACTCTGCCCAGAAGCCTGGAGAGCGTGGCCCCTTTCAGTGCCCGCTGACATGCAAGATTGAGTGTATGGGCGAAACATTTAACATGAGGAAATATACCAACTTGAGCTGCAACTATCATGTTCGCCGCACCACAGATTTATCGGACAGCTGCCATTCTTCCACGACATGAGACAGTAGCTCTGCCAGATGAGCACCTGTGTGAGACTCATAAATGGCTCTCGTTTGCAACACATGTGACAAGACCTGCCAGTCCTCAGTAACGTAATGTGCAGTTATTGTAACATAGGTCTCCGTCGTTACTGAAGTCCATGAATCACACGTTATTGCGACTCGACTGGCTTGGTTAATTGACGCAATTACCTGAGCTTTGGTTTTGTGGTAGAGTGCGGGTATAACGTTTTCTGTAAAGTGACTGCGTGATGGGATCTTATAACGTGGCTCTAGCGTCTTCAACAGGTAGCAAAACCTGGGGTTGTCCACAACAGAGTAAGTCCATAGGTCCTTGGCGATGAAAGCTGCCACAGCTTTGGTTAGTTTCTTCCCTTTTTCATAGTTGGGCAGAAAAGTTGACAGTATGGCATCAATTCTTGGCTGACCTGGGTCTATTTCCTTGGTAGTGGCACTGAGGGTGGCGACAGGTGTTAGCATCTCAGAGTGAAAACGGCTAACATGGTTTCTCAAGTTCGTAGTATTCCCTAGGTATTTAATTTTTGGGTGACAGGCTATGTCTAGTCAAACTTGCGCTTCCCTGTTTTTTAGTAAAATCTGAAATGTGCCCAGATGTTTGCTTTTAAACCGCTAGGTGCATTTTTTATCTCTCGCTCTTTTTCTCCTTCTGCCATTACCATAGTGCCACGTATGTGACGGAGACGGATGACGTAAGTTGCCAAACTCTGTCAGTGTTTAAAAAAAAAAAAAAAAGCACTTGTAGACTAAGCAGCAACAAGCAAACAACACGTTTCCTAAAATATTACTGTGTCTGTCTGACTCTGTCAGTCCCTTTTATGAATGCATTGCATTCATTCTGTAGGTGTTCGTGTAACAATACGATACCTTATCTGAATATCTTCGCCTGCAGTCTCAGTCTGCACTGCAGACATGAAATGCATTCCTTCCTTAATGCACAAAATATAACAAAAAAAAGAGTCCCCCCCCCAGACTCCCCATTACAGTTACTGCCAGACTGCCAGGCAGTCAACCACCCTTCCCCTTCCCACCCAGAGATATAGAGACCCCTAATTGTCACTCCCTTCTCAGACCCCATAACACAGCCATCTCTCCAGTCTCTAACCTGTGAGTCAGAGAGAGTCACAGGCAGAGAGTGAGAGGGTGACCTGACCTTATCCCCCTTTCGCATCGGCGCAGACTGAGACAGAGACCCCCCTTTCCACAGCAAACTGAGCCAGAGACCCCCCTTTCTCCACAGCAAACTGAGCCAGAGACCCCCCTTTCCACAGCTGACACTGAGCCAGAGACCCCCTTTTCCACAGCTGACACTGATCCAGAGACCCCCCTTTCCAACACTGACAGAGACCCCCCTTCCCCCACAGCTGACACTGACAGAGACCCCCCTTCCCCAACAGCTGACACAGTCAGACAGAGCCCCCCCCCAACTACTATTGCTGAGGATGCAGGAAGAGATTCTTTGCAGAGTTGTGTTTTAAGTCTGGCTAGCCTGAAGTTTCTTTAAAGAAGAAGAGGGACTAGAGAGCCCAAAGTTCAAGTTCAAGTTTCAAGTTTGCTGTTAGGGCCAAAGCCCTATTCCCAATACCCCATTCCCCTTCTATCCTTGCAATAGGGATTGGAGAGTCAGTGGAACTGCTACCACTGGGTAGTATGACCAGAAGAGGGCCGACCCTCTAACATTGGGAAAAAAAAAGGGGGACTATTTGTTCAAAATAGTTCAGTAGTTGCACAGTCTTATTCTTCAGCTGCTAACAAAAGTTGTTCTTGTTGAACATTCCTTGGAGATCCTTTGGGCCATCGGGCCAGGATCATTCACTACCTCCAAGTTAAAAGGGACACTCTATAAAGACACTTGGGCCGTTGGGCCATGAGGAAAATATGGAAGAAGAGGAACCTTTCACAAAGATACTTTTCTTAAAGGACACTTTGCGAAGATCCTGTCGGGCCATTAGGCCAGTTGGAGGAGCAGGTAGTGGCTTGAGGTTTCTTTGGAGAAAGGGGGATGCCAGCATGTGAAAGGCCATTTGAAGAGACCTGTTACACTCACAAGTTGGACAAGCTTGCTCAGGCTCCAGCAAAAAAGCTTGTCACGTGAAGAAGACATGTTGCCTTGGTACTACAGGGGGAAAGGACTCTGTGAACACCAGTCGGGTGGACTCCGCATGTTTTTACTCTGAACTTGTGAGTTTGACTGTGATAGGATGAGGGACTGTGCCCTAGTGCTGAAATAGGGACTGTGCCTTTCAACCAGTCACCAAGAAGGGTGTGTAGAGTCTACATAGATAGATAGCTTTCCATTGTTACCTGTTCCAGGAGTAACAGTCGATCGCTGAGTCAAGTGTGATTGGAAGTGACTTCTACGTGAATGTATAGTTTAAAAGTATGTAGTGAGAAGGTCACCTCCGAAGAGAGGACAATCTCACTGGTTCAAATAGTCATGCTTAATATATGTCTAATTTATATTTTCCTTTTCAGGCTTGCACTGGATTTCCGGGTCTGGCTAGGCCCTTTACCATTTATGCAATGTATATACTGTATTTAGTTAGTCCGACAGGATGGTATTTTTAACCTGTCCCAAACAGATTTTTTATTGGCGGGGGGTGCGTTAGGTTTAATGCGCCTGTTATGTGTAAATGCCTTTGTGAATATTGTACAGGATATTTATATTTGTCTACATAATTTATTGTATTTGTGGCAGTGTACATTCATTATTTTCCCTTTACCCCCTTTTCCAGGTTTATGGGATACTCCATGAAAATTTTTGGAAAGATTTTTTGTAGAGAGTGGCTGCCCTGAGCCAGAGAGGACATGGCTCGTTTGGCGGGGGGAGAGTGTAGCAATTTCCTAGGTAGGTGCTAGAGACTAAGTATAGTTTCAGCTCTGTCTGCCTATCAGAGGAGCAGCAGGCAAATTCTATGTTTCTTTCTGCTTAACAGAGAGCAAGATCTGTGAGTTAGGTCTGCTCATGGTGCTCAGTGTGTGATTTATCTGGTCTGGCGAGTGTCCTCACTGGTCCAATAGGGAGGCATGTTGGATAGTGGAGGAAACCTGACAAATGGGTACACAGGCTTTGATACAGCCCCAGTGATTGGCACAGACTGGTCGTCTCAGTGCATTCTGGGGTGTGGTATAAAAGCCAGGAGCACATGTGCTCGGGGTCTTTGGCTGGTGAGCAGAGTCCCGGAAGGAGGGTAGCGGCTGCCTCCTCTTCTGCAGCAGTTGGTGTATGGTCACAGGCAGTCGGCCTGGTGAGCCAGAAGGAAGGAGCTGAACCCAGAGGTCTAGGAGAGCTGACTAGAGAGGTTGAGACACTGGAGAACCTGAAAAGCAGTATCGTGAGTACAGGGGATCGTGTCTATGGGCCTGACCGGGAAGGGGGCCACTCCGGAGTAGAGTAGTCAGAGGACGGGCGTCAGCTGGTGGAGTGAAAGGGGGTGCTAGGCGAGTACCCTGAAGATAGTTTGCAACCAAGTCTTTTGTTCACAAACTCAGTATTTACAATTCATCTAGTAGCAAGGTGAAATTCGCAGCCGGGCTGCATCTTCAGATAGAAGTCCTCAGAATTGTTAATAGTTCACGTTCCAGAGAATCCCACTCTATCCCTTCTCCCATTACTATTTATAATAAAATGAAAAAAAAAAAAAAACAACCAAAACCCCTAGACTGTTCATTGACTGAACCGGAAAGAAAAGTATTAAGTTGTGCATGCAGTTGCTAACGGTAACCCAGAGGGACCCAAAAAGGTGAAGAATTCAGCAGTCCTCAAGGGGGCAGTGCTACATATCATAGGCAGCATTTCCATTTATAATGTCCTGTGAAACTGCTCTGAGATTTTGCGCACTGGAGGACCTATCATGGGTAGCATTGCCATGTATAATGTCCTGTGGAAGTGCTCTGAGACTGCAGTGTGGAGGACTATCATAGGCAGTATTTCCATGTATAATGTCCTGTGGAAGTGCTCTGAGACTGTAGGGTGGAGGACTATCATAGGTAGCATTTCCATGTATAATGTCCTGTGGAAGTGCTCTGAGACTGTAGGTTGGAGGACTATCATAGGCAGCATTTCCATGTATAATGTCCTGTGGAAGTGCTCTGAGACTGTAGGTTGGAGGACTATCATAGGCAGTATTTCCATGTATAATGTCCTGTGGAAGTGCTCTGAGACTGTAGTGTGGAGGACTATCATAGGCAGCATTTCCATGTATAATGTCCTGTGGAAGTGCTCTGAGACTGCAGTGTGGAGGACTATCATAGGCAGTATTTCCATGTATAATGTCCTGTGGAAGTGCTCTGAGACTGTAGTGTGGAGGACTTTTGTAGGCAGCATTTCCATGTATAATGTCCTGTGGAAGTGCTCTGAGACTGTAGGGTGGAGGACTATCATAGGCAGCATTTCCATGTATAATGTCCTGTGGAAGTGCTCTGAGACTGTAGGGTGGAGGACTTTTGTAGGCAGCATTTCCATGTATAATGTCCTGTGGAAGTGCTCTGAGACTGTAGGTTGGAGGACTATCATAGGCAGCATTTCCATGTATAATGTCCTGTGGAAGTGCTCTGAGACTGTAGGGTGGAGGACCTATCATAGGCAGCATTTCCATGTATAATGTCCTGTGGAAGTGCTCTGAGCCTGCAGTGTGGAGGATTATCATAGGTGGCATTTCCATGTATAATGTCCTGTGGAAGTGCTCTGAGACTGTAGGGTGGAGGACTATCATAGGCAGCATTTCCATGTATAATGTCCTGTGGAAGTGCTCTGAGACTGTAGGTTGGAGGATTATCATAGGCAGCATTTCCATGTATAATGTCCTGTGGAAGTGCTCTGAGACTGCAGTGTGGAGGACCTATCATAGGTAGCATTTCCATGTATAATGTCCTGTGGAAGTGCTCTGAGACTGTAGGGTGGAGGACTATCATAGGCAGCATTTCCATGTATAATGTCCTGTGGAAGTGCTCTGAGACTGTAGGTTGGAGGATTATCATAGGCAGCATTTCCATGTATAATGTCCTGTGGAAGTGCTCTGAGACTGCAGTGTGGAGGACCTATCATAGGTAGCATTTCCATGTATAATGTCCTGTGGAAGTGCTCTGAGACTGCAGTGTGGAGGACTATCATAGGCAGCATTTCCATGTATAATGTCCTGTGGAAGTGCTCTGAGACTGTAGGTTGGAGGACTATCATAGGTGGCATTTCCATGTATAAAGTCCTGTGGAAGTGCTCTGAGACTGTAGGTTGGAGGACTATCATAGGCAGCATTTCCATGTATAATGTCCTGTGGAAGTGCTCTGAGACTGTAGGTTGGAGGACTATCATAGGCAGCATTTCCATGTATAATGTCCTGTGGAAGTGCTCTGAGACTGTAGGTTGGAGGACTATCATAGGTGGCATTTCCATGTATAAAGTCCTGTGGAAGTGCTGAGACTGTAGGGTGGAGGACTATCATAGGTAGCATTTCCATGTGTAATGTCCTGTGGAAGTGCTCTGAGACTGTAGTGTGGAGGACTATTGTAGGGAGCATTTCCATGTATAAAGTCCTGTGGAGGTACTGAGACTGTAGGTTGGAGGACTATCATAGGTGGCATTTCCATGTATAATGTCCTGTGGAAGGAAGACTGCAGGGTGGACACAAGCAGCACTCTCACACACACACAGCGTTTCTATACACAACATCCCACAGATGTGCTCAGAATCCCTGCAGACTATCACATCACACCGACCGCTTCCACACACACAGCCACTCAGAGAATCCCCAGCGTTCCATACTGGGATCTCCCAGCCTATCAGACGCAGTATAAACACAGCTCTGCATAGGAAGGGGGCGTGTTATGCAGAGCGGCATCTCTCCTAGCCAATGGCGGTGAAGTATAAGCATCTCCATATTGCGCTGCTCGGTGTAGGGAGTGCAGTGTATTTAGAGGCTGCTATCCGGAGGGTTGAGCCATTGTACACTCGGAGGATGCCGGCATCCTGTGTGCGGTGAGCGCTCTCATACACACACACACACACACACGGGCCATGTCCCAGAAGTTTCCCCGGCTCCGGACTCCCGCTATGAGGAGATGCGGCGTCTGGTGATGATCCCCGGGCAGGCTGCAGCGGGCTGACATGGCATTGGACGCTCCCCCCCAGACATGATCCGTGGAGTTAGAGGAAGGGGGGAGTAGTCGTCACGATGAAAGTATTCCGCAGGAAGGCGCTGATCCTTTGCCTGGGCTATGTGCTCCTGCTGGTCCTCACTATGCTCAATCTGATGGATAAATGGCACAAGGAACCCCAGCAATGTAACGAGCAGGTACGTTACACCCCGTACCAGAGCCGCTCTGACATCCGCTACTTATACCGGCCCTCCCCGCCTAGGAAGAGGCAGCTCGTCTATGTGTTCACCACTTGGCGCTCCGGCTCGTCCTTCTTCGGGGAGCTCTTTAACCAGAACCCGGACGTCTTCTTCTTGTACGAACCGGTGTGGCACGTGTGGCAGAAGCTGTACCCCGGGGATGCCATGTCTCTGCAGGGGGCTGCCCGGGACCTCCTTAGCGCCCTCTACCGCTGCGATCTGTCCGCCCTGCAGCTCTATAATACAGCCGGGGCTAAGAACATCAGCACGCTGGGCATCTTCGGTGCCTCCACTAACAAGGTCATCTGCTCAGCCCCCATCTGCTCGGCCTACAGAAAGGATGTGGTGGGGTTGGTGGATGAGAAGGTGTGCAAGAAGTGCCCCCCGCAGAGCCTTAGCCAGCTGGAGGAAGAATGCCACAAGTACAACACCCTCGTCATTAAGGGGGTCCGTATCTTCGACATCAACGTGCTGGCTCCGTTGATGATGGACCCTTCGCTGGACCTGAAGGTCATTCACTTGGTCAGGGACCCCCGGGCCGTGGCCAACTCCAGGATCAAATCCAGGCACGGCCTGATCCGAGAGAGTCTGCAGGTGGTCCGAAGCCGGGACCCCAGGATCCGCAGGGTTCCCTTCATTGACCCTGGGCACAAACTCAACAAGAAGGATGGCTCCGATTACCATGCCATCGGAGCCATGGAAGTCATCTGTAACAGCATGGGCAAAACTCTGAGGACTGCCTTCAACCCTCCGAGCTGGCTCAAGGGGAACTACATGGTGGTGCGATACGAGGATCTAGTGGTGGATCCTATTAAGACACTAAGGCAGGTCTATGGTTTTGTGAACCTTTCTGTGAGCCCAGAGATAGAGAAGTTCTCCCTGAACATGACTAGCGGCTCGGGGTACTCCTCCAAACCATTTGTGGTGTCTGCCCGCAATGCCACCCAGGCGGTCAGCGCCTGGAGGACAGTGCTGACTTTTCTGCAGATAAAACAGGTGGAGGAATATTGCCAGGTCCCTATGGACCTTTTGGGGTACCAGACAGTTTCGAGCCAAGCGGAAGTCAAAGATCTTAGTAAATCGCTGCTAAGAAAACCCATGTTGTGAACTTCTGATTGACCTATTGCCTGCAAACACTAAACTTCCCAACTACTGTACCAAATGTCTGCTGTTGTCTTCTTTTCCTCCAGTAAAGTTCATAGCATTTCTCTACAGCTGATCAGTTCAAGCTACTATTCTGTAACAAGTAGCGATATTCCAGGGGAGGGAGGTTAAGCTTTTGGTATTCTGCTGATGCTCTTGTCCTCTGGGTCCATTAGCCTGAGCATGTATGGGTAAATTTTACTGCAGGTGTGGTAGGTCCATCACAATGTGGCTTCCAAACTGTGAGGCTTGGGCCTAAACCAGTGGTCCTCAACTCTGGTCCTCAGGGCCCACTAACAGGCCAGATTTTAAGTATTACCTTGGGGAGATGCAGACTAGAGTACTGCAATCACTGAGCAGCAAATGATATCACCTGGGATGTATTTCAGTTATCTTGCAAACCTGGCCTGTTAGTGGGCCCTGAGGACCAGGGTTGGGGACCAGGGGCCTAAACTATACAGGAGATGAATTACTCAGTATTGTTATGCCAGTCTCAACAAGTGGTTAGCCTTAAAATCCCAAGTGTAGTCCAAAGCTGACCATACATGTATCGAAATTTGGCCAGTTCAGTAGTGACGGGTAAAATTCCGATCCATGTATAGGCACGGAGCTTGTGCAGAAGGCGATCCACTGTTTGACTTCTGTACAACCACCCTCTTAGATTTTTGCTGTTCATTTAATATATATAATAACTGGGAGGATTCCCCCATTCACCTGAAATGTTTGGATAGGGGAATCTGGGCTTTTTTTTGTACAGCTTGCTAGTGGGATGAAAAAAAAAACTGACTCCTGGATGGGCTGCTTAAGCCTTATCAAATTAGACAAGCAACCAAATCATATCTGCCAATCAGAAGTTCTTTCAAACTGTAATATGGTTGCCATGGCATGGGTCCACCTTGCGGGCCATCATTGCTGTTTGCAGTATTTTATTGATAAAGTCTTTGAGGTGATTAATTGGGATTATCCTTTGTGGGCTCAGAGGACTGTGACATTTGCAATTGTTTGGCTGCCATAAAAGAACTATTCAGATAATTATGGTAGTTGCTTATCTTTGAGGAAACAAGAATCCATCTTCCCTGCCTTTGAAGGAGAGCGAGTGCTGGTAATGGGGTCTTGTACTGTCAGATTTCCTGTTTATACTGCTGAGTCACATGTTGGATATAGAGTTTGCACTGGTCATTGAGTTTAGTTATTAGTGAGAATCTTGTTTACAATGACTGGAGACCAGTAAATCGCACTTATTGCAGAGGGGCATTAAACCTGTCTAATATGCCAGGTGAGCTAATGGATACATGGTCCAACTGCTGTTAATAAAGAACACCTTATGTTCGTGTGGTTTTTAATTTTTTTTTGTGATCACTTTTTTTTTATTTTTGCACTTGTGCTCAAAGCTATACAAGTCTTGAACTACAAGGTTTCTCTTCTAATATTTTGCATAGAACAACACTTGGTCAATAATACTGTATAAATTCCCATCAGTATTGAATCCAGATATATGAAGTGTTACACGTTTTATCCTGAATTGCAGCAGTTCTACCTTGTAGATGGCCACAAATAATCAGGGATTGTTCCATGAGCTGCTTCGCTGAGTCTACTTGTATTTGTAATTAGTCAGAATTGTGATTTCTGGCTTAGTTCTTGTTCGAATCCTAGTGTATACGGAAGGAAATTCAGTAACAGGCTGGTGTTGTCAGGAATGCAACATTGTAACCAGCTGCCAGTTTACCTTGGTTTAGATCAGTGAAAGGGAAGATCTGATTGCTGCCTATTTGAATATTTCTCTTTTATATGGTCTGCAAAGGTAATTCAGAGCAGTCGTGTGCAGGAAAATGTTCTTCTACAAGAAGGAATTGTTCTCATTTAGATTCTGATTTGTCCCAGTATTGCCATTGATCAATAAGAACGTTTTTACTTGAACAACTTTTGATTTATTTAATTTACTTTAGATCCGTCATATATGATTGCTGCTGGAAACCACCTAAACCCTTTGGGAAAGTTTAGCATCTGTTAATGTTCTAAGTGTTTATTTTAATACGAGAGATATGGATTTTGTCCATGAATAATAATCTTTTTTCTGAGCTCACAATGACGTTCATAACTTTTTACTCTTGGTTGCAGTTGTACTCAAATAGGTTTTATGCTTAACATTAAGCCATCATTCCTCCAAAAAAAAAAAAAAATGTATATGTATATATATATGTATGTATGTGTGTAAAATATGTATGTATGTGTGTAAAATATGTGTGTAAAATATGTATGTATGTGTGTAAAATATGTATGTGTGTAAAATATGTATGTATGTATGTGTGTGTGTGTAAAAAAAAAAAAAAAAAAAAAATATATATATATATATATATATATATATATATATATATATATATATATATATATATATATATATATATATATATGTGTGTGTGTGTGTTTTTTTTTTTATATATATATATATATATATATATATATATATATATATTTTTTTTTTTTTTATAAACTATCATTTTAGTTATGGGGCATGATATTTTGTAGTGCTGGGTTGTTGTTTTTCTCAAAAGCCCCCCCCCCCCGCAAAGATCAGTAACCCGCTGTCACCCCTAGCAACTAATCATCAGATTTTTCATTTCTTCAGTATGTAACAATTAGAGCAATGTCCAATAATAATAATATTGATGTCCTTATTGCACGTTCCTCTTGTGCATCTCTCTCTTTCTTTTGCATTATTGGACCTGAGTACTGTGATACTCAGAAATCCAGTTCCACATTTAGTTTTGAATCGCACACAAATCTGTTTGTATGGAGTCCTACATAACACAGTACAATATCGTTCTATACCGGAGAAGAGAAAAAAATATTGTGGTGTGAATGTGTGGTCATAGGATGAGGACACCAGAAAATCGCTCTTTTGGGAATTCCAAATTTAGTAAACGTGGTTAAAGTTGAGTGATTATGCCAGCTGGGAATGGATTTTGTTAACTACGGATGTATCCAGTTAATGTCATATACATAATATAATGTTAACATTATACAAAATTGGATCCTTTACTGACTCATTAGTTTCTCCTAAATTGATAGGCGCTGATTGGGGGGGGGGGGGGGGTAATGTAAATGTAACAAATATTCATAATTATGCATTTTACATAGAATCTGCATAAATTACTTCAGACATTTACTTATAGTACGGTATGTTTAAAGATACATTTTTCCCTTCTCTAAATCAGCTGTGGGTATATAATTCCATATATTGAGGTTTTTATTTGTGTATTTTTTTTTCCCCCAACCAACTTTGTAATGCCACATAAAATAAAATAAAAAATTGCCCTTGCCACGGGGATATCCTTGCACTGCAGTGGTTAAAGGTACGTTTCTCTAGGGAGTTCAGGAAAATCAGCTTTACTTGCCTTTCCCCCTCTCTCTCTCCTGTGAGTTGGTGTTTGCTCTCCAACGCTCTGGGTTGTGGGCAAGTCATCTTCATCCTCACTTAGTGTGGGACTGCTGGTCCTGCATTGTATGTGATGTACCTGTGACCAACTAAGCAGCAAAGTGATGCAGCATTAGGGATCACTTGTGCAGCGAGGAGGAAGCCTGGAAGAGTGTGGAATAAGCCAAGGTTACCTGGCGTGTGCGGGGTTTTTTCATATTTAAAGTGTAAGTCTAGTCAAAAATACTACATGCTCCCATTATTAACCTATTCTGTCTTGTAAAAGGCAGATGTCTATACTTGCCTATTCTGCTCCCAGCGGCGGCAGCTTCAGTGTAGAGGAGGGGCAGCCAAAAAAATATATGGCCCATTGTAAGCCTATGGGTGACATCGCCAAGGCTCTGCAGCTGTTGCTGGAGATCTCTTCACTGAAGCAGTCTGCAGGGGAGATCTGGCTGGAGCACACTTTAGAATAGGCAAGTATAAACATCTTTCCTTTACAGGATAGATGGGCTAAAAATGGTGGTGGGAGCAGGTTTTAGCTTGGATAGTATTTGATTGGACTTCCCCTTTAAGCTGGACCGTAGACTTATGTGATAAATATATGTATACATAGCAGGTGCAATTATACAAGTCCCTTTACACACAATGCAATCTGCTTTAACGTGATCGATGGAAGGGAACAAAAAATATTTTGCTGGCTGGCAAGGACTGTCAACACAGAGAATAATGTTTTGGAAAAAATATATATTTATATTTTTCTAAATTTTACTTGTAGACCTTGGGGAAAGGTTGATCCAGATTGGAAAGCTGCATGTATTCATTACCTGACCATAGTAGGTGTCCTCTGCCTAAAATATTGAAGGTGAATGCAGAGACGATTGGCCAGATTGGATTTGACTTCCCTCCTGCTGCTTCTATGCCCCCTTCCTCCATGACAGCAGGAGGAGGGTTCTTCTTCCTGCATCTGCTATAACTTTTCAAAAAGAGTAATGCTGTGCAGGGCTCTGCCCACACAGCCTGGTCATTCGTTCACCATTCCTGTGAATGAACAAACTACCAGTGCCATCTGCCACCACAGCAGACAGCTTTTAGTTCTGAATCCACTGAGCATCCTTGTATTCATTCACAAGCCCTGCAGTTTTCAAACTGACAACCTGTATGGAGGTATGGGCTAAAAGATGCAGGGCTTGACATTGCATCATAAGTGATCTACTGATCACTGGTTTAACATTTTCTGGGCTCCTGCAGGAAACTAGAATAAGTGCATCTATATACCTTTTTTTTTTTTTTTTATATGGGTGACTATCCTTTTTGCGGTGATCATACACGCCTACAGTTTTTTTTACAATATCTTTGTATCTACTAACAACTATTTTTGTTAGATATAAAGGAGATTGTACAATCGGACTATATTATTTATTGTATGGCCAGCATTAGGTGGATTTGGTAAAACCCTACAAAGTAGTAAAGGCCCGTACACACGTACCGATCGTCGGCATACAAACGTCGGCGGACGAAAGATCTGCCGATTGTACGCGTGTTAGTATGGTGCCTCCGACAGATGTCTGCGCACAATCCGCGGACAAAAGTCTTTCTTGCAAACATGAAAATTTTTGTCTGCGGACACCAGAACGGACGATTGTTCGCCTGTCAGTACAGAATTCGGCCGACAGACCGCAGATTTGCAAGACTGGGCATGCTCAGAAAATAAAAAACACAGGGAAAGTTAACCATTACATGACATCACTTCTGCAGTCAGCTGAAGTCTGCAGACAAAATTCTTGTGCTGTCTTTGCACTTTTCAACAGACACCGACTTCCCGGGGAGAAAAGACGAACATTTGTATGACGACGATCTGCGTGTGTGTATGGGGCTTTACTGTAGAATTTTTAGTAAACCCAGTTGAAGGCAAGGCTCTCCCTAAGTTCTAATGCCTTTCTAATTTTAAAACGGCTGAATTTGCCTGGCCAGAAAGGCAGAGAACCTGTTGTGTCAGTGCTCCCTGGGAGTTGGGTTACCCAGTGGTGCTCTTATCACTGTGAGAATGAGAACATGGCTTATGTACTATGTGTTTTCCTTTGACTCGAATGGAGGGTGTGGGTCCTTGTGCCTACCCTGAAGTCTAGGAGGAAGAGGGTTTGTGGCCATTAGGTTTCATCTTTCCCTGAATCTTGGGGGGGGGGGGGGGGTTTCTTCAGGGCAAGCCTCTCACTTAGTACAGGGTGGTGGGGTTTGGCTTACCATGAGAGGGGTCTGCCAGGCCTTTTGTCTCGGCAGAGCCTTGCGCCCTTAAGACCCTTAACTCAAAAACTTCCCAAAAAAAAAAGTTTTCAGGCACTTCCCATTCATTTCAATGGAGAGGGGGGTTTTTTTTGTGGCACTTTTTTTTTTTTTTTTTTTAGCTCTCTAAACATGCTCCAAAGATGCTGCTTGCCAGATTTCGTTCACCGCACTGCCAGCGCACCGCCCCAGTGTGAAAAGCATTAATTGATTTTAATAGGAGGCAGTTTTCTTTAGCTTTTCAGGCGCTTTTTTAAACACCAAAGCACTTAAACTCCTCAGTGTGAAAGGGTTTTTAAAACGACCAAACCTGGAATTCAGCTTAAATGTCAAACTCCAGGCAAACTGATAAATACACAAATCATCTATATGTGGAAACTACTTTACCTGTCAATAAATGTATGTAAATCTTAGGACCTGATTGATAGTAACACAACTTATGGGAAGAGACTGTTTTTTTTTTTTTTTTCTTTCTATAGATAGACCGTACAGGCCTATCCAGTATGTAACCAGACAATGATGGTAAAAGTAGCAGATGATTGGTGAGCTCATCTGTCACTCTGATTTCGGCATGCTCCTCGCACTACCTCCATAAACTAATTGCCTCCTTGTGCTTCTTTTCCCTCCTCCAGTCTGAACTCTGCTGTACAGAGGACTGAAAGCTGGGGATACCATTAAAAAACACCTGCACCAAGAGAAATATATAGGCTGTCATTGCTGACCACCTTTTGAAAAAAAATGTTATCCTGGCCATCATTTTGATCCAATGGCTGTAATATTTGAGTCAATGTGCTAAAACAGATATACAAATCAGGTTTAATCATTCATTTTGTCTTCTGTGTACTTGCTTTAGAACAGTTACTAGTAATTTTGAATTTAGAGACAGCCAGGCAACTAGCATTGGCAGGGGTCCTCTATGGCAACCTAGACTTACCGTATTTGTCAGTGCCATGTGATGACAAGGAGCATCCTGACAGGAGGAGAGCAGAGATGTGCTCATAATGGTATTGCTTCTCCTTCAAGTCAAGGATAAGGAAGGGTCTGACAACCAGTGTTAATTTTGGCAGCAAAATTCAATTTAGTTTTAGTCTTAGGACTAAAATGGCGTTTTAGTCCCATTTTAGTCTTCTGCAAGTGTTTTTAGTCGTATTTAGTCGACTAAAAACTCCAGTAAATTTTAGTCGACTAAAACTCATTTTAGTCATCTATAATCGAATGGGTGTAGTTCAATTGTAATTTGTAATGCATTATTTAAGCATTTCTCTACAATTTCCAAACTCATTATATACTACTGCTGGTCCTGGAGTGAAAAATGTAATATGTTATTATTTATGGTATTAAGCTTTGAGCATGCACCAGTGTTAATTTTGGCAGCAAATTTCGATTTAGTTTTAGTTATAGTCTTTTGACTAAAATGTCATTTTAGTTTTAGTCGTATTTTAGTCATCTGAATTGTTTTAGTCGTATTTTAGTCGACTAAAATTGTGTTAATTTAGTCGACTAAAACGTTTTAGTCGACGAAATTAACACTGCTGACAACCTGCATTCAGAGGAAATGGGTTGACTGATACTGGCTGCCCTTAAAATGGGAAAAGCAAGGACATCTTGTGGTGGAAGTACTGCTCAACACTGCCCTGGATTAAAGAGAAGTATTTCCGCAAAAGCTGTTTTTTTTTTTATACAGGTTCGGCCTTTAAATTGTGCATCCAATTTGCATGTTCCTTGCTTTCATGTATGCTAGTCTTAAGTATTGTTTTTGTGGTTTTGGTTTGATATGCTGAGCTGTGATGTAGGGAACCTGTTTTGATCTGTTTGCACGTGTCTGAGGTGCAGACATGTTTTTCCTTTCATTATGTACTGACTGTTTTTAATGAAAGCTTTTAAAAAGCTCATGTGTTGGTATTTAGCTAGAAATGATTTAGTGTATGATTTAGTCTATGATAATGATTGTTTTCTTGCCCAGGGCTTTTGAACCCCTTCTTTTTGCAGCAATACCATTTTTATCAGAATGACCGAAAAAGAGAGCCGTGTCCACCGAGCATTGGAAGGATATGTATACATAAAGCAGGTCTGAGAATTTCTGGCTAAGGCGGACCATCCATGGTTCTGTGGGTACTAGCCAAGTTTTGATTCATGTTTGGGCAGGATGTTTTCACAGAATGATCTACTAATCAACTTCTGTACGACTACACTGTTGGATTTTCCCTGCTTGATCAGCACTGCAGTCTATAGCTGGCAGAGCAGATCAGTGTATTCTGAAGTCTCCCCAGTGTTGGAATATAATAGCTCAGTGGGGAGGATTCCCCCATCTAAATCAAGTGTGTGGATAGGGGAATTGTGTGTGTTATTGTTTCTATTTAAACCCTGATTCAACAAAGAAGAGAAATGTATAGGCTGCTTAAAATGGATCTTCAGCATCTACCGAGGGCAGGAGGGGTGGATAGGAGGGAACTTTAATTTTAGAGTGAAGATCCACATTAAGTCTGAAGAAATCAGATGGCTGTAGATCAATCATGTCCAATTATACAAGAAATTATGCCCCCCCCCCTCCAATTGGTGCAGAGTGATGCACCTAGTTTACAGATGGACATCTGACTTTCTTTTTTTAGGAGGAATAGTTGATATTTGATACGGATCCTTTCCCTAGGGCTGGCCATACATGGATAGAATTTCAGCCCTTTTTCCAAATCTTGCAAATGGGTGGTCCTACTGGCATCACTTGGCTGGACAAACTTTGATCTGAAAATGGAAGGAGCGGGGTAGAAAATTGGCAGCCAGTCAGCTGCTCTTGCTGTCTGGGTAGTCTGGCAGGCGCTAGCTGTCAGGGGAGAGTCCTCATCCACGCTGTTTAGTGTCAATGGAAGAATCTCGTCATTACTTTTGTTCAGCCTACAAACAGAAAAGGAAATCTTTGTGTGAACAGTCTGCTTCAAGGTGATTATACACTATGGGGTTGATTTACTAAAACTGGAGAGTGCAAAATCAGTTGCAGCGGTGCATGGTAGCCAATCCGCTTCTAGCTTCAGCCTATTCAGCTTTGACAAAAGAAAACCCAAAAGCTGATTTGCCATTTTTATGCAGAACGGAAGAAGATTTTGCGCACTCGAGTTTTAGTAAATCAACCCCACCGTGACTATACGCTAAGTTCCTTTTCGACTTAACAAAACTATACTGTTACTTTTGATTTCTTATTTTTTTTTTTTTTTTGGGCAATTTGCCTTGTTGCATAAGCCTTTTAGCTGGATCTTCCTCCTTGGGGAAGTTACTTAAAAGGCGATGTACAGCCAAAGCTTGTTTGGCTGTACATCTCCTATGGATCACAGGAGTGCAGTTTGTTCTGTGACCCGTTTTCAGCGGAGAGCAGGCTGAAGTCCGGTCTCTGACGTCACAGAAGTCTGGTCCATACACCGTGTCATTACGACAATAGAAGTTTGGATCTGCCAGGTGCCTGGACTGACACCCGGCTCAGCCACTCAGCGAGCTGCTAAGAGCCTGAGCCGATTGCTCTCCGCCCCTCCACAGCCCAGTGCTCCAGTGAGCGAGGAGAGGCAGAGCGGAGAGTTGTGACTGACAGTCAGCAGCTCTCTGCTCGGGGTGCTGTCAGAACAGAATGATCAGTGGTGTTTGATCGCTCACTTCTCAGTGTAGAGGTGCCGGGGGCTAGATGCAGCATCGCACAGATGCAAGTAAAAACCATTCCCATACATCTTTTAAAGCCAGAAACCAGCCAAAATGTTTTCAGTTTTAGGTGGTGGAAAGGGTTAGCACTCCTGTCCAGTTTTAACTGGTGCCTGTGACCATATTACTACCTCTTCTTATTTCTGCTTGCACCTGTTACATTAGTAGGGTAATGACAAAGGGTCTAACTTTCCACTCTATGCAAAGGTGCAAAAAAAAAACAAAGCCACAGCTGAATGTATTTTCTTAGACTTTTTCTCATAGACAGCTGTGTTAGGAGGAAAGTAACCAAAATTGTAGGTATGCAGAAGCTGCATAATTTGTACTACTCTGGCCTTATTAACTGGTGGCAGTCTTTACGTTGGTGGATCCTATTTCAGAGGGCAATAGAGCAGCAGTGGCCAGACATTCAGGAGGGGATACTGTCACCTCTTGATGTCTGTCTTTTTTTTTTTTTTTTTTGAAGGCTGTAAAGGGATTTTTATATTTTGGGATACACATTAATTATGTGTAATGGTCACCAGCGGTGCCTCCTTCATAGTCACCACAAACTTCCCTGAATGGCTATCTTCTGAGAAATAAATGTAGCCGCTGATACTGAGAGAAATTGCGCCTCCTGTTGCCCATGTCTGCTCTCTCTGCCATTTCCAGAACTTATACTGTTCATGTCCCGCAATGCATTGTGTTCTGTAAAGAGGGGAATACTGTCATTAAACTGCCTCTGCTGCATTCACAGAACACTATGCGGTTCATTTACTAAAGGCAAATGTACTGTGCACTGCATGCACACTTGCTCCTGAGCTTAGCAAATGAGGTAAAGATTATTCAATCACATGCAAGGAAAAAATAAAAGAAATGAATTTTAGCTTGCACATGATTGGATGACGGAAATCAGCAGAGCTTCCTCTCAAATCTAAAACAATCGCACTTGCATTACACAGTATATTTGCCTTTAGTTTATCAACCTCATTGCTTTGTGGGAAGATAGCAATACAAGCAATATGAATGGTGGAGAGGGCAGAAGGATGTAGGCGCGTGGCACAATTTTCTTTTTTTTTTTCCCTCAGGAGCCATGGTTGCTGCTTAACTCTCGCAGTGCTGGAAGACATCCGCACAGGGCAGTATCCAGCAGATCCAAGGAGGCACTGCAGAGACGCGGCAGTCTGTGGATAATGGGATACAAATTACTTTTAATTAATGTGTTTGGTGCTGTATTCCAAAAAAACAAACCTCAGATTAAAAGGAAGCATCTAGTTTGCATTCTCTCATAGAATTTCTGGGAAAGATTCAGGCACATATAAATAGAGTGGTTATCTTTGCAGGCCTGTATACAGGAGAGATGGCTGGAGGAGGGGGGGGGGGGCAGTGTTTCTAATTACACAGAGCTGTATATAAAGCCTAACCTGAGATGCACTGCTCAGACTTTCGGACTTGGTAAAATGAATTGTATCAGGATTTTTGCATGTGTGTTTTTTTTTTTTTTACCAGGTTGAAGTTACTATATACACTGAACTAAATAAAGTGTTCCCCTTGGGAATATCATACCCACTTGATGTAATTGCACAGCTGTGCCAAGACTAATGAAAGTAATCAAAATCCAACATATTGTTGGCATTTCCTGCTGGTGAGCCGGTGCTCAGGTTACATAGTCCTGGAACTGTGCACAGACATGGTTTAGTGCCATAAACACTGGTCCAGGGAATGCATTCCTCCCTAGCAGACTACACATAAACTCTTGATAGTTTGCATAGATTAGATTATGAATTTATAATCACCTCAACAACTGCATGACTGTTTACGGTGGGGACTAGAAATTCCGCTTTGTCACAGACCTAATGTATGCTGAATTCACCATATATTAAACCCTCAGTGGTTTTTAGCTTACCCCTTTGACCTTAGCAAAAAAAAAAAAACAATTACAATCCTTAAGGCCCGTACACACGTAGCGATTGTCGGCCGTAAATATTCGGCCGCCGAACGATCGGACGATTGTCGGCTTGTTAGTATGATGCTTCCGACAACCGACTGCAACTTTTCGGCCGAACAGAATCGGGTATGCAGGCTATAAAATTTTTGTTAGCCATCACCAGAACGACCGATTGTTCGCCAGTCAGTACAGAATTCGGCTGACTAACAGCAGATGAGCAAGGCTGGGCATGCTCAGAGAAGAAAAAACACACGGAAAGTTAACCATCACATGGCATCACTTCTGCAGTCGGCTGTTGTTGGCCAACAAAATTCGTGTGCAGTCTTTAGCACTTTTCAACAGACACGACAGCCCTGGACAAAAGACGGCCAATCGTTCGGCAGACATTCGGTACGTGTGTACGGGGCTGTACACTGATATTTGCAGTTTACAATTTTCAATGCTGCTGGCACCTGCTCTAGATTTAACTGTCTACAGTGCAGTCTGCAGTCAGTTTGTTAGGGGAGGGGGAAAAGGATGGAGTAGCAGAAGCAGTAGCAGCCTTGCCATATTAGGGTACGGGGCAGTGTGTTTCTATTGATGCACACAGTGTAGGGAGACACAACTCTAGTCCCCTGAATGCAAGGGTGACCCCATAGGACTCTACAAGAGAGAGGAGCCACCCTAAAACAGGAAACCTTGAGCAGCAGTCATGGGATCAGCTTAAGAACATAAGAGTTAAAAGATGTTGCATGCTCAGTAAGTGATTAATTCAGCTGCTGAACGTGCTTAAATAAACTGGAGGTTTATTATCAGTTTAATTTACAGATGCGTTGTTAATGATTTGTACATGAGCCATGTGGAGCTTATTACAATAATTTTAATGAAATTTTGTCCTGAAAATTTGGTGAATTATAAATCCTCACGCTGCTTTGAAGATAAGTTTGAAATTGGCATTTATAAGCTTGTAAATATCCACCCCTAAACTTTTAAGTGGGGTACACACTATAAGAAAATCGAGTGAATGATCGTCCGATTTTCCTCGCATCACAGCAAATCGGAACCGATGAGTGAAAATTTGTACGAAAATTCTCCTACGACAAAGGCTTTTTGTTTGTTTGTTTCTGATCATGCACAATCTTTCTTTTCAGATTTTTCTTGTACAAAAATCATATAAAATTGGTACACCTTAAACAAAAATAGTTTTTGTTCCCGTACGAGAAAAATTTTGTAGTTTGTCCCTTTGAGAATTTTTGTACGAAAATTCAGAATCGGCTGTCAAGTTGTTTACACGCTATACAAAAATCATACGAAAATTCTTTGGATGAAAATGTTCGCCCGGTCTTCTTATAGTGTGTATGAGCCTTTACAGTAGCGTAGCTTACTTTCTCATGCATAAGTTGTGTGTATTATGATTTATTTATTTTTTTTAATTATCTACTTTTTTTTTTTCTCCCCAACCCCCCCTCCTATTGGAGCAGAAATTCCAGCTCGGTAATAATGATCCCTGGCCTGAGCTCAGGGCTGATAACTAAAACTCTATCTAGGCAGTTCAGGTTAAATCGTCTGTTAAGAAAGACGTTTAGTTTTCTGCCATGTAATTCTGACAGCACCTTTTTGTTATATGATTTTTGAGTGACTGTTATTACTAACTCAAGCAGGGAACAAGGTGGCTTTACATCCTGACACATCTATACTATCATAAAAAAAAAAGTAATAAAATTTTAGTAATTCCTCAGAGATAAAGTTGCACTATTATAACAATTTCAAATTAGGGTCCATATAGATGCCCTCTGGCGTTGGCTTCTCTTTATGTAAATTTTGCATTCTCTTTTGCATCTCGGTGTTACTGATCTTCTTGCAGCTTCCTTCTGGCTCCAGTATCAACATCACATTTATACATGGAAGGCTTTCAGTTAATAATAATGGTGGACCATACCTGTGCAGTGTGTTGTGGCCAACCTTGGTCTCTACCAGGAGTTCATGTGACAGGTTGACAATGCAGGAGTACAATTGGCAGAATCACCAGGTACTAGCGTAAAGCTCAGCTCAGGTAACTAAAAAATGAACCCTTGCAATGGGGCTTTCCCTGCACAACAAGGGTAATTGCTTGTTTCGGTCTAAGCGAACAAAAGAGTACTCTACCCAATCCTACACTCCTCCCTGCAGCGTGGGTTAGTGCCTTCTGTCCATGTTTTGCACAGAGCAGACCTGATCTTTATCTTCTAAGGTCCTCTGCCAGTGCTCTGGGCTCCTTGCTCCTCCCTGTCAAGTGCCCCCAGAGCAAGTTGCTTGCTATGGGGGCTCTCGTATGTGCCATAAGCCACACAGAATGGGGCTCAGCCCTGCTCCCTTCTCACTGGCTCCAATTCACAGCAGTGGGAGGCTGCTGTGTCTCAGCCAAAGAGGAAGCAGAGAGCGGCTCTCACTCGCTGGATCGAGATCGGGTTTAGGTAATTTTTAGCGGGAGACGGGAGGAAGCTGCGCAGTGAAGGTTTTTTTTTTTTTTTTTTCCTACCTTCATCCATAGAAAAGTAAACCTGTTTATCATATCTCCTAAACCAAATGTGCTATTGATCCTTGCAGTACAGCTGCAGCCCCACTGCCAGGGATAGTTCTTAATTTTTATTGGGTTGGGTGCTTTCAAAGCCTTGCACCCACCTGAATGTCACATTAGAACACAGCAGCTATGTGTGTGTAGCCACGCGTCCCTGTAATACATCTATGGGACTGCTGGCACCAGGATTCACTGAACACCTGTACTAAGCATGCAACTAATCGCCCCATGTGAACGGGGCCTTACGGTAAACCGAAACTGAATGAGATTGAGGGTGTTTTCACATTTGCTGCGATTGCCTGGTCCGAACTCGAGTTCGATTGCTCCCCCCTCCCCCTGCCCCCGATGGACTGTGTTTACATTTGATTTTGTATCTGAACCATGGTACACTTGTGTTATCAAGCTACAGCCGGCGCATACTCATGTTGCTTGGCAACCGCTGTAAACGAGAAGGTGCCAAAATGGATAGAATTGCTTGCTTTGGTACGGTTGCGTTCTCATCAGAAGCGAACCGTACTGGAGTTCACATGAACCGTACCCCAGACCACCCTTTTTAAGTGGACTCTGGTACGGTTCGCAGGTGCGCACCCGAGTTCAAAGACAGTGTTCACATAATCAAAAAGAACCGAATTCCGACGTCAATCGAACCCGGGTGCGCACCAAAAGTGCTAGTGTGAAAACACCCTTAGTATGCAAAAGCACAAACTCGAAACTCGATCCACTACCATGACACATTTTTCTGAATTTGGCCGCGAGGGATAATGATTGTCACACTGGCAGGTGAAGCCTTATGTTATTTGGGAAAGTTCCAAGAGTATTCATCTGTATTCCTCCAGAACCCAATAACCTGTCACCGTACCCTAGTCTTCTTTTAGACATTCTTTTTGTTGTCTTCTGCACAATTTGCATGTAACTACACTCATATGTCTGCATTTACACAAGCTGCCTTCATTTATATGCACTGTGATATTATAGTGCTTACATCTGAAATAAGCAGATTCAAGACTAGGTTAATTCATTAACACCAGAAGTTCTTTGTGTTCTGAGCTGGCAAGAACAGCAGAAAAACAGATGTGACGCTTTTTCCATCCTGTGTATTCAGATGCTAAAATATACTCCAGTAAATCCTGTAATGTCACAGCTGGTTTTGATAAGATTGGTTTCTATTGCTAAAACTTCCCGAGGCTACAGTGTTGAAGTGTGCCTATGGCCTTGTTAAGTGCAGTAATCGTATTTATGGCTACATTGTGTGACTGTTGCATACGAGAGTAAGAAGAGGCAGGCCACAGAGCAGTCATAGGTAATGTGTTTTAGTAATCTAGCAACCCAAACTTTCAGGGAACAGGTATAATACAGGCACATCCTCATCCTATGGCCCATTCACTTTAGGGGCCCATACACATTTGTTGACATGCTGTTGCCAGAAGGCAAGCATAGAAGAATCCGGAGAGTGTGTAGGCCTAGCACATTATCCTCAATACATGTTTTTATTGAATAAAAAAGAAATAAAAAAAAAACATGTATTGAGGATAATTCGCAAGACCTACACACCCTCCATGTTCTTCTATGCTTTCAGCTCATTTGGACTTCCCCAGTCTTTGAAAGGCAGCGAGGTTTGCATTATCCACATACCCCGATCAGCCATAACATTATGAAGAGAATATCTTGTTACAAGGGAATCTGAAAATTGGTGGGATATATTAGTCAGCAAGTGAACATGTTGTCCATGAAGTTGATGTAGTGAAAGCAGAAAAAAATGAGCATCTCATTTTGTTGTGTATGGGGCTGTGAAGCCCATGGTGACCCATGTCCACAGCCAAAAGCTTCTACAATGGTCCCAAGAACATCAGAACTGGCCTACAGCGCAATGGAAGAAGGTGGCCTGATCTAATGAATCACATTTTCTTTTACATCATATGGATAGCCGGGTGCGTCCCTTACCTGGGGAAGAGATGGCACCAGGAAACGGTATAAGAAGGCAAGTCGGCAGAGGAAATGTGATGCTTTGGGCAATGTTCTGCTGGGAAACCTTGGGTCCTTCCATTTATGTGGATGTTACTTTGGTGTCCATGCCCCCATGGGTCAGGGCTGTTTTAGCAAAAGAGGGTCATACTCAATATTAGGTGGGTGGTCAGAATATTATGGCGGATTGGTGTACAGTAACATGTCAAGATAGGAATCTGATAACATGTTGGGACTTGCTGCACAGCGCAGGAGAGTGAACACTGTGAAATGTTCTGTTACCAGAATATGTGGCAATGCACCAGCTCTATGTCCATTGTGATTTGCACCCAAATGCACTGTACAGTAGACTACAATGCACCAGGAGTTGTGGTGTGCTGCTTTTTTTTTTTTTTGGCAGCCCATTCATTAATAATGTACTGTTTTAGTTTAAATGGGTTCTAAAGGACTGATTTTAGACATTGACAGAAAGCAAAAAAGTGCATATTGCGTGCCTTTTCATGTTGTACGCAATAAAGCTTACTTTATCTTCTTTTATCTACTTGGCATTAGTTTACGGGGAGGTATATGCTTGAGAAATCTGATGATTTAAAGTGAACCTATCAGAATTCAGGCAAATTAGTGGCACATTTGCCAGCATTACCATTATGTTTTGGGAATTTGGTTACCTTTTTTTGACCACACATTCAAAACTTTTTTTTTTTCTAAACTCTCTTGTGTAGTCCAAAGTCTAGATCTACCAGGAGAATTGTGGGTTTTTCAGATTATTGGTGACGGCAAAGAATCTGCTTTAGGATGGAACTGCAGTGATAGAAAGGGACCAGCAAAGCACAAATCAGCCTTGTTCACATGGGGTGTACTACAGTGTATGCCCATGTGAGAGCCGTGTTTACCTATACAGGGATGCGTAGGTGTTCTTGCAGGCAGCTCCGGTAATATTAGTTTGGGCGCAGTGGTCCCACTGGCACAGCTGCTGCTCCCAACTTGACATTTGTGTGGGTGCACTGCTCCAAAGACACACAGTGTGCATTCGGGGAAGGGCATCTGCACAGATGTCAAACTGGTAACAGCAGCTGTGCCCGTGCAGCCCCTATGCCCCAACTGACATCAGTGGGACTCCCTGTACTGAACACCTGTGCATCCCCATGCAGGTAAATGTGGCATTACACTATAATAAATCCCTGTGTGAATGAGGCCCAAGGCAGAAAGCAAATCCTACATATGTAAAAAGCAAAGGAGCTAGCATGATGGTGGGGACTGACTTTATTGTAAACAAGGTAGGTTGCCTTGTCTATGCATTGGGAAAGAGTGCCTAGCCAATGTACCTGATGTGAGGGAGCCCTGTAAGCATCCAGTTAGGCCTAGAACTTACAGGCTGAGATTCATCATGTGCTGTACCTACAGGAAATGGCAGCAGAATCTACCAGTGAAAACAAAGTTTGAAGCGTGTTTTTGTGGCTGACATGGTGTTTTTTTCTGATTTTCCATTTAAAATGTTTAACACACTCCAACAAACTGAAAACTGCACCTTTTGCATTATAGCCGGCAGTGTTGATCAGTGCATTCTAACAGCAGTGAAGTCTCCCTGTGGTCAGAATACAATAGCTCAACAGGGGATTCCCATATTCACACACTATTTGAATGAAAATAAAATGACTTGTGTATGGACAGCCTTAGTATAAAGATGTTTGCTATCACATGATTGAAAATCCCTTTTTAACAATTGTGATCTTGAGGTGAAAATAGATTGTTACAAAAGGCATTTACTGGCTGAGAGGAAGCAAAAGAGCATTTCTCTATATGGACCTGTGAGGACATCCATACATATTTTATATTTGTGCAGCTCTCAGCCAAAAAATGAAGGCTCCATTCACACCTGGGCGTTTTCAGCTCCAAAAACACAAAAAAAAAAACGTTTCCAAAACGCCCAACAAGTAAAATCCCATTCATTTAAATGGCCCCTGTTCACATCTGAGTGTTTTAACGCCTGAAGCAAAACGCCCAACGCTCAAAAAATACATGAGCTTCTTTTTGGGCAGATTACAGGCGTTTTCCATTGTTCTCTATTCAATCTAAAAATGCCTGCACAAAAAACGCCTGAAAAAACGCCCATAAAAACGCCTGAAACAAAAACGCCCAGGTGTGAATGGAGCCTAAACAAAATAAAGTGACAGTGCAGGAATACATAAACATCAACAATTCATAAGTGATGCAATAATTCATACTATAATATTCACATCTAAATAATCATCTAGTAGTGTTTATCTAAATAAATATATGAGAAAAAAGTAACAATTCCATATGTTAAATAGTGCAATAATTTGATGTATTGAAAAGTCCAAAAAGCTGATGTAAAATCCACAGATGGATCACGGTGATGTCAACTTCCAGACAATAAAGGGCATTCTAGTGCAAGGAAAAACAACTTGAAGGTGCTTCTAAAAAGTGCTTAGTTCCACCACCACTAAACACACACCAGAATGATCAGTAAACACAGCCTGTCTGATGGCTTATCCATCACACAGCCTTGATCTCCATAATAGGTTCTCCTGTGCCAATCAGATATGGTTAGGTGACTCATCCTAGGTGGAAAGGAGCTCACCACAAGGAGCCCAAAAGTAGTATAATAGTGTAGTATTTATTTTACAGTTGATAAAACATACATTATAATAAAAAAATACACATGGAAACAAAGAAAAATAGAGCGGCCGAACATACCAAGATGGTCGTCGACGGGACCCAGATACAGTGGCGTGACGTCAGCGTGTAGCGTTTTTCCCTATGCGTTTCGTGCACATGCACGTCTTCAGTGAACTGCTAGTAAGTAGGCTTTATTGTCTGGAAGAGGACATCACAGTGATCCATCTGTGGATATTACGTCAGCTTTTGAACTTTTCAACACATCAAATTTTTGCACTATTAACATATGAAATTGTTACTTTTATTCCTTATTTAGATGAACACTACTGGATGATTTAATATTACGGTATGAATTATTGCATCACTTATGAATTGTTCATTTTTATGTATGTGTGCACTGTCACTTTTGTTGTGTAATTTTTTGCACTATTATATATTGTGTTATGAGATTGGTTGTTCTTTGTTGCTAGTGGCTCATAACCCTTTAGCACTCACTTTTCTTCATACATACATATTTTATGACCGTGAAACTTATTGTAGAACGGTAATTGTTTAAGTTTTTCCTTAAATTTTTGTTGTAAAGCGCTACATAAAACTGTCAGTGCTATATAAATCCCGTAGAATAAAATTTCAGATAGCACTTGTATGTGGAAGAGTTGAGTTAAAAAATATGTAAACCCAACATTTCATTTCTTGGATATGTGCCTGCTGTACCATGTATTTGTATGAAAAAGTATCCTGTTTTCTATTGCTTCCTTTGTGTAAAATCCCTAGTATTCCTGCCAGTCACTCTGCTTTTCTTGTCCAAAAATTTTTTTTATTAAGAATTAACAAATGAGATGGAACAGTGGCACAGAGTTCGGTACAAATGTAAAGTAAAACTGTGGGTACCATTGGCATAGAATATACAACGTTGTACTGCATAACCATAGTATAGAGGTAAGAGGAGATGTAAAAAAGCAGCAAATAACAATGTACAACTGGGGTACAGAGTAGCAAACAAAAATCAAAGTATAATTTGTAGGGGAGATGGAAACGTTGAACAGTATAAAGTATAAGTGCTGTAGCTGTTTGGCACCCCGTCACTCTGCTTTTATATTAAAAACTGACCACACTAAGCAGGAAAACACATCTGGTCAGTTCCCTAGCTATCCTTGGAACTCAGTGTGCTCTCCTCCTAATAATCAGACATGTCTTGACAAACCCCCCTTGCACTGCCTTTCACTGAGAAGACCAGTATGCTGCTACTACTACTTCTCCTGCCCCCAGCTCTTATGCAGCTGAGAACAGAGGGATTGTGATCACTTTTAAAAAAAAGGGGGGGGGGGGGAATAAAAGGTACTTATAATGTTTTTATATCTATACACAAATATTTTGCTTTTCTTTTCTAGGTGAGGGTTTACAATCACTTTAATGTGGCCATTATTTTGGACATAATATAATAAGATTCAACTTGATAGAAAATACAATAATGCTTAAAAAAGTTGGAGGGAAGAGGACAGCCTGCAATAGTAGATAGATATACTCACAAAAAGTTTGCTGTTGGGAAGACTTAGGGCTCAATCAGTAGATCTATTATTCTGAACAAACACCATTCATGTGATTTCTAGGAGTCAACATTGAATAGATGGCATATGATGATAGTAAACATGATGCCACCTATGGGAAAGCTCTTGCCTTCTAGTAAGTATGTTCTTTATTTTGTAAAAGAATTATGAAACCAGGAAGCGTAGATTTATATCGGCATGGTTGTATGATGGGTCACTGAATTTCCCACTTAGGCCCGGTTCACACTGGTGTGACATGGGATTCGAATCGTGAGAGCACAAGTCGCATGACATGTCAGATTAAATGTTTCCCTATGAGAGCTGTCTTACTGATACTACACAAGTCGCTCCGACTTTAGAAAAGGTTCCTGCACTACTTTGGTCCGACTTTGATACGACTTCAATGCCACAGAGTGTAAAAGGCCACGTTTAGGGCCGGTTTACACTAGTGCGATGCCAGACATCGCATGTGATTTGCACTGCATTGCCAAACATCTCAAGTCTCCCACAAGTTGCGGGAGACTCCCGCTTTCCACCCTGAGCTCACGGACACCCGCAAGCTCAGGGCAATATCCTGGCTGTTTCAGTCACTGACAGTGAGTGTCATGATCTCAGTCAGCAGGCCTGCAGTGAAAACGCCGGAGCCGCTGTAGGTCCGGCTCACAGGCGGAGTGATATCACATGCACTCCGCCTGTGGGAGGGGCGGTTGAGAGGAAGCAGCGGCTTTGCGCTCTACTTCAGCCGCATGCGTCCACTCCAGGAGGCATTTTGGCACGCGCCTTCGATCGGATTGGCCATAACACAGTGAGTGACCTCACCAAGCATCTGTAGTAACCTCCTCTAACCAACTCTGTGACCTAACCCAGAGGCCAGCACGCAGCAGAGAGCAGCACCAGTGACCAGGCCAGCACCAGTGTCCAGTACCAGCACCACAGTGACCAGATATACTGATTTCATTTCATTATTCTCTGGTTGTGTTAAATCGGGAAGGGGGGCGCGGAGTGCCACCTCCCTGAAATGACTTTGCCACTTCCCTGAAATGAGTTTTTGCAGATTGGGATGTCTGCATTGCTGTGCAGGTTACATGCAATATCTGTGCAATGCGATTTCAATCGCATTTGCACCAAAATTATGCAGGACCCTTTTTTTTGGTCCACACTGGATTCAGATCTCATGGGTGTTCACACCTATGTGATTTGATTCCTGCACCATTTCACAGTTTGCACTGTGATCTGCGAACAAATCTGGGGGTGTCAATAACTTTACATGGACACCCCCAGCAGTTTGCAGATTTTAGTGTGAACCAGTGTGTGATTTGGGTGCAATTCGGAAACTAGCACTGAATCGTAGGGTTTCTCACAACGCACCATTGTGAACCGGGGCTAAGTTGGATCAAAGTCAGACCGAAGTTGCAGGGCAAAGTCGGATCGGAAGTCGCGCGACTTTCATGTTGGAGCAGTGTGAACTTGGGTACAGAGATGAAAGAACAATAGAAGTTTTACTTGTATGTTTGTCATCTTGTATGTTTGTATGGTTGCTTTCCTGTTACTGCTTGGCGGCTTTCCAAGTATTTGCAGCAGATGGGAACATAGAGGCTGTCATCACTTTTGGGAAGTTGTGATGTGCTTTCCCGTGTAGTAGCAAGTGCTTCCAATCTTCTAACTCAAATGAATCTTAATTCTGTAATAGTAAAACTAATGGTATCAGTAGATGTTACACAGTATGCATAACATTAATATCTTACGACAGCACCTGCAATGCTGGGTGCAGACAATCTAATTGTGAGAATTGGCAAGGAGCTATATGATTGGATGGGCTGGAAACGTCAAAACCATCTCTTCAATTTTTTCACAAAAAAAAAAATTGAGCAGGAATTGCCTTAGTATTTATTTTATGCAACCAGGTTTGCCAATTGCTGAACTGCATGCGTGAAATCATAAAGAGTTTGGATTTGGAAGACTACCGTATACTGCACAACAAAGTGTAGACATGCCAAGCTATCTGGGAAAAAAATATTATCTGGGTTTTGCATGCACTGATGTGATATATGGATTGCTCAACTTTTCTGGAAGAGGTGTAGCTCTCCAAATGCCTGGGTACTATTGAGGGAAAACATACAGGTATAGTAAAGTAAGGCCACCATGCAGTGGGAGCTAATATATCCAGTAAGAGGAAATGTTATTGGAGGGCCAGTATTAAAGTGAACTGCACGGACAAAGCAAAAGCTCACTTTAAAGGATAACCTTTGTAAAAAAAAAAAAATTGTCAATGCACATCCTTTTGTAGGTAATAATTGTGCATTTATTATTTTATTTTTATTTTACTAGGAGCCTGTAGTATTGCACCCGTGATGAGCAGATCATGGATGCAATTCAAGGTTCTTGCAGACAGCCTGTGTAAGCTGTCTGTTCGTACCTCAACAATGCCCTGGTCGATCATTGAGAACTACAAGCCAACAGCTACAAAGGTTGTTGGTACTTGTAGTTTCCACATTCAAAGAATACTGTAAATGAATAATGCAGACGGCCACGTTTTTTAAAAATTGTGACAGTGGGTGGGGGGAGAAGATCCCCTGCTTGCTGTCAAAATGGTGTGGGGGGGGGGGGGGGGCGGTGCATTCGTTACAAATTACACCCTGAATATGGGTCTAACATGCTACAAAAGGTGAACTTATCCTTTAAGTTACTAATAGCTTACATGATGCCTCAAGCTTAATTATTATCATAGTGCCGGTTCAGACTATTGCGATGCGGGACACTGTGAATATACTGCATGTTCCCGCATCGCATCCGCAGCACAGGCAGTTCACATTGCCATATGCGATACGCTGGGGGTGTCAAGTCAAGTCAAAGTTAACGACACCCCCAGATCAGATCGCATATCGTAGTGCGATCTAAAGTTCACACAGAATCAGATTGCACTGGTGTGAACCATCATTTTAGGAGCAGTGCGCTCCGAATCATATGTGATGTCTGTGATCGCATATGTGTGAACCGGCACATAGTGCTCTGTATAAATGGCTACACTGGTGAATAACAAGAGGAAATCTGGTATAGGCACTGCTGTAGTTCCTTTCTCTTGAGCTAGACTGGTGGTGGGGAATTGTCAGTTGCCAGCCCCTCTAATTAGAGTCCTAAGAAAATCCTGGCTGCCTCTGGTAGGATCTGTAACAAAAATGTAAATTGAAGTGCCACATCACTGCAAAAAGATCAAACTTTATTTCAATTAACCGATTGCCGACCGCCGCACGACTATATACTGCGGCGGTCAGCCCCGGCCAGGCAGAGTGACGTAGGGGTACGTCACTCGCCTGTCACTGACTTGCGAGCCAATTGCGGGCGGGCGCGCGCCCGCCCCGGCTCGTTCACCTACAAGTCAGTGCGTGTGACTGGCGGACCCGATCGTCCGCCGGTCACTCACGATCGCTCCGGTGAAGGGAGAAAGGCGGACGGCTTATGTAAACAAGCCGTCTGTCATTCTCCCCTGTGTAAAAATGAAGATCAGATGGTTCTACTATGTAGGACCATTGATCTTTGTTTTTACACCAATAGCCATGTCCCTTTACAGTTAGAAACACGCCCCTAGGACACACTTAACCCCTCCCTCTCCAATACAGTTAACCCCTTCCCTGCCAGTGTCATTTTTACAGTAACAGTGCATATGTATAGCACCGATTACTGCAGTAATGTCACTGGTAACCCCAAAAGTGTCAAAAATGTCAGTTAAGGGTCCGATCTGTCCGTCCCAATGTCGCAGTACCGCAAAAAAATCGCAGATCGCCGCCATTACGCGTTAAAAAAAACACCAAAAATGACAAAAATCTTTCCCTTTGTTAGTAAACGCGATAACTTTTGCGCAAACCAATCAAAATACGCTTTTTGCGATTTTTTTTTACCAAACATATGTAGCATAAAACAAATTGGCCGAAAATGTTAAAAAATTTAGATTTTTACATTTTTTTGGGGGGAATTTCATATAAAAAAATTTGAAAAATATTGTTATTTTTGCAAAATTGACGCTCTTTTTTTGTTTATAGCGCATGATCAAAAAAATCGCACAGGTGATCAAATACCACCAAAAGAAAGCTCTGTTTGTGGGAAAAAAAGGACATCAAATTCGTTTAGGTACAGCGTCACACGACCGCGCAATTGTCCGTTAAAATCACGCAGTAAAAAAAATCGCAAAAAAAACCCTGGTCTTTTAGCAGCCAAATCCTCCGGGGCTTAAGTGGTTAAGGTCAGGGAGACAATTGAAAGAACTGGACCTTTTAGCAGTGGTGTGGTGCTTAACAGCTTCTGGCACCTGTGCGCTGGATCCCGTATTTCCTGACAGACTCCATGGCAGCATACGTTCGGTAGGCTCCGCCTCCTCTCCTACCTCATAGGACCCCACTCCCATAAATCTTTGCTCCCTTTCAGCATCAGTGTTCTTTTTTCGTCCTCCTCATACATATGTCTGATGTTCCTACTATCTGGTCCTGTATATCGATGGCAGACTGAGTTTTGGAGTCTCCGATAAGCCCTGGCTCTTAGCGGGGTATGGAGGGGGCAATGGAAGAGACCCTCAGCTGGAGCTGTGTGGTTTGGCCGAGAGAGCCCTGCTGCTGCGGGTGGCCCTTTATTGCCTGAAGGTACAATCCGGTGTTGCGTCTCCTGGACTCGGTTATGCTATCGGAAGGTGGTAAGCCCTTATATGGGACCATTTCTTTTTCCTCATTTTTATGCTTGTCTCTTGTTTACAATGCCTTTTCTTGTCTATGCTCGTGTCTAAGCGTGTCTTCGCTAGTTCTGTGGCTTAGTACTTACTTATGGCGTTTCTTGGCCGCCGCCACGGTCCTTGCCGCTACTTCCGGGTCGTTCGGCGCTTCTGGGCATGCGCAGTACGCTCCTAGTTTCAGAGTCGTCGCGCATGCGCAGTGGTGTGGTCTGACGTCACGCGCGGTTGCGCAATACGGCGTGTCACGGCCCGGCGGTCTATTTAAACTTAGGGTTAGACCGGAGCTGGTGGGAAGGTCGGCATATCGGTAGCCTCCCCGAGACTCCGGTCCTGTGGTTAAGGTAAGAGTATTTCTTCCCCTGGGGGTCTTGTTTTTCTGGGTAATGGGACTGATGGTAGTGTCCTCCTTCCTATTAGGATTCCTATTCCTAACTAGTGCTTCTTGAGTTTACTCGAGCAATGGACTCGTCGCCGCCCCCCAGTGGCCAGCCTGCTCTTTCTAGGTACGTGCTGGTTTTAACAGTTTAATGCCCTGTTTCTCCTTTCATCTTTCTTATGGCTTGTTGTATATGTCTGTCTCAGCTCTCTTAGGTCTGATCAACAGCCCCGCTCACGCAGCGAAGATAGTCATGCAAATACGCAACACCAGCGCTCCTCATCTAAGTCTAAGCGCAGCTCCTCCCACAGCAGGGGACGTGAGCACCAATCCTCCTCACACCATGGCAGCTCAGAACGCCCGCAGGGGAAAAAATGCTGGGGTTGCCGTACCCTGATACCAGATGGTTCCTCTTTGTGCAAACCCTGTTATACCCAAGCTACGGGTGAAAGGGAAGAATCGGACAAACATATTGAGGAGGTGGTACGCAGAGTTTTAAAGGACTCTCTTGCTGAATTGCATAAGCCAAGCACTTCTGCAGGTCCGTCACGCTCTCCTGACAGAGAGTTGTCGGTTCAGGATCCGTTCGAGTCCTCCCAACCTAGCCATACATCCATCCTCCCGTCTGAGTCCGATTCCGATTCGGAAGACTCTGGTACTGGATTCGAATTTTCCCTCGTGTCTCCGTTAGTTAAAGCGGTGAGAGAGGCCCTTGACTGGGAGGATCCTGCTGTCTCTTCTCCTAAGCAGAAGAAGTATTTCAAGCAGTTATGCAAAGAGCGTTTAAATTTCCCATTTCTAGAGGAACTGGGAGACATAATGTCGGAAGAATGGAGCAAAGTGGAAAGGAAAAATTCCATGACCACTAAAGTAGCGAAGCTCTATCCTTTTAAACAGGAAAAGGTGAAATATCTGGAGTCATCTCCTAGTGTGGATGCAGCAGTGATGCGTCTGGCGAAACACGTCACTCTCCCAATGGAGGATACAGCATCATTTAGAGATCCTTTGGATCGGAGGATTGACGCTGATCTTAAGCGAGCATACCTATCGGCCGGCATGGCCTGTAAGCCAGCAATGGCTTTGGCTACAATTTCCAAGGCCATGGAGGTTTGGGTTAATGCTCTCGAAGATACTCTCGGTGGAGTTTCGGAGGAAGTGCTCCAAAGTTCTCCTATACAGGAGCTGAAGATGGCTGCGGGCTTCTTGGGGGAGGCTTCCTTGGATACTATTCGCCTTTTGGCCCGGGTTATGCTGGCCTCTGTTACGGCCAAACGTGCCCTTTGGCTTAGGCCCTGGGTTGCCGATGCTGCCTCTAAACAGGCTTGGTGTAGGATTCCCTTTGAGGGCTCTTCCCTCTTTGGGAATAAACTAGATGCAGCCATAACCCGGGCCACGGGTGGAAAATCTGGGTTCCTTCCCCAGGATAAACGCCCAAGCAATCAGAAGCGCTCTTTCCCAAGGAGGCAAAACACTAATTGTTCTAGGGAAGCGCGCAGCTACAAACCAGGAAAATCCTATGGGAGAAGCTGGAAGTCAAGACAGTCCTCCTTTCAGAAAGGCCCCAAGGGCTCTTCGTCCGGTGACCGGGAGGCCACCAAATCCTTTTGAGGTTTGTTCCGTCCAGTCTGTTCCGGTAGGGGCCAGGTTGCTCCAATTTCGGGACGTCTGGGCGGCCTCAATCCAGGATCCCTGGGTTCTGAAGGTTGTGTCGCAAGGGCACTCGTGGAAGTTCAACAACGTTCCCAAACCCAGGTTCATAGCAACTTCCCTTCCTCCTGCAGCAGAAAAGAAGGTTCTTCTCAGTTATGTAGATACCCTACTGGATCAACGAGCTGTCGTACTAGTTCCCGAAGAGGAAAGGGGTCAAGGAGTATATTCGCCTCTTTTTCTTGTCCAGAAAAAGAACGTCACTTGGCGCCCGGTAATAGATCTAACTTATCTCAACAGATCTATACGTCGAGAGAGGTTCAAGATGGAGTCCCTAATTACAATACAGCACTCGGTTCTCCCAGGAGATTGGTTGGCATCAATAGACCTAAAAGATGCGTACTTCCACGTTCCTGTGGCAAAAGAGTACCATCAGTTCCTCCGATTTGCTGTCAATCATGTCCACATGCAATTTACATGTCTTCCCTTTGGGCTCTCGACTTCGCCTCGCACCTTCTCCAAGACGCTATTGGCAATCGTGGCTCTCATCAGAACCAGAGGTATCAGATTACATAATTACCTGGACGATCTCCTTCTTCTGTCCCAGGACAGGTCCCAGCTACTGCTACATCTGGAGCAGGTGATTCGTACTCTTCAAGAGTTCGGGTGGATTCTCAATCTGGAGAAGAGCCATCTGGTGCCCACGCAGTCCCTGGTTTTTCTCGGAGCACTGTTCAATACGGTGAATTGCACCATATCTCTACCAGAGGAGAAGATTCCAGTGGTCCAGAGCAGGGTGGCTCTCGCCCTCGCTGCCTCCCAGCTCACTGCTCGTCAGTGTCTAAAGGTGGTAGGGACTCTAGTGGCTACCTCACCCATGGTGAAGTGGGCTCTGTGGAGGCTGAGACCCTTTCAGAAAGGGTTTCTCCACCAATGGACAACAGAGAACCTGTCACAGATTATTTATCTAACACCATTCATGAAGGGGTGTCTTCCTTGGTGGCTACGCCGTGCAAATCTAACCAACTGCCACTCTATTGCTCCAATTTCGTGGGTGACGATAACCTCCGACGCCAGCAGTACAGGCTGGGGAGCTCACTGCCAGTCAGAAGTGGCACAGGGCAGGTGGAATTTTGCCAGTCACGGAGTGGTGTCCAACATCCTAGAGCTACGAGCCGCCTTCAAAGCCCTCCAGGCTTTTCACCATCTGACTCAAGGGGCCTCAGTGTTACTCAGGATGGACAACACCACGGCAGTGGCATACGTCAAGAGGCAAGGTGGAACCCGCAGCATGTCTCTACTCCAGGAGACAGATCCAATTATGTCTTGGGCCCAGCAACACCTGGCCAACCTTTCAGCGGTCTTTGTCCCGGGGGTATTGAATACACAAGCAGACTTCCTGTCCAGATTCCAGTTGGACAACAACGAATGGTCCCTCCATCAGGAGGTGTTCAATTGGGTTCTGTCTCTAGGAGTCTCACCGGAGGTGGATCTTTTTGCGAGTCCACACAACAAAAAACTTCAGAGGTATTACACGAGGTTCAGGGATCCTCGAGCCTTCGGGGTGGATGCCCTCACGGACAGTTGGAACTTCCAAGTTGCCTATGCCTTTCCACCGGTGCCAATAGTACTCCAATTCCTTCGGAGACTGAAGATGGAGGAAGTAGAGGTCATAGCGATAGTTCCCTTCTGGCCCAACAGGCCTTGGTTTCCTCTGCTGTCCCTTCTCAGCTTCAGGGATCCGATCCCTCTGCCTCTCAGGCCAGACCTTCTATCGCAGGGGCCTACTCTACATCCGTGCCCTGCGCGTCTACACCTCAAGGTCTGGTTCTTGAGAGGGAGAGGCTGGAGGCCCTCGGATGTCCAGAAGAGGTGATTCCCACTCTTATGAGCTCGAGGAGGGCTAGCACCAACAGAGTGTATGAGAGAATCTGGGCAAGGTTTCTGAGTCATCAAGCCCAGAGTCTGGGTCCAGCAGGGGCACCTACCATTCAGCAAGTATTGAGTTTCCTACAATCTGGGCTAGATCTGTCCCTCTCGGTTCCTTCTCTCCGGGTGCAAGTTTCTGCCATCTCAGCCTTCACCGGAATTCAGTGGGCAAGACATCAACTGATCCAACAGTTTTTTAAGGGCGCAGTCAGGCTCAGGCCTCAGAGAAAACCTAGATTCCCGAAATGGGATCTTCCGTTGGTCCTGGACTTCTTTGCTTCGAAAGAGGTGGCTTCCATGTCCATCAGGGAGCTTACATTGAAGACGGTATTTCTGGTGGCTATCACCTCTGCCAAGAGGGTCTCAGAGATACACAATTTGGGCTGCAAAGGGCCTTTTCTGACCTTTTTTCAGGACAGGGTGGTCCTAATCCCTATGTTGGGGTCAAACCCTAAAGTTACATCTGTCTTCCACGAAAATTCTGAGATAGTTCTGCCCACCTTCAGAACAAGTGAAGAATCCTTAGTCCATCCTTTAGATGTGGGAGATACTCTGAATCAATACTTGGAGGCCACATCCTCCTTCCGGCAATCGGATTTCCTGTTTGTTCTTCTCCACGGGAATAAGAAAGGTTCATGTGCATCTTCAAGAGCGGTGGCTGCATGGATTGTCCAGGCTATACAATGGGCATATAGAGCAAAAGGCTTGGCTCCCCCAGAGGCGATTACAGCTCATTCTACCAGAAGCATTGCTACATCCTGGGCAGTTTCTAAACACGTCGCGCCTGATGTGATCTGCAAAGCAGCCGCTTGGTCATCTGTGAATACCTTCCTTACACATTACTGTGTTGAACCTGCTGCCTTATCTTCAGTTAACTTTGGCGTTCAAGTTTTGTCAGTTGACAGTGCCAATTAAAGTTTTCTTTGTTCAGCATCTTCCCACCCGGGAGTGTATAGCGAGTTATTTCCCGAACGTATGCTGCCATGGAGTCTGTCAGGAAAACGGAAAATTGATATCAAATACTTACCGTAATTTTCCTTTCCTGATGGACTCCATGGCAGCAGGAGTCCCCTCCCAATTCCTGAGTAGGCTAGTTATAGAACACTGATGCTGAAAGGGAGCAAAGATTTATGGGAGTGGGGTCCTATGAGGTAGGAGAGGAGGCGGAGCCTACCGAACGTATGCTGCCATGGAGTCCATCAGGAAAGGAAAATTACGGTAAGTATTTGATATCAATTTTCCGTTATATTTACATGTGATCTAAAACTTCTGGATAGGGGGCGCGCATGCGCGCAGCTGGCGTCTCGTTTCTGCTGCAATTAAACACAGCGGTAGCTGATCGGCGGGTGTTGGGTATTCGATGTCCACCGGCAACCCGCCGATAATTGAGGAGACAAAACTGTGATCTGCCTATGTAAACAAGGGAGATCTCCGCTCTGACGGGGGGAAGGGATAGAATTTGTGTTCCCAAAAAACGTCAGTGTCAATGTCCGCCGCAATATTGAAGACCCGCTATAAGTCGCTGATCGCCACCACTTGTAAAAAGATAAATAAAAATATACCATAGATTGTAAACGCTATAAATTTTGCGCAAACCAATAGATGCTTATTGGGATTTTTTACCAAAAATATGTAGCAGATTACATATTAACCTAAATTAATGAAGAAATTTGATTTTTTTCAATTTTTTTATTGGATGTGTTTTATGTAAGGCAGCAGCCAAAAGGTGTACATATGCCGCATCAGGAAATAAACTCCCTTTTGCTTTTGGTGGGTTCTACTGCCGGCCAATTGCAACACATTAAAGTAAATGCAGCCAAAATGCAAGCGCCCCGCAACTGCATATTTCTGCGGGGTCCAAGGGGTTAAAGCAGGTGGTGAGAAAGCAACACAACACTGCCTAATTTAACCCCTTGTTTGCTGTACTACACGAGGTTACAGGGCACTCGCAGAGCTGCCTCATTCACTTGAACGGGCTATGCTTGGCACAGTGGCGGCCCGTCCATTGGGGGCGCAGGGGCGCCACCCCCCCCCATCCATGCGTCCGGCCCCCTAATCTACATGCAGGGTGCCGGATGCATGGATTCCAATGGGGGATTTTTTTTTTTTTTGATGCACGTGATTAGAGCCAGAGGCTCTAATAGACTTCAAAAAAGGGTGGGCTCGGGTTGCAGAGCACTGCACCCTGAGCCAACCCAGTTGTGTGACAATAGCGAATGAATATCTCCTCCCAGCCAATCAGGAAGAGGGTCCTGAGACTTGTTTCCCGATTGGCTGAAAGGAGAAGGCATCCTATTCGCCAAGAAGGAGGGAGGAGACGGCCGCAGAGAGGGAACATGGAGACTGAGGGGGAAGCCGCCACCGCTGCTGCCTGTCAGTCCCGCGAAGCAAGGTAAGTAAACTGGCATGGGGGGGGGGATATGGTGGTCCAGGCTGGAGTGATTGGGGGGGTCTGTCTGCCACCCCCCGACTGATAGAGCACCAGCTGCCACTAGCTTGGCAGGTGCTATACCCAGCAACCATGACAGGGCGTAAAACTCCTGCTGTGGCTATGACGTGTACACCCCTTGCTATTGCAGCTAAAGGGGGTGCGGTTGAAAAAGGGGTGGTAAAAACGTAACTCTGGGGGTTTACCACTCCCCAAACTGCAAATGTAAATACCGTAAAGTATATCGTGAATACAATCATCGCAAATTAAACACTGAAATAAATAAATGGATCAATCAATCACTAGTGTATGTGTGTCCACTCCACAAATACAATCTGTATACCAAAAGAGTGTAGTGCCAGATAAAATAAAGATTATTATCAAGATAATAGATGTAAATCCATAAACTGTAGTACAATATAAAACATCCCACTGTGTAAACCACTCTGTGAACGTGAAAAATTCAAGTGCTAAGTGCATCTGTTAAATAAATCACTAATAAATACATATAAGCAAGGCAAATAAATCAGGATATAAATATGTGAAAAAGGAAACGTAAAGTGTTCCGTGCTTCTCCTTCACTCGTGATGCCAAGCCTCTCACCTCACATTAAGACCCCTATTCCCAGTGGGTCATAATCCGCTGTCCCTCCTGGGGATAATCCAAATTATAATAAAAATCCAAATGTAAACACACTTTTACTGTTCTGAGCCCCCTATAAGGCTGATTTCTGCGGGTATAGCACAGAGCTTCTGCAACTTTCCTGGGCTAGCTGTGCTTTGCTGTAGACTTCTATTATATCCGGCAGGTGTGGGCTGAAAGGGCACCAAAACTCCTGCATTCAATAAGTGCCCCTAACTCGCAGGATATAAAATAAATTTATGGCCGCAGGAGAGTTGCAGATACACTGCATCCGTGGTGTGGGTAAACCGCAGCACACCAGTGTGAAAGCAGGCCTATACTATTATGCCCAGTGTATTGCTTCACACTGACCTGAAGATATTTTCTTTCCTGCTGTGGGCACCACTTTGGAGACCGCTTACCGGGATAAGAGGTAAAGTGCGTATGGTATCACTCAGGATGGGACAGAAGCCAGCGCTACAAAGGAAGTATTGGCTTATGCTGCTCTTGCTCCCTCCTACAGATCCAACTTTACAAGTAATCCCTCTGCATTGCACTCGGATACTCTGCAATGGTGGGTCAGCATTGGATCTATGGGTTGCTGATCCCTCACACAAAAGTCAGTGTGTGCCAAGGGATGCCTGGCATACATTGGGAACATCAGCCAAGTACCCCTCAAGTCCCTGGATCAGTGTACTTAACCACCCCCCGTCCGCGCTACAGCCTATATACGGCTGCAGCGCGGACTCGAATTTTCGGGAGGCCGTTTTTAAACGGCCTCCCAGTGACACGCCCCCAGCGTGCTCCCGCGAGCGCGCTGCGGGGAAAATCTGTGTCGGCCGTGTCCCTTGGACACGGCCGATCACAGATCGTGGTGAATGGCCAATCACAGTGGCCATTCACCACGTGATCTGGCCGTCCAATGAGCGATGATCTCATATGTAAACATATGAGATCATCTCTCATCGCCGGCGCTCCTTCCTCACACGGAGCCTGCAGTGTGAGGAAGGAGGGGGAGCCTCACAGCGCCGGGGACACAGGAGAATGTAATCAGGGCACCGATCACCAGTGCCCTGATTACACAAGGTAAAAACACACACACAGTGCCCCCCATCAGTGCCCACAGTGCCCGCCATCAGTGCCCCCCATCAATGCCCACAATCAGTGCCCATAGTGCTGCTAGTCAGTGCCCATCAGTGCCTGCTCATCTAGGCACTGATGAGCACTGACTGGCAGCACTATGGGCACTGAGTGTGGGCACTGATGGTGCTGCCCATCAGTGCCGCTCATCAGTGCCACCCGTCAGTGTCCAGTGCCATCCGCCAGTGCCCATCAGTGCCGCCTATCAGTGCCCATCAGTGCCGCCCGTCAGTGCCGCCTCTCAGTGCCCAGCAGTGCCACCTCTCAGTGCCCAGCCGTGCCGCCTATCAGTGCTCATCAGTGCCGCCTATCAGTGCCGCCTATCAGTGCTCATCAGTGCGGCATATTAGTACCTCCTCATCAGTGCCCATAAGTGCCACCTCATCAGTGCCCATAAGTGCCACCTCATCAGTGCCCATCAGTGCAGCCTATCAGTGCCCATCAGTGCCGCCTCATCAGCGCACATCAGTGAAGGAGAAAAATTTATTTTCAAAATTTACTCGCAGAAAATAAGAAAAACTTTTTTTTTTTTTCAAAATTTTTTGTCTTTATTCTTTTTTTTTGTAAAAAATAAAAAACCCAGAGATGATTAAATACCACCAAAAGAAAGCTCTATTTGTGCGAAAAAAAATGATAAAAATTTCAAATGGGTACAGTGTAGCATGACCGCGCAATTGTCATTCAAAGTGTGACAGCGCTGAAAGCTGAAAATTGGCCTGGATGGGAAGGGTGTTTAAGTGCACAGAAGGCAAGTGGTTAAGTGTGCAGCTGGATACACACTGCAACCTTCTTGTTGCATATAGCTGTCCATGCCATGACATTAAATCACAATGCTCCCCCCAGCAGCAGCCTTAAAAACAGTGAATGTAGCCTACCAATGTTTATGGTTCACAGATTTGTCTTAAAATGTCAGCAGCCGTTTACATCCTGCCATTGAGAAGTGTGTGAAGGTTGATACAGGCGCTACCTATGAATAACACTCATAAATCAAAAAAATGTGGTGTGCAGTGTGATTACAGTATACCACAAATAATAAGTGTATCTCACAGTGCCCCCCAAAATAAATAAAGTGCAACTGTGATATTATAGGTGAAATAACAATGCCAAATGATAAGATTGTTTTTTATTAAAAGTGCAAAATGTGAACAATAAAGGAAAGTGCATATATTGTGAGAAAAACTTAAAGAACATCCAAAAAAATATTGAAATATTCTCCCACCAAATAAGTGAAGAAAAACCTTGGTGGTGATGACAGTGCCTATAGATGATAAGCAGTGTCTTAGTTTATAAGTATCAAAACTGGGTCGGTAACAACCAAAGCTCAGTTTTCAATGGAAATGGAAATAAAAAGTGTATCCACAAACTTCCAAGCAAAAAAAGAAAAAAGTGTTAAGTGTGCTTCAGTGTAACCACCAGGTGGCACACTTGCAATACAACCTGTGTATGGACCACTAGGATTTGTTTGCTTCGGGGTTAACACTCCACTTCTGAGGGACAGAGACCTGTTGTTCTTGCTCTAAAGGCTCCGACAGAAGAGAAACCCCATGATTTGCAAAAATCCAAAGCAGTAGTGTAGGAAAATGATGCAGACTCGTTTGGTAGATCAGGATCAGAGTAGCTCGCTCCGGGAAGCTTCCGCGTTCCACGGCCCTCAGCTCCGTACCCAGAAGTGACGTGTGACGTTCAGACTCTTCCCTACGCGTTTCGTCAGAAGGACGTCTACTGGAGCGGCCTGACGAAACGCGTATCATGCAAATCATGGGGTTTCTCTTCTGTCGGAGCCTTTAGAGTGTCAGTCACCGCTGCCTGCTCTGCAGCGAGTTTCTGAAACACTTTATCCCTTATTACCGTACACTTAATTGTTGAGAAAAAAAAAAATCAAATATATGAACATACTATAAGTATTTCACATAATCCTACCAATTATTTTTAGAATGCTGGTCAGTTTTACTTTTTTCCTTTCCCCAAACACTTCAATACAACGGGTTATTTTCTAACAGCAGGCTATTTCCTCTTTCTGAGAGATTCAAGTTATGATTAACCACTTAAGCCCCGGAGGATTTTCCTGCTAAAAGACCAGGGGGTATTTTGCGATTCGGCACTGCGTGACTTTAACGGACAATTGCGCGGTCATGCGACGCTGTACCTAAACGAATTTGACGTCCTTTTTTTCCCACAAACAGAGCTTTCTTTTGGTGGTATTTGATCACCTGTGCGATTTTTTGATCACGCGCTATAAACAAAAAAAGAGCGACAATTTTGCAAAAATAGCAATATTTTTCACATTTTTTATATGAAATTCCCCCCCAAAAAAATGTAAAAATCAAATTTTTTTAACATTTTCGGCCAATTTGTTTTATCCTACCTATGTTTGGTAAAAAAAATCGCAAAAAGCGTATTTTTATTGGTTTGCGCAAAAGTTATCGCGTTTACTAACAAAGGGAAAGATTTTTGTCATTTTTGTTGTTTTTTTTTTTAACGCGTAATGGCGGCAATCTGCGATTTTTTTTGCGGTATTGCGACATTGCGGCGGACAGATCGGACCCTTGACTGACATTTTTGACACTTTTGGGGTTACCAGTGACATTTCTACAGTAATCAGTGCTATACATATGCACTGTTACTGTAAAAATACACTGGCAGTGAAGGGGTTAACTTTATTTGGGAGGGAGGGGCTGCGTGTGTCCCTAGGGGCGTGCTTTCTACTGTGATTGGCTGTGGCTTGAGCTGTAAGGACACTGATCAACGGATCTACATACTAGATCCGTGTGATCAGTGTCTTTACAGCGATGAGAATGACAGGTGGCTTGTTTACACAAGCTGCCTGACATTCTCCCTCTCCCCCGACGATCGCCGAGTGACCGGCGGACATCGGGTCCGCTGGTCACACGCGCGGGGGGGCCCGTGACCGCGCGGGAGCGGGAGCGCGCCTCCGCGGGCGCGCGCTCGCTTCCCAGACCCTCCCATGCTAGTGACGTTAATTAACGTCACTCTGCCTGGCAGGGGCTGACCGCCGCAGTAAATCTACTTGCGGCGGTCGGCAAGCGGTTAAATAGTATCATGGGCCTCCCGGGACCTTCAGGGTTTTAATGGCTTTCAGATGCCTATCCAAATCACAACTGGCATCTCCTATATAAGCGCAGCATTCTCTGTCCATTTATCCCACACAAATCTTCCCATTAAACTACATATCATTTTACCCATCTCACAAATACATTTGTCTTTGGATTTTTTGTCAACTTTTAAAATTATACATGCTGTGTTGTAGGCATAAGCAGTCAGTCTTAACTCATGTCCCCACCCTATGAGAAAGCATAAATCCAAAACTTTTTTTTTAGTTTTGAAAAAGTGGAGAGGGATTAGAATCCCTTTTCAACTTTTTACTGTATTACTACCTCTGCCCATTAGGGAGATCCACCCTCTCTATTTGTCTTGTTTATTATTATCATTGAAAGTAAAAGTATAAGGAAATCCCACATTTTGGGTTGTCCCAAAAACAGTAAAAGAGGGGAAATCTTCCAATCGGGTGACAACCTCGTCCACCAATGATGAAGCAGCGTGGAGACAAAGGTTGTATACATCCATCAATGATGGCCGACAACCCGGAAGTGTAAGCAGTGTCATCACATCTGCCAATGGTAACCACCAACCCGGAAGCGGAAGTAGTATCATCACATGGTCTCACTCAATAGGAAGTGATAGACTACCCTGCACTCCATCCCTCTCTATGGTAGCTTAGTGCAAACGAACCACTGCGGGCTATATCATGCACTAAATAAATAAGGTGTAAGAAATAAGGTGCTGCAATAAATAAGGTGACCAGTGCAAATAATTGATGAGATCTAAATAAAGTTTTTTTTGCTGTCACTGAGTCACTTTATTTAGATCTCATCAATTATTTGCACTGGTCACCTTATTTCTTCAATAACTTGTCATATAATTTACACTTTGCACTTTATTGGACCCATTTATATATATATATATTTATATTCTTTGTATGCACCTAGTCACTTTATGCACTGCAATTTGTTATCCATTTAAAATACTTTATAAGGTTTGCACCTGTCACTGATTGTCACATTATATTTTAGCTTATTTTGCGATTATTATTCATCCTAGTGTAGTTTTGATATTTATTTATTTATTCATTTTTGTGCATTTCTTTACACACTTTCCTGTCAAATTATCTACATACCTTACAGTAGACAGCACCATTCCCACAACTAGATTTCAAATGTTAAGGTAATGACACCCCAAAATGGTTCACAAACCCAGTGCAATTGACATAATTGCAGAGGTGGGAACACCCATGCAATCTGATTGCATTGCGGGGAAAAAAAAGGGTCCTACACATTTTTTGTAGGGATTTGGTACAATTTGAGCCATACAAATGAATGATTCCTGTGCGAATTACGTGCACCGCAGATATGTAAAACGAAGCTTAAAGTGGAGGTTCTTCATCCAACCATCAGCTGGTATCATAAAGCTATTACTGCTAGTAATCTAAGGTCTTCAGAACTGGGATGCAGTGTCATGTTCAGTGTATCTTGATCTGCTCTTACAGATAAGCACTAAAAGATGATAATTTGGCTGACTGCCCAGAATAAATTTTATATGAAAATCCATTTCTTTTGAAAATGACATTTGTGAGTAAGATACATATGCCAACCATGAGCATAACTATTTTCACAAAATTATAAACTCACTCAAGTTTTGTGGTTAGAGCGGTTGAAAGGAAGCAAGTGACTCATAGGCCCCCATGTGACTGGCCAGGGTTGCCAGCCTGAAAGGAGAAGACTTCTCTTGCATTTACATAGAAAGTTCCTCAAAATCACATAAGCCTTGTTTTTCTTGGACTTGTTGGGTATTTTCCTATTCAGTTTGAAGTACAATTTGCAAGCGTTACCTGTGGGGTCTCCATTTGTATTGCATCGCCATGAGGTCATTGTGGGCGCCTGACAGTTTGCACAAATACAAAAACTTCTAAAGAGGGGCAGTCACATAAAAGAAGTGAACTTTATTTATTGAATATAAATATTTATTTGTTTATTGAAACAAAAATGATGCACAAACTTTCGGTTTGTGCCACAACATACTAACATGGTTCACTCCTCAGAGGAACTTAAGCTGGATACACACTATACAATATTCTTTTGATTTTTTTCCTTTAGATTTACCAAACCATATAATATGAGGTCAAACCTAAAAACACTTTCAATTTGTAAGCAGTCAGGCAGGCCCTTGCACTACATAGTTGAAGGTAAATCTAAGGCCCCTTTCACACAGGCCTTTTTGATCCGCCAAAAAAAAACCGGACAGGCGGATCTGAACGCCTGTCCGTTTTTTTTTTTGGCGGATCTAAACGGTCCCCCCATGCATTCCTATGGGGCATCTGATGTCAGCGGAGACATGTCCGCTGACATCCGATCCGATCCATCAAATCTGGACGGATGGAAACCCTATTTTCCATCCGTCCAGTGGATGGGATATGATCGGATGAGAACGGACTGACGGTCCGTTCCCATCCGATTTCCCCCATAGAGGTGCATGGGGAACTGACAGCTGTGTCTCCGCACACAGCACGGAGACACAGCTGTCATCCTCCTGCTCAGCGGGGGATCAGCTGAGAAAAACGGACTCCGTCCGACGGACGGAGTGTGTGAAAGGAGCCTAAAGGAAATCTAACAACAACAGTTGTATAGTGTGTATCCAGCCTAAAGCTGGATACACACTATACAATTCTCTTTAGATTTTTTCCTTTAGATTTACCAAAACCATATAATATGAGGTCAAACCCAAACACTTTCAATTAGTATGCGATCAGGCAGGCCCTTGTACTACATAGTTGAAGGTAAATCTAATTGAAGGTAAATCTAAAGGAAATCAAACAACAAAAGTTGTATAGTGTGTATCCAGCCTTAATCACAGAGGAAAAGAAAAGACAATCCTTATATCCAAGTCTAACAACTACACCTGTAGCACTTTAAGTGTCCCAATGAGCTGAGTGGACAGTCTCACTTCCTACCAAAAGCAATCTCACAATGGATAAAGCATAATGTTATGTAGCACCACCTTTGAGCTGCTTGGTAATTTGGGTTCCTTGTTCCACACCTTAACTCCAAGAACAATCTCAGCCCCTCTGACACACCTTCTGTGAGCACAAGTAACACCAGAAATGTAAAATACCTGTAAATGCATTCAGAATGATAGCGGCTCTATACTGGTTTTGAGTGCACTCAAATGAACAGATAGGGGCGGGATACCGCCTTAACTGGCCAGCGGTTGGAGATTCAAGGTGCTTACAACTAGGGGCAGTCCTTAGTCCTAAGTTTGGTTGGAGCTCGTTGGCATGTGTTGCAGCCGTCAGTAAGGCCTGCAAGCAGTATTTGAGCTGTGGTGTTAAGCAGCTCCTAGTGGCTTAATCCCTAGCAGTGGCCGCAAGACCTGCTTACCAGTCCCAGCAACACTGTGTTAGTTGCCCCGCCAATCAGGGTCCAGTCGTTTAGGTTGCTCAGGTTGACTCTGGCAGGCAGCATGGCAAAGATAGCGTCCCGGTAGTGGCTCTGTCGCTCCAGGATTTGGTCCCAGGACTGCTTCCCCACACTGTAGTAGCTTCCAGTGGTGTGGACTCTGGAGATGACGCCCCACTCCTCATCCTGTCACCACACTGACCCTAATAAAACTCGCTGCAGACTCAGGAGATCCCCCCAAATGGCTGTGGATTTCTGCCAACTCAGGCTCTCTCTTTCTCTGGCTGACAATCTTGGGCACAGTCCTCCTCCCCTCACTCTGTCCCATCACACTCCCCCTCTCTCTCCCATTCCCTCATAATCACCTCAGCACTTCCTGAAGCTCCCCTTTTTTCCCAGTATCCTCTGTGTCTCCTCATGTTTAGGAAGGAAAGGTCAGCATCTCCCTATCTCCATCTTGTTGCCAAAATGAGAAACTGCATAACAGCATAACAGCATAACAGTATAATCTATGCATGTTCTGCATGGCCCAATGACAGAATACCTTTTACAGTTATATGCCGTCATATCAAATGGTTAATCAAACAGTGAAGCAAACCCCAAGGATATTGGAACAAAATGAACAGGCACTAAAGTGTATCCAACTAATTGACCAGGAATAAACTAGAACGATGTTGCAATATTTATTAACAGGAATTAAAGTCCAAAAGATTACTAGGAATGTGAAAAAATTACATCCAATGTAAATCCTAGCAACAAATCATGAAGGTCACATATTCCACAATGAAAGCAAATAAGCACCTAATAACATGGAACCGTCCAAAAAGCTCATCAATATCTCAATAAAACATTAAAAACATACTGTTTGGTACCTACACAATAAAATACAATTCTCAAAATCGTCATCAAAGACTAGAATGGGACAGTAACCTATTAGTGCTCCCTATAATATATTACAAATGGTTTCTATTCCTGCCAAAATCCTTTTTCATGCATACCAGAAGCCAGCAGGAGGAGGGCTAAAAAAAACAAAAAAAAAAACCCTTATCCATAATAATGGGAAACATCCCATTTATAGTTCAGACCAGCCAGGAAATGAGTGTCCAAGGAAAAAATCCAAAACTCTTCATGGCAGGATAACCACATTCAATAATCTGTAACTTTAGACTCTCAGCATTTGTGGCATGTATATTTATGAAATGTTTATCCTCATGGGGAAATGGATCAATTTAGCAGATTCCCCTTTTAACCCCTAAACATGTTTACCTAATAATCCATAGGTAATGGGATGATGACTCTGCAGTATTTCTCCTCAAAAACATATTTAACAAATATCTGACATGTCCAGACATGTACCGCTATAAACATTATAATAGAAACATCTCTAATCTGGCTGATACTGTTGCAAAATGGCAGGCGATTCTGCTAGATTATTCTACATTTCCGTAGAGCAGTGGCAGACTAAGGCCTCTCACACGGGCGTTCCGTATGTCCATATATCACCCCATCCGTTTGCGGGTGATATACGGACATAATGTATGTCAATGGGATTGCGGATGTCAGCGGATGACCATCCGCTGACATCCGATTTGCGTCCTCTCAGTTCTGTTTTGGAACGGAACAGAACCCTATTTTTCTTCCGTTTAAAAAAACGGAAAGGACGCAAACATCCGCAATCCCATAGACATACATTATGTTTGTATATCATCCGCAAACGGATGGGATGATATGCGGACATACGGATCGGATGACACAAGTGTCATCCGTGTCTGTAAAATAAAAAAAGTGCCGGAGCGGATCAAAATACGGTCCGCCCCGTGTGAAAGGACCCTTAGGCCGCCCATAGATACTGGGAATCTCGAACATATTCAGCAGGGACCGCCTGAGCTGTGAACCATTTATGGGCAGGAAAGGAAATCACATCATCTATGACCTGCCTTGTTGAACATACCTCTCTGTGCAAGACCAGTTTTTCAGCCCCCCTTTCCCTGCTACCCAAGTACAAACACTGGATGGATAGAGACAAACAGGCCAGGACTGGGACAAAAAATAGGCTCGGGCATTTAGACTGAAAAGCCAATTTTTCCCAAGGACCTGGAGAAGGGGGGAGGGGTAATTTGTGGGGACGGCTGGTGACGGGATATTCAGAGTAGGTCCTCTAATGTACAGGGGACACTGTGATATAAAGGGGACTGCACTGTAATGATTACACTGCCCCTACAAATCATGTCCCCCCCCTTTATTCTCTGCTTACTGTGCAGGTCTCCAGCTCCTCCCACTCCTGCCCCCTTACATCAGAGTCAGCACAGAGCCCCCCTTACATTTGAGTCCACACAGAGCTCCCCTTACATCAGTGTCCACATAGCCTCCCTCACATCAGAGTCAGCAGAGCCCCCCTTACATCAGAGTCTGCACAGAGCCTCCCTTACATCAGAGTTTGCACAGAGCCCCCCTTACATTTGAATCCACACAGAGCCCCCCCTTATATCAGAGAACACACAGAGCCCCCCCCCCTTACATCATAGTCCACACAGAGCCCCCCATTACATCAGAGTCTGCACAGAACCCCCTTAGATTTTAGTCCGCACAGAGCCCCCCTTACATCACAGTCCGCACAGAGCCCCCCTTACATCAGAGTCCGCACAGAGCCCCCCTTATATCAGAGTCTGCACAGAGCCCCCCCTCACATCAGAGTCCGCACAGAGCCCCCCTTACATCAGAGTCCTCACAGAGCCCCGCCCTTACATCAGAGTCCACACAGAGCCCCCCCTTACATTTGAGTCCGCACAGAGCCCCGTCTTACATCAGAGTCCACACAGAGCCCCCCCTTCCATAAGTTTTATATACTGAGGCAGGAGGGAGTGTGAGCTTACTTACCCCAGTATGGAGGCTCAGGCAGAGGCTGTCTAAAGATTTTCTCGTCTGGGTTTAAACTTCCTGCCCAACACATCCCCGGGGAGTGTTGGCGGGGCAGACCCAGAAGGAGAAGGGGTGGGAGGAGGAGGAGCAGATGATTTCTCTCTCCTCCCACGTCTCTGCAGAGAGGAGGAGAACTGTCAGCGGCAGCTCTGAGGCTGAGCTGTAAGAGATGCACAGCTCAGCCCTGCAGCTGGGGGAGACACAGGCATGGCTGCACATCGGTAGGTAAGCAGCGGCCACTGCCTGTGTTGACCCTCTGCAGGCCACGGTCACCGCCTACCTCCCGCTGGGCAGCCTGATCATCAACCGGCCACGTAGTGGGTGGCCCCGGCCCACCGGGCAAATGCCCCGTCTGCCCGATGGCCAAACTGGGTCTGGAGACAAAGAATAGTCTTTGCGTTACTTTGAACTCTCATGCTTCATAATATGGAGCAGAGGTCAGGCATATAACATATTCTTCCCTTCAAGTCCAAATCTATCAGGAGATGGGGAGGGTATTCAACATGCTTCAGTATTGGTTAATCGCTTGCCGACTGTCCCACGTACAGGTATGTAATTCTGCACTTGTGGGTCTGGAGTGTGCAAGCGCACCACCAGTGACCTGCTCCGCTGTGATTTAACACAGTGGGAGCCAATCAGTGGGTCCAGTGGACCTAGGGTTGCCACCTCATCCCTTTAAACCAGGATACACATTAATTACACGGGTTCTGTGGCTGATTAAGGTGGTAATTAAACTCACTTAGTGTTTTATGTGCATTATATTAGCCTCAGAACCTGTGTAATTAATATGTGTCCTGGATTAAAGGGATGAGGTGCAACCCTAAGTGGATCCCATGTCCGCCAGCACCCGGCGATCGTTTCCCGAGAAAAGCAGAACGGTGGTCTGCTTAGGTAAACAAGGCAGATCACCGTTCTGTGACAAGGGAAGATAGAGATCTTGTGTTTCTAAGCAGGAAGATGGATCTCTGCCTTCCTACAGTTAAAGCATCCCCCACAAAGCTCTCCCTAGGAACACATTTAACCCTTTGATTGCCCCTGATGTTAAACCCTTCCCTGCCAGTGTCATTAGTTCATATTTTTTTATTTAGCACTGATCACTGTATTAGTGTCACTGGTCCGCAAAAAAGTGTCCCTTAAGCCCCGTACACACGTACCAATTGTCGGCCGTAAATATTCGGCCGCCGAACGATCGTCCGATTGTCGGCTTGTTAGTATGATGCTTCCGACAACCGACAGCGACTTTTCGGCCGAACAGAATCGGGTGTGCAGGCTATAAAATTTTTGTTGGCCGTCACCAGAACGGCCGATTGTTCGCCAGTCAGTACAGAATTTGGCCGACAAACAGCAGATTAGTAAGACTGGGCATGCTCAGAAAAGAAAAAACACACGGAAAGTTAACCATCACATGACATCACTTCTGCAGTCGGCTGTTGTTTGCCGACAAAATTCGTGTGCAGTCTTTAGCACTTTTCAACCGACAGGACAGCACCGGACAAAAGACGGCCGATCGCTCGGCCGACATTTGGTACGTGTGTACGGGGCTTTAGTGTCCGATTTGTCCGGCGCAATGTTGCAGTCCCGCTATAAGTCACTGATCACCGCCATTACTAGTACAGGCAGTCCCTGGGTTACAAACAAGATAGGGTCTGTAGGTTTGTTCCTAAGTTTAATTTGTATGGAATTTAAACAGGTACATTTTTTTAAGTGTAACTCCAGCCAAATAAAACATTTTCCTGTTATTTGCATAAAGAACTGTTTTGTGATTGGCATTGATGGCGGCAGCAGCAGGATCAGCATTCTTTGACTCCCCCCTGCTATCTTTCTTCAGGTATCTACATTTATTTTCCCTCCTCTCCTGGTGAGTTTATTCCATTTTATAGTATCCCTCCTTCCCCTCCATCTGCTTAATTTTCCCCTTTCTCTTTACCAACCAGCCAGGCGTTTCTTGGGGTGTAGTTTTTCCTTCCTCTATCCATTCAGAGAATCATTTATTAAAAAAAATATAAATATATATATAGGTGTGATAGGTGTGTATGTTTATGTCTGTGTATGTGGGTGTGTGTGTGTGTATGTGTGTGTGTATATGTGTGTGTGTGTGTGTGTGTGTGTGTGTGTGTAGGAAAGTGAGGCCAGCATGCAGGTCATTTATTTAAAGTCTGATGGGTTGCCAGCTTTATTTAGCAGAGGTTTGCAAATATGAAAAAACAACAAAACAGTAAAAAAGATCCTTGCCGTCCGGCGCTAAACTACACAGCAGTTTTTCTTACTATACAGTGTGGGGCTGGTCCCCATCACCCACAAAAACACATGGCAAAGCTTTTTTTTTTTTTCCATAAAGAGCTCCTCTCTCAGATTCCCTTCTGAGTCTCAGACCAGAGCATTCCTGTGCTCTCTTCCTGTTCATTTAAAGTCCAGCTGAGCATGGACTCAGGTGACCCACAATCTCTGGAGGGGAACCTAGCCTGTCACAGAGGCTGGAAAAACCCGGGCCGGTGTCGTGTCGAGGAATGCCCTCCGTCGGATAATGCCCGGGTCGGACTGCGCATGCTCCGTAAGTGACGTCACCCTGTCAGAACAGCTGATCGGCTGGGGTTGGCGCGTGCGCAGTCCGTCGGGGGCACAATCCGACGAGAGACAGAGCGGGGAAGAATCTAATGTCAGATTCTAACTCGCTCTGTACGATGATTACACATATGAACATTCTAACTCGCTATATGTAACTAATATATATATATATATATATATATATATATATATATATATATATATAGTTATATATATATATATAGTATATATATATATAGTATATATATATAGTGTATATAATATATATATATATATATATATATATATATATATATATATATAGTATATATATATATATATATATATATATATATATATATATATAGTGTGTATATATATATATATATATATATATATATATATATATATATATATATATATATATATATAGTATATTATATTATATATATATATATTTAGTATAGTATATTATATAGTATATTATAGTGTATATATAGTGTATATATATATATATATATATACACTATACTATATATATATACTATACATATACTATATATAGTATATTATATTATATATATTATAGTAGTATAGTATATTATAGTATATATATATATATAGTATAGTATATATATATTATATATATATACTATATATAGTATGTATATATATATATATATATATATATATATATATATATATATATATATATATATACATATACTATATATATATATATATATATATATATATATATATAGTGTATATATATATACTATATATATATATATATATATATATATATATATAGTTACTATATATAGCTATATATAACTCATTAAAGGGGCACTCTGAAATACTATGATCAGTACTCATATAGTATATTATAGTATATATATAGTATAGTATATTTATTTATATATATATATATATATATATATATATATATATATATATATATATATATATATATATATATATATATATATATAGTGTATATATATATATATATATATATAGTATATATATATATATATATATATATATAGATAGTTACTATATATATATATAGCTATATATAACTCATATGGGACACATTAAAGGGGCACCCTGAAATACTACGATCAGTACTCATATGGGACACATTAAAGGGGCACTCTGAAATACTAAAGGGGCACGCTGACTGCAATAATAAAAGGGCACTCTGACCGTGGGTCATAAAGGAGCTATGTGACTGGGACACATAACGGGGCACTCTGATAGGGACACTGATGTAAAGGAGGACTCTAACGGGGACACTGGATGTAAAGGGGGACTCTGACGGGGACACTGGATGTAAAGGGGGACTCTGAGGACTCTGACGGGGACACTGGATGTAAAGGGGGACTCTGACGGGGACACTGATGTAAAGGGGAACTCTGACGGGGACACTGATGTAAAGGGGGACTCTGACTGGGACACTGATGTAAAGGGGGACTTTGATAGGGAAGCACTAGATGTAAAGGAGGACTCTGACAGGGACACACTGGATGTAAAGGAGGACTCTGACAGGGACACACTGGATGTAAAGGAGGACTCTGACAGAGACACACTGGATGTAAAGGAGGACTCTGACGGAGGCACCGACACAGGCCAAATTACGGCGGGGGGACATGAACTGCATGACGGCGGGGACACAGGGTGGAAGACGGCAGGGACAGGGGCTGAATGACGGCGGGGAAAGAGGCTGAATGACAGGGGGATACAGGCTGCATGATGAGGGACACACTGATGAGGCACAAATGAGGAGGCACTCATTGGCATGATTTAGACACAGATGGGCATGAGACACAGGTGGGCATAAATAGGGCAGAGATGGGCATGGATGAGGCAGAGATGGGCATGGATGAGGTAGGGGCGGTGCCCATCGGTGTGTACAGCGTGCGAAGAGAGAGCTAAACCAGACATGCAGCGTTCTGTTGACAAATGATCGCTCTGTCATTGGATGGAGCGATCACATGGTAAATGGCCCCTGTCGTTGGCCCTTTAACACAATCCGTGGGAAGCGCGATTCGGATGTCTCTGTACGCCCTCCCAGAATAGGCCGACCACGCTGTAGCCATCATTGGGCTATGCCCTGGTCGACAAGTAGTTAATCCCCATAGTCTTAGCTATCCGATATTACCCGTAAAGCGGGCTTTGCATTACTTATGTTCTGCAATATTTGGCCAAACTCGATCACAATGCCAGTCTCTGTGAAAATTAGGCATTGCCCCCAAAAAATGTGTGTGGCTACTGGAGGTCCTCTAGTATAAGTTTGCCAAGTATGGTGCCCTGAACCCCCGTGGTTTGGGCTCTACATTTATAGAAGCTTGGCCTGCTATGTTAATCTATGGCAGAGTCTTAGTCTGGGAATTTGAGGGGCTACAGCTCGGACCCCAAATGAGTCCGGGGGCCATATTTGGCCCAGAGGTAGGGGGGTCCTTCCTTTACCACCCCAAACATTTTGGGGTTTGTTAGCTCAAAATTTCCTGATCAACTTTTTCTAAGGCCCCTTGAGAGTATGTGGCCCCCGGGCCATACGGCACAGCAGGGAGTGCTGGATACCATTGGACTATTCTGCGGTGGTCAGCTAAAGTCTACCCCAATGCAGGTCCCTGTGAAAATAAAGCATTGGCCCCAAACAAATGTATGTGCCAAATTTGGTGCCCCTGAGCACCGTGGTTCGGCTACCACAGGGCCCTACATTTAAGCTAGCCTGGCCCATTATGTTAATCTATGGTGCAGCCGCGATCAGGAATTTGAGGGGCCACAGATCGGGCCCCAAATTAGTCCAGAGGCCCAGAGGTAGGGAAGGTCTTCCTTTAACACCTCTACATTTTTGAGGTCGCTAGCCTGAAGTTTTATGGTCAGCTTTTTAGGGGGCCCCTTGGGAGTGTGTGGCCCTCGGCCACTAATGCGGAGTGGGGATTGGTGAGTACTGCAGGAATCTCTGGACTCTTAGCTATTTAACAATATTTGCAGAGCCTGGCTCTGCAGTTCCTATGTCCTGCGGTGGTTGGGCAAATTCCACCCCCATGAAGGTCCTCATGAAAATTAAGCATTGGCCCCAAAAAAATTTTGTGGCCCCTGGGGGTCCTCTAGTAACCCTATACCAAGTTTGGTGCCCCTGGGCAACATCGTTCCGCTACCGTGGGGCCCTAGATTTAGGCTAGTTTGGCCTAGCCTATGGTAATATATGGCGCAGTAGGGAATTTTGGAGGGGCCACAACGTGGGCCCCAAACATGTTCAGGGAACCTGGACTCTTTCAGGGCCTGGGCTGTGGCCCCCTCAAATTCCCACCCCCATCAGAGTCATGGATTAACATAGCGGGCCAATGTACCATAAATTTAGTGCCCTGTGGTACCCAAATCACGGGGGGATATGGTCACCAAACTTGGTACAGGGATACTAGCTGACCCCTAGGTGGCTAGGGGCCTCAAACGTGGCAGGGGCCACATGCTTTTTTTAGGACCTTAATTGTTACAGGGACCTGCATAGGGGTCGATTTGGCTAACCACTATGGAATACAGGAACTGCAGAGCAGCGCTATACAGATACTGCTGAATAGCTAAGAGTCCAGCTAAGAGTCCAGGGATTCCTGCAATATCCAGCACTCCCCGCTGCATGGTACGGGCCGAGGGCCGCAAACTCTCAAGTGGCCCTGGAAATAGCTCGGGCCCCAAATTAGTCTGGGGGGCCATATTTTGCACGGAGGTAGGGGAGGGCTCCCTTTACCAAGCATTTTGGAGTCGCTAGCCCAAAATGTACTGGTCAACTATTTCCAGGGCCACTTGAGAGTTTGCAGCCCTCGGCCCGTACCATGCAGCGGGGAGTGCTGGATACACTGGCCCTCTTTTGAGAGTGGGGCCCCTCTAGGGCCCCACTCTCAAGGGGCCCTAGAAAAATGGTACATTGGCCCGTTATGTTAATCCATGACTCTGATGGGGGTGGGAATTTGAGGGGGCCACAGCCCAGGCCCTGAAAGAGTCCAGGTTCCCTGAACATGTTTGGGGCCCACGTTGTGGCCCCTCCAAAATTCCCTACTGCGCCATATATTACCATAGGCTAGGCCAAACTAGCCTAAATCTTGGGCCCCACGGTAGTGGAACGATGTTGCCCAGGGGCACCAAACTTGGTATAGGGTTACTAGAGGACCCCCAGGGGCCACAAAATTTTTTTGGGGCCAATGCTTAATTTTCATGAGGACCTTCATGGGGGTGGAATTTGCCCAACCACCGCAGGACATAGGAACTGCAGAGCCAGGCTCTGCAAATATTGTTAAATAGCTAAGAGTCCAGAGATTCCTGCAGTACTCACCAATCCCCACTCCGCATTAGTGGCCGAGGGCCACACACTCCCAAGGGGCCCCCTAAAAAGCTGACCATAAAACTTCAGGCTAGCGACCTCAAAAATGTAGAGGTGTTAAAGGAAGACCTTCCCTACCTCTGGGCCTCTGGACTAATTTGGGGCCCGATCTGTGGCCCCTCAAATTCCTGATCGCGGCTGCACCATAGATTAACATAATGGGCCAGGCTAGCTTAAATGTAGGGCCCTGTGGTAGCCGAACCACGGTGCTCAGGGGCACCAAATTTGGCACATACATTTGTTTGGGGCCAATGCTTTATTTTCACAGGGACCTGCATTGGGGTAGACTTTAGCTGACCACCGC